>NC_079191.1:272630493-273292993 GCF_029499605.1 Hyla sarda | reverse complement strand
TACTATATTGAACCTAATGTGAGGAGAACTATACTGCACCTAATGTGTGGAGAACTATACTTCACCTAATGTGGGGAGAACTATACTGCACCTAATGTGGGGGACTATATTGCACCTAATGTGGGGGACTATACTGCACCTAATGTGGGGAGAACTATACTGCACCTAATGTGGGGAGAACTATACTGCACCTAATGTGGGGAGAACTATACTGCACCTAATGTGGGGGACTATATTGCACCTAATGTGGGGGACTATATTGCACCTAATGTGGGGGAACATACTGCAAGCCTAATGTAGGGGACTATATAGCACCTAATGTGGGGGAACAACAACCTAATGTGGGTGAACTATACTGCACCTAATGTGGGGGGGAACTACAACCTAATGTAGGGGAACTACTACCTAATGTGGGGGACTATACTGCCAACCTAATGTGGGGGAATTGTACTGCACCTAATGTGGGGGAACTGTATTGCCAACCCTAATGTGGGGGAACTGTATTGCCAACCCTAATGTGGGGGAACTACAACCTAATGTGGGGGATCTATACTGCCAACCTAATGTGGGGGGAACTGTGCTGTGTACTTAAAGTGGTAGTCCACCAATAAGATATATGTGTGCATAGGAATTTATTCATGTTTTGTTATCTATAGTCCGGCCCTCCAACGGTCTTAGGGACCGTGAACTGGCCCCCTGTTTAAAAAGTTTGAGGACCCCTGGTCTAAATCATAGGCACTCTAGACTCTGCCGTGGTTTCCTGTCTCAATGTTCCCTACATATGGAGATGTTGTCGGACCAATTTCCTACAGAACGGTCTATGGTGGCGTTCGTAGTTAGTCTTCTGTCTGGAAAGGCCTTGTCGTGGGCCACACCGCTCTGGGACCGCAATGATCCTGCTACAGCCTCAGTCCAGTCCTTCTTCGCTGAAGTCCGTAGTGTCTTCGCAGAACCAGCCCAAGCTTCTTCTGCCGAGACTGCCCTGCTGAACCTGGTCCAGGGTAGTTCTTCAGTAGGCGAATACGCCATCCAATTCCGTACCCTCGCCTCTGAATTATCTTGGAACAACGAGGCCTATCCAGCAACATCAAAGATGTACTGGCCGCACGAGAAATTCCAGCTAACCTGTCAGAACTTATCCTTTTGGTCACCCGCATCGACAAGCGTTTTTCTGAAAGACACCAGGAGCTCCGCCAGGAAAAGGACCTTGATCTCTGGGCACCTCTCTCCCAGTATCCTTTGCAATTTACCCCTGTGCCTCCCGCCGAGGAGTCTCGCCTGACCCATGAAGAGAGGACTCGCCGCAGAGATAAAAATTTATGTCTGTACTGCTCTAGTACCGAACATTTCTTGGTGGATTGCTCTATTCGTCCTCCACGTCTGGGAAACGCACGCACGCACCCTGTTCAAATGGGAGTGGCGTCCCTTGGTGTGAATTCTGCTTCTCCACATCTCACTGTACCCGTCCGGATTTCTCCTTCTGCCAACTCCTCCTTCTCAGCCGTGGCCTTCTTGGACTTTGGTTCTGCTGGAAATTTTATTCTGGCCTCTTTTGTCAATAGCTTCAGCATCCCAGTGACCCGTCTCGTCAAGCCGCTCTACATTTCTTCCGTCAACGGAGCAAAATTGGACTGCACTGTGCGTTACCGCACAGAACCCCTGCTTATGAGCATTGGACTGCATCACGAAAAAATTTAATTTTTTGTTTTGCCCAACTGCACCTCTGAAGTCCTCCTCGGTCTGCCATGGCTCCAACGCCATTCTCCTACCCTTGACTGGACCACCGGGGAGATCAAGAATTGGGGTCCTGCTTGTCACAAACGATGCCTCACATCTGCTCCTCATAGCCCCCTTCCTGGTAACACTGCCCCGTAACAAGTTTCACCCTCTGCCCCCCCTCCCCATTCCCACTTCTTCTGGATTACCTGACGCTGATATAGCTACCCAGGACTTCTCTTTTTTCCAGAAGGAAACTCAAGAGTCGCCCCCTATGTTCTCGTCTCATTTGCAGGGACAAGGAGACAAAAAGAGGGGGACACCTAAGGGGTGGGTACTGTTATGCTGAGCGCTCCGGGTCCCTGCTCCTCCCCGGAGCGCTTGCGGCGTTCTCCTCTCTGCAGCGCCCCAGTCAGACCCGCTGACCGGGAGCGCTACACTGACACTGACGACGGGGATGCGATTCACATAGCGGGATGCGCCCGCTCGCGAATCGCATCCCAAGCCACTTACCCGTCCCGGTCCCCGGCTGTCACGTTCTAGCGCACGCAGCTCCGCTCTCTAGGGCGCGCGCGCGCCAGCTCTCTAAGATTTAAAGGGCCAGTGCACCAATGATCAGTCTAATTAGCTTCCACCTGCTCCCTGTCCATATAACCTCACTTCCCCTTCCCTTCCTCGCCGGATCTTGTTGCCTTGTGCCAGAGAAAGCGTTTAGTGTTGTCCAAAGCCTGTGTTCCAGATCTTCTGCTATTGCCATTGACTACGACCCTTGCCGCCTGCCCCGACCTTCTGCTACGTCTGACCTTGCCTCTGTCTAGTCCTTCTGTCCCACGCCTTCTCAGCAGTCAGCGAGGTTGAGCCATTGCCGGTGGATACGACCTGGTTGCTACCGCCGCAGCAAGACCATCCCGCTTTGCGGCGGGCTCTGGTGAATACCAGTAGCAACCCTAGAACCGGTCCACCGACACGGTCCACGCCAATCCCTCTCTGACACAGAGGATCCACCTCCAGCTTGCCGAATTCTGACAGCAGCTAAAGGACCTGGTCCCTCTGCTGCCTAGGAAATAGCCTGCTCTATGTGAGATTGCTAAATCCTAGCCAGCAAAGGAACCTGGTCCATCTGATGACTAGCAAATAAAGGACCTGGTCCATCTGATGACTAGGAAATAAAGGACCTGGTCCATCTAATGACTAGGAAATAATGGACCTGGTCCATCTGATGACTAGGAAATAAAGGACCAGGTCCATCTGATGACTATGAAATAAAGGACCTGGTCCATCTGATGACTAGGAAATTAAGGACCTGGTCCATCTGATGACTAGGAAATAAAGGACCTGGTCCATCTGATGACTAGGAAATTAAGGACATGGTCCATCTGATGACTAGGAAATAAAGGACCTAGTCAATCTGATGACTAGGAAATAAAGGACCTGGTCCATCTGATGACTAGGAAATAAAGGACCAGGTCCATCTGATGACTATGAAATAAAGGACCTGGTCCATCTGATGACTAGGAAATTAAGGACCTGGTCCATCTGATGACTAGGAAATAAAGGACCTGGTCCATCTGATGACTAGGAAATAAAGGACCTGGTCCAACTGATGACTATGAAATAAAGGACCTGGTCCATCTGATGACTAGGAAATAAAGGATCTGGTCCATCTGATGACTATAAAATAAAGGACCCGGTCCATTTGCTGCCTAGGAAATTAGCTTATTCTACATAAAAAGGCTCGATACTATAGGATAAAGGACCCGGTCCATCTGATGATTAGGAAATAGCATATGCTACATAAAACGGCTGGATACTATAGGACAAAGGACCTGGTCCATCAGCCGCCTAGAAGAAGTGTGTCTTTTAGCATGAGATCTAACTTTCAGAGTAGCGTTTAACAAGGGCTGACTCTAACCAGCTAAAGGACCTTGTCCCTCTGCTGCCTAGGAAATAGCCTGCTCTATGTGAGATTGCTAAATCCTAGCCAGCAAAGGGACCTGGTCCATCTGATGACTAGGAAATAGCTTCTGCTACATAAAAAGGCTGGATACTATAGGATAAAGGACCTGGTCCATCTGATGACTAGAAAATAGCTTATGCTGCATAAAAAGGCTGGATACTATAGGATAAAGGACCTGGTCCATCTGATGACTAGGAAATAACTTATGCTACATAAAAAGGCTGGATACTATAGGATAAAGGGCCCGGTCCATCTGATGATTAGGAAATAGCTTATGCTCCCGCTCTTTACAGTATTACAACAAAGTTTTATGTGAATCTACTTCCGATGAAGCATCCGAAGTCGAATCTCTCATCCCTATATGTTAAGTTTTCATCTCTGGTGTTGTAGTACAGCACCTGTAAACCCCAAGAGGACATTTTTCATTTTCATGGACCACCTTTCTAAAAACCTGTCAGACACCTGTGGGGTGTAAATGCTCACTGTACCCCTTTTAACATTCCGTGAGGGGTGTATTTTCCAAAATGGGGTCACATGTGTGTGTGTGTGTGTGTGGGGGGGGGGGGGGGCTCCACCATTCTGGCAGTATGGGGGCTTTGTAAACACACATGGCCTTCAATTCCAGACACGTTCTCTCTCCTAAAGCCCAATGGCGCTTCTTCTCTTCTGAGAACTGTAGTGCGCCGCAGAACACTTTACATCTATACATGGGATATTTCCATACTCAGAAGAAGTATTGCTACAAATTTTGTGGGGCTTTTTCCTATTATCCCTTGTGAAAATGAAACTTTGGGGTAACACCAACATTTACTGAAATAAATCTAATTTTTCATTTTCATGTCCAACTTTAACAAAAAATTGTCAAACACCTGTGGGGTGTTAAGGCTTACTGTACCCCTTGTTACGTTCCGTGAGGGTTGTGGTTTTTAAAATGGGGTTACATGTGTGCAAATCACGAGTTTAGGCCTCAAATGTACATAGTGTGCTCTCACTCCTGAGCCTTGTTGTGTGCCCGCAGAGCATTTTACATCCACATATGGGGTATTTCCGTACTCAAGAGAAATTGTTACAAATTTAGTTTTTTTTCCTTTTACCTCTTATGAAAATGAAAAGTATTGAGCAACACCAGCATGGTAGTGTGAAAAATGAATTCTTTTTTACAATAACATGCTGGAGTAGACCCCAACTTTACCTTTTCAGAGGGGGTAAAGGCCCCACAAAATTTGTAACACATTTTCTCCCAAGTATGGAAATACCCCATATGTGGCCCTAAACTGTTGCCTCGAAATACAACAGGGCTCCAGAGTGAGAGAGCACCATGCGCATATGAGGCATAAATTAGTTTTTATAAGGGTGGACCCGGATGCAAGCATAGCGCTTGCCTCCACCACCAAAACATACCCTACGGCATTGTTTCCCAAACAGGGTGCCTCCGGCTGTCGCAAAACTCCCAGCATGCATGGACAGTCAATGGCTGTCCGGGAATACAGGGAGTTCTGACGGGCAACCAGAGTAATACGGGGAATGGGAGGACTACAGTACCCAGAAAGATTATAAGAATTAGGGTTATTTAGTTTAGAAAAAAGAAGGCTTAGGGGCGACCTCATAACTATGTACAGTAACCCCCCGACATGCGATGGCCCCGACATATGATAAAATCGACATACGATGGCCTCTCAGAGGCCATCGCATGTCGATGTCAGCATCGACATACGATGCTTTTATATGTCGGGGCCATCGCATTAACTGCTATCTGACAGCGTACAGTGCTTAAGCTGCTGTCGGATAGCAGTTTAAGCATCCCGGGCAGGTTTGCGTACCTATTCCCGCTGCTCCGGGTCCACTTCGCAATCCTCCGGCATCTTCCGCATCTTCTCCAGGGTCTGGGCCTCGCTTTCCGGCGTCGTTATTACGTCACTACGCACGCCGCGCCGGCGCAGCAGCGTAATAACGTCACCAGAAAGCGAGGCCCGGACCCTGCAGAAGATGCGGAAGAAGCTGGAGGATCGCGAAGAAGACACCGGAGCAGCGGGACATCATCGGGAGTCCCTGGGACAGCATTGGGAGCGGTGAGGACCTGGTCCGGAGCGGCGGGGACAGGTGAGTACAGCTTCCTATTGCACGGATCCCTCAACAAATGAGGGATTCGACAAACGATGGGTCGTTTGGAACGCATTACCATCGTATGTTGAGGGACCACTGTATGAATAAATCAGGGGACCGTACAGAGATCTCTCCATGATCTATTTATACCCAGGACTGTATCTATTACAAGGGGGCAGCCTCTACGTTTAGAGGGAAGAAGGTTTCTACACCAGCACAGATGGGGGTTCTTTACTGTAAGAGCAGTGACACTGTGGCCCTCCCCAGCCTAAATAACGCCAACCTGTTACTGCCTAGGCCCAGGAGCACCATTTTTTGATGCTCCGGGCCTGTTGGTACTGGTTATTCCCGGTACCCCTGGGTTGTTGGGTACTGGGATAATAATAGGGGGTTAGCACCCTAGGGGCAGATGGCATTAACCCCTTGTGTTAGTGATGCCAGGGCGTGGTTTATCCTCAATACCACCCAAAGGTATACAGCTGGATCCTGGGCTAGGCACGGGGGCAATAATGACTCTGACGCCAAGTTACAGAACAACAGTAGCTTTACTGAGTTAGACAGGTGGAATAGTCTATACAGTTTAGTAAGGCCCAAGGAGGTGACCAGTGACCTTAGGGCTTGCTAGGACTTCTGGTGGACTGGGACAATTTTGATGCAAGCCACGCTGACTGAAGACAGGTTGACTTTGACTGACTTGACTGAGACCCCAGGGCCGGACTGGGGAAAAAAACCAGCCCTGGAAATTATTGTATACCAGCCCCACAGCACTGTGTTTATGTCGGCATGCTGGCAGGCATATATATATATATATATATATATATATATATATATATATATATATATATATATAGTGCAGGCAAGTGTAGGAATCCTGGTCACAAATCCACAGCGAATTTTATAAAGAAAAAATAAAAAGTGGGTTTTATTCCAACGTGTAGAGTTGCAGGCAACGTTTCTGCTGCTCACCCAGACATTGGGGGAGATTTATCAAAACCTGTCCTGAGGAGAAGTTGCCTAGTTGCCCACAGCAGCCAATCAGATCGCTTCTTTTATTTTGCAAAAGCCCTTTTAAAAATGAAAGAAGCGATCTGATTGGCTGCTGTGGGCAACTAGTCAACTTTTCCTCAGGACAGGTTTTGATAAATCTCCCAAATGTCTGGGTGAGCAGCAGAAACGTTGCCTGTAACTCTACACGTTGGAATAAAACCCACTTTTTATTTTTGCAAGAAACACAGATGTGCTGCAGTGATTCCTTCTCTCTCTCTTTCTCTCTCTCTCTCTATATATATACACACACATCTATATTAATTTGTTTATTAATATATATATAAATATAATGTCACCCATAGAATACAGCCAGTGATATTGCTAGGGTTGGTGTCACCCGGTGCGGTAGAAAATAGTGTCACCACATACCTACACGCCCCATTCCCCCCAAAGTAATTTTTTGGCCAGTTGTGACAGACGCCACTGGTGTAAAAATCCAGTATAATAATCAAATATACCAATTGCCATAGAATGGGAAAGCACTAAAGAAGTCTTCACCATTTAAAACTACAGCTCCCAGAATGACTTAAAGGGGTACTCCGGTGGAAAACATTTTCTTTCAAATAAACTGGTACCAGAAAGTTAAACAGATTTGTAAATTACTTCTACTTAAAAATCTTAATCCTTCCAGTACTTATCAGCTGCTATATGCTCCTCAGGAAGTTCTTTTCTTTTTGAATTTCCTTTCTTTCTGACCACAGTGCTCTCTGCTGACACCTCTGTCCATGTCAGGAACTGTCCAGAGCAGGATAGGTTTTCTATGCAAATTTGCTACTACTCTGGACAGTACCTAAAATGGACAGAGGTGTCAGCAGAGAGAACTGGGGTCAGACAGAAAGGAAATTCAAAAAGAAAAGAACTTCCTGTGGAGCATACAGCAGCTGATAAGTACTGAAAGGATTTTCAAATAGAAGTAATTTACAAATCTGTTTAACTTTCTGGCACCAGTTAAAACAAATTTTTTTCCAGCTGAGTACCCCTTTAAGCAGTGGTAAGGTTATGCTGGGAGATGTAGTTTCACTCATCATAACTGGAGAACTTACAAGTGACTCCAGCTCTGATAGGACATTGAGAGGAGAATACACAATGATATCAGTGACTACAGGTGACGTCTTCTCTATAGTGAGGAGAATACACAATGATATCAGTGACTATGGGTGACGTCTTCTCTATAGTGAGGAGAATACACAATGATATCAGTGACTACAGGTGACGTCTTCTCTATAGTCTTCCCTTATCTAATTCAGATGGTACATACCGCCAGGACTTGTTCCAGCTAAATGTTCACTCAGCAGAACTTGACGGCCAGACGTCTCCTCACTATGTCAGCAGATTCTGATCCTCTATATGAAAACAATAATTATTATAAACCTGCCAGACACTGTATTCTTCGAATATAATACTGGAAAAACACTGTACCCTCTGAATATAATACCGCCACACACCTTACCCTCTGAATATATTACTACAACACACTGTACCCTCCAAATATAATACCGCCACACACCTTACCCTCTGTATATAAAACCGCCACACACCGTACCCTCTGTATATAAAACCGCCACACACCGTACCCTCTGTATATAAAACCGCCACACACCGTAACCTCTGAATATATTACTACAACACACTGTACCCTCCGAATATAATACTACCACATACTGTGCTCTCTGAATATAACCTTGCCATGCACCCTCTGAATACAATACCGTAATGTATTGTGGCCCATAAAAACCAAACTACCCCAGAAATTCCTTATAATATACACTATGGCTGACATGTATAATTGTCTTTAGACTGTTTTTTGTGTCTAAAAATGGTGCAAAAAAGGCGCAAGCAGGGTTTATTTGCGCTTCAGTTACAATCCACTGATTTTGGCAATACACATGAAATGGACGGGTTTTATGAACGGCGTCTTTTTGTGAAAAGGAGCAAAAAAGGCGCAAAGCCACTGAAAAGTCTCTAAAACTACACCAGCCCAGACTTAGCTTTTTGGTGTATGTGAAGAGTGAAATTTCAGAAAATGTGACACAAAATTTATCAAATGGTCTGCTACCTTTAAATAAATGTGGTGCTGCTACACAGAAAAATACTTCACTTACACCTACAATGATAAATGCCGGCCTATACCTCTGAAATGCAAAACACTCTGTGCCCCTCACATATAATGCACCCTGTCCTGTGCCCCTCACATATAATGCACCCTGTCCTGTGCCCCTCACATATAATGCCCCCTGTCCTGTGCCCCTCACATATAATGCCCCCTGTCCTGTGCCCCTTATATATAATGTACCCTGTCCTGTGCCCCTTATATATAATGCACCCTGTCCTGTGCCCCTTATATATAATGCACCCTGTCCTGTGCCCCTCACATATAATGCACCCTGTCCTGTGCCCCTTATATATAATGTACCCTGTCCTGTGCCCCTTATATATAATGCACCCTGTCCTGTGCCCCTTATATATAATGCACCCTGTCCTGTGCCCCTCACATATAATGCACCCTGTCCTGTGCCCCTCACTTATAATGCCCCCTGTCCTGTGCCTCTTACATATAATGCACCCTGTCCTGTGCCCCTTATATATAATGTACCCTGTCATGTGTTCCTTATATATAATGCACTCTGTCCTGTGCCCCTTATATATAATGCACCCTGTTCTGTGCCCCTCACATGTAATGCACCCTGTCCTGTGCCACTAACATATAATGCCCCCCTGTCCTGTGCCCCTTACATATAATGCCCTCTGTCCTGTGCCCCTTATATATAATGCCCTCTGTCCTGTGCCCCTCAGATATAATGCCCCATGTCCTGTGCCCCTCGCATATAATGCACCCTTAGGGGCACATGACAGGGGGGCATTGTATGTGAGGGGCACATGTCAGGGGGCATTGTATGTGAGGGGCACATGTCAGGGGGCATTATATGTGGGGGCGCATGACAGGGGGCTTCATATGGGCACATGACAGGGGGGGTCCTGTCATTTGCCCCCACATATAATGCCCCCCTGACATGTGTCCCTTATATATAATACCCCATGTCCTGTGCCCCTCACAATATAATGCCCCCCTGACATGTGCCCCTCACTTATAATGCCCCCTGTCATGTGGCCCCACATATAATGCCCCCTGACATGTGCCCCTCACATATAATGCCCCCCTATCATGTGCCCCTCAGGGTGCATTATATGTGAGGGACACATGACAGAGGGGCATTATATTGTGAGGGGCACAGGACAGAGGGCATTATATATAAGGGGCACATGACGGGGGCATTATATGGGCACATGACGGGGGGGGGGAGTCCTGTCATTTGCCCCCACATATAATGCCCCTCTGCCATGTGCCCCTCATATATAATGCCCCCCCTGACATGTGCCCCTCACTTATCATTTGCTTCCCCCCTTCTCACACCCGTCACCTTTCTCACGCTGCGGGCTGCGGCTGCTCCATTCTTGAAGTGTCAGTAACAGCCGCGGGGACGTGATTTTCAGGCGCCGGCGCGATGGTGTGATGTCATTGCGCCGGCCTGCCGTGGATGGCGTCACTGCGGCTGTCACTGACACTTCAAGAACGGAGCAGCCGCAGCCCGCAGCGTTAGAAAGGTGATGGAATGGTGGAGCGGGACAGCTGACCATGCTAGCCGGAGCTTATAGCTCCTTCATTATGCGGCTGCTGCTGCTCTGCATTCAAGGGCCTAATACTGGTATCAGGCCCTTGTATGCTAGTGTAGTGTGCATGGGCGGCCGCCGCGGCCCGACCGCACTGCGCCGCAGCTGCGCTGAATATATAAAAGCGGGTCAGTCTGATGGTGCCTGAATTGCTCAGGCACCATCAGACTGACCCGTTTTTATATATTGTCGGCCTCAGGGTGAGCGGCCCACCGGGAATTCTCCCGATATCCCGCCAAGCCAGTCCGGCCCTGCTATACCCCATTTATAGCTTACCAGGCTTTGACTGGGACATGGGGGTAGTGAATCTATAGACTTGTGGCTGCGTGTTTGACTTGAGGCTTCCTCGGTACTCCAGACACACTCTTAGGACTTGACTGCACCGGAAAAAGCAAAGACTTAAAGGGGTAGTCCGCTGCTCAGCGTTAGGAACATACTGTTTTGAATGCTGGAGCCGTTGCCGGGAGCTTTTGACATCATAGCCCCGCTCCCTCATGATGTCAATACCCACCCCCTCAATGCAAGTCTATGAGAGGGGGCGTGGTGGATGTTATGCCCCCTCCCATAGACTTGCATTGAAGGGGCGGGGTGGGTGTGACATCATGAGGGCGGGGCTATGATGTCACAAGCTCCCGGCGCTGGCTCCGGCGTTCGGAACAGTTTGTCCCAAACGCTGAGCAGTGGAGTACCCCTTTACCTAGAAATCAAGAGACTGAGCTAACTACTCCCAGGGCTTATATGGAGGAGACTGGGAGGGGTCCCATAGGACACCCTAAGGTCACATGGTCACTGATACCTCACTGGGTTACAATCAAATGGCACTGTAAAGCAACACTGTGTGTGGACAGCTCTCTCCCTCATGTTTCCAGCACCAGTGCACGGGCTAGCCAGCAGTGTCCCTGGACCGGATCAACGGTATAACAAAGGAATGTCAATTGCGGTAAAACGACAAGTACTTTATTGTAGGATAAGCAGATACAAACTTGCATCAGGCAGGAGCCGAGGCGTTCCAGACCGTTTCAGGTCCTTAGTCATGGCATAACACACAAGATAACATCCAAACTTGAAATACTTTCTTAGGAACATCACATGTATCATGACATCACACTTAATAATGACATGTGGAAAACATGGAAATGGAACAATGGATGTGTATGTACACATGAATTCAGGCAGAAAAAACCCACACAAAAATTGTATGCAAATATACAGCAACCCTACACAAAGTAATAAAGAAAAAATAAAAAAAAAATAAAATAAAAAAGAAATAAGGGGGGCAGGATAAATAGGTCAATATTAGGCCATGTCTCCAGTTCATTCCATTCGGCTCTCTTGTGTTTAACACAAAAATCCAATAGGATTCTCTATTGAATAATTTACATTTTAAATCGCCCTCTCTAACACTGTTTCAGACCAGTTCTATTGCTTTAACGCACAATGGGGATACATCCCCATTATGTTGGTCCGGAAAATGTCGGGACAAGGCTGATATATTAAATTGTTCACCTCTGGCATCTGATATGTGACGTCTAATGCAGGTTTTGAGGGGGTTTGAAGTACATCCCACATACTGGCATCTACAGGCAGAGCAAGCAGCTAAATAAACAACCGAAGCAGTATTTATTTTTTATTTTTGGTTTATTACTTTGTGTAGGGTTGCTGTATAATTGCATTCATTTTTTGTGTGGGTTTTTTCTGCCTGAATTCATGTGTACATACACATCCATTGTTCTATTTCCATGTTTTCCACATGTCTTTATTAAGTGTGATGTCATGATACATGTGATGTTCCTAAGAAAGTATTTCAAGTTTGGATGTTATCTTGTGTGTTATGCCATGACTAAGGACCTGTAACGGTCCAAAACGCGTCGGCTCCTGCCTGATGCAAGTTTGTATCCACTGATCCTACAATAAAGTACCTGTGGTTTTACCGCACTTTAGTGCTGGACATTCCCTAATCACATGACACTTGTTTAATCACATGTCAATGGTTCTTAAAGACATAACACTTTTATATAGAATACACAGCATAAAGATAACTGTACAAGGGGAACAGGTGCAGGGGGCCCAGGGGACACTGCAGGGAGGCTGCCTGACAGGGCAGCTAGGGTACAGGGGTACAACTCCTGTACCGGGCCACCAGGGGCGGACACAGACAGCAGAGGGCCCCTGTGCAAGGAATGTGCCTGGGCCCCCCCCCCAGCACTGTGCCCCCTCATGTACCCAGACCCCACCGGGGGGGCCTCCACTTACCCCGCGTGTGTAGTGTCGCCACTTGCCTTGTCCAGTACAGGTGGATGGAACGCCTCCTGAGGTGGGCTCCGGGTGGCCCTGTCCCTCTCAGTGTGCGGCCCAGGCCCCGTGAGTACTCCCCCAGGTCAGCCTGACCCGTATCTAGCTGGGATGCAGAGGGCAGTGCTCCCCTTTACATTCGCACCCCTGGACTTAGCACGACACCCCTTGGCACCCCCTGGTTCCTTGGCTTCTTATCCTTAGTGATAGAAGTGACTTACAGGCAGGGCCAGACTAGGACCAAAAATAGGCCCAGGCATTTTAAAATAAACAGCCCATTTTTATGGTGGGGGTCTGACTCATGGGACCCCCACCAATCACCTTGGTTCAAGTGGCTCCCCAGATGTTGGAAAGCTGCAACTCCCATCATGTCTGAAGTGACTACAGCTGATGGGACAGTCAGGAGACTACACAATGATATCAGTGACTACAACTCTGATGGGACAGTTAGGAAAATACACAATGATATCACTGACCTGAGTGACGTCTTCTCTGTTGTCTTTACTTTTCTTCATCTGGTCCAGACACCAGGATTTCTTCCGTCTTCTCTGCAGAGTCTGACATCTGGACATCATTGGTTCCTTAATTTGTCAGTAGATCCTCATCCTCTGTATGATGACAGTAATCATTATAACCTTGCCAAATACTGTACCCCCTGAATATAATACT
The DNA here is from genome assembly GCF_029499605.1 of Hyla sarda. NCBI lineage: Eukaryota > Metazoa > Chordata > Amphibia > Anura > Hylidae > Hyla > Hyla sarda. The sequence continues at coordinate 273,279,540 of NC_079191.1, read as the reverse complement.
GCCAACCACTGTACCCTCTGAATATAATACTGCCAAATACTGTACCCTGAATATAATACTACCAACCACTGTACCCCCTGAATACTGCCAACCACTGTACCCCTGAATATAATACTGCCAAATACTGTACCCCTGAATATAATACTGCCAACCACTGTACCCTGACTATAATACTGCCAACCACTGTACCCTGACTATAATACTGCCAACCACTGTACTCCATGAATATAATACTGCCAACCACTGTACCCTGACTATAATACTGCCAACCACTGTACCCTGAATATAATACTGCCAACCACTGTACCCTGAATATAATACTGCCAACCACTGTACTCCATGAATATAATACTGCCAACCACTGTACCCTGACTATAATACTGCCAACCACTGTACCCTGACTATAATACTGCCAACCACTGTACCCTGAATATAATACTGCCAACCACTGTACTCCATGAATATAATACTGCCAACCACTGTACCCTGACTATAATACTGCCAATCACTGTACCCTGAATATAATACTGCCAACCACTGTACTCCATGAATATAATACTGCCAACCACTGTACTCCATGAATATAATACTGCCAACCACTGTACTCCATGAATATAATACTGCCAACCACTGTACCCTGAATATAATACTGCCAACCACTGTATTCTATTAATTTAATACTGCCAACCACTATACACCACTAAATCACCCCATACACCCCACGCACTCCATCCTCAGTCTCCTCATCACCCCATACACCCCACGCAACCCATCCTCAGTCTCCTTATCTCCCCCATACACCCCACGCACCCCATCCTCAGTCTCATCACTCCATACACCCCACACACTCCATCCTCAGTCTCCTCATCACCCCCATATACCCCAACCTCAGTCTCCTCATCACCCCATACACCCCACGCACCCCATCTTCAGTCTCATCACCCCATACACCCCGCACAACCCATCCTCGGTCTCCTCATCACCCCATACACCCCATCCTCAGTCTCCTCATCACCCCATACACCCCACGCACCCCATCCTCAGTCTCCTCATCACCCCATGCACTCTATCCTCAGTCTCCTCATCACCCCATACACCCCATCCTCAGTCTCCTCATCACCCCATACACCCCACGCACCCCATCCTCAGTCTCCTCATCACCCCATGCACTCCATCCTCAGTCTCCTCATCACCCCATACACCCCATGCACTCCATCCTTAGTCTCCTCATCACCCCATGCACTCCATCCTCAGTCTCCTCATCACCCCATACACCCCATGCACTCCATCCTCAGACTCCTCATCACCCCATGCACTCCATCCTCAGTCTCCTCATCACCCCATACACCCCATGCACTCCATCCTCAGTCTCCTCATCACCCCATGCACTCCATCTTCAGACTCCTCATCACCCCATACACCGCATGCACTCCATCCTCAGTCTCCTCATCACCCCATGCACTCCATCCTCAGTCTCCTCATCACCCCATACACCCCATGCACTCCATCCTCAGTCTCCTCATCACCCCATACACCCCATGCACTCCATCCTCAGTCTCCTCCTCACCCCATGCACTCCATTCTCAGACTCCTCATCACCCCATGCACTCCATCCTCAGACTCCTCATCACCCCATGCACTCCATCCTCAGACTCCTCCTCACCCCATGCACTCCATCCTCAGTCTCCTCATCACCCCATACACCCCATGCACTCCATCCTTAGTCTCCTCATCACCCCATGCACTCCATCCTCAGTCTCCTCATCACCCCATGCACTCCATCCACAGACTCCTCATCACCCCATACACCCCACGCACTCCATCCTCAGTCTCCTCATCACCTCATACACCCCATGCACTCCATCCTCAGTCTCCTCATCACCCCATACACCCCATGCACTCCATCCTCAGTCTCCTCATCACCCCATGCACCCCATGCACTCCATCCTTAGTCTCCTCATCACCCCATGCACTCCATCCTCAGTCTCCTCCTCACCCCATGCACTCCATCCTCAGTCTCCTCATCACCCCATACACCCCATGCACTCCATCCTCAGACTCCTCATCACCCCATGCACTCCATCCTCAGACTCCTCATCACCCCATGCACTCCATCCTCAGACTCCTCATCACCCCATACACCCCATGCACTCCATCCTCAGTCTCTTCCTCACCCTATGCACTCCATCCTCAGTCTCATCATCACCCCATACACCCCACACACCCCATCCTCAGTCTCCTCATCACCCCATACACCCCATGCACTCCATCCTCAGTCTCCTCATCACCCCATGCACCCCATGCACTCCATCCTCAGTCTCCTCATCACCCCATACACCCCATGCACTCCATCCTCAGTCTCCTCATCACCCCATACACCCCATGCACTCCATCCTCAGTCTCCTCATCACCTCATACACCCCATGCACTCCATCCTCAGTCTCCTCATCACCCCATACACCCCACGCACTCCATCCTCAGTCTCCTCATCACCCCATACACCCCATGCACTCCATTCTCAGTCTCCTCATCACCCCATACACCCCATGCACTCCATCCTCAGTCTCCTCATCACCTCATACACCCCATGCACTCCATCCTCAGTCTCCTCATCACCCCATACACCCCACGCACTCCATCCTCAGTCTCCTCATCACCCCATACACCCCATGCACTCCATCCTCAGTCTCCTCATCACCCATACACCCCATGCACTCCATCCTCAGTCTCCTCATCACCCCATACACCCCATGCACTCCATCCTCAGTCTCCTCATCACCCCATACACCCCATGCACTCCATCCTCAGTCTCCTCATCACCCCATACACCCCATGCACTCCATCCTCAGTCTCCTCATCACCACATACACCCCATGCACTCCATCCTCAGTCTCCTCATCACCTCATACACCCCATGCACTCCATCCTCAGTCTCCTCATCACCCCATACACCCCACGCACTCCATCCTCAGTCTCCTCATCACCCCACGCACTCCATCCTCAGTCTCCTCATCACCCCATACACCCCATGCACTCCATCCTCAGTCTCCTCATCACCCCATACACCCCACGCACTCCATCCTCAGTCTCCTCATCACCCCATACACCCCATGCACTCCATCCTCAGTCTCCTCATCACCCCATACACCCCATGCACTCCATCCTCAGTCTCCTCATCACCCCATACACCCCATGCCCTCCATCCTCAGTCTCCTCATCACCTCATACACCCCATGCACTCCATCCTCAGTCTCCTCATCACCCCATACACCCCACGCACTCCATCCTCAGTCTCCTCATCACCCCATACACCCCATGCACTCCATCCTCAGTCTCCTCATCACCCATACACCCCATGCACTCCATCCTCAGTCTCCTCATCACCCCATACACCCCATGCACTCCATCCTCAGTCTCCTCATCACCCCATACACCCCATGCACTCCATCCTCAGTCTCCTCATCACCCCATACACCCCATGCACTCCATCCTCAGTCTCCTCATCACCCCATACACCCCATGCACTCCATCCTCAGTCTCCTCATCACCTCATACACCCCATGCACTCCATCCTCAGTCTCCTCATCACCCCATACACCCCACGCACTCCATCCTCAGTCTCCTCATCACCCCACGCACTCCATCCTCAGTCTCCTCATCACCCCATACACCCCATGCACTCCATCCTCAGTCTCCTCATCACCCCATACACCCCACGCACTCCATCCTCAGTCTCCTCATCACCCCATACACCCCATGCACTCCATCCTCAGTCTCCTCATCACCCCATACACCCCATGCACTCCATCCTCAGTCTCCTCATCACCCCATACACCCCATGCCCTCCATCCTCAGTCTCCTCATCACCTCATACACCCCATGCACTCCATCCTCAGTCTCCTCATCACCCCCATACACCCCATGCACTCCATCCTTAGTCTCCTCATCACCCCATACACCCCATGCACTCCATCCTCAGTCTCCTCATCACCCCATACACCCCATGCACTCCATCCTCAGTCTCCTCATCACCCCATACACCCCATGCACTCCATCCTCAGTCTCCTCATCACCCCATACACCCCATGCACTCCATCCTCAGTCTCCTCATCACCTCATACACCCCATGCACTCCATCCTCAGTCTCCTCATCACCCCATACACCCCACGCACTCCATCCTCAGTCTCCTCATCACCCCACGCACTCCATCCTCAGTCTCCTCATCACCCCATACACCCCATGCACTCCATCCTCAGTCTCCTCATCACCCCATACACCCCACGCACTCCATCCTCAGTCTCCTCATCACCCCATACACCCCATGCACTCCATCCTCAGTCTCCTCATCACCCCATACACCCCATGCACTCCATCCTCAGTCTCCTCATCACCCCATACACCCCATGCCCTCCATCCTCAGTCTCCTCATCACCTCATACACCCCATGCACTCCATCCTCAGTCTCCTCATCACCCCCATACACCCCATGCACTCCATCCTTAGTCTCCTCATCACCCCATACACCCCATGCACTCCATCCTCAGTCTCCTCATCACCCCCATACACCCCATGCACTCCATCCTTAGTCTCCTCATCACCCCATACACCCCATGCACTCCATCCTCAGTCTCCTCATCACCCCATACACCCCATGCACTCCATCCTCAGTCTCCTCATCACCCCATATACCTTAAGCACCTCATCAGTATTACACAGCTGACACCCCCCCAGTCCTTCTCATCAACATTAAACCCCCTAATCACTACACCCCTGACCCCCCTTCTGGTCCTCCTTATCAACACTACGTTCTCCCAGACCCCCAATCCTTCTTATCATTACACCACCAACCTCTTCAACACCCCTCCTGTCCTCTTCATCATCATTACAATCCCTTCCCCCCCCAACCCCCCCCCCCCCCCCCGCCCTGCACCCGACCGTCGCTCTCCTCACCTTATCTGCTCAGTGATGCGGCTGTGAGGCGGGAGGGTTTGCTGCTCCTGTCGCTTCTGCCGGGGTCAGAGGCCATGACACGTGACATCAGGGGCTTGGAACAGACGTGCGTGCCTGCGCGGGGCACGTCTGTTCCCATCAGCCCCTGTCCCGTCCGTCTCGCCCGGCCGGTTTAAAGGCAAATTACTGCTGTCAGCGGCAGGTCCGGGACCTGTTGCTGCAGCATTTAGTACGAAGTACTGGAAGGGGGCCCTGCAGGAGCCCAGATTGTGAGGCCCAAGATGTGACCTGGGCTACTAGGGGGGCCCCCTAACACTCTGGGCCCCTGTGCAGCCGAACCGGCTGAACAAGTGATATGTCCGCCCCTGCGGGCCACCACAATTTCACCCATACATAATTTATTATTGGTTTTGTAGTCCATTTTGTGGTAAAATGAAGGACATTGGGCTGTGCAATAAAAAAAGGCCTTTGTAGCTAAAAAATTAAATAAAAGAGTTTTGGCTCCTAGAAGGCAAGGGTAAAAGAAAAACAATAATATTAAAATGTTTTGGTCTTCAACAGGTTAAAGCTGCATTCCTGGAGAATAAATGATCTAAGGCCAGTAGCTAGCATTAGCAATTTCATAACAAGACCAACAAAATGGCTGCCGTTTGCTTTGATATCCTTGGCAAGACATGACATCACAAAACCAACACTGTGTGACATCACAATGATGTACTTGTATAAAAGAAGGAGACACAGCTGGAGCTGCTGAGTTGTGGCTGAAAAGGCTGAAGATTTAGCTGAAGAAAGAAGCTGCTGAAGATACAGATGGAGAAAGCGGGATCCCTTTTAAGGGGGATCTATTGAATAGTGTCTAAGTATCACTGTATCGTATAGAGTAGAAGTATCATTGCATTGTATTGTATAGAGATGAATAATTATCATTGTATTGTATAGAGATGTATAAGTACCATTGTGTTGTATAGAGATGGTAATAGTCACACTCAGCAGCAGGAGGCAGACGATAGACGTGATCCAGGGTTATGTCCGATCGCCACTTGTGGGGTCAGGAAGGAATTATTTTTTCCCCTGAGATTGAAATCTCCGGGGTTTTTCTTCGCCTTCCTCTGGATTACCCGGCGGTGGCTCTTCTTCAGGTTTACTCTGTACTGGACCCGAGAAAGAGTCACAAGCTGCATTATTTAATAGAATATGAAACCTCTGCCTACTGCTAAGGACACTCTTAAAAGGGCATTAGTAGCTGTGGCCACCACCTGATTTACTACTATTTGTAACTGGACTGGCCTCTGTTTTGGGGTACATGTCCAGGTGCAATGTGGCTAATGCCCCTGTAAGATCGCCCTAATAAAAATATAATTAAAAAGTGCAAATAAAGCTCTTTAATAAAAACGTGTATCTAAAAGATAAAAAGTGTTTCTGGTGTCATTTGTTCTAGAATTGTTCCATAGTGATCTGGGCTTGGTGGTGTCTCACAATCTCCCTCGGCCCAGTGGGTTGAAATGAGTGTCAGAAATGAGTGTAAACTATGGCAGAAATCTACTCCAGCGCATAGATGAGTACATTTCAGAGCGTGGAGTGGGGTCAATAAAAGATGCATCGAATTTAGGATCTGTACCCCTTTATAAATTGGGTGCATCCCAATCTGGTGTACTTGTTCTTTAGGACCTGAGTTTTAAACTTCTGTCATAATAAATTCAGCCATGATAAACTCCATCGCCACTAGGACTGCAAGGACATGCGCCGCCACCATTGACAGCAATGTAGTACACGTGGGTTCTGGCGAAAAAATGAACGTCTGCTGCGGAACTCTGCAGGGTGCACTGCATAGCAAAATCCCATTGAAGAGATTGGGAGGCTGCTGCACCAGAAATGCTTTAGTGTGAAAACAAACAAACAAACCTCTACTTACCAGTTTATTCCATACTGCATCCAGCACCACTACACTGATCATCCCTGCCAGCCTAGTTGACATGTTTTACAATGTCAACAAAACAGCCGATCTCAGCAAAAGAGGACATGAAACCTGAGGCTATGTTCACATGCCAGAATTTCTGTGTGGAATTCTACATTTGAATTCAATGGGATTCTGCTGCGCTGTGCACATAGCAGGATTTTCACGCCAGAAATTCTAATTCCGGAGTCCTCAGAAGGAATAGACATGTCTATTCTTTCTGCGGACTCCGCATGGAATACATTACTGTCTATGAGACGGCACATTTCCAGTGGTCCTAGGGCCGGCATGTTATGCCAGTGCTCTGCATTCAGGGGCAATGTCCACACAGATTTTCTGTACGGACATTGCCTTGTGAACATAGCCTGAGATTTTGGATTGGCTGTAATAGTGACATGAGTATACAAGCACTTTATCTCTACAGCCAAGTAAACAAAGCGGACAAGGAAGACCACAGCAGTGGCGCTAGACAGCGGGGATTAAACAGGTAGTAATTGGGACAGGAATAAAACTGGATGAAGAACAGCACGGAATGGATGGAAGTGACCACCACCAAAACAACTATGAACCATCTGCAGAATAATCTCACACTAAAGATTGTAGGGAGACGACTGAATACCTCAAGGACCATGAGGTCATAAAGTATGGTGGTTAACCAAAAAGTAGCCAGATGGGTGACTTCTTGGAAAATAATCTGCATGTCAGGAAAAATACTACAACCAGTACCAGATCCAATCCATGCTGAAGAAAGATCTTGAGAAAAAAAATGGAGTTAGGAGTCATGTAATGGAAGAAGAACTTCTAGTCCTGTAGAAAATATCAGATGGAGAAAGATCGCTGGTCTTCAACATGGTAGCTGGTGGTGGGCTTAACCCTTGGTAAAATGGATGTCCTTGGGAGACAGATGCCAGGAAATGTCATTTAAAAAGTGATAACGTGAGCAAGCCATGCCCGATAAGGCTAGCCAGAACTAACTACAAGAGTGATCAATAGAACAAGGTGGAGGATGAGTTTATATTCACCTTAGACCAGAAGTCTTCAGCATGGAAAACTTGCTATGAGTAGGCTGCCAGCATAGAGTGGGCCACGGATAGAGTCAGAATGTGGCTCTTAGTCCACAATAGGATCCTGGTTAACATTGGGGACTTCAGGCCCCCTAACGGTTAAAGACATGGACATGGTGGCAATGGTATCTTGGATAAGATATTCCCCTAGCAGGGGAGTCTGGACAGGGGTGGCTCTGTGAAATAGTTGGGAGGGGAAATTAAAAATATACATATATATATATATATTTTTTTTTTGTTGCAATTCTTTATTTGAATAATATAAATCACAATGTTCCCCTAAAACCTTAAAAAAGGCACGCTGCAATTGCAAAAATGTATACAAATACTACAAAGCAGATGTACACCTTTAATAAGACTTGGGCAAATAAAGCATTATGGCTTCACATGTTCAAGACAAGGAGGGTCAATGCAGTTACAGTCTGTAAGTGGTCACCAATCATTTCATTTGTTTTAAAAGAAAATGATCATCCATGTCAGAAGAACAGACCACCACACTAGGAAGAACGTATAGAGATTTGCAAGTCTCCAACCTATTAAAGTTAGTACCATATATATATAATTCTACATTTGTTTATTGGAATAAGGCAAAAGAGACCCATAAGGGAAAATGAAGTTTAAATGCAACTCGTGGTCGCACATACAGTGGTTTATACATCATATATTTACAGAGTACCAACACAAATTGCAATACAGTTCTCATATCTGCATCTTTTATAGGTGAAGCACATTGAAACAAGTGGCAAGCCTGAAATATCACGTAATTCATTGTAAAAGCATATTCCGTCAGTGCAGCATAAACTGCTACATGTATGGACACTCTAACTACCAGGTCAGACTTTACACTTACCCCCCCCCCCCCCCCATTTGCCAGCTTTAGATTAGGTGCAATTATTGCTCATTACTTTAAAGAGAAAATTGACAATAAACACTTATTGACAACCTTTAAAGGGGTACTCCGCCCCTAGACATCCCATCCCCCATCCAAAGATCTCGGCTGATACACCCCAAACATCCGGTACACGCCCCCTCCCATAGACTTGCATTAAGGGGGAGTGGCCGTGATGTCACGAGCCTCCGGCGCTCCAGAGCTGCACCTGATGTTCTAAACGAACACAGAGTGCAGCAGGGAGATCGTGGGGGGTATCCTTTGGATAGGGGATAAGATGTCTAGGGGTGGAGTAACCCCTCAAGTCTTACGTTTGATCTGTCAGAGTTAATAATATATCCACCTGATTTGTCAATCTGTCGAGTACAATATAATTTGTCAGATGATAAATTAGAAAAACCATTATTTATGACCTGACAAGGAATCTCCTTTGAGATTAGTGCCAAGAGTTGAGTTGGCATTTCTGCTTAGACTTTATCCGTTCATATGAATTGGAATGGATTGAAAATATGTGGAATATCAGTAAGTATTGTGTATTCTGGATGTCATAAAACTGAGCATCATATAAATGATAATACTCAGAACTGACTTTCAGCTTTAGCCAAGGCTTTAGGAGATAAAGATGTAGCATGTAGTCAGATATGGAGACATAGGTAGGCGACTCATTTCTACCAGATACCAGCTTCTTGTTAGGTATTTTGTTAAATATATATAGTTTCAATTGAAAGGAAATGTGTTAAACTGATGCCACTAAAGCTGCGCCCACTGCACAGCTTTTAGGTAAGTGTTACTTGTGTCCTGCAGCATGAACAGAAGTGAAGAAGGTCAGGAATCATCTGTAAAACATAGAATACTTGGCAGCTGGGCAGATTTGCTTATTATCTAAGGCATGCTTATATTAAAACTAAAATAAAAAAATGCAGAGTTTGGGTATATATACCGTTGGTTTGTTTGTATATTCGACAATACCCCTCCCCCTCCCCGGGATAAATTATTTTTACCCGGAATACCCCTTTAAACCAAGCTGATCTGGCTATGCCTATAACAACCAACCACAGCTCAGCTTTCATTTAACCAAAGCTCAATAAGATATGCAAGCGAAGCTGTGATTGGTTGCTATGGGCAACACCAGACAGTCTGGGTTTCAAGCAGATTGATCTGGGCCACTGTATAATATATTAAAGCAGTAATTCCAACATTGGAACAACACCTGAATTGCTGCAGTTTGGTTTTATTGTATTTTATTATATTCATTTCCATAGAATGTTATTGAACACATTAAGAGATATAAAGAGCTGCAGTTTGTTTTCAATCTATTTTACTGCAGTTTACACTGTGTGTTTTCAGTTTACACTGTGTGCTTCACGCAGCATAAAAGGGGTTAGAATATGGTCATGTGGTGAACCAGAAGAGTTGTGGTGTCTGGGGCGAATAAAATTCGTGGTAATGTTACAGGGTCTGGTGGTATTAACCCTTAGTTGTCATGACACCAGGGTGCAGTTTTCTTTGTGTTAATGATACTACCACCAACCGTCCCAGAAACGGTAGGGAAAATAACTGAATGTCCACAGGAGACTTTATGAATAAACTGAAGAACTTTACTTGAAAATTTTATGCAACAGTCTTTGTACATAACAGTCTCTTAAGAGTGAACTGGGATACAGGTTCCTCACAGGTTTTGAAAAATTTAATTTTTCATTTTCAAGGATCACCGTTCCAAAAATCTGTCAAACACCTGTGGGGTGTAAATGCTCACTGTACCCCTTATTACATTCTGTGAGGGGTATAGTTTCCAAAATAGGGTCACATGTGGTGGGGGCACTGTTCTGGCACTATGGGGGCTTTGTACACACACATGGCCTTCAATTTCAGACACATTCTCTCTCCAGAATCCCAATGGCGCGCCTTCTCTTCTGAGCATTGTAGTGCGTCTGTAGAGCACTTTACATCCATATATGCGGTATGTTCTTACTCAGAAGAAATGGGGTTACAAATTTTGGTGGGATTTTTTCCTATTCTCCCTTGTGAAAATGAAAAATTTAGGGTAACACCCGCATTTTTGTGAATTTTTTTAATTTTAATTTTCACATCCAACTTTATCGAAAATTTGTCAAACACCTGTGGGGTGTTAAGGCTCAATATACCCCTTGTTACATTCCGTGAGGGGTGTTGTTTCCAAAATGGTGTCATATGTGAGTATTTATTGTTTTGCGTTTATGTCAGAACCGCTGTAAAATCAGCCACCCCTGTGCAAATCACCAATATAGACCTCAAATGTACATAGTGCGCTTTCACTCCTGAGCCTTGAGACTGTGCAGGGGTATATGTATATGTAGTGGTTTACTTTTTATTTGGTGTAGGTGTAGTGTAATGTAGGGTTTTTAGGTTACATTCACATGGGCGTGTTTATAGTGAGTTTGAGCTGGGAGTTTGAGCTGCGGCGGAAAATTTGCCGCATCTCAAACTTGCAGCAGAAAACTCGCTGTAAACCCGCCCGTGTGAATGTACCCTGTACATTCACATGGGGGGGGGAGGGGCTTCAGCTGTTGCAAAACTACAACTTCCAGCATGCACTGACAGACCATACATGCTGGGAGTTGTAGTTATTCAACAGCTGGAGGCCCATTGGTTGTGCAACACTGAGAGTTTGTTACTTAACTCAGTGTTTTGCAACCAGTGTGCCTCCAGCTGTTGCAGAACTAGAACTCACAGCATGTACAGTCTCCCAGCGCATGATGGGAGTTGTATTTTTGACACAGCTGGAGGCACACTGGTTGCAAAACACTGAGTTAGGACACAAACTCTGTTTCACAACCAATGTGTCTCCAGCTGTTGAAAAACTGCAACACTCAGCATGCATTGACAGTAGAAGGGCATGCTGAGAGTTGCAGTTTTGCAACAGCTGGAGGAACACTGCTACAACTCCCAGCATGCTCTTTGGTAGTCTGTGCATGCTGGGAGTTGTAGTTATGCAACAGCTGGATGCACACTTTTTCATAGAAAAAATGTGCCTCCAGCTGTTGCATAACTACAACCCCCAGCATGCACAGACTACCAAAGGACATGCCCTTTGGCTGTGCATGCTGAGAGTTGTTGCTAAGAAACAGCAGGAGGTGAACAGGCCTCACCTCCTGCTGTATCCTGCCGTCAGCACCGCCGGGACGATCGCCGCTCCTGCCACCTTGACTGCATTTTCTTGAAAATGTTTCTTTTTTCCAGTTTCACATCCAACTTTAATGGAAATTCGTCAAACACCTGTGGGGTGTTAAGGCTCACTATACCCCTTGTTACATTCCGTGAGGGGTGTAGTTTCCAAAATGTCATCACTTGTGGGTATTTATTGTTTTGCATTTATGTCAGAACTGCTGTAAAATCAGCCTCCCCTTTGCAAATCCCCAATTTAGACCTCAAATGTACATAGTGTGCTTTCACTCCTGAGCCTTGTTGTGCGCCCGCAGATTACTTTACACCCACATATGGGGTATTTCTGTACTCAGGAGAAATTGCTTTACAAATTTTGGGGCAACTCCAGCATGTTAGTGTAAATAAATACATTTTTTTACACTAACATGCTGGTGTAGACCCCAACTTTACCTTTTCATAAGGAGTAAAAGGAGAAAAAGCCCCCCAAAATTTGTAACGCAATTTCTTCCAAGTACGGAAATACCTCATATGTGGCCCTAAACTATTTCCTTTAAATAAGACAGGGCTCCAAAGCGAGAGAGCGCCATGCGCATTTGAGGCCTATTTTGGGGATTTGCATCCGCCACCAAAATACTCTACATCAGTGTTTCCCAAACAGGGTCTCTCCAGCTGTTGCATAACTCCCAGCATGCCTTGACAGTCAATGGCTTTCCGGCAATGCTGGGAGTTGTTGTTTTCCAACAGCTGGAGGCACTGTTTTGTAAATAGTGTCGTACAAGACATTTATTTGTTTTTTATTGGAGGGGGGAGGGTACTGTGCAGGGGTATATGTATATGTAGTGTTTTACATTATATTTGGTGTAGGTTTAGTGTAATGTAGGGTTTTTAGGGTACATTCACACAGGCGGGTTTATAGTGAGTTTCTCGCTGGGAGTGTGAGCTGTGGCGGAAAATTTGCTGCATCCCAAACTTGCAGCAGAAAACTCGGTGCAAACCCGCCCGTGTGAATGTACCCTGTACATTCACATGGGGGGGGAACCTTCAGCTGTTGCAAAACTACAACTCCCAGCATGCACAGACCATACATGCTGGGAGTTGTAGTTATTCAACAGCTGGAGGCATATTGGTTGTGCAACACTGAGAGTTTGTTACTTAATTCAGTGTTTTGCAACCAGTGGGCCTCCAGCTGTTGCAAAACTAGAACTCACAGCATGTACAGTCTCCCAGCGCATGATGGGAGTTGTATTTTTGACACAGCTGGAGGCACACTGGTTGCGAAACACTGAGTTAGGACACAAACTCTGTTTCACAACCAATGTGTTTCCAGCTGTTAAAAAACTGCAACACTCAGCATACATTGACAGTCAAAGGGCATGCTGAGAGTTGTAGTTTTGCAACAGCTGGAGGCACACTGTTACAACTCCCAGCATGCCCTTTGGTAGTCTGTGCATGCTGGGAGTTGCAGTTATGCAACAGCTGGATGCACACTTTTTCATAGAAAAAATATGCCTCCAGCTGTTGCATAACTACAACCCCCAGCATGCACAGACTACCAAAGGGCATGGTGGGAGTTGTAGTTGGAACTTCAGCTGTTGCAAAACTACAACTCCCAGCATGCCCTTTGGCTGTGCATGCTGTGAGTTGTTGCTAAGCAACAGCAGGAGATGAACAGGCCTCACCTCCTGCTGTATCGTGCCTCCTGTACCGCCGGGACCATCGCCGCTCCTGCCACCTGGACCGCCACCGCCGCTCCTGAGGGAACCCCAACTGGACCAGGGAAAGGTAGGATACCCTCGCTGGCCCCAATCTCTGCCTCGATCGCCGCCCGGCAGGACAGTGATTGTGAGGTTGTTCCAACCAATCAATCACGTGATCGTGAGGTGACACCCGTGCCACCTCACTCCTACTGGCTAAGGGTGAATGGGGCTGTCTAGGACAGCCCCATTTACCCTTTTTTTCCGGGTCACCAAAGACCCGATTAACCCAAAATTGTCGCAAATAGCCAGTCTGAATTGACCGGCGATTTGCGGCGACCGCCGACATGGGAGGGTCTCAGGACCCCCCTGGGCATTTGCACAGGATTCCTGCTCATAGATATCAGTAGTCATCCCAGTCTGGTCCTCACCATGTACAGGTACGCCCTGGGTCCTTAACTACCAGGGAGTCAGGGCATACCCATACTCCCTCGGTCCTTAAGGGGTTAACAATAGATGTGCTACCAACATTCCTGAATGACCAATATGTGATGTTCCAGCACGGGATATGCATCTCACAGTCCGATCAGCTTGAGACCCTGCACGACCCCAGGGCTCACCTGCATTGTACCCCTATAATCTGTACAATTGTATATTATGTGTAAAGAACCTTTCATATGGTCACATGGTTATTGATAACATGATAATAGTTGTCACATGTTTTGTTACCCAGAGGGCATCGGGTGACCAGATGACCTGTAACTAGCCTATTGGCCACTTGCCCCCCTTTATAAGAGGAGGAGGTACTACAATCACTCTCTTAGATCCTGTGGTCAAGTCCAGTCCAGACGTCACAGAGCCAGTGTCCAGCACATCTGGAGGCCTCAAGCCTAAATTACAGCCACAAGTCAGTAAGTCAAGTCATCTCTGTCTGCTGTCACCATCTTCAGACAAGTCAAGTCTATTATAGTCAGTTTGGCTGTGCTAGAGTCTGTCAGTCACTGCAAGTCCCAGCAAGAAGCGAGGTCTCTTGTGTTACTGGTAACCTCTCTGGGATCCTGGCCTAACTGTAAAGACTGTACCATCTGTCTACCTCAGTAAAGCTACTGTTAACCCTGACCTGGCCTTGGACTCTTATTTGCCCTGCCTAACTAGAACTAGCGGTGCTACCATTCGGGTGGTTCTCGGTTGAAACCACGCCCTGGCTTCACAAACATTTAGGGGTTAACACCATTTGCCCCTGGGCTACAACATCTGCCCCATTCACCTCACTTCGTACCCCCGTGGCGCACCACAAATACTCAACAATAGATGTGCTACCTTACGATGTTAAGAATATATAATATAATATATATATTTATTGTAATTGGTCACTACTGTATGTAATTATTATGCACCTTGTTTGGGCTATTTAAAGAGCCCCTTAATTCGCTTTAACATGCTTGAGAAAGACGATGGGAGATCGTTGAAGCGTTGCACCTTTGTATTGTGCTGAGGATGAAATAAACTTCACCTGGATTGATATTCTCTGTGTGCTGCCGTTTTTTCTTGTGGATATATATATATATATATATATATATATTAACCCCTTAACGACATGCACCGTAAATGTACGGCGCTGCATAGTGTCACTTAGCGCACAGCGCCATTTACGACATGACTGTGATGCGAGCGCAGGAGATGCGCTCGCTTCATTCCTGGAGGGTTCCTTCTGCAGCCGCGGACCCAACGGTAATGGCGGACATCAGCGATCGCGCTGATGTCTGCATTTAACCCCGCAGGTGCTGTGATCAATACAGATCACGGCATCAGCGGCAGTGCGGCATTTATAATGGCTAATCTGATCGCCCGCGGCACTGCCGTCCGTTTCCCAGTGTCTTCTGCACTGATCTGCCTTTCAGCAGACCAGAGCAGAAGATCGCCGATAATACTGATCAGTGCTATGTTCTATACATAGCACAGAACAGTATTAGCAATCTAATGATTTCTATAAGTAGTCCCCTATGGGGACTGATAATGTGTAAAATGCATTGAGGAGCAGAGTGTGACATTGCATTGAGGGGCGGAGTTGTCGCCTGTAATCAGTCCCCGAGCGAACACGCTCTGGGGACTGATTACAAACGGGGTGCCGCGTGCATGATCCCTGGGGTCCCCAGCGGCGGGACTCCCGCGATCAGGCTTCTTATCCCCTATCCTTTGGATAGGGGAAAAGATGCCTAAGCACCGGAGAACCCCTTGAAGGTCAAAATGGGCTTTGTCCTTAAGGGGTTAATGTTGGCACCCCTAAAAAGTTTTAAGGAAATTAAGTATTTCTCACAGAAAAGCATTGCAGTGAGGCTAAGTTTCTACTTCGCTTTATTTTTTGAAAAACGGCAAGAAAAACGCCAATTCTGCCGCATGTCGTTTTTTCGGCCAAAAAATGCAGCGGCCAAATGTTAGCTGTAAATCAATGAGAAATCACCAAATTCTTTTTCCACTTGCCGTTTTTCAGTTAGGTGTTTTTCTTAAATCCTTTTGGCGTTTTTCACTTTTTTTTTGCGTTTTTCAGCTCCTTGGCGGTTTTCCAAAATCGCAGCATGTTGAGCCACTGGTGATTTATTTGTCAAAATTGTGGCATTTTTCTCCCATAGAAGTCTATGAGAGTGAAAAAACGCCAAGAAAAACGATATGTGGGTTTCAACTTTTTTTTGCAGGCGGTCTTTATTCTTTTTTGGACTGCAGCGATCCAAAAAAATGATGGAGATACCTTTTTTAATAACATTTCGTAGGTTGCCATTAAAAAATTTAAATAAAAAAGATATAGTAGTGAAGGAAAAAATTGTATCTAACGAAATGTATCTTTTTTATAACAAAATTTTTATTAATTTTTAAAACAGGGATCAATTTATGTGGGCGAGCGGGGACGTAAAAATGTAGCCGACAAGAATAAAAATGTAGTGTGTGTTTTTCACTTTTTTCTTTATTTTTTAGGTAGTACTACTACTTCCAGCATGGAACACACTGTTCCATGATGGGAGTAGTAGCACCGGTACTAATTAACAGACCGTTGCGATCCTACAGTATAATGTATAGATGCGTCTGGCCGCTCTTCTATGGACCTCTGCACTGATAAATATATATATATATATATATATATATATATATATATACACACCTAATCATATTTCCCCCAGAGAGCTGTGATTGGCCAGATGGTTCCAGCCACTCACAACTCTCTGTGGGATATATGAATAGGTGTAGATATAAGTCAGTGCAGGGGACCATAGAAGAGTGGCCGCCCGCATCTATACATTATACAGAAGGATTACAGCGGGTGTCACGATTGACATCCACTGTGATCTTTCCTTAACTGCAGGTACTACTACTCCCAACATGGAGCACACTCTGCTCCATGCTAGGAGCTGTGGTACCTGCATTAATAGACAGATCACAACAGGTTTCAGAAGTTACACTCGCTGCAATCTGTCTATTAATGCAGGTACTACAGCTTCCATCATGGAGCAGAGTGTGCTCCATGTTGGGAGTAGTAGTGCCTGCAAGTAAGAACAGATCACAGCGTGTATAACTACTGATACCCGAGGCGATCATCCTTTCTATTGCAGAGATGCAGAGCGGCTTTCTCTGCTCACATCTCTGCACTATATTCCGGCCAGTGATGTGAATAGAACATCACTCATTTATATTTCCCTCTGAGAGCGGTGATTGGCTGCAACCATCCAGCCAATCCCCACTCTGGGCGGAAAGTATGACTGAGTGATGTTCTATTCACATCACTGGCCGGAGTATAGTGCAGAGATGTGAGTGCTGTATAGAGCCACTCCACATCTCTGCTATATTATGGACGATCGCATCAGGTGTCACGACTGACACTCGGGGCGATATGTCAATTAGTACAGGTACTACTACTCCCATTATGGAACAGTCTCCCATGCTGGGAGTAGTAGTACTATTAGTATTTAAAACATAGAGCAAAAAAGTGAAACACACACTTTATTAAAATTTTTTCGTTAAGTACATCTTTTTTTTCCATCACTACTGCATCCTTTTTTTTTTTTTTTTTCTTTGTTGGTTCTTTGGGTACCAAAAAAAAAAAAAAAAAAAACACGCCAAGGTGCAATTTTCACACAATTGAAAAAACGCCAGAAAAAAATGCTGAAAAAAACGCCAGATTCAGGAAATTGTACTGGCGTTTTTTTCGGCCAAGCAAAACCAAGCAGAAACTTAGCCTAACAAGTGTTTTGCTATACACATGTTTATTTCCTTTGTGTGTATTGGAACTCAACCCAAAAAGGGAGGGAAAAAAAGCAAATTGGACATAATGTCACACCAAACTCCAAAAATGGGCTGGAAAAAATTATTTTCATCCTTCCGAAATTGTGGAAAAATAAGATTGTTTCAAGCATGTGATGCTCCTTTAAACTCACCTGGGGCAAGTAACAGGTGTGGGCAATATAAAAATCACACCTGAAAGCACATAAAAAGGAGAGAAGTTCACATAGTCTTTGCATTGTATTTCTGTGTATGCCACACTAAGCATGCACAACAGAAAGAGGAGAAGAGAACTGTCTGAGGACTTGAAAACCAAAATTGTGGAAACATATCAACAATCTCAAAGTTACAAGTCCATCTCCAGAGATCTAGATTTGCTTTGGTCCACAGTGCGCAACATTATCAAGAAGTTTGCAGCCCATGGCACTGAAGCTAATCTCCCTGGGTGTGGACGGAGGAGAAAAATTGATGAAAGGTGTCAATGCAGGATAGTCCAGATGGTGGATAAGCTGCCCCAAACAAGTTCCAAAGATATTCAAGCTGTCCTGCAGGCTCAGGGAGCATCAGCGTGAACTATCCAATGACATTTAAATGAAATGAAACGCTATGGCAGGAGACCCAGGAGGACCCCCACTGCTGACACAGAGACATAAAAAAGCAAGACTACATTTTGCCAAAATGAACTTGAGTAAGCCAAAATCCTTCTGGGAAAATGTCTTGTGGACAGAGGAGACCAAGATAGAGCTTTTTGGTAAAGCACATCATTCTACTGTTTACCGAAAAAGGAATGTGGCCTACAAAGAAAAGAACACAGTACCTACAGTGAAATATGGTGAAGGTTCAATGATGTTTTGGGGTTGTTTTGCTGCCTCTGGCACTGGCTGCCTTAAATGTGTGCAAGGCATCATGAAATCTGAGGATTACCAACGGATTTTGGGTTACACTGTACAGCCCAGTGTCAGAAAGCTGGGTTTGCATGCGAGATATTCTGTCTTCCTGCAGGACAATGACCCCAAACATTCGTCAAAAAGCACCCAGAAATGGAAGGTAACAAAGCGTTGGAGACTTCTGAAGTGACCAGCAATGAGTCCAGATCTAAATCCCATTGAACGCCTGTGGAGAGATCTTAAAATTGCTGTTGGGAAAAGTCGCTCTTCCAATAAGAGAGATCTGGAGCAGTTTGCAAAGGAAGAGTGGTCCAACATTCCGTCTGAGAGGTGTAAGAAGCTTATTGATGGTTACAGGAAGCAATTGATTTCAGTTATTTTTTCCAGAGGGTGTGCAACCAAATATAATGTTACGGGTGGCAATAATTTTGTCCAGCCCATTTTTGGTGTTTGGTGTGACATTATGTCCAATTTGCTTTTTTTTCCTCCCTTTTTTGGTTTAGTTCAAATACACACAAAGAGAATAAACATGTGTATAGCAAAACATGTGTTACTGCAATCCTTTTCTGTGAGAAATGCTTCTTTTTCTTGAAAAATTTCAGGGGTGCCAACATTTACGGCCATGACCGTATATATATATATATATATATATATATATATATATATATATATATATATATAATCCCCCCTTCAAGGAAACAGCAACAGTCATTGGGTCCAGGTTAATATCAGGTTAAGATTCTTTATTGCATATGGGCAAAAGATGCAACGTTTCGGCGTACAAGTCTTTATCAAGCATGCTTGATAAAGGCTTGTACGCCGAAACGTTGCATCTTTTGCCCGTATGCAATAATCTTAAACTGCTATTAACCTGGACCCAGTGACTGGTGCTGTTTCCTTGAAGGGAGGATTGTTTGTATATCCAGCTTGGCAAACTGGGGGATACCTGCACCGCACTGATGGATCTCCTGTGCTGAAACTCCTTCTTGATTTATATATATATATATATATATATATATATGTATATATATATATATATATATATATATATATATATATATATAGTTTAAGTGATACCTAAAAATGATTAATCATTTTATCATGGGGAAGATTTTAAAATAAAACAAACCCAACCATATATAGAAATATAACCACCTTTTCATGTGGCTCCTCTAACGTGAATAGAAATAAATAATATATGATAATCAACCATAATAATTTGGACAAAAACACCAGTATGCACATCAGGAACCATCCTACGTATATATATATATATATATATATATATATATATATATATATATATAGGCATTTGGGTGTGCGCATTTTGGGGGCTTTACACATTATCATTTTATTATATTATTTTTTACTAATTTTTATTGTTACATGTCACAATATATGCTTGTATTTGAGAATTATACTTTCATGTTTTGGTTATTCCCTTCGACTTTTAGGACATGACTGCACCGGACCTCAGCAAAGACTTAAAGGGGTACTTCGCTGCTCAGCGCTAGGAACAAACTGTTCCGAATGCTGGAGCCGGGAGCTTGTGATGTCATAGTCCCGCCCCTCATGATGTTACGCCCCACCCCCTCAATGCAAGTCTATGGGAGGGGGCGTGACGGCTGTCATGCCCCCCCTATAGACTTGCATTGAGGGGGCGGGGTGGGGTGTGACATCATGAGGGGCGGGGCTATGACTTCACAAGCTCCCGGCGCTGGCTCCGGCGTTCGGAACAGTTTGTCCCAAACGCTGAGCAACGAAGTACCCCTTTAACTGGAAATCAAGAGACTGAGCTAACTCCTCCCAGGGCTTATATGGGGGAGACTGAGAGGGGTCCCATAGGTCACCCTAAGGTCACATGGTCACTGACACCTCACTGGGTTACAATCACATGGCACTGTAAAGCAACACTGTGTGTGGACAGCTCTCTCCCTCGTGTTTCCAGTACCAGCGCATGCGCTAGCCAGCAGCATCTCCGAACCGGATCAACAGTATAACAAAGGAATGTACAGCGCCAAGTGAGGTAAAACAACAAGTACTTTATTGTAGGATCAGCAGATACAAACTTGCATCAGGCAGGAGCCGAGGCGTTTCGGACCGTTACAGGTCCTTAGTCATGGCATAACACACAAGATAAAATCCAAACTTGAAATACTTTCTTAGGAACCAAATATACAAAGAAAAGAGGAATGGCACTCACCGCTTACTGTAATTTCTTATCTTTTATTCTTCATAAAGTGCAGGTGCTTTAAAAAGGCATTTCACCCAGCCGGGTGTGGACGCCAGTGCGCGTGCTACAGGTAACAATTGTTTCGCTCTGGCTTGAGCTTCAACAGACCTTCCCTTTCCCATGCTCCTTCATTCCTTATAACACGTCATGAAGGATCCACGGGGCGGGGATTACAAGCACAATAGGTTAAAAACAGTGCAAAGTGCAAAAAACACATACAGTTAAAACCAAAAACTAAGTAACTACAAAAATAATCCTAAATCAATCCTGTCATTTAATCCTCCTAACTCTTGTGCACCAGTTTTCAAAATCCACTTTGCTTCGATCTCACGGAGGATTTTTTCATTATCTTTACCTTGAGTACAAATTAACCTTTTAATTCCCATAAATTTCAGAACGCTTGCATCTCCATTGTGTGCCGAATTAATATGTTCTATTAATCTTGGGGAACCTTTTCCTGATTTTATTGACCAGGTATGTCAAAATCAGGAAAAGGTTCCCCAAGATTAATAGAACATATTAATTCGGCACACAATGGAGATGCAAGCGTTCTGAAATTTATGGGAATTAAAAGGTTAATTTGTACTCAAGGTAAAGATAATGAAAAAATCCTCCGTGAGATCGAAGCAAAGTGGATTTTGAAAACTGGTGCACAAGAGTTAGGAGGATTAAATGACAGGATTGATTTAGGATTATTTTTGTAGTTACTTAGTTTTTGGTTTTAACTGTATGTGTTTTTTGCACTTTGCACTGTTTTTAACCTATTGTGCTTGTAATCCCCGCCCCGTGGATCCTTCATGACGTGTTATAAGGAATGAAGGAGCATGGGAAAGGGAAGGTCTGTTGAAGCTCAAGCCAGAGCGAAACAATTGTTACCTGTAGCACGCGCACTGGCGTCCACACCCGGCTGGGTGAAATGCCTTTTTAAAGCACCTGCACTTTATGAAGAATAAAAGATAAGAAATTACAGTAAGCGGTGAGTGCCATTCCTCCTTTCTTTGTATATTTGGATTCTGGATACTCTTCGTTTTCATAAGGAATTGAGCACCACTAACTGTTATGAGACTGACCTGGTTCACATAGGAGTCATGGGAAGCTTGGCAGTGCCGGCCAGCTTTTTCTAATCTAAGTTGTGACTTTCTTAGGAACATCACATGTATCATGATATCACACTTAATAATGACATGTGGAAAACATGGAAATGGAACGATGAATGTGTATGTACACATGAATTCAGGCAGAAAAAAAAACACACAAAAAAAGAATGCAACTTTGCAGACACGTACCGTGTTAATTTCCCCCCTCTTTTACAGACTTTGCGCTCAAACATGGCCAGGTGGGATCGTGGAGATTTCTCATGGTTGGGCAGGATCAATGTATTCAAAATGAATGTTCTTCCTCGCCTTCTATATTTGTTCTCCTGCACACCTGTATTCCTCCCGCGATCCTTTTTCCGTGAGATCTCCGCTATCCAGTCGGGTTTTGTGTGGGCACACCGACATCCTAGACTAGCGCGACACATTCTAATTAGGCGTAAGAGAGAGGGAGGACTAGCCCTACCCGACTTCACCTCCTATTACCTGGCGACAGTACTATCCAGAGTGTTAGACGGGTTCCGTCATAGGAAGGAGAAACAGTGGGTGACGCTCGAACTTCTGTCTTCGGTCATGGATGTTAGGACTGTTCTTTGGCTCCCTAAAACTGCTTGGCCTTCAAAGGTACTGTCGGACGTGCCTCCAACTACCAGAACTGTGCTGCAGGTTCGGAGAACTTATCTGTCAAACATGTCCTTGTGTCCTTCCACTGGTCCTCTTACGCCTCTTTTTGGGAACCCAGAGTTCCCCCCAGCTACCTCCACATCCCTGTATTTATCTCTCTGTAGAAGGGACTCACCTATGTTTAGGGACCTACTGACACATGAGGGATTAAAGTCTCTATCGGACATTGTTGGTGACACGCCCCTCACTACGACATATGCATTCCAATATCTACAACTGAAACATTTTTATGAGATCAATAAGGCCCGCCTGGACTTACATCGTGACCTCACGCCTTTTGAGAAACTTTGGGTGTCGAAATCCCCCACATACAGACCGGTTAGCTCCCTATATGCTCAACTTCTGGATGAGGCCACAACAGACCCAATTACATTCTACTCTGCCTGGGAGAGGGAACTACAATGTACAATTAGTGATGAAGAGTGGGGGAAAGTATTCTTGTGGTGCCACCGCTCATCCACGTCATGCAAGGCGCATGAGCTTAACTATAAGATCTTAGCGAGATGGCACAGAGTCCCCTCACTGCTAGCTCATATGTGCCCAAATGTTTCTGATGTATGCTGGAGATGTGGGCGAGCGGGAGGCACCATGACACATATCTGGATGGACTGTCCGGTCATCCAACTGTTTTGGACCCAGATACTAGATGTTATGTCCAAATTGATATCCTCCCCCATCTCTGTGTCACCCAAACTGCTCCTCCTCTCAGTTATCCCGCACACGGTCCCGAAACAATCAGCCCGTCTACTTCACTTCCTGGTTCTGGCCGCCCGTACCGTGATTCCACGACTATGGAAGTCATCGGTTCCACCCTCAGTCTCGTCTTGGCTCCGGGAGGTCTCGCACCTGAGTAGAATGAAAGAGCTCTTGGCAGACTCCAGAGGCCAATTAGATAAATTTAATGCCACTTGGTGGCCCTGGATCGACTTCATATCATCCCCTGAATTTACAACACTTCACCTACAAGACGATTAATACCCCCTCACGTATCTGATCACCCATGATACTACTGACTTCCATGAATTGGATGCCCAGGGACTCCAGGACCCGGCCAGTCACGCAAGGTATCTCTTAAGTCTCTACTGACCTCTCCCTTCCCTATACCCTCACTTTACTTCTGCTTTACTATCTTTCTTTCCACCTCTACCACTTGTGTATCACTCCCACTATCAGTGCCCGCTGTCACTTATACTCGCTTTGTAGTATCACTTGAGCTGTGCTTGTTTTGGAAAGGACTCCCTTCCTCCTCTTTTTAGAACAATTTGAAATGTTGATTCTTTATGTCTGGTTGCACTTGCCTTGGATGGGATGTACCATTGGTACGTTGTACTGCATCTCACTTTTGAGTTTTACACCCCTTTGTCTGCTTTGATGACGGGACTTAGTGCCACGGCCACGTCGATGCCCGTCTGCTTTATAAGGCCACTCCCTGTTATGTGTCCAGGCTATGGAGGTTTTAGGGGATTGTGTCAATCTAGGCCCCTAAGTAGACACTGTACTTTATGATGCCTATGTATTGTACTTTACTTCTGTGATACTTTCTTCTTTAATTTTTGATTACTTTTTGTAAAACCTTTAATAAAGTTTACTTTAAAAAAAAAATGCAATTATACAGCAACCCTACACCAAGTAATAAACAAAAATGAAAATAAAAAAGAAATAAGGGGGGGCAGGATAAATTAGATGGACACATCAATAGGTCAATATTAGGTCCAGTTCATTCCATTCGGCTCTCTTGTGTTTAACACGAAAATCCAATAGGATTCTCTATTGAATAACTTACGTTTCAAATCGCCCCCTCTAACTCTGTTTCTGACCCTTTCTATTGCATTAGCGCACAATGTGGATACAACCCCATTATGTTGGTCCAGAAAAAGTCGGGACAAGGCTGATATATTAAATTGTTCACCTCTGGCATCTGATATGTGACATCTCATGCGGGTTTTGAGGGGGTTTGAAGTGCATCCCACATACTGGCATCTATAGGCAGAGCAAGCAGCTAAAAAATCAACCGGAGTCATATATTTTTTTGTTTTGTATTGTTTATTACTTTGTGTAGGGTTGCTGTATAATTGCATACATTTTTTGTGTGGGTTTTTTCTGCCTGAATTCATGTGCACATACACATCCATTGTTCCATTTCCATGTTTTCTACATGTCATTATTAAGTGTCATGTCATGATACATGTGATGTTCCTAAGAAAGTATTTCAAGTTTGGATGTTATCTTGTGTGTTATGCCATGACTAAGGACATGTGATGGTCCGAAACGTGTCTACTCCTGCCTGATGCAAGTTTGTATCCGCTGATCCTACAATAAAGTACCTATGGTTTTACCGCACTTGGCGCTGGACATTCCTTAATCACATGACACTTGTTTAATCACATGTCAACGGTTCTTAAAGACATAACACTTTTATATACAATACACAGCATAATGATAACTGTACAAGGGGAACAGGTGCAGGGGGCCCAGGGGACACTGCAGGAAGGCTGCCTGGCAGGGCAGCTAGGGTACAGGGGTACAACTCCTGTACCAGGCCACCACAATTTCACCCATACATAATTCATTATTGGTTTAGTAGTCCATTTTGTGGTAAAATGAGGGACATTGGGATCTGCAATAAAAAAAAAGGCCTTTGTAGAGAAAAAATAAAATAAAAGAGTTTTGGCTCCTAAAAGGCAAGGATTGAAAAAAACAATAATATTAAAATGTTCTGGTCTTCAACAGGTTAAAGCTGCATTCCTGGAGAATAAATGATCTAAGGCCAGTAGCTAGCATTAGGAATTTCATAACAAGACCAACAAAATGGCTGCCGTTTGCTTTGATATCCTTGGCAAGACATGACATCACAAAACCAACACTGTGTGACATCACAATGATGTACTTGCATAAAAGAAGGAGACACAGCTGGAGCTGCTGAGTTGTGGCTGAAGAGGCTGAAGATTTAGCTGAAGAAAGAAGCTGCTGAAGATACAGATGGAGAAAGCGGGATCCCTTTTAAGGGGGATCTATTGAATAGTGTCTAAGTATCACTGTATCGTATAGAGTAGAAGTATCATTGCATTGTATTGTATAGAGATGAATAATTATCATTGTATTGTATAGAGATGTATAAGTACCATTGTGTTGTATAGAGATGGTAATAGTCACACTCAGCAGCAGGAGGCAGACGATAGACGTGATCCAGGGTTATGTCCGATCGCCACTTGTGGGGTCAGGAAGGAATTATTTTTTCCCCTGAGATTGAAATCTCCGAGGTTTTTCTTCGCCTTCCTCTGGATTACCCGGCGGTGGCTCTTCTTCAGGTTTACTCTGTCCTGGACCCGAGAAAGAGTCACAAGCTGCATTATTTAATAGAATATGAAACCTCTGCCTACTGCTAAGGACACTCTTAAAAGGGCATTAGTAGCTGTGGCCACCACCTGATTTACTACTATTTGTAACTGGACTGACCTCTGTTTTGGGGTACATGTCCAGGTGCAATGTGGCTAATGCCCCTGTAAGATCGCCCTAATAAAAATATAATTAAAAAGTGCAAATAAAGCTCTTTAATAAAAACGTGCATCTAAAAGATAAAAAGTGTTTCTGGTGTCATTTGTTCTAGAATTGTTCCATAGTGATCTGGGCTTGGTGGTGTCTCACAATCTCCCTCGGCCCAGTGGGTTGAAATGAGTGTCAGAAATGAGTGTAAACTATGCCAGAAATCTACTCCAGCGCATAGATGAGTACATTTCAGAGCATGGAGTGGGGTCAATAAAAGATGCATCGAATTTAGGATCTGTACCCCTTTATAAATTGGGTGCATCCCAATCTGGTGTACTTGTTCTTTAGGCCCAGAGTTTTAAACTTCTGTCATAATAAATTCAGCCATGATAACATCCATCGCCACTAGGACTGCAAGGACATGCGCCGCCACCATTGACAGCAATGTAGTACACGTGGGTTCTGGCGAAAAAATGAACGTCTGCTGCGGAACTCTGCAGGGTGCACTGCATAGCAAAATCCCATTGAAGAGATTGGGAGGCTGCTGCACCAGAAATGCTTTAGTGTGAAAACAAACAAACCTCTACTTACCAGTTTATTCCATACTGCATCCAGCACCTCTACACTGATCATCCCTGCCAGCCTAGTTGACATGTTTTACAATGTCAACAAAACAGCCGATCTCAGCAAAAGAGGACATGAAACCCTGAGGCTATGTTCACATGCCAGAATTTCTGTGTGGAATTCTGCATTTGAATTCAATGGGATTCTGCTGCGCTGTGCATATAGCAGGATTTTCACGCCAGAAATTCTAATTCCGGTGTCCTCAGAAGGAATGGACATGTCTATTCTTTCTGCGGACTCCGCATGGAATACATTGCTGTCTATGAGACGGCACATTTCCAGTGGTCCTAGGGCCGGCATGTTATGCCTGCGCTCTGCATTCAGGGGCAATGTCCACACAGATTTTCTGTACGGACATTGCCTTGTGAACATAGCCTGAGATTTTTAAACAGGTATTAATTGGGACAGGAATAAAACTGGATGAAGAACAGCACGGAATGGATGGAAGTGACCACCACCAAAACAACTATGAACCATCTGCAGAATAATCTCACACTAAAGATTGTAGGGAGATGACTGAATACCTCAAGGACCATTAGGTCATAAAGTATGGTGGTTAACCAAAAAGTAGCCAGATGGGTGACTTCTTGGAAAATAATCTGCATGTCCGGAAAAATACTACAACCAGTACCAGATCCAATCCATGCTGAAGAAAGATCTTGAGAAAAAAATGGAGTTAGGAGTCATGTAATGGAAGAAGAACTTCTAGTCCTGTAGATAATATCAGATGGAGAAAGGTCTTCAACATGGTAGCTGGTGGTGGGCTTAACCCTTGGTAAAATGGATGTCCTTGGGAGACAGATGCCAGGAAATGTCATTTAAAATTTGATAACGTGAGCAAGCCATGCCCGATAAGGCTAGCCAGAACTACCATATTTTTCACCATATAGGACGCTCCGGCATATAAGACGCACACAATTTTAAAGGAGGAAAATCTAGAAAAAACAGATTCTGAACCAAACATTGTAGTAAAATATTTTATATCAGTATAGTTCCCCCACAATAGTTGGCAGTATAGTTCCCCCTCAATAGATGGCAGTATAGTTCCCCCACAATGGTAGGCAGCTCCCCCCCACAATGGTTGGCAGTATAGTTCACCCACAATAGTTGGCAGTATAGTTGGCAGTATAGATCCTCCACAATGGTAGGCAGCTCCCCCCCCCCACAATGGTTGGCAGTATAGTTCCCCCACAAAAGTTGGCAGTATAGTTCCCCCACAATTGTAGGCAGTATAGTTCCCCCACAATAGTTGGCAGTATAGTTGGCAGTATAGTTCCTCCACAATGGTAGGCAGCTCCCCCCCCCCACAATAGTTGGCAGTATAGTTCCCCCACAATGGTAGGCAGCTCCCACCCCCCCACAATAGTTGGCAGTATAGTTCCCCCACAATGGTTGGCAGTATAGTTCCCCCACAATGGTAGGCCGCTCCCCCCCCCCACAATAGTTGACAGTATAGTTCCCCCACAATAGTTGGCAGTATAGTTCCCCCACAATGGTAGGCAGCTCCCCCCCCCACAATAGTTGGCAGTATAGTTCCCCCACAATGGTAGGCAGCTCCCCCCCACAGACATACAGCTTCCAGCCATATACAGTGTACGGCTGGAGGCTGTATGTCTGTGTGCTGCCCCCACAGTGTTCCGGTCACCGTTCCTCTGGCCCGGTGTCACAATCTACTGCTATGGCCTAGGGACCATAGCAGTAGGTGCTGGGACCGGAGGAGCAGTGACCGGAACACTTAAGATTACGCACCGCCTGTCACTCGCCAGGCCCCGGCCGGCGCGCGTCTTCCTCCGGTCCTCCTGCGCCTCTATGGTTGTACGCACGGGACTTCACTGACGTCCCGTGCGTACAACCATAGAGAGGCGGAGGATCGCAGGAAGACCGCAGGAGGACCGGAGGAGGACGAGCGGCGGGCGGGGAATGGTTAGTGACCGGCGGACATCCTTATGTCCGGCATAGGAAAACCTATGATTATCTGCCCGGGCCGGCTCCCGTGTGCGGCTGCAGGCGGGGGCCGGCCAGAGCAGGTAAAAACTAATTAATGTATACTAAAAACCAGGGTGCCTTCAGCTGTTGTGAAACTACAACTACCAGCATGCCCGTACAGCCTTTGCCGGTCCGAGCATGCTGGCAGTTGTAGTTTCACAACAGCTGGAGGCACCCTGGTTTTTTAGTATACAGTTATTAGTAATTCACCTGCCCGGCGCCCGGATCTGTATGTTCCAGGCGTAGGGCAATAAACATAGCCAGTGTGAGGTGAAAAATTCACCGGCGGTCATGAGGCTGCTGCGGGCGGGGAGCGGGTACTCAGCGCTGTACTGCACCGCCGCAGCCTCTGTACTTACCGCTGACTTCCCGCTCTCGCCCGCAGCAGCCTCGAGCGTATATTCGCTGTATGAGATGAACCAACTTTATCCCCCCCCCCCCCCCCGTTTTGGGGAAGAAAAAGTGCGTCTTATACGGCGAAAAATACGGTAACTACAAGGGGGCTCAATAGAACAAGGTGGAGGATGAGTTTATATTCACCTTAGACCAGAAGTCTTCAGCATGGAAAACTTGCTATGAGTAGGCTGCCAGCAGAGAGTGGGCCACGGATAGAGTCAGAATGTGGCTCTTAATCCACAATAGGATCCTGGTTAACATTGGGAACTTCAGGCCCCCTAACGGTTAAAGACATGGACATGGTGGCAATGGTATCTTGGATAAGATATTCCCCTAGCAGGGGAGTCTGGACAGGGGTGGCTCTGTGAAATAGTTGGGATGGAAAAACAAAAATATTAAAACTAAAATAAAAAAAATGCCGAGTTTGGGTAAATATACCGTTGGTTTGTTTGTATATTCAAAAATATGTCCCTTATTCTTCTGTTAGCAGAAATCGCTGTCAGGTTTTAATCATTATATCTTTGTTTATCAACAATGATAGTTATATATATATATATATATATATATATATATATATATATATGTAGCAGACTCACTAAACAGAAAAGACTTTCCAGTGGTTCTCAACCTTTTTCACGAATATTCCCCCAAAGGGTGAAAGTATGTCCCCTCTGATCCCCCTGTGCCAATATATGAGATACATAGAATAACACCCTCCCATACTGCAGTGTTACACTTAGGTTAACATGCTTACTAGGCCTAGGTCTATCCCGTTCGGCGGGAGTCGGAGGGCCGCACTGATGGGTGATGTCCTTCTGCGCTGTACCGGCATCTCCACCCAACATCAGGGACGTCACATGACAGGCCCGGCAGCCACTGTAGCTCATGTAAAGTGAGACCCCCCCCCCCCGGGATAAAATGTTTTTGCCCGGAAGATCCCTTTAAACCAAACTGATCTGGCTATGCCTATAACAACCAACCTCAGCTCAACTTTCATTTAACCAAAGCTCAATAAGATATGCAAGCTAAGCTGTGATTGGTTGCTATGGGCAACACCAGACAGTCTGGGTTTCAAGCAGATTGATCTGGGCCACTGTATGATATATAAAAGCAGTAATTCCAACATTGGAACAACACCTGAATTGCTGCAGTTTGGTTTTATTATATTTTATTATATTCATTTCCATAGAATGTTATTGAACACATTAACCCCTTCCGGACCCATGACGTACATGTACTTCATGGGACCCCGGTACTTAAGGACCCATGACGTACATGTACGTCATGGTATATTCCGGCCCCTGCCGCGGCGCCCGGCAGAGATCGGAATGGCGTGACTGGTGAAATCGTTCGGCGGGCATGCCATGCAAACGCCGAAGGGGGTCCCGGGACCCCCATATGTCGGCGATCGCAGCAGAGCGCTCGCGAATTCACGCGAACGATCTGCAGTGATTCCGGTCATTCGGGTCACTTGCGACCCGATGACCCGGAAAACGAAGGTGATCAGCGGTGTACGATACACCGCCAATCACCTTCGGTTGCTGGGAGCGGAGACATTACTGTTACCACCACAGCAACGCTGCTATTGGCCGGCGATCGTCCGGCCAATAGCAGCGCGGCAGAGGAGGGGTTAACGGTCCCCTCATGCAGCTCTGCCCACTTGCTGAGTTCAGTCAGCGGGCAGTGGTGCCAGAAGAGGACCTGGACCCCCCCTCTGTGCTCCGGAGCCCCCTCATCCACGGCGATTGCTCCCCTAGTGCAGGGACAGTGTTCTTTCAGGGAAAGGTAGGTGTAAAATAAAAGTGAAAGTATAAAAATAAAAAAATCCCCCCCACCAAACCCCCTAATAGGCCCCTAGAATCCTGTGATCAGTGTCACCAGGGACCTTTTAGGGGTTCAGGGCGCTGCGTGCGCCACCCCTTTTTTTGGCCGCAGTGTTTTTAACGGTGTGTGAGGGATAATCACACACCGTGATATAAAGTAGTACACCAAGCACCACACTACATACTTCCCCGCACCCCCCCCCCCCCTGCACACACACCCTCTCCCTTCCCATCACAGCCCCTCCCCCCGCCACTGTAGAAATAAGGCGATGGCTCGCCGGGCATTTTCGGCAGCGGAGGCTTAGGCTTTTTTAGCCTCCGACTCCGAATCCTACTTTTTTGTGTTCTTCCTCGTCCTCCTCATCATCTACTAGTGATGATGAGTCCCCTGTACAGCGGCGGAGACGCCGCCAGTTGAGGCCACGCACCCCCCATGAAAGTGACCCAGTGGCCGACACTAGTACGAGTGACAATGCCGCTCGTAATAGGAATCCGGCCCCCCAGACAAGTGCACCGGAGCCCCCTTCCGATGACCCTGTCTGGAGCCCCCAGAGGGTTATCAGCCACGGATTCCTGAGTTGGCAACTCAAGAATCCGGATTGACCATGCTGGCTTCACTGATCTAGACTTTTTAAAGTTTTGTTTCAGTGAAAGCCGGGTCAATCACAAGGTGGAGCAAACAAACTGGTATGCCCAGCGTTTCATTGCCCACCACCCCGATTCGTTTTTGGCCAGGTCCAATGAATGGCGCGCCATTGATGCAGTGGAAATTAGAACATTTTGGGGCCTCTCGCTGCATATGGGCCTGGTCAAAAAAACAAGTGCTTGTTATTACTGGAGCGGGGACGTCCTCTATCAGACCCCGCTTTACAGTATGGCGATGACACGGAAGCGGTTCGAGGCCATTCGGAAATGCCTGCATTATGCAGATAATGCGGCATGTCCGCCCCGAGGTTATCCCACCTATGACTGGCTTTACAAAGTGAGGCCGGTCATCGATCACTTTGGGGCCAAATTTTTTGAGGCCTACGTACCGCTCGGGGACCTCTCGGTACATGAGTCTCCCCTCAGTTTTAAGGGGAAACTCATCTTCCGCTAGTATATTCCCTCGAAGCGGGCGCGGTATGGTGTGAAACTCTACAAACTCAGTGAGAGTACCTCCGGGTACACTGGCAAGTTTAGAGTATATGAGAGACGAGATTCTCGTATTGAACCCCCAGAATGTCCCCCCCACTCTGGGTGTTAGCAGGAAACTCATTTGGGACCTTATGCACCCATTGCTGGATAAGGGTTTCCACGTGTACGTGGATAACTTTTATACCAGCATCCCTCTGTTCAAATCCCTTTCCGCCAGATCCACGTCCGCTTGTAGGACGGTGCGGAAGAACCAGAGAGGCCTCCCTCTAAATTTGGTCCAGACGCCTATCCCCAAGGGTGAGTCCCGTACCCTGACCCATGATAACCTGTTGTTGGTGAAGTATAAGGATAAGAGGGATGTTCTTATACTCACCACTATTCATGGGAATGGCAGCACCCCTGTCACTATGTGAGGTACCATGGGACTGGTCCTCAAGCCCGATTGTATTCTGGACTGCAATCTGGACTATATGGGGGGAGTTGATCTCTCAGATCAAGTCCTCAAGCCTTATAACGCCATGCGGAAAACACGGGCATGGTACAAAAAAGTTGCGGTCTACTTGGTACAGGTTGCCATGTACAACGCTTTTGTACTATCCCAGTACGCTGGCAACACAGGGACATTCCTCCAGTACCAAGAAAAAGTCCTAAGGTTCCTGATATTTGCTGACTGGGAAAGATCAGGTCGGACTTCCCAAGGGTCTGGAGTTATAGGCGCCAGGATCGTCCCTGGCCAGCACTTTCCAGGTGAGGTCCCCCGCACTGGAAGGACAGGATGATCCCAGAAAAGATGCAGAGTTTGTCACAGGAAGGGGATACGGAAGGACACCACCACTCAGTGTGACACTTGCCTAGATAATCCAGGCCTCTGCATAAAAAACTGCTTCAAGGAGTATCACACTTCCATGGAGCGCAAAATTTTTGCTTTTCATATGAATTTTCGATAATTTGACCAATGTACCAAGTCCAGAGTACATTCAAAATTTTAACCCCCATTAACCACTAAATTGCCCAAAAAAAAAACTGGAAAAAAAAACCTGATAAGCCCTCTGGGGGTGTTTTTTCAGAAATGGGTCATAGGTCACTGAGTCCCTATCATCGGGGACTTTTTATGTTGCCTCAAATGCGCAGTGCTCTTTCTCCACCTGAGCGGATGCGCATTTGAGGCAACAGGATAGGGACGGCCACACACATCACATTCCCAGAATGATGATTCAGAGCATAGGGTTTGGGGCGGGCATATTTTTTTTTAGTTTTGGCTATGCTCTGGGTCATCATTCTGGGAACATATCCTGTTTTATTATTATTTATAATTTTCTGGCCCACTGTGCCCCATATTATGGACCTCTGTACCCCACCTGTCTACCCCAGTTACGGCCCGTTGTCCCCCAAGTGTTCCCCTATTTTAGGGCTCAGTGCTCCCCCATTAACAGTCCTTGAGGGGGGGTCCCACATCCTGGCTCCATATGAAGCTCAAGGCCCCTGACTGACCTCACGCTATAACAAGACCTGGTGTGCACCCGCCGAGCTGCTGTCATAAAAAAGAAGGTATGTCCTTACTCCAAAGAAATGTATTTACAAATTGTGGGGGGTCTTTTCTGCTATTAACACTTGTAAAAATGTAAAATTTTGGGGAAAACCAACAGTTTATTGAAAAATATATATTTTTTTACATATGCAAAAGTCGTGAAACCCCTGTGGGGTATTAAGGCTTACTTTATTCCTTGTTACATTCCCCAAGGGGTCTAGTTTCCAAAATGGTATGCCATGTGTTTTTTTTTTTGCTATCCTGGCACCATAGAGGCTTCCATAATGCGACATGTCCCCCCCATTTCTGCAAAGTTGGCAAATGTGACTCCTTCTCTTCTGAGCATTGTAGCGCTCCTGCAGTGCATCTGACATCCACTTAAGGGTTACTTCCATACTCAGAAGAGATGGGGTTACAAATTTTGGCCCTTGCAAAAATGTGAAATTTGGGGGGAAATACATATTTTACTGAAAAAAAAAAAATAATAATTAAATATGCAAAAGTCGTGAAACCCCTGTGTGGTATCAAGGCTCACTTTATTCCGTGTTACGTTCATCAAGGAGACTAGTTTCCAAAATGGTATGCCATGTGTTTTTTTTTTTTGCCGTCCTGGCACCATAGGGGCTTCCTAAATGCGACATGCCCCCCGAGCAAAATTTGCTCTCAAAAAGCCAAATATGACTCCTTCTCTTCTGAGTATTGTAGTTCGCCCGTAGTGCACTTCAGGTCAACTTCAGGTCAATGTTTTTTTACATATGCAAAAGTTGTGAAACCCCTGTGGGGTATTAAGGCTAACTTTATTCCTTGTTACGTTCCTCAAGGGGTCTAGTTTCCAAAATGGTATGCCATGTGTTTTTTTTGCTGTCCTGGCACTATAGGGGCTTCCTAAATGCGGCATGCCCCCCAAAAACCATTTCAGAAAAACGTACTCTGCAAAATCCCCTTATCGCTCCTTCCCTTCTGAGCCCTCTACTGCGCCCGCTGAACAATTTACATAGACATATGAGGTATGTGCTTACTCGAGAGGAATTGGGCTACAAATATAAGTATACATTTTCTCCTTTTACCCCTTGTAAAAATTCAAAAATTGAGTCTACAAGAACATGCAAGTGTAAAAAAAGAAGATTGTGAATTTTCTCCTTCACTTTGCTGCTATTCCTGTGAAACACCTAAAGGGTTAAAATGCTGACTGAATGTCATTTTGAATACTTTGGGCGATGCAGTTTTTATAATGGGGTCATTTGTGGGGTATTTCTAATATGAAGAGCCTTCAAATCCATTTGAAACCTGAACTGGTCCCTGAAAAATAGTGAGTTTGAAAATTTTGTGAAAAAATGGAAAATTGCTGCTGAACTTTGAAGCAATCTGGTGTCTTCCAAAAGTAAAAACATGTCAATTTTATGATGCAAACATAAAGTAGACATATTGTATATGTGAAGAAAATATGTTTTTAATTGGAATATTCATTTTCCTTACAAGCAGAGAGCTTCAAAGTTAGAAAAATGCAAAATTTTCAAAAATGTCATCAAATTTTGGGATTTTTCACCAAGAAACGATGCAAGTTACCACAAAATTTTACGACTATGTTAAAGTAGAATATGTCACGGAAAAACAATCTCGGAATCGGAATGATAAGTAAAAGCATCCCAGAGTTATTAATGGTTAAAGTGACAGTGGTCAGATATTCAAAAAATGGCCGGGTCCTAAGGTGTAAAATGGCTGGGTCCTTAAGGGGTTAAGAGATATAAAGAGCTGCAGTTTGTTTTCAATCTATTTTACTACAGTTTACACTGTGTGCTTTCAGTTTACACTGTGTGCTTCACGCAGCATAAAAGGGGTTAGAATATGGTCATGTGGTGAACCAGGAGAGTTGTTATGTCTGGGGTGTTGCTGTATTGTTACAGGGTCTAGTAGTATTAACCCTTAGTTGTCATGACACCAGGGTGCGGTTTCCTTAGTGTTAATGGTCTTACCGCCAACCGTTCCAGAAACGGTAGGGAAAATTACAGAATGTCCACAGCAGACTTTATGAATAAACTGAAGAACTTTACTTGAATATTTTATGCAACAGTCTTTGTACATAACAGTCTCTTAAGAGTGAACCTGGATACAGGTTCCTCACAGGTTTTGCTGGGACTTTGAAGCAATGAGCTTCACTGTGCTACTAATTATAATATTTAGCTGATAGTAGTCACACAGGATTTGATAGATTAAGCTTTTGGTAACTCACGGTTTAGTGGCTGCAGGTTCTTTCAGGCTTTGGCCTAGTTGAAATGAGATTTGTGCTGAGATAGTTGTGCTTGCTTGATAGTCCGGCAGGAAGAGAAGAGAATTTACAGACTACAGCCCTTTATATAAGGAGAGGCTGGACTAAGCTCATTGGTCAGCAAACCTGTAAGTCCTGAACCCAAGGAACTCTTGGTACATCACATGACTCAGTAAGGTCCTTAAGCAATTATACATTACAACTGTACATCACGTGACCCGGGAAAGGTCCTATACATATATATTTCCTATACATTAACCCCTTAAGGACCCAGACAATTTTCACTTTAGGACCCAGCCATTTTTTGCACATCTGACCACTGTCCCTTTAAGCATTATTAACTCTGGGATGCTTTTTCCTTTCATTCTGATTCTGAGACAGTTTTTTCATGACATATACTGCTTTATGTTAGTGGTAAAAAATCATCGATACTTGCATCATTTCTTGGTGAAAAATTCCAAAATTTGATGAAAAAATAGAAAATGTTGCATTTTTTTTTTACTTTGAAGCTCTCTGCTTATAAGGAAAATGGATATTCCAAATAAATGATATATTGATTCACATATACAATATGTCTACTTTATGTTTGCATCATAAAATTGCCATGTTTTTACTTTTGGAAGACATCAGAGGGCTTCAAAATTCAGCAGCAATTTTCCAATTTTTCACAAAATTTTCAAAATCAAAATTATTCAGGGACCAGTTCAGTATTGAAGTGGATTTAAAGGGCTTTCTTATTATAAATACCTCACAAATTACCCCATTATAAAAACTGCACCCCTCAAAGTAATCAAAATGACATTCAAAAAGTTTGTTAACTCCTTAGGTGTTTCACAGGAATAGCAGCAAATTGAAGGAGAAAGTTTTTGAATTTTTACAAGGGGTAAAAGGAGAGAAATCTTCTTAAAATGTTTAACCCAATTTCTCTCGAGTAAGGACATACCTGTATGTAAAGTGCTCTGTGGGTGCACTGGAGGTCTCAGAAGGGAAGGAGCGACAGTGGGATTTTGGAGAGTGAGTTTTTCTGAAATGATTTTTGGAGGCATGTCACATTTAAGAAGCCCCTATGGTGCCAGAACAGCAAAAAAACAAACAAAAAAAAAACACATGGCATACTATTTTGGAAACTACACCCCTCAAGAAACGTAACAAAGGGTACAATGAGCCTTAACACCCCACAGGTGTTTGAAGACTTTTCGTTAAAGATGGAGGTGTAAATTATTATAATTTTTTTTTTCAATAAAATGTTAGTTTTCCCCCAAATTTTTAATTTTTACAAGTGGTAATAGGAGAAAATGCCCCCCAAAATGTTGTAACCTTATCTCTTCTGAGTATGGAAATACCCCATGTGGACGTCAATTGCTCTGCTGGCGCACTACAATGCTCAGAAGAGGAGGAGTCACATTTGGCTTTTGGAAAGCAAATTTTGCTGAAATGGATTTTGGGGGGCATGTCGCATTTAGGAAGCCCCTATGCTGCCAGAATAGCAAAAAAAAAAAACACATGGCATACTATTTTGAAAACTACACCCCTCAAGGAACGTAACAAGGGATACAGAAAGCCTTAAAGGGGTTATCCAGGAAAAAACTTTTTTTTCTTCTGAGCATTGTAGTGCGCCCGCAGAGCACTTTACATCCACATATGGGGTATGTTCTTACTCAGATGAAATGGGGTTACAAATTTTGGGGGGCTTTTTTCCTATTCTCCCTTGTGAAAATGAAAAATTTAGGGTAACACCCGCATTTTTGAGAATTTTTTTTTTCATTTTCACATCCAACTTTAACGAAAATTTGTTAAACACCTGTGGTGTTTTAAGGCTCACTATTAGTGTTGACAGGGTGTGGTTTATCCTCAATACCACCCGAAGGTATACAGCTGGATCATGGGCTAGGCAAGGGGGCATTAATGACTTTGACAACAAGTTACGGAACAACGGTAGCTTGTGACATCATAGCCCCACCCCCTCATTATGTTACGCCCCACCCCCTCAATGCAAGTCAATGGAAGAGGGCTTGCCGGCTGTCATGCCCCCTCCCATAGACATTCATTGAGGGGGCGGGTGGGGGCGTGACAACATGAGGGGCGGGGCTATGACGTCACAAGCTCCCGACGCTGGCTCCGGCGTTCGGAACAGTTTGTCCCAAACGCTGAGCAGCGGAGTAACCCTTTAACTGGAAATCAAGAGATTGAGCTAACTCCTCCCAGGGCTTATATGGGTGAGACTGGGAGGGGTCCCATAGGTCACCCTAAGGTCACATGGTCACTGATACCTCACTGGGTTACAATCACATGGCACTGTAAAGCAACATTGTGTGTGGACAGCTCTCTCCCTCATGTTTCCAGCACCAGCGCACGGGCTAGCCAGCAGCGTCCCCAGACCAGATCAACGGTATAACAAAGGAATATCCAGCGCCAAGTGCGGTAAAAGAACAAGTACTTTATTGTAGGATCAGCGGATACAAACTTGCATCAGGCAGGAACTGACGCGTTTTGGACCGTTACAGGTCCTTGGTCATGGCATAACACACAAGATAAAATCCAAACTTGAAATACTTTCTTAGGAACAACACATGTATCATGACATCACACTTAATAAAGACATGTGGAAAACATGGAAATGGATCAATGGATGTGTATGTACACATGAATTCAGGCAGAAAAAACCCACACAAAAAATGAATGCAATTATGCAGCAACCCTACACAAAGTAATAAAAAATAAAATAAAAAATAAATAAGGGGGCAGGATAAATTAGATGGACGCGTCTTTAGGTCAATATTAGGACATGTCTCCAGTTCATTCCATTCGGCTCTCTTGTGTTTA
The DNA here is from genome assembly GCF_029499605.1 of Hyla sarda. Taxonomy (NCBI): domain Eukaryota; kingdom Metazoa; phylum Chordata; class Amphibia; order Anura; family Hylidae; genus Hyla; species Hyla sarda. The sequence continues at coordinate 273,240,608 of NC_079191.1, read as the reverse complement.
ACACGAAAATCCAATAGGATTCTCTATTGAATAACTTGCGTTTTAAATCGCCCTCTCTAACACTGTTTTGGACCCGTTCTATTGCATTAACGCACAATGTGGATACATCCACATTATGTTGGTCCGTAAAATGTCGGGACAAGGCTGATATATTAAATTGTTCACCTCTGGCATCTGATATGTGACATCTCATGCGGGTTTTGAGGGGGTTTGAAGTGCATCCCACATACTGGCACCTACAGGCAGAGCAAGCAGCTAAATAAACAACCAAAGTCGTATATATATATATATTTTTTTTGTTTTGTTTTGTTTATTATTTTGTGTAGGGTTGCTGTATAATTACATTAATTTTTTTGTGTGGGTTTTTTCTTCCTGAATTCATGTGTACATACACATCCATTGTTCCATTTCAATGTTTTCCACATGTCATTATTAAGTGTGATGTCATGATACATGTGATGTTCCTAAGAAAGCATTTCAAGTTTGAATGTTATCTTATGTGTTATGCCATGACTAAGGACCTGTAACAGTCCGAAACGTGTCGGCTCCTGCCTGATGCAAGTTTGTATCCGCTGATCCTACAATAAAGGTTTGTGGTTTTACCGTACTTGGCGCTGGACATTCCTTAATCACATGACACTTGTTTAATCACATGTCAACGGTTCTTAAATACATAACACTTTTATATACAATACACAGCATAATGATAACTGTACAAGGGGAACAGGTGCAGGGGGCCCAGGGGACACTACAGGGAGGCTGCCTGACAGGGCAGCTAGGGTACAGGGGTACAACTCCTGTACCGGGCCACCACAATTTCACCTATACATAATTCATTATTCGTTTAGTAGTCCATTTTGTGGTAAAATGAAGGACATTGGGCTCTGCAATAAAAAAAAAGGCCTTTGTAGATAAAAATAAATAAAAGAGTTTTGGCTCCTAGAAGGCAAGGATTAAAAAAAAAACAATAATATTAAAATGTTCTGGTCTTCAACAGGTTAAATCTGCATTTCTGGAGAATAAATGATCTAAGGACAGTAGCTAGCATTAGCAATTTCATAACAAGACCAACAAAATGGCTGCCGTTTGCTTTGATATCCTTGGCAAGACATGACATCACAAAACCAACACTGTGTGACATCACAATGATGTCATTGTATAAAAGAAGGAGACACAGCTGGAGCTGCTGAGTTGTGGCTGAAGAGGCTGAAGATTTAGCTGAAGAAAGAAGCTGCTGAAGATACAGATGGAGAAAGCGGGATCCCTTTTAAGGGGGATCTATTGAATAGTGTCTAAGTATCACTGTATCGTATAGAGTAGAAGTATCATTGCATTGTATTGTATAGAGATGAATAATTATCATTGTATTGTATAGAGATGTATAAGTACCATTGTGTTGTATAGAGATGGTAATAGTCACACTCAGCAGCAGGAGGCAGACGATAGACGTGATCCAGGGTTATGTCCGATCGCCACTTGTGGGGTCAGGAAGGAATTATTTTTTCCCCTGAGATTGAAATCTCCGGGGTTTTTCTTCGCCTTCCTCTGGATTACCCGGCGGTGGCTCTTCTTCAGGTTTACTCTGTACTGGGCCCGAGAAAGAATCACAAGCTGCATTATTTAATAGAATATGAAACCTCTGCCTACTGCTAAGGACACTCTTAAAAGGGCATTAGTAGCTGTGGCCACCACCTGATTTACTACTATTTGTAACTGGACTGGCCTCTGTTTTGGGGTACATGTCCAGGTGCAATGTGGCTAATGCCCCTGTAAGATCGCCCTAATAAAAACATAATTAAAAAGTGCAAATAAAGCTCTTTAATAAAAACGTGCATCTAAAAGATAAAAAGTGTTTCTGGTGTCATTTGTTCTAGAATTGTTCCATAGTGATCTGGGCTTGGTGGTGTCTCACAATCTCCCTCGGCCCAGTGGGTTGAAATGAGTGTCAGAAATGAGTGTAAACTATGCCAGAAATCTACTCCAGCGCATAGATGAGTACATTTCAGAGCGTGGAGTGGGGTCAATAAAAGATGCATCGAATTTAGGATCTGTACCCCTTTATAAATTGGGGTCATCCCAATCTGGTGTACTTGTTCTTTAGGACCGGAGTTTTAAACTTCTGTCATAATAAATTCAGCCATGATAAACTCCATCGCCACTAGGACTGCAAGGACATGCGCCGCCACCATTGACAGCAATGTAGTACACGTGGGTTCTGGCGAAAAAATGAACGTCTGCTGCCGAACTCTGCAGGGTGCACTGCATAGCAAAATCCCATTGAAGAGATTGGGAGGCTGCTGCACCAGAAATGCTTTAGTGTGAAAACAAACAAACAAACCTCTACTTACCAGTTTATTCCATACTGCATCCAGCACCTCTACACTGATCATCCCTGCCAGCCTAGTTCAGGGCCGGATTAACGTAGGGGCGGATGGAGCTGCCGCTCCAGGCCCCTACATGAAAATAGGCCCAGTGGCCTGCACAGACGGCCCGCATAGGCCGCCCGTCACCCGTGATAAATATGATAACAGAAAAATTGGGCCGGCCCTGCTTCTTACTTAGGGCCCTGGGTCACTGCAGGCCGCTGCAGCACTGTTTTCTTTTTATAAATAGTTAGCCTCCGGCCCTTTAAGGTGAGTGCAGGGGCCGTGGCCGCAATGCATCTCTGGGAAGAGAGCCGAGGGATGCTCCTCCCCCTCCCCCAACACTCCTCTGTGTGCAGGCTGCAGCCCTATTGGAGCAGGCAGGTTCTTTGCTTCCTGTTCCATTGCTGACTACATCACCTGCCCGCGCCAAAGGGGAACAGGAAGACTTCCCCTGCCCACCGCTGTGGCCCTCCATACAACAGGTAATTTTCTGGGACCAGGGTGCCTCCAGCAGTTTTAAAAATACAACTCCCAGCATGCCTTTGGCTGTCCAGACATGCTGGGAGTTGTAGTTTTGCAACACTTTATCTATCTATCTCCTATCTATCTATCTCTCATATCTATCTATCTATCTATCTATCTCATATCTATCAATCTCATATCTATCTCCTATCTATCTATCTATCTATCTATCTATCTATCTATCTATCATCTAATTTCTATCTTATATCTCAGTGTTTGCTGACCATGGTGCCTCCAGCTGTTGCAAAAATACAACTCCCAGCATGCCTTTGGCTGTCCAGACATGCTGGGAGTTGTAGTTTTGCAACACTTTATCTATCTATCTCCTATCTATCTATCTATCTATCTATCTATCATATATATATATATATATATATATATATATATATATATCTCATATCTATCAATTTCTCATATCTATCTATCTATCTCCTATCTATCTATCTATCTATCTATCTATCTCAGTGTTTGCTGACCATGGTGCCTCCAGCTGTTGCAAAACTATAACTCCCAGCATGCGTTTGGCTTTCCAGGCATGCTGAAAGTTATAGTTTAGCAACAGCTGGAGGCACCCGGGTTAGGAAACACTGATCTAACTATGTATCTAATATCTATATTATATCTGTGTTTCCAATATACCATTGTACCCAGTATACCAGTGTACCCAGTGATACAGTGTACCCAATATACCAGTGTACCCAATATACCAGTGTACCCAGTGATACAGTGTACCCAATATACCAGTGTACCCAATATACCAGTGTACCCAATATACCAGTGTACCCAGTGATACAGTGTACCCAATATACCAGTGTACCCAATATACCAGTGTACCCAGTGATACAGTGTACCCAATATACCAGTGTACCCAATGTACCAGTGTACTCAGTGATATAGTGTACCCAATATACCAATGTACCCAATATACCAGTGTACCCAGTGATAGTGTTCCCAATATACCAGTATACCCAATATACCAGTGTACCCAGTGATACAGTGTACCCAATATACCAGTGTACCCAGTGATACAGTGTACCCAGTAATACAATGTACCCAATATACCAGTGTACCCAATATACCAGTGTACCCAGTGATACAGTGTACTCTCCCCAGGGCACCGGCTGCTCTTCTGCCCCACATAGTGGATAGTCCTGATGGGCAGGGGCATATACTGTCACTGGGGTCCGGGTATATATACTGTCACTGGGGTCCGGGTATATATACTGTCACTGGGGTCCGGGTGTATATACTGTCACTGGGGTCCAGGTATAAATACTGTCACTGGGGTCCGGGTATATATACTGTCACTGGGGTCCGGGTATATATACTGTCACTGGGGTCCGGGTATATATACTGTCACTGGGGTCCGGGTATATACTGTCACTGGGGTCCGGGTATATACTGTCACTGGGGTCCGGGCATATACTGTCACTGGGGTCCGGGCATATACTGTCACTGGGGTCCGGGCATATACTGTCACTGGGGTCCGGGCATATACTGTCACTGGGGTCCGGGTATATACTGTCACTGGGGTCCGGGTATATACTGTCACTGGGGTCCGGGCATATACTGTCACTGGGGTCCGGGTATATACTGTCACTGGGGTCCGGGTATATTCCTCTTTCCTTCCTCATTAAACTAAAGGGCTCTTGTTTTTCTTGTCCTGTGTTTTCAAATATATTTTTTATAGATAATGTGGAAGTTAGTAGGCGGGGGGGGGGGGGGGGGGGCAGGCCTTGAGTTGTGTGAGGGGCCCCAACATTTCTGATGGCAGCCCTGGTCTTGTATATAATCACTTATATGGTATACAGACCCTGTGTACAGCTGGTAACTTTTGCTATATGGGCACTGTGTGGGGGAATACTGGTCTGTGTATAGTGGTTTTATTCAGTACAGTATGGCGGTATTATCAAGTTATTGTGTGATTTATATATTTCCTCCTTGTATACTGGTATTCTTGTGTGGTGGTATATATTTCCTCCTTGTATACTGGTATTATTGTGTGATGGTATATATTTCCTCCTTGTATACTGGTATTCTTGGTCATGGAAAATTATCTTACCTACATTAACTTGTTATATATTTTCTTTTCTTTTATTTTGTGTGTAGGTTGGGGCATTAGGAGGCATTTGGATGGGTTAGGGGCATGGCAGAGATGTGGCCATGGGTGGAGCCTCACAGGGGGCCCTTGCTTTATTTGGTCCGAGGGCCCTGAGTGTTGTCAGTCGGCCCCTGCCTGGGTGGTCACATGGGCTGGGTAACCTCCTGACCAGCGTGACTCACGTCACGGTATTGTAGGACTCTCCTCCCCCCTGTCAGAAAGAGGATGGTATGTGCTGCTTTCCTGCCTGGCCCACGCCCGTCAAAAAATTTTACTGTGTGACAGCGGCTGAGGTCCCACCGGCGGTCCTTGTTCTCTGCTTCTGAAGTCCCCCAAAAAGGTACCACCACCAGTCATGAACTGACTTGCAATTCAGGTACATAGAAAAGCTAGGTGACAATTTCTCACCTAGATTTTCCATGCTCCTGAATGGCAAGCCTGCCTATAAAAGCTCAGTTTTTATAGGCAGACATGCCATTCAGGAGCATGGAAAACTAGGTGAGAAATTGTCACCTAGCTTTTCTGTGTACCTGAATGGCAATGGTGCTTATCATAGCTCAGCTATTATAGATAGATTTACCTATAACCTTTCTGTCATATCTGTCTATTCTATGGTAAGCAGATATGCCATTCAGGAGCCCAGAAAAGCTAGGTGACAATTTCTCACCTAGCTTTTTCATTCTCCTGAATGGCATATCTGCTTATAATAGCTCAGCTATTTTAGACAGATTTGACTAAAGGCTATAGGTAAATCTTATAATAACTGAGCTATTATAAGCAGATATGCCATTCAGAAGCATGAAAAATCTAAGCGAGAAATTGTCACCCAGCTTTTCTGTGCTCCTTAGTGCCATTTCTGCTTATATTTTAAGCTAATATAGACAGATTTGCCTATAATTAATAGTAGGTTATCCTTATAGGCTATAAGCAGCAATGGCATTCAGGAGCACAGAAAAGCTAGGTGATAAGTTCTCACCTAGCTTTTTTATGCTCCTGAATGGCATATCTACTTATAATAGCACAGCTATTATAGACAGATTGGCCTAGAAGTTATAGACAGGTGTGCTTGACCCCTTCCTGCGAAAAAAAAGTAATAATAAAATTTAATTAACCCTTTCCCTAATAAAAGTTGAATGACCTCCCTTTTCAAATTTTTCAAAGAAACATTTTTTATCCAAAAAAAAAAAAAAAAGTGGTATCGCTGCTTATAATGTTGAGTAATCTGCATGGTCAATGGCCCAATTTGGGTATCATTGTAATCGTATGGACCTACAAAATAAAGCTAATGGGAGAGACTTATCAAAACCTGTGTAGAGTAGTGGTGCAGGTGCCCATAGCAACCAATCAGATCGCTTCTTTCATTTTTCAAAAAGCCTCTGAAAAATGCGATCTGATTGGTTGCTATGGGCAACTGCACCACTCTTCCTCACAGGTTTTGATAAATCTCCCCCAATGTGGGACTGTTTGCAAAAAGTGCACTGTGTAAAAAGACCCCAAAATTGCATTTTTATTCAAGTTTGTCCCACAAATATTTGTTTGTTTGTCATTGCAAAGTATAATTGGTGACGCAAAAAAACAAGCCCTTATATGAGTCTGTAGGTAGAAAAATAAGAGTTATGTCTAGAGATGAGCGAATCGGAGCTGACGATCCAGAATTCATTACGAATTTCAGAAAATATACGATTCGCAACGAATGTGAATCGCTTCATTAAACTCTATTTACTGCGGTGCAGGCTCCAGGGCATCTAAAATGGCAGATCCACATGTCAGTATATGGGGCAAGGAATGCTGGGAAGGCGGGAAGGGAGGTAGACATGATGACCCTGAATCACATGCAGGATGTAGGCAGTCACCCCTGTGATGTCACAGCCCTATATAATCGGCAGCCATCTTGCGGACAGTCACTTCATTATATTACACTGCAGAAGGATCATAGGACGCAGAGCCTGTGTGTGTTACAGCAGAGAACAGCGCAGTCCTCCTAACATCCTCCTAGTAACATCAGATAAAAGAAGCGATCTGATTGGTTGCTGTGGGCAACTCAGCAACCAGCATATTCATCTATCCTGGTAATTTAATGTGCATAACGTGACAGATGTGCTTTATTTGTGTTAAACAAAATTGCTTTGTGTTGCTTTTTCATTTTATATATTTCGATAAAAAGGCCCATCAAAATCTTCAGCACCAGGCCCATGATCCTCTTAATCCGGCCCTGGCCTAGTTGACATGTCTTACAATGTCAACAAAACAGCCGATCTCAGCAAAAGAGGACATGAAACCCTGAGGCTATGTTTACATGCCAGAATTTCTGTGTGGAATTCTGCATTTGAATTCAATGGGATTCTGCTGCGCTGTGCACATAGCAGGATTTTGACACCAGAAATTCAAATTCCGGAGTCCTCAGAAGGAATGGACATGTCTATTCTTTCTGCGGACTCCGCATGGAATACATTGCTGTCTATGAGACGGTACATTTCCAGTGGTCCTAGGGCCGGCATGTTATGCCTGCACTCTGCATTCAGGGGCAATGTCCACACAGATTTTCTGTACGGACATTGCCTTGTGAACATAGCCTGAGATTTTGGATTGGCTGTAATAGTGACATGAGTATACAGGCACTTTATCTCTGCAGCCAAGTAAACAAAGCTGACAAGGAAGACCACAGCAGTGGCGCTAGACAGCCTGAAATATCACGCAATTCATTGTAAAAGCATATCCCGTCAGTGCCGCATAAACTGCTACATATATGAACACTCTAACTACCAGGTCAGACTTTACACTCTCCCCCCCCCCCCCATTTGCCAGCTTTAGATTAGGTGCAATTATTGCTCATTACTTTAAAGAGAAAATTGACAATAAACACTTATTGACAACCTTTAAAGGGGTACTCCACCCCTAGACATCCCATCCCCCATCCAAAGATCTCGGCTGCTACACCCCAAACATCCGGTGCACGCCCCCTCCCATAGACTTGCATTGAGGGGGCGTGGCCGTGATGTCACGAGCCTCCGGCGCTCCAGAGCTGCACCTGATGTTCTAAACGAACACAGAGTGCAGCAGGGAGATCGTGGGGGGTATCCTTTGGATAGGGGATAAGATGTCTAGGGCGGAGTCCCCCCTCAAGTCTTACGTTTGACCTGTCAGAGTTAATAATATATCCACCTGATTTGTCAATCTGTCGAGTACAATATCATTTGCCAGATGATAAATTAGAAAAACCATTATTTATGACCTGACAAGGAATCTCCTTTGAGATTAGTGCCAAGAGTTGAGTTGGCATTTCTGCTTAGACTTTATCCGTTCATATGAATTGGAATGGATTGAAAATATGTGGAATATCAGTAAGTATTGTGTATTCTGGATGTCATTAAACTGAGCATCATATAAATGATAATACTCAGAACTGACTTTCAGCTTTAAGCCAAGGCTTTAGGAGATAAAGATGTAGCATGTAGTCAGATATGGAGACATAGGTAGGCGACTCATTTCTACCAGATACCAGCTTCTTGTTAGGTATTTTGTTAAATATATATAGTTTCAATTGAAAGGAAATGTGTTAAACTGATGCCACTAAAGCTGCGCCCACTGCACAGCTTTTAGGTAAGTGTTACTTGTGTCCTGCAGCATGAACAGAAGGGAAGAAGGTCAGGAATCATCTGTAAAACATAGAATACTTGGCAGCTGGGCAGATTTGCTTATTATCTAAGGCATGCTTATATTAAAACTAAAATAAAAAAAATGCAGAGTTTGGATAAATATAAGGATGGTTTGTTTGTATATTTAACAATATGTCCCTTATTCTTCTGTTAGCAGAAATCACTGTCAGGTTTTATATATTGCATTTTTGTTTATCAACAATGAAAGTTTGTTATTCAAAAGAAATATATATATATGAAAAAGCTGAGTTGGAGGTACTCAATCTGCTTAGTATGTATTGTCCGAGATCTCTATCCTGGTGGAATCCTCAGACCACCTTGAAATTAAAGGAAAAGTATTGATGGTAGTGGATGAGAACTCAAGGACTGGGGAATAAAGGGTGTGAAGTGGCTGGAAAAAAAGATGATGCAGGGAGTTGAATGGATGAGTGGATACAAAGTGATGGATGCGAATATAGATAGTGCGGCTTAGAGAATGACTCAGAGGATGTGTGATGCTTATTAGATGCAAGGCTGGTGATTAAGTATGGAAAGATAGAGAGGTATTTGTATAGTGTATATGTACAGTGTATATGCAAATGAATGGTGACTGTTGTGTGTATGTCTACTATGTTGCAAAATGTATCAGGTGTTGCTGAACTAACTACTGCAATAGATGTGTGGATAAAATTGATGTACTAAATGTCCAGGGTACAACACATTTATTAATCAAATAAATACCAAATAATTGTTAAGTCAATTTAAACAGTTATGTAGAAGTGTGGAGTAAGGGTGCAGGGCCCTTGCACTCTTTCCCACCTGTTATAATTAAAAGGTACAGATGAATATATAAAAAGATGTGAAATAAAACACACAGTATATGTGATTAGATGACAAAACACTCTCAGTTTGAAAGTTCAGTGGTGGTTAGAGGCAGATCCACTTATGTGTACTTGCAACCTCTGGAGACCCCCAGTCTGGGGCCCACCGTTGCAGGAAAAACAGATTTTAGAGTTAACCATTGCAATGCATACCCATACCTATACCCAGACCACGTCATGATCAAGATTTTAAATACATAATTGCTTCGCTCAAATTAATACATATTTAACAAATTGAAACACTCCCATCATCTATTAGTAGAATTATTTACCTTAGTCAATCCAGGAGATCCAATCCGGGTTTTTCCATTTTCCCACACCACAGTCCATGTCCAGGTTACTACACCAGAAATGATATGTTTCCCAGTTTTCCCGCCAAATTTGAACACTATATAACATGGCATCAGAGCTGCAATCCACATCACTGAGGAAGGACTACGATAGTCCGAAACGCGTCTGTTTACTCTCACACTGCCTGACACACCTCTCTAGAGACCACCACCAGATACCCCACGTTCACAATCTCAAGTCACAACCTACAGCTATCGCAGAGCGCTCCACGGCTATCACCAAGGAGCATCGAGCATTACCAGCATTATCACAAAGACCGAGACCCCCTCAGAGACAGAGACCGACAAATCCAGCGCACGGACTAGGCGACCGGCCTATCGGCAGACAGACCGCACCGCCAGGACATCCCAGTGCCACAGACATCGGGACCCCATCTCGCAGAGCCTCGCTCCACCTACCCACAGGACGGGTAAACGGTACACAGTACCAAAGACTTTATTTTTACGGCTGGCGAGCCGCCAATTCATTTGCACTATTGCACAGCCGCCGCGCTGTGTATGCAGGAACCATCTAACTATACCTTCAGTAGAGACATTGTTATCTATACCCCTGAACCTACGGATTAAGTGACTTGTTATGTATCCCCACCACTGTACTTTATTTAAAAACGACCGAGCCGTACCTCTATTTTTCCTGCAACGGTGGGCCCCAGACTGGGGGTATCCAGAGGTTGCAAGTACACATAAGTGGATCTGCCTCTAACCACCACTGAACTTTCAAACTGAGAGTGTTTTGTCATCTAATCACATATACTGTGTGTTTTATTTCACATCTTTTTATATATTCATCTGTACCTTTTAATTATAACAGGTGGGAAAGAGTGGAAGGGCCCTGCACCCTTACTCCACACTTCTACATAACTGTTTAAATTGACTTAACAATTATTTTGTTTTTATTTGATTAATAAATGTGTTGTACCCTGGACATTTAGTACATCAATTTTATCCACACATCTATTGCAGTAGTTAGTTCAGCAACACCTGATTCATTTTGCAACATAGTAGACACACACACAACAGTCACCATTCATTTGCATATACACTGTACATATACACTATACAAATACCTCTCTATCTTTCCATACTTAATCACCAGCCTTGCATCTAATAAGCATCACACATCCTCTGAGTCATTCTCTAAGCCGCACTATCTATATTCGCATCCATCACTTTGTATCCACTCATCCATTCAACTCCCTGCATCATCTTTTATTCCAGCCACTTCACACCCTTTATTCCCCAGTCCTTGAGATCTCATCCACTACCATCACTATATATATATATATATATATATATATATATATATATATATATATATAGCCCCTTAAGGACCAGTTTTTTTTTTCCGTTTTTGCATTTTCGTTTTTTGCTCCTTGCCTTTAAAAAATCATAACTCTTTCAATTTTGCACCTAGAAATCCATATGATGGCTTATTTTTTGCACCGCCAATTCTACTTTGTAATGACGTCAGTCATTTTGCCCAAAAATCTACGGTGAAACGGAAAAAAAATCATTGTGCGACAAAATTGAAAAAAAAAACGCAGTTTTGTAAATTTTGCGGGCTTCCGTTTCTACGTAGTACATTTTTCGGTAAAAATGACACCTTATCTTTATTCTGTAGGTCCATACGATTAAAATGATACCCTACTTATGTAGGTTTGATTCTTTCGGACTTCTGGAAAAAATCATAACTACATGCAGGAAATTAATACGATTAAAATTGTCATCTTTTGACCCCTATAACTTTTTTATTTTTCCGTGTATGGGGCGGTATGAGGGCTCATTTTTTGCGCTGTGATCTGAAGTTTTTAACGGTACCATTTTGCATTGATAGGACTTATTGATCGCTTTTTATTCATTTTTAAATGATATAAAAAGTGACCAAAAATTCACAATTTTGGACTTTGGAATTTTTTTGCGCGCACGCCATTGACCGAGTGGTTTAATCAATGATATATTTTTATACCTCGGACATTTCTACACACGGTGATACCACATATGTTTATTTTTATTTTTATTTACACTGTGTTTTTTTTTTAATGGGAAAAGGGGGTGATTCAAACTTTTAATAGGGAAGGAGTTAAATGATCTTTATTCACTTTTTTTTTCACTTTTTTTTGCAGTGTTATAGCTCCCATAGGGACCTATAACACTGCACATACTGATCTTCATCATTGATCACTGGTTTCTCATAGGAAACCAGTGATCGACGATTCTGCCGCATGACTGCTCATGCCTGGATCTCAGGCACTGAGCAGTCATTCGGCGATCAGACAGCGAGGAGGCAGGTAGGGGCCCTCCCGCTGTCCTGTAAGCTGTTCGGGATGCCGCGATTTCGCCGCGGCTATCCTGAACAGCCCACTGAGTTAACCGGCAGCTTACACTTTCGGTTTTAGCCGCGCGGCTCAGCTCTGAGCGCGCGGCTAAAGGGTTAATAGCGCGCGGCGCTGCGCGCTATTAGCGGCGGGTCCTGGCTTCACTATAACGGCGGGCCCGCTGTGATATCATGCGGGGTTACCGTGTAACCCCGCGTTATATCAGGAGAGCAGGACCAAGGACGTACCCGTACGTCCTTGGTCCTTAAGGGGATATATATATATATATATATATATTAATGTAGCAGGCCCACTAAACAGAAAAGTCTATCCAGTGGTTGTCAGGATCCGGAGTGGTATGCAGGGATGACATAGGTAGTGGATCCTCTATGTCAGTGAGGTGATGGCATGGGCCGTACCAGGGGTACGGAATCTAAGGGGTTACTGGTTTTCACCAGAGTCCGCCGCAAGGTGGGATGGACTTTCTGCGGCAGGTAACCCACAGGTCGTTCCACTCAATAGCGACTATACCTCACTGACTGCTGAGTCAGGAGCGGTACACAAGGACTAGGCAAAAGGCAAGGTCAGGCGTAGCAGAAGGTCAGGGCAGGCGGCAACGGTTCGCAGTCAAGGGCAACGGCAAGGGTCTGGATACACACGCTATGGACACACGGGAATATTATTATTATTATTTTACTATATTTACATCAACCTTACATAAATTACTAGGCTATTAGTTGGAATAGAGGCGACAAGGGGTAGGCTACACAACAGGGATCCCTATGGCCTAGGGACTCTGGCTATGGGGACACACACTTACATAGGTACCGTATAAGATGCGGTACCGGGACAACACAAACCCCCTTACTTAAGATAAGTCTGCCTCGATGTCTGTCCCCTGAGACAGAGGGACTAGGACTAGAACAGGATGCTATAGAACAGGATGATCTATACACTTGGTGTACATCCTAAGTAGACTAAACACATTTACATTCTTTTGATACCTTTCCTAGTATCTGGATTAGGCAATTAGAAATATATTTAGACATTTAAATGCTATCTAGACATTTAAAGCTATCTAGACATTTAATGCTATCTAGACATTTAAAGAAGCTATCTATCCTTTAGTTTCTAGCTTCCTATACAACTTTATCAAACTTATTATACTCTTTAAAGCTTATCAGACAATAAGGCAGCTATCTGACATGTAGTTGCTAGCTCCTAAGACACTTTCTTAGCTCTCTATACATTTTTATGAGGCTAAACTGAACATTAGCACATACTTCTATACATAAGGCTAACTAGACATTAGTACAGCTTTCTATACAGTTAGCTTCAAGCTGACTAGGCATTTGTATTATCTCACACATTCTATTTGCCAACAATAAGTTACCTGTTAGTTAGTACACGAAAGGTATACTGGCTAGCTGGAAGCTAGGTCACAGTAAGGGTGGCTGCTAGGGTCTATTGACTACACGCTGCTTATCCCTAGAGCACTTTCAAAACAACCTACTAGGTTATTCTTAGAATTACGTGTTTATTTTTGTATTTGCAAGAGCACCTACTGGCCAGGCAGAGCATCTCACACACGCAATGAATGAAGAAGAGAAGAAGTGTACCTAACAATGGCAGGAATTGGATATCAATATGCTACAATTTCTAAGTGTTTTCTTTAAGTGAGATATTTATTTTGATTTATGTACTAGGAAAAATTTAAAGTAGTACATTTAAGTGAGTAATCTAGGGTACTATGAGTGCAAGTACTATTTTAAGAGGGAATCCTCCCTACTATTGTTGTTGAGACAGGTGCTAGCGATGTGCGTCAGCAATAATACTTCCCTCGGAGGAGCCGAGGTGTCCCCTGTGAAGTTACCTATTAAACACCTCTAGCATTTTATACATGTACAAGAATTAGTTGTGTTTTTAATGTTGAGTGTACACGTGCAGTACGTCGATATTTTCTGTGTACAACTCTACCTTACTTTTTATGTACATAGACATTAGACTATTTTCTTATGTACAACCTTTACTTACTACTTATGTACACAGACACGAGGATACCTTCCTGTGTACAGAACCATATACATATTTAGTATACGTTTATCAACACTCCAACATTTAGCATAAGAGTTCTTATGAAGCTGCTGGTATATACATAAAATAGACGTGTAAGGATCAGCAGTCCACCTACACTAGGAGTCCATTTAAAGGAAAATATACAAAGTGGCATGTAAGGATCAGCAGTCCACCTACACTAAGAGTCCATGGAAGGGAAAGGTAAACACGGCCTTAACCACAACTCAGCCGGGTACAGTCTTTAATGAATCTCCTACAGGCTAGGAGTCTCTTGACTTAATAGTCAGGCACAAGCTTAGTGGTTACGTTGCTGAACTTTGAACTGGAACAAATTAGCACAGTCCTGCTAGGCACAATTCTTGAACTTTGCTGTAAGACAAAAATGGTGAGACAGAAAAACAATAGGACATTACTTTAGAGTCTCTTTAGAAGATGTTCTTCTTTACTCTTGTAGTGCCTCTCTTGGTTCCTCTGTATCTGCCAACATCAGGGGCAGGATTAGACTTAACATAGCTTTGCCACACTACATCGGTGAGGATAGACTGGTGGAAAGCAGCTTGAGAAGGGGTTATAGGCTTACTAGCCGGGACCACAGTGGGGCAATAGGGCTTGGGCACAAAATCCAAATTAGGAGCAACCCATGACCCTTTCGTTGGTACCTTAGGAACTGGCAAACTCTCACTGCTCCGAGAGGGCCTAGGTACATCTGTGGGTACCCCAGGGTTAGACAAACTTTCACTGCTCCGAGAGGGTCTAGGTACCGACTTGGGTGGCTGCAACTTTGGCCTGTTTTCTTCACCCTGTACTGAACTTGACTCTCGACGGTATGAAGAAGATGAAGAACTTGACTCTTTACTGTACATAGAAGATGATGAACTTGACTCTTTAAGCTCCTTCTCCTTGGATACGCTGGTAGAGGCTTTAGGAGCAGACCTTTTTGGCCTCAAGTTGAAGGGATCGGACTCCCAATCCGTTGATGGGAAATACTTGAAGGGAAGCTGTGTTGGGGCTGTTGGTCTTGTGACCGCTGCAGCCCATTCTCCACGAATGCTCTGGACGGGGGTGTACTCCACAATTTCACCCACCTCCAAGGTGTAGAACTTCTTATGGAGATATGGCCTTTGCACTGCTCGCCGGTTTACGAGGATGGTCTGCCCAGTGTGGCAGTCAAGGATAGTGTTGAGCGGCATAGGCCATATTCGAATTCGCGAATATTCGCGAATATATGGACGAATATTCGTCATATATTCGCGAATATTCGCATATTCGTTATATTCTCGTTTTATTTTCGCGTATGCGAAAATACGCGCATGCGAAAATTAGTATATGTGGAAATTCGCATATACGAAAATTAGCATATGCTAATTTTCGCATATGCGAATTTTCGCACGCCAGTCTCACACAGTAGTATTACAGCCTTCTTTACACCACACAAGCTGGAAGCGGAGAGGGATGATCACTGTGATGTGTACTGTGGAAAAAAAAAAAAAAAAAACGAATATTCGTAATTACGAATATATAGCGCTATATTCGCGAAATTCGCGAATTCGCGAATATGCGATATTCGCAAATAATATTCGAATTGCGAATATTCGCGAGCAACACTAGTCAAGGAGTGTCCCATAACCTCTGACCTTGTCGAACTTGGCAACAGTTGCTCTTCTCCTTTCTAATGGCTCCTCCCCTTCTCGGGGGTGATCCCATTTACGGATGTACAATGCCTCCATTTCTTTGGTATTCTCTTGATACCGCACTTTTTTTTCATAAGGCAAATGTACGTGCTTTGGAGCATAGAGTTCTTTGTGTCGGGCCTTTAACTTTTCCATCAATTCGGCCAGCTCGGCTTCTTGACGGGTCCTTTCCCTTTCTGCAGTTGGGATTGGTGGGAATGTTTTCCCAGGTAACGGTTGAAGTACTCCGGCTTCTTGACGGGTCCTTTCTCTTTCTGCAGTTGGGATTGGTGGGAATGTTTTCCCAGGTAACGGTGGAAGTACTCCGGCTCATCTCCGAACACCCATTGCGGCAGTTTTGGTGAGCACGGTCGTGCACTTGGCAAGCTTGTTCGAGGAATGACCTCAGAGCTGGAGGAGGAATAATAGGCCGCCTTTGGCGGGGTACTCAAATCAGATTCCTCCGATGGGATCTCGGCCCACGAGCCCCAGGTCCTGTGGTGAGGGGACAATCTCACTGGTGACTCACCTCCAGGTGTCCCTGCACTGTTTGCTGGAGGTGTCTCTGGCCAATCGTCGTCATCATCAGACAGTGGGGGAAGATTGAAGGCCCCCTCTTCGTCTAATGACAACCGCTGCAGATGGTCAGCAAGCTCTTGAAAAAGTTGGGCTGCGACTGCCACAACTTTCCGTGTTTCCTGCGCCATTTAGCCAACTTGACCACGTGGAACGCTGCTCTCCGCCATGTCTGTACTCTCCGGCTCTCTCCGCAGACTGAAGAGGTTGCTCTGCGTTGCATTTTTATAGTGGGCTTCTCCAAAATGGTGCTGGGCAGGAAGGACGCTATCGGTGCAGCCCCGACTTCCGGTCCCTCCAGAAACGACTCCTGCATCTCTGAGTTCCTTTTCGGCTGGGATACAGCAACTTGGCTTTCACACCCAGGGGCGGGGCGTGGCGCAGCGTGGGCTTTCTTCGTGCACTTTTCCGGCAGCAGTTCGGCTCCGCCTGTGCCGACCGGACCAGAAGATCGCAGCATGAACTCATTGCACAGTTTACACATTTCAACTGTAGACAAATCTTCGCCTCCCCCCTTACTTTTCTCTTGGCCCCCTTGTATGGTGCCGCACAAGCACCGTTCTTGTACACAGCAACACATGAATAAAGTTTGCTTTCTGGGGCGGAGTACACTCTCACTAGTGGCAATAGTAGGCACACACCCGAATCCTGTTCGTGCAACACCAAAAAGGCTTTGTGGAAGCCCTTGGGGGGTGTATGGTAGTGGTGGTATGGTATCGGTATATGAGGGGTTAATGTTAACCCTATAGTTCGTGACGCCAGGCTGAGGGCTGGTATGCTATGGTAATGCTCCGGCCTACCACCGCCCTTCCCAGTAACGATATGTGTATGAAATGACTGAAGGTCCACAAGGAGACTGAACTTGAACTTGAACAACTTTACTTAAGTGCTTACGATACATCCAAGGCACAGTAACAGTTTTATGCAAACAGTCCTTATATCGCACAGTGACTGACAGTTGTTGCGGACCTTGAGCTATTTAGAAAGTCTCTGAATTTAGGGTAGATATTTGCAGATCTGTCCGGATTTAGGGGTTATATTAGGTCTGGTGATGCTGCAGAGTGTCTGGGGATTGATACACTCTCTATTCTGAATTACTCAGCCGTTGCCGCAAGGCTCGGGCCTAACTCACTGCGATAGTTGCTGCGCAGATCCTTCTCGTTTGACAGCCCAGGAACAAGAGAGAGAAAACATGGCCGCTGCTCCCTTATATGGGCAGGGGGCGGGGTGAATCCGATTGGTCCGAACATCTGTCATTCACCATTACACAGAGTAATGGGATTGCATACGTCACAGGGCCTCCAAAGGTCCTTTAGCAGAATACCATAGAGTTTACCTAGTCACGTGACCCGCAGGTCCTGCAACGCTATAAAACCGGTAATTAACCATTTATTTACATATTTTACTATATTTACATCAACCTTACATAAATTACTAGGCTATTAGTTGGAATAGAGGCGACAAGGGGTAGGCTACACAACAGGGATCCCTACGTCCTAGGGACTCTGGCTATGGGGACCCACACATACATAGGTACCGTATAAGATGCGATACCGGGACACAACACATAGACCAAAGGGCATGACAAGATATTCAAAGTGTCCATCTCTGATATTGAAGGTGGTTTTCCATTCATCACCTTCACGAATACGGATGAGATTATAGGCGCCCCTTAGATCAAGTTTGGTGAAGATCTTAGCTCCATGCAATCGATCAAATAGTTCAGAGATGAGTGGTAGAGGATAGCGGTTTTTCACTGTGATCTTATTAAGACCGCAGTAGTCTATACAAGGGCGTAGAGATCCGTCCTTCTTGGCCACGAAGAAGAATCCAGCTCTGGCTGGAGAAGAAGATTTCCGGATAAAACCTCTTTTGAGGTTTTCCTGAATGTACTCTGTCATGGCTTGTGTTTCCGGGGCAGAAAGTGGGTAAATCCTACCACGGGGCGGTGTGGTACCAGGGAGCATGTCGATAGGGCAGTCATAGGGTCTATGTGGAGGTAAGACCTCTGCTTGCTTTTTACAAAAGACATCAGAATAGTCCTGATAGGCCTTAGCAATGAAGACCTGGCAATGGAGTAGCAATGGAGACTTGGCAGGAAGGAACTGGGTGGAGACATCGCTTGTGGCAAGAAGATCCCCAACTCTTAATGTCCCCGGTAGCCCAGTAGAGGCTAGGCGAGTGATGTTGGAGCCAGGGCAAGCCCAGAAGAATTTCTGAAGTACAGTTGGGCAGCACAAAAAATTCAATATATTCATGATGGTGAACTTCAACACTCATGAGAAGAGGTTGAGTGCGGTAACGCACAGTGCAGACCAGCCTTTCTCCATTGACGGATGAAATGAAGAGAGGTTTGACAAGAAGGGTAACTGGAATATTGAATCTGTTGATTAGGGAGGCTTCAGTCCAAGAAGGCCACAGCGGAGAAGGAAGTATTAGTATTAGCGGGTATAGCAATCCGCACAGTTATAGTCAGTTGTGGAGAGGTAGAATTCACACCTAGCAATGCCTCTCCTATGTTAACTAGGTGCGAGCGTTTCCCTGATGCGGAGGACAAATAGGACAGTCCTTTAGGAAATGTTCCGTACTAGCACAGTACAGGCACAGGTTTTCGTTCCTACAGCGAGTCCTCTCTTGTTGGGTCAGGCGAGACCGATCCACTTAAATAGCCTCCTTGGCGGAAGGCACAGGAACAGATTGCAAAGGACGCTTGAAGAGAGGTGCCAGGGGAGGAAATCGCCTGGTGCGAACAAGATCCTTTTCCTGACGAAGCTCCTGGTGTCTTTCAGTGAAACGCTTGTCGATGCGGGTGGCCAAATGGATGAGTTCAGACAGGGTAGCAGGAATTTCTCGTGCGGCCAGAACATCTTTGATAGGACTGGATAAGCCTATCTTGAAGGTTGCACAGAGGGCCTCATTATTCCAGGATAGCTCAAAGGCGAGGGTGCGGAACTGAATGGCATATTCGCCTACTGAAGAACTCCCTTGGACAAAATTCAATAGGGCTGTATCGGCTGAGGAAGCCCGGGCTGGCTCCTCAAAGACACTGTGTACTTTTGAGTGGATAGCAGCAGTGCGTACTGACACTGCGTACTGAGGACTGGATAGTAGCAGTGGCAGGATCGTTGGGGTCCCACACTGGTGTGGCCCAGGACAAGGTCTTTCCCGTTCGGCGGGGGTCGGAGGGCCGCACTGATGGGTGATGTCCTTCTGCGCTGTACCGGCATCTCCACGCAACGTCAGGGACGTCACACAACAGGCCAGGCAGCCACTGTAGCTCACATAAAGTATCTGCGGCAGCAGTACAATATAGTGAGCTGGCTGATCGCAGGGGGCCCGCTGCTGAGACCCCCCCCCCCCCCCCCGGGATAAAATGTTTTTGCCCGGAATACCCCTTTAAACCAAACTGATCTGGCTATGCCTATAACAACCAACCACAGCTTGGCTTTCATTTAACCAAAGCTCAATAAGATATGCAAGCTAAGCTGTGATTGGTTACTATGGACAACACCAGACAGTCTGGGTTTCAAGCAGATTGATCCGGGCCATTGTATAATATATAAAAGCAGTAATTCCAACATTGGAACAACACTTGAATTGCTGCAGTTTGGTTTAATTATATTTTATTATATTCTTTTCCATAGAATGTTATTGAACACATTAAGAGATATAAAGAGCTGCAGTTTGTTTTCAATCTATTTTACTACAGTTTACACTGTGTGCTTTCAGTTTACACTGTGTGCTTCACGCAGCATAAAAGGGGTTAGAATATGGTCATGTGGTGAACCAGGAGAGTTGTGGTGTCTGGGGTGTTGCGGTAATGTTACAGGGTCTGGTGGTATTAACCCTTAGTTGTCATGACACCAGGGTGCGGTTTTCTTACTGTTAATGCTCCTACCACCAACCGTCCCAGAAACGGTAGGGAAAATAACGGAATGTCCACAGCAGACTTCATGAATAAACTGAAAAACTTTACTTGAAGATTTTATGCAACAGTATTTGTACATAACAGTCTCTTAAGAGTGAACTGGGATACAGGTTCCTCATAGGTTTTGCTGTGCAAATGAAAAATTTAATTTTTCATTTTCACGGACCACCGTTCCAAAAATTGGTCAAACACCTATGGGGTGTTAAGGCTCACTGTACCCCTTATTACATTCTGTGAGGGGTGTAGTTTCCAAAATAGGGTCACATGTGGTGGTGGGGGGGGGGGGGTAGCACTGTTCTGGCACTATGGGGGCTTTGTGCACACACATGGCCTTCAATTTCAGACACATTCTCTCTCCAAAATCCCAATGGCGCGCCTTCTCTACTGAGCATTGTAGTGCGTCCGCAGAGCACTTTACATCCACATATGGGGTATGTTCATACTCAGAAGAAATGGGGTTACAAATTTAGGGGGGGCTTTTTTCCTATTCTCCCTTGTGAAAATGAAAAATTTAGAGTAACACCTGCATTTTTTGTGAATAGTTTTTTTCATTTTCACATCCAACTTTAACAAAAATTTGTCAAACACCTGTGGGGTGTTAAGGCTCACTATACCCCTTGATACATTCCATGAGGGGTGTTGTTTCCATAATGGTGTCACGTGTGGGTATTTATTGTTTTGCGTTTATATCAGAACCACTGTAAAATCAGCCACCCCTGTGCAAATCACCAATTTAGACCTCAAATGTACACAGTGCGCTTTCACTCCTGAGCCTTGAGACTGTGCAGGGGTATATGTATACATAGTGGTTTATTTTTTATTTGGTGTAGGTGTAGCGTAATGTAGGGTTTGAAGGGTGGGTTTATAGTGAGTTTCTCGCTGGGAGTTTGAGCTGCGGCGGAAAATTTGCCGCATCTCAAACTTGCAGCAGAAAACTCCCTGTAAACCCGCCTGTGTGAATGTACCCTGTACATTCACATGGGGGGGGGGGGGAGGGGGGCCTTCAGCG
Organism: Hyla sarda; assembly: GCF_029499605.1. Classification (NCBI taxonomy): domain Eukaryota; kingdom Metazoa; phylum Chordata; class Amphibia; order Anura; family Hylidae; genus Hyla; species Hyla sarda. Next base: position 273,219,179 of record NC_079191.1, on the reverse strand, counting down.
AAACTACAACTCCCAGCATGCACTGACAGACCATACATGCTGGGAGTTGTAGTTATTCCACAGCTGGAGGCACATTGGTTGCGCAACACAGAGTTTGTTACTTAACTCAGTGTTTTGCAACCAGTGTGCCTCCAGCTATTGCAAAACTAGAACTCACAGCATGTACAGTCTCTCAGCGCATGCTGGGAGTTGTATTTTTGACACAGCTGGAGGCACACTGGTTGCGAAACATTGAGTTAGGACACAAACTCTGTTTCACAACCAATGTGTCTCCAGCTGTTGAAAAACTGCAACACTCAGCATGCATTGACAGTCAAAGGGCATGCTGAGAGTTGTAGTTTTGCAACAGCTTGAGTCACACTGCTACAACTCCCAGCATGCCCTTTGGTAGTCTGTGCATGCTGGGAGTTGTAGTTATGCAACAGCTGGATGCACACTTTTTTTATAGAAAAATGTCCCTCCAGCTGTTGCATAACTACAACCCCCAGCATGCACAGACTACCAAAGGGCATGCTGGGAGTTGTAGTTGGAACTCCAGCTGTTGCAAAACTACAACTCCCAGCATGCCCTTTGGCTGTGCATTCTGAGAGTTGTTGCTAAGCAATAGCAGGAGTTGAACAGGCCTCACCTCCTGCTGTATCCTGCCCTCTGCTCCGCTGGGACCATCGCTGCTCCTGCCACCTGGACTGCATTTTTGGGAAATTTTTTTTTTTCAGTTTCACATCCAACTTTATTGAAAATTCGTCAAACACCTGTGGGCTGTTGAGGCTTACTATACCCCTTGTTACATTCCGTGAGGGGTGTTGTTTCCAAAATGGCGTCACATGTGGGTATTTATTGTTTTGCATTTATGTCAGAACTGCTGTAAAATCAGCCACCCCTGTGCAAATCCCCAATTTAGACCTCAAATGTACATAGTGCGCTTTCACTCATGAGCCTTGTTGTGCACCCGCAGATCACTTTACACCCACATATGGGGTATTTCTGTACTCAGGAGAGATTGTTTTTCAAATTTTGGGACAACACCAGCATGTTAGTGTAAATAATTAATTTTTTTTACACTAACATGCTTGTGTAGACCCCAACTTTACCTTTTCATAAAGAGTAAAAGGAGAAAAAGTCCCCCAAAATTTGTAACGCAATTTCTCCCGACACAAGGACACAAACTCTGTTTCACAACCAATGTGTCTCCAGCTGTTGAAAAACTGCAACACTCAGCATGCCTTGACAGTCAAAGGGCATGCTGAGAGTTGTAGTTTTGCAACACCTGTAGGCACACTGCTACAACTCCCAGCATGCCTTTGGTAGTCTGTGCATGCTGGGAGTAGTAGTTATGCAACAGCTGGATGCACACTTTTTTTTTTTTATAGAAAAAATGTGCCTCCAGCTGTTGCATAACTACAACACCCAGCATGCCCTTTGGCTGTGCATGCTGTGAGTTGTTGTTAAGCAACAGCAGGAGGTGAACAGGCCCCACCTCCTGCTGTATCGTTCCGCCTGCACCGCCGGGACCATCGCCGCTCCTGCCACCTGGACCGCCGCTGCCGCTCCTGAGGGGACCCCAGCTGGACCAGGGAAAGGTAGGAGACCCTCGCCGGCCCCAATCTCTTCCTCGATCGCCGCCCAGCAGGACAGTGATTGTGAGGTCGTTTCAACCGATCAATCTCGTGATCGTGAGGTGGCACCCGTGCCACCTCACTCCTGCTGGTTAAGAGTGAATGACAGGCCATTTCACCCTTTTTTTCCGGGTCACCAGAGACCCGATTGACCCGAAATTGCGGCAAATAGCCGTTCTGAATTGAGGGAGGGTCTCAGGACCCCCCTGGGCGTTTGCACAGGATGCCTGCTGATAGATATCAGCAGTCATCCCGGTCTGGTCCCCACCCGGCACGCGGCGGGGACCGAAATTCCCACAGGTGTACAGGTACACTCTGGGTCCTTAACTACCAGGGAGTCAGGGCATACCCATATGTCCTGGGTCCTTAAGGGGTTAACAATAGATGTGCTACCAACGTTCCTGAATGACCAATATGTGATGTTCCAGCACGGGATATGCATCTCACAGTCCGATCAGCTTGAGTCCCTGCACGACCCCAGGGCTCACCTGCATTGTACCCCTATAATCTGTACAATTGTATATTATGTGTAAAGGACCTTTCATATGGTCACATGGTTATTGATAACATGATAATAATTGTCACATGTTTTGTTACCCAGGGGTCATCGGGTGACCAGATGACCTGTAACTAGCCTATGGGCTCCTTCACCCCATTTATAAGAGGGGGAGGTACTACAATCACTCTCTTAGATCCTGAGGTCAAGTCCAGTCCAGACGTCACCGAGCCAGTGTCCAGCACATCTGGAGGCCTCAAGCCTAAATTACAGTCACAAGTCAGTAAGTCAAGTCATCTCTGTCTGCTGTCACAATCTTCAGACAAGTCAAGTCTATTATAGTATACAGTGTGGCTGTGCTAGAGTCTGTCAAAGTCACTGCAAGTCCCAGCAAGCAGCGAGGTCTCTTGTGTTACTGGTCACCTCTCTGGGATCCTGGCCTAACTGTAAAGACTGTACCATCTGTCTACCTCAGTAAAGCTACTGTTAACCCTGACCTGGCCTTGGACTCTTATTTGCCCTGCCTAACTAGAACTAGCGGTGCTACCATTTGGGTTGTTCTCGGTTGAAAACACGCCCTGGCTTCACAAACATTTAGGGGTTAACACCATCTGCCCCTGGGCTACAACATCTGCCCCATCCACCTCACTTCGCACCGCCGTGGCGCACCACAAATACTCAAAAATAGATGTGCTACCTTACGATGTTCAGAATATATAATATATATTTCTTGTAATTGGTCACTACTGTATGTAATTATTATGCACCTTGTATGGGCGATTTAAAGATTAATTCACTTTAACATGCTTGAAAAAGACGATGGGAGATCGTTGAAGCGTTGCACCTTTGTATTGTGCTGAGGATGAAATAAACTTCACCTGGATTGATATTTTCTGTGTGCTGCCGTTTTTTCTTGTGGATATATATATATATATATATATATATATATATATATATATTAACCCCTTAACGACATGCACCGTAAATGTAAGGCGCTGCATAGTGTCACTTAGCGCACAGCGCCATTTACGGCATGGCTGTGATGCGAGCGCAGGAGATGCGCTCGCTTCATTCCCGGAGGGTTCCGTCAGCAGCCGAGGACCCGCCGGTAATGGGGGACATCAGTGATCGCGCTGATGTCTGTATTTAACCCCTTAGGTGCCGTCATCAATACAGATCACGGCATCAGCGGCAGTGCGGTATTTATAATGGCTGATCTGATCGCCCGCGGCACTGCCGTCCATCTCCCGGTGTCTTCTGCACTGATCTGCCTTTCAGCAGACCAGAGCAAAAGATCGCCGATAATACTGATCACTGCTATGTCCTATACATAGCACAGAACAGTATTAGCAATCCAATAATTTCTATAAGTAGTCCCCAGTGGGGACTGAAAAAGTGTAAAATAAATGTAAAAAAAAGTTTTTAAAAAAGTGAAAAAAAATTAGAAAAATCCCCTCCCCAATAAAGTTTAAAATCACCCCTTTTCCCCATATTAGTACAAAAAAGCATAAAAATATGATAAATAATAAACATATTTGGTATCATCATAAATGTCCAAACTATAAATATATAATGTTAATGATCCCGTACGGCAAACGGCGTTAACGTAAAAAAAAAAAAGGAAAAAGTGTATGCTTTTTTGTCACATAAAACTGCAATTTTCTTTTTATAAAAAATGATCAAAAAGTCATATATATGCAAATGTGGTATCAAAACAAACTACAGATCATGGCGCAAAAAATGAGCCCTCCCATATCTCTAAATACGGAAAAATAAGAAAGTTAGAGGTGGTCAAAATAGGGCAATTTTAAGTACTGAATTTGTATAAAAAAAAGTTTGAGATTTTTTAACAGCAGTGCAATAATAGAAAAGTATGTAACCATGGGTATCATTTTAATCGTATTGACCCAGAGAATAAAGAAAACATGTAATTCTTATGCAACGTGCACAGTGCGAAAACTAAACCCCCCCCAAATTTGCTAAATTAGATTTTTGTTTAAATTTCCTTACACAAAAAAATATTTTTTTCGTGGTTTACCATACATTTAAGGGTAAAATGAGTGATGTCATTACACAGCAAAAAACAAGCCCTCATAAGGGTCTGGGAATGGAAGTATAAAAGAATTATGAATTTTAGAAGGCGAGGAGGAAAAAGCGAAAATGCAAAAATAAAATTGGCTGTGTCCTTAAGGAGTTAAATGTTGGCACCTCTGAAATTGTGTAAGGAAATTAAGTATTTCTCACAGAAAAGCATTGCAGTGAGGTTAAGTTTCTACTTTGCTTTATTTTTTGAAAAACGGCAAGAAAAAACGCCAAATCTGCCGCATGCCGTTTTTTTTTCCGTCAACGGCTGGGACCCGCGGCTAATACCACACATCGCCGATCGCGGCAATGTGGGGTATTAACCCTTTAGAAGCGGCGGTCAAAGCTGACCGCTGCTTCTAAAGTGAAAGTGAAACTGTCCCGGCTAGTCATCGTAAATCGCGGCGTCCCGAACAGCTTACAAGACACCGTGAGGGCCCTTACCTGCCTCCTCGGTGTCCAATCGACGAATGACTGCTCCTTGCCTGAGATCCAGGCAGGAGCAGTCAAGCGTCGATAACACTGATCACAGGCATGTTAATACACGCCAGTGATCAGCATAGGAGATCAGTGTGTGCAATGTTAAAGGTCCCTATGGGACCTATAACACTGCAAGAAAAAATTAAAAAAAAAGTGTTAATAAAGGTCATTTAACCCCTTCCCTAATAAAAGTTTGAATCCCCCCCCCTTTTCCCATAAAAAAAAATGAAACAGTGTAAATAAAAAAATAAATAAACTTATGTAATATCGCAGCGTGCGTAAATGTCCGAACTATAAAAATATATCATTAATTAAATCACACGGTCAATGGCGTACGCGCAAAAAATTCCAAAGTCAAAAAAAGCGTATTTATGGTCTCTTTTTATACCATTAAAAAATGAATAAAAAGTGATCAAAAAGTCAGATCAAAACAAAAATCATACCAATAAAAACTTCAGATCACGGTGCAGAAAATGAGTCCTCATACTGCCCCCCACATGGAAAAATAAAAAAGTTATAGGAGTCAGAAGATGACATTTTTAAACGTATAAATTTTCCTGCATGTAGTTATGATTTTTTCCAGAAGTACGACATAATCAAACCTATATAAGTAGGGTATAATTTTAACCATATGGACCTACAGAATAATGATAAGGTGTAATTTTTACCGAAATATGCACTGCGTAGAAATGGAAGCCCCCAAAATTTACAAAATTGTGTTTTTTCTTCGATTTTGTCCCACAATGATTTTTTTTCCGTGTCGCCGTACATTTTTGGGTAAAATGACTAATGTCCCTGCAAAGTAGAATTGGCGACGCAAAAAATAAGCCATAATATGGATTTTTAGGTGGAAAATTGAAAGGGTTATGATTTTTAAAAGGTAAGGAGGAAAAAATGAAAGTGCAAAAACTGAAAAACCCTGAGTCCTTAAGGGGTTAAGGACCCAGACAATTTTCACTTTAGGACCCAGCCATTTTTTGCACATCTGACCACTGTCACTTTAAGCATTATTAACTCTGGGATGCTTTTTCCTTTCGTTCTGATTCTAAGATAGTTTTTTCATGACATATACTGCTTTATGTTAGTGGTAAAAATTCATCGATACTTGCATCATTTCTTGGTGAAAAATTCCAAAATTTGATGAAAAATTGAAAATGTGGCATTTTTTTTTTTTACTTTGAAGCTCTCTGCTTATAAGGAAAATGGATATTCCAAATAAATTATATATTGATTCACATATACAATATGTCTACTTTATGTTTGCATCATAAAATTGCCATGTTTTTACTTTTGGAAGACATCAGAGGGCTTCAAAATTCAGCAGCAATTTTCCAATGTTTCACAAAATTTTCAAAATCAAAATTTTTCAGGGACCAGTTCAGTTTTGAAGTGGATTTGAAGGGCTTTCTTATTAGAAATACCTCAAATATTACCCCATTATAAAAACTGCACCCCTCAAAGTAATCAAAATGACATTCAAAAAGTTTGTTAACTCTTTAGGTGTTTCACAGGAATAGAAACAAATTGAAGGAGAAAATTCAAAATCTTAATTTGTTTACACTGGCATGTTCTTGTAGACCCAGTTTTTGAATTTTTACAAGGGGTAAAAGGAGAGAAATCTTCCTAAAATGTGTAACCCAATTTCTCTCGAGTAAGGAAATACCTGTATGTCAAGTGCTCTGTGGGTGCACTGGAGGTCTCAGAAGGGAAGGAGCGACAGTGGGATTTTGGAGAGTGAGTTTTTCTGTAATGGTTTTTGGGGGCATGTCACATTTAAGAAGCCCCTATGGTGCCAGAACAGCAAAAAAAAAAAAAAAAAAAACACATGGCATACTATTTTGGAAACTACACCCCTCAAGAAACGTAACAAGGTGTACAATGAGCCTTAACACCCCACAGGTGTTTGAAGACTTTTTGTTAAAGATGGAAGTGTAAATTATTATAATAATTTTTTCAATAAAATGTTAGTTTTCCCCCAAATTTTTTTGTGGGAATAGGAGAAAATGAAACACATGGCATACTATTTTGAAAACTACACCCCTCAAGGAACGTAACAAAGGATACAGAAAGCCTTAAAGAGGTTATCCAGGAAAAAACTTTTTTTTTTCTTCTGAGCATTGTAGTGCGCCCGCAGAGCACTTTACATCCACATATCGGGTATGTTCTTACTCAGATGAAATGGGGTTACAAATTTTGGGGGGCTTTTTTCCTATTCTCCCTTGTGAAAATGAAAAATTCAGGGTAATACCCGCATTTTTGTGAAATTTTTTTTTTCATTTTCACATCCAACTTTAACGAAAATTTGTCAAACACCTTTGGTGTTTTTAGGCTCACTATACCCCTTGTTACATTCCGTGAGGGATGTAGTTTCCAACATGGCGTCACATGTGGGTATTTATTGTTTTGCGTTTATATCAGAACCACTGTAAAATCAGCCACCCCTGTGCAAATCACCAATTTAGACCTCAAATGTACACAGTGCGCTTTCACTCCTGAGCCTTGAGACTGTGCAGGGGTATATGTATACATAGTGGTTTATTTTTTATTTGGTGTAGGTGTAGCGTAATGTAGGGTTTGAAGCGTAATGTAGGGTTTGGGTTTATAGTGAGTTTCTCGCTGGGAGTTTGAGCTGCGGCGGAAAATTTGCCGCATCTCAAACTTGCAGCAGAAAACTCCCTGTAAACCCGCCTGTGTGAATGTACCCTGTACATTCACATGGGGGGGGGGGGGGAGGGGGGCCTTCAGCGAAACTACAACTCCCAGCATGCACTGACAGACCATACATGCTGGGAGTTGTAGTTATTCCACAGCTGGAGGCACATTGGTTGCGCAACACAGAGTTTGTTACTTAACTCAGTGTTTTGCAACCAGTGTGCCTCCAGCTATTGCAAAACTAGAACTCACAGCATGTACAGTCTCTCAGCGCATGCTGGGAGTTGTATTTTTGACACAGCTGGAGGCACACTGGTTGCGAAACATTGAGTTAGGACACAAACTCTGTTTCACAACCAATGTGTCTCCAGCTGTTGAAAAACTGCAACACTCAGCATGCATTGACAGTCAAAGGGCATGCTGAGAGTTGTAGTTTTGCAACAGCTTGAGTCACACTGCTACAACTCCCAGCATGCCCTTTGGTAGTCTGTGCATGCTGGGAGTTGTAGTTATGCAACAGCTGGATGCACACTTTTTTATAGAAAAATGTCCCTCCAGCTGTTGCATAACTACAACCCCCAGCATGCACAGACTACCAAAGGGCATGCTGGGAGTTGTAGTTGGAACTCCAGCTGTTGCAAAACTACAACTCCCAGCATGCCCTTTGGCTGTGCATTCTGAGAGTTGTTGCTAAGCAATTGCAGGAGTTTATTGTTTTGCGTTTATGTCAGAACCGCTGTAAAATCAGCCACCACTGTGCAAATCCCCAATTTAGACCTCAAATATACATAGTGCGCTTTCACTCCTGAGCCTTGTTGTGCGCCCGCAGATCCCTTTACACCCATATCAGCAGTCATTCCAGTCCAGGTACGCCCTGGGTTTTTAACTACCAGGGAGTCAGGGCATACCCATATGCCCTGGGTCCTTAAGGGGTTAATAATAACAGAATTGCAGAATCATGTTTTTTGGTAGAGGGTGTGATGCAGGGGAGATGGAATTACCCTAGGGGCAGATGGCATTAACCCCTTGTGTTAGTGATGCCAGGGTGTGGTTTATCCTCAATACCACCCGAAGGTAAACAGCTGGATTGTGGGCGAGGCACGGGGGCATTAATGACTTTGACGACAATTTACGTAACAACGGTAGCTTTACTGAGTTAGACAGGTGGAATAGTCTATATAGCTTAGTCAGGCCCATGGAGGTGAACAGTGACCTTAGGGCATGCTAGGACTTGTTGTGGACTGGGACAATTTTGATTCAGGCCAAGCTGACTGAAGACAGGTTGACTTTTACTGACTTGACTGAGACTGACTATACCCTGTTTGCAGCTTACCAGGCTTTGACTGGGACACAGGGGTAGTAAACCTATAGACTTGTGGCTTGTGTTTAACTTGAGGTTTGACTTGAGGTTTTGACTTGTGTTTGACTTGAGGCCTCCTCGGTACTCCAGACACACTCTTAGGACTTGACTGCACCGGACCTCAGCAAAGACTTAAAGGGGTACTCTGCTGCTCAGCTTTAGGAACAAACTGTTCCGAACGCTGGAGCAGGTGCCGGGAGCTTGTGACATCATAGCCCCGCCCCCTCATGATGTTACGCCCCCCCCCCCCCCTCAATGCAAGTCAATGGGAGGGGGCGTGACGGCTGTCATGCCCCCTCCCATAGACTTGCATTGAGGGGGCGGGGTGGGGCGTGACATCATGAGGGGCGGGGCTATGATGTCACAAGCTCCCGGTGCTGGCTCCGGCATTCAGAACAGTTTGTCCCAAACGCTGAGCAGCGGAGTAACCCTTTAAATGGAAGTCAAGAGATTGAGCTAACCCCTCCCAGGGCTTATAAGGGGGAGACTGGGAGGGGTCCCATAGGTCACCCTAAGGTCACATGGTCACTGATACCTCAGTGGGTTACAATCACATGGCACTGTAAAGCAACATTGTGTGTGGACAGCTCTCTCCCTCATGTTTCCAGCACCAGCGCACGGGCTAGCCGGCAGCTTCCCCGGACCGGATCAACGGTATAACAAAGGAATGTCCAGCGCCAAGTGCGGTAAAACGACAAGTACTTTATTGTAGGATCAGCGTATACAAACTTGCATCAGGCAGGAGCCGACACGTTTCGGACCGTTACAGTTCCTTAGTCATGGCATAACACACAAGATAAAATCCAAACTTGAAATACTTTCTTAGGAACATCACATGTATCATGACATCACACTTAATAATGACATGTGGAAAACATGGAAATGGAACAATGGATGTGTATGTACACATGAATTCATGCAGAAAAAACCCACACAAAAAATGAATGCAATTATACAGCAGCCCTACACAAAGTAATAAACAAAAAAAAAAAAAATAAATAAGGAGGGGGGGGCAGGATAAATTAGATGGACACTAGTGTTGAGCGGCATAGGCCATATTCGAATTCGCGAATATTCGCGAATATATGGACGAATATTCGTCATATATTCGCGAATATTCGCATATTCGTTATATTCTCATTTTATTTTCGCGTATGCGAAAATACACATATGCGAAAATTAACGCATATAAGAATTCGCATATGCGAATATTAGCATATGCTAATTTTCGCATATGCGAATTGTCGCGCGCCAGTCTCACACAGTAGTATTAGAGCCTTCTTTAAACCACACAAGCTGGAAGCAGAGAGGGGTGATCACTGTGATGTGTACTGTGAAGAAAAAAAAAAAAAAAACGAATATTCGTAAGTACGAATATATAGCGCTATATTCGCGAAATTCGCGAATTCGCGAATATGCGATATTCGCGAATAATATTCGAATTGCGAATATTCGCGAGCAACACTAATGGACACGTCAATAGGTCAATATTAGGTCATATCTCCAGCTCATTCCATTCGTCTCTCTTGTGTTTAACATGAAAATCCAATAGGATTCTCTATTGAATAACTTACATTTCAAATCGCCCTCTCTAACACTGTTTCGGAGCCGTTCTATTGCATTAATGCACAATGTGGATACATCCCCGTTATGTTGGTACCGAAAATGTCGGGACAAGGCTGATGTATTAAATTGTTCACCTCTGGCATTTGATATGTGACGTCTAATGCGGGTTTTGAGGGGGTTTGAAGTGCATCCCACATATTGGCATCTACAGGCAGAGCAAGCAGCTAAATAAACAACCGAAGTCGTATTTTTGTTTTTTTTGTTTTGTTTATTACTTTGTGTAGGGTTGCTGTATAATTGCATCCATTTTTTTGTGTGGGTTTTTTCTGCCTGAATTCATGTGTACATACACATCCATTGTTCCATTTCCATGTTTTCCACATATCATTATTAAGTGTGATGTCATGATACATGAGATGTTCCTAAGAAAGTATTTCAAGTTTGGATGTTATCTTGTGTGTTATGCCATGACTTAGGACCTGTAATGGTCTAAAATGCGTTGGTTCCTGCCTGATGCAAGTTTGTATCCACTGATCCTACAATAAAGTACTTGTGGTTTTACTGCACTTAGCGCTGGACATTCCTCAATCACATGTCAACGGTTCTTAAAGACATAACACTTTTATATAAAATACACAGCATAAAGATAACTGTACAAGAAGAAGAGGTGCAGGGGCCCAGGGGACACTGCAGGGAGGCTGCCTGACAGGGCAGCTAGGGTACAGGGGTACAACTCCTGTACCGGGCCACCACAATTTCACCCATACATAATTCATTATTGGTTTATTAGTCCATTTTGTGGTAAAATGAAGGACATTGGGCTCTGCAATAAAAAAGGCCTTTGTAGATAAAAAATAAATAAAAGAGTTTTGGCTCCTAGAAGGCAATGATAAAAAAAAAAACAATAATATTAAAATGTTCTGGTCTTCAACAGGTTAAATCTACATTCCTGGAGAATAAATGATCTAAGGCCAGTAGCTAGCATTAGCAATTTCATAACAAGACCAACAAAATGGCTGCCGTTTGCTTTGATATCCTTGGCAAGACATGACATCACAAAACCAACACTGTGTGACATCACAATGATGTACTTGCATAAAAGAAGGAGACACAGCTGGAGCTGCTGAGTTGTGGCTGAAGAGGCTGAAGATTTAGCTGAAGAAAGAAGCTGCTGAAGATACAGATGGAGAAAGCGGGATCCCTTTTAAGGGGGATCTATTGAATAGTGTCTAAGTATCACTGTATCGTATAGAGTAGAAGTATCATTGCATTGTATTGTATAGAGATGAATAATTATCATTGTATTGTATAGAGATGTATAAGTACCATTGTGTTGTATAGAGATGGTAATAGTCACACTCAGCAGCAGGAGGCAGACGATAGACGTGATCCAGGGTTATGTCCGATCGCCACTTGTGGGGTCAGGAAGGAATTATTTTTCCCCTGAGATTGAAATCTCCGGGGTTTTTCTTCGCCTTCCTCTGGATTACCCGGCGGTGGCTCTTCTTCAGGTTTACTCTGTCCTGGACCCGAGAAAGAGTCACAAGCTGCATTATTTAATAGAATATGAAACCTCTGCCTACTGCTAAGGACACTCTTAAAAGGGCATTAGTAGCTGTGGCCACCACCTGATTTACTACTATTTGTAACTGGACTGGCCTCTGTTTTGGGGTACATGTCCAGGTGCAATGTGGCTAATGCCCCTGTAAGATCGCCCTAATAAAAATATAATTAAAAAGTGCAAATAAAGCTCTTTAATAAAAACGTGCATCTAAAAGATAGAAAGTGTTTCTTGTGTCATTTGTTCTAGAATTGTTCCATAGTGATCTGGGCTTGGTGGTGTCTCACAATCTCCCTCGGCCCAGTGGGTTGAAATGAGTGTCAGAAATGAGTGTAAACTATGCCAGAAATATACTCCAGCGCATAGATGAGTACATTTCAGAGCGTGGCGTGGGGTCAATAAAAGATGCATCGAATTTAGGATCTGTACCCCTTTATAAATTGGGTGCATCCCAATCTGATGTACTTGTTCTTTAACCCCTTAAGGACACAGAGCGTATCCATACGCCCCCATTTCCAAGTCCTTAAGGACACAGGGCGTATGGATATGCCCTGCGCATTTCCAGCCCCAGCCGCTAGCTGGAGCGGAGCCGGTGCCGGATGCCTGCTGAAATCGTTCAGCAGGCATCCCGGCATATCGGCCAGGAGGGTCATTTTATCCCCCCATGTCGGCGATTGCCGCAGATCGCTGGACAATTCAGTCCAGCGATCTGCGGCGGATTCCGGTTCAATCGGGTCTCCAGTGACCCGGAATTACTGGCTGATCGGGGCCGTCAGAGACGGCCCCGAACAGCCATAGCCAGCAGGGGTGTGGTGGCACTGGTGCCTCCTCACGATCGCCCTGATTCGTCGGCCGGTTTCCGGGCCGACCAATCAGGGCACCTGCTGCGGGTGTCACTCCCGCAACCCGCTCCGCCCCTCTTCCGGAGGACGTGAGCGGGTGCGGGCAGAACACCCCGGGTCCTGGGGACCCCGATCCCCGGCGTCCCTGTTGGGATCGGGGCCCCAGGAGCGGCGGCGGTGGCGGGACTGACCTGCGGGGCGGGGGCGTGGAGCAGCAGCAGGAGGTGAGTGACAGCCTCCTGCTGTTGCTTAGCAACAGCTCCCAGCATGCAAAAAGGGCATGCTGGGAGCTGTAGTTATGCAACAGCAGGAGGCAGACCACCACAACTCCCAGCATTCCCTTATGGGCATGCTGGGACTTGTAGTTTTGCAACAGCTGGAGGCACATTTTTCTATGGAAAAGTGTACCTTCAGCTGTTGTATAACTACAACTCCCAGCTTGCACAATCAGCTAAAGTGCATGCTGGGAGTTGTAGTGGTGCATCTGGTGGTTGCATAACTGCAACTCCCAGCATGCCCGTTGGCTGTCGGTGACTGCTGAGAGTTGTAGTTTTGCAAAAGCTGAAGGCACACTGAGTTAAGTAGCAAACCAGTGTGTCTCCAGCTGTTGCATAACTACAATCCCCAGCATCCCCAGTCAAAGTAGTATGCCTCCGGCTGTTGCATAACTACAAGACCCAGCATGCCCTTCCACTGTCCGTACATGCTGGGGGTTGTAGCTTTTGCAACAGCTGAAGGCACACTGGTTGCAAAACACTGAGTTTGTTACCAAACTCGGTATTTCACAACCAGTGTGCCTTCAGCTGTTGCAAAACTACAACTCCCAGCATGCACTGATAGACCGTACATGCTGGGAGTTGTAGTTTTGCAACAGCTGGATGTTTCCCCCCCAATGTGAACGTACAGGGTACACTCACATGGGCGGAGGATTACAGTAAGTATCCGGCTGCAAGTTTGAGCTGCGGCAAATTTTCTGCCGCAGCTCAACCTGCTAGCGAGAAACTACTGTGAACCCCCGCCCGTGTGACTGTACCCTAAAAACACTACACTACACTAACACACAATAAAATAAAAAGTAAAAAACACTACATATACACATACCCCTACACAGCCCCCCTCCCCAATAAAAATGAAAAACGTCTGGGACGTCACTGTTTCCAACACGGAGCCTCCAGCGGTTGCAAAACTACAACTCCCAGCATGCACTGATAGACCGTACATGCTGGGAGTTGAAGTTTTGCACAGCTGGATGTTCCCCCCCCCCCCCCAATGTGAAAGTACAGGGTACACTCACATAGGTGGAGGTTTACAGTGAGTATCCGGCTGCAAGTTTGAGCTGTGGCAAATTTTCTGCCGCAGCTCAAGCTGCCAGCGAGAAACTACTGTAATCCCCTGCCCGTGTGACTGTACCCTAAAAACACTACACTACACTAACAAAAAATAAAAAGTAAAAAACACTACATATACACATACCCCTACACAGCCCCCCTCCCCAATAAAAATGAAAAACATCTGGTATGCCACTGTTTCCAAAACAGAGCCTCCAGCTGTTGCAAAACAACTACTGCCAGTATTGCCAGATAGCCACTGACTGTCTAGGCATGCTGGGAGTTTTACAACAGCTGGAGGCACCCTGTTTGGGAATCACTGGCGTAGAATACCCCTATGTCCACCCCTATGCAATCCCTAATTTAGGCCTCAAATGCACATGACGCTCTCACTTTGGAGCCCTGTCGTATTTCAAGGCAACAGTTTAGGGTCACATATGGGGTATCGCCGTACTCGGGAGAAATTGTGTTACAAATTTTGGGGGGTATTTTCTGCTATTACCCTTTTTAAAAATGTAAAAATTTTGGGAAACCAAGCATTTTAGTGTAAAAAAAAACAAATATTTTCACATATGCAAAAGTGGTGAAACACCTGTAAGGTATTAAGGTTCACATTACCCCTTGTTACGTTCCCCGAGGGGTCTAGTTTCCAAAATGGTATGCCATGTGTTTTTTTTGTTGCTGTTCTGGCACCATAGGGGCTTCCTAAATGCGGCATGCCCCCAGAGCAAAATTTGCTTTCAAAAAGCCAAATATGACTCCTTCTCTTCTGAGACCTGTAGTGCGCCAGCAGAGCAATTTTCACCCTCATATGGGGTGTTTTCTGAATCGGGAGAAATTGGGCTTCAAATTTTGGGGGGTATTTTCTGCTATTACCCTTTCTAAAAATTTAAAATTTTTGGGAAACCAAGCATATGCAATGGTCGTGAATCACCTGTGGAGTATTAAGGTTCACTTTACCCCTTGTTACGTTCCCTGAGGGGTCTAGTTTCCAAAATGGTATGCCATGTGTTTTTTTTGCTATCCTGGCACCATAGGGGCTTCCTAAATGTGACATGCCCCCAAAAACCATTTGTCGCTCCTTCCCTTCTGAGCCCTCTACTGCGCCCACTGAACCATTAACATAGGCATATGAGGTATGTGCTTACTCGAGAGAAATTGGGTTACAAATACAAGTAAAAAATGTCTCTTTTTACCCCTTGCAAAAATTAAAAAATTGGGTCTACAAGAACATGCGAGTGTAAAAAATGAAGATTTTGAATTTTCTCCTTCACTTTGCTGCTATTTCTGTGAAACACCTAAAGGGTTAATACACTTACTGAATGTCATTTTGAATACTTTGGGGGGTGTAGTTTTTATAATGGGGTCATTTATGGGGTATTTCAAATATGAAGACCCTTAAAATCCACTTCAAAACTGAACTGGTCCCTGAAAAATAGTGAGTTTGAAAATTTTGTGAAAAATTTCAAAATTGCTGCTGAATTTTGAAGCCCTCTGGTGTCTTCCAAAAGAAAAAACTCATAAATTTTATGATGCAAACATAAAGTAGACATATTGTATATGTGAATCCAAAAATTTTTTATTTTGAATATCCATTTTCCTTACAAGCAGAGAGCTTCAAAGTTAGAAAAATGCAAAAGTTTCATTTTTTTCATCAAATTTGGGGATTTTTCACCAAGAAAGGATGCAATTTACCATAAAATTTTACCACTAAGTTAAAGTAGAATATGTCACGAAAAAACAATCTCGGAATCAGAATGATAACTAAAAGCATTCCAGAGTTATTAATGTTTAAAGTGACAGTGGTCAGATTTGCAAAAAACGCTCTGGTCCTTAAGGTGTAAAATGGTCTGGTCCTTAAGGGGTTAAGACTGGAGTTTTAAACTTCTGTCATAATAAATTCAGCCATGATAAACTCCATCGCCACTAGGACTGCAAGGACATGCGCCGCCACCATTGACAGCAATGTAGTACACGTGGGTTCTGGCTAAAAAATGAACGTCTGCTGCGGAACTCTGCAGGGTGCACTGCATAGCAAAATCCCATTGAAGAGATTGGGAGGCTGCTGCACAAGAAATGCTTTAGTGTGAAAACAAACAAACAAACCTCTACTTAACAGTTTATTCCATACTGCATCCAGCATCTCTACACTGATCATCCCTGCCAGCCTAGTTGACATGTTTTACAATGTCAACAAAACAGCCGATCTCAGCAAAAGAGGACATGAAACCCTGAGGCTATGTTCACATGCCAGAATTTCTGTGTGGAATTCTACATTTGAATTCAATGGGATTCTGCTGCGCTGTGCACATAGCAGGATTTTCACGCCGGAAATTCAAATGAACACGTCTATTCTTTCTGTGGACTCCGCATGGAATACATTGCTGTCTATGAGACGGCACATTTCCAGTGGTCCTAGGGCCGGCATGTTATGCCAGCGCTCTGCATTCAGGGGCAATGTCCACACAGATTTTCTGTACGGACATTGCCTTGTGAACATAGCCTGAGATTTTGGATTGGCTGCAATAGTGACATGAGTATACAGGCACTTTATCTCTGCAGCCAAGTAAACAAAGCTGACAAGGAAGATCACAGCAGTGGCGCTAGACAGCGGGGATTAAACAGGTATTAATTGGGACAGGAATAAAACTGGATGAAGAACAGCACAGAATGGATAGAAGTGACCACCACCAAAACAACTATGAACCATCTGCAGAATAATCTCACACTAGTGTTGCTCGCGAATATTCGCAATTCGAATATTATTCGCGAATATCGCATATTCGCGAATTCGCGAATTTCGCGAATATAGCGCTATATATTCGTAATTACGAATATTCGTTTTTTTTTTTTGTTTTTTTTTCTTCACAGTACACATCACAGTGATCACCCCTCTCTGCTTCCAGCTTGTGTGGTGTAAAGAAGGCTGTAATACTACTGTGTGAGACTGGCGTGCGAAAATTCGCATATGCGAAAATTCGCATATGCTAATTTTCGCATATGCGAATTTCCACATATGATAATTTTCGCATGCGCGTATTTTCGCATACGCGAAAATAAAACGAAAATATAACGAATATGCGAATATTCGCGAATATATGACGAATATTCGTCCATATATTCGCGAATATTCGCGAATTCGAATATGGCCTATGCCGCTCAACACTATCTCACACTAAAGATTGTAGGGAGATGACTGAATACCTCAAGGACCATGAGGTCATAAAGTATGGTGGTTAACCAAAAAGTAGCCAGATGGGTGACTTCTTGGAAAATAATCTGCATGTCCGGAAAAATACTACAACCAGTACCAGGTCCAATCCATGCTGAAGAAAGATCTTAAGAAAAAAAATGGAGTTAGGAGTCATGTAATGGAAGAAGTACTTCCAGTCCTGTAGAAAATATCAGATGGAGAAAGATCGCTGGTCTTCAACATGGTAGCTGGTGGTGGGCTTAACCCTGGGTAAAATGGATGTCCTTGGGAGACAGATGCCAGGAAATGTCATTTAAAAAGTGATAATGTGAGCAAGCCATGCCCGATAAGGCTAGCCAGAACTAACTACAAGAGTGATCAATAGAACAAGGTGGAGGATGAGTTTATATTCACCTTAGACCAGAAGTCTTCAGCATGGAAAACTTGCTATGAGTAGGCTGCCAGCAGAGAGTGGGCCACGGATAGAGTCAGAATGTGGCTCTTAGTCCACAATAGGATCCTGGTTAACATTGGGAACTTCAGGCCCCCTAACGGTTAAAGACATGGACATGGTGGCAATGGTATCTTGGATAAGATATTCCCCTAGCAGGGGAGTCTGGACAGGGGTGGCTCTGTGAAATAGTTGGGAGGGGAAAAAAAAAAAGAAAAGAAAAAAAAATAATAATAAATATATATATATATATATATATATATATATATATATATTCGGTTGTAATTCTTTATTTGAATAATATAAATCACAATGTTCCCCTAAAACCTTAAAAAAAAGGCACGCTGCAATTGCAAAAATGTAACCAAATGTATCCAATAAGACTTGGGCAAATAAAGCATTATGGCTTCACATGTTCAAGACAAGGAGGGTCTGTGTGTGCGTGTGTGTGAATAGCTTATACCACAGCGTTACACTGCAACTGCTAGTCACATCAGCATTAGGGAAAGACAGGAGTGCAGAGTGCTGTGCTGTTACTCTGAGAAGGATCATTGATAGCTAAACCTCCTATTCACGTTATTGAGCATTGCAGCAGAGAGGGGCAGATAGCTGTCAGCTGCCTCATACAGATCTCCAAGCTGCCTGAACTTTCTGAAGCATCTTATCTCCTCATTTTTCAGCTCTATTGAGTTTTTTTTTCTCCACAAATCTTCTGCTGCTCAGAATTGTGTGACAGAGTGCAATTTAGGGTTTAATCCCTGGATTTTTTTTTGAGTGGTGCTGCACTGTTGGGTCCTGCTGCTGTTCAGAAATAAGTCATATTAGTGTGGACTTTAGTGCCTTTTAACCATTTTTCACCTGTTACTCTGTATCTGTGCTAAATTCAGTGTTATACCACACGTTATACACCTGCCGGTGTATTAAAGAAAAAAAAGGTTTTCCTGCGTAAAAATATGCTTAACAGTGGCCTTATCATTGCAAAGGGCCTAAATTCAAGCAAATAGCGTAACATATACTACCTTTTTTTCTGTCTCTGTGCTAAATTCAGTGTTATACCACACGTTATACACCTGCCGGTGTATTAAAGAAAAAAAAAGTTTTTCCTGAGTACAAATACGCTTTTTCTGTGGCATTATCAATGCAAAGGGCCAACATACAAGCAAATAGCGTACCATCTACCACCTTTTTTTCTGTCTCTGTGCTAAATTCAGTGTTATACCACACGTTATACACCTGCCGGTGTATTGAAGAATTATTTTTTTTCCTGAGTACAAATACGCTTTACAGTGGCCTTATCATTGCAAAGGGCCCACATACAAGCAAATAGCGTAACATATACTACCTTTTTTTCTGTCTCTGTGCTAAATTCAGTGTTATACCACACGTTATACACCTGCCGGTTTATTAAAGAAAAAAAAGTTTTTCCTGAGTACAAATACGCTTTTTCAATGGCATTATCAATGCAAAGGGCCTACATACAAGCAAATAGCGTACCATATACCACCTTTTTTTCTGTCTCTGTGCTAAATTAAGTATTATACCACACTACACGTTATATACCTGCCGGTGTATTAAAGAAAAAAAAGGTTTTCCTGCGTAAAAATAAGCTTAACAGTGGCCTTATCATTGCAAAGGGCCTACATACAAGCAAACAGCGTACCATATACTACCTTTTTTTCTGTCTCTGTGCTAAATTCAGTGTTATACCACACGTTATACACCTGCCGATGTATTAAAGAAAAAAAGTTTTTCCTGAGTAAAAATACGCTTAACAGTGGCCCTATCATTGCAAAGGTCCTAAATACAAGCAAATAGCGTACCATATATTACCTTTTTTTCTGTCTCTGTGCTAAATTCAGTGTTATACCACACGTTATACACCTGCCGGTGTAGTAAAGAAAAAAACTTTTTTCCTGAGTACAAATACGCTTTTTCAGTGGCATTATCATTGCAAAGGGCCTACATACAAGCAAATAGCGTACCGTATACCACCTTTTTTTTCTGTCTCTGTGCTAAATTCAGTGTTATACCACACGCTATACACCTGCTGGTGTATTAAAGAAAAAAAAAATGTTCCTGAGTAAAAATACGCTTAACAGTGGCCTTATCATTGCAAAGGGCCTAAATACAAGCAAATAGCGTACCATATACTACCTTTTTTTTCTGTCTCTGTGCTAAATTAAGTGTTATTCCACACGACATGTTATATACCTGCCGGTGTATTAAAGAAAAAAAAGGTTTTCCTGCGTAAAAATACGCTTAACAGTGGCCTTATCATTGCAAAGGGCCTACATACAAGCAAATAGCATACTATTTAGTACCTGTATTTCTGTTTTATACCACACGTTATACACCTGCCGGTGTATTAAAGAAAAAAAAGGTTTTCCTGCATAAAAATAAGCTTTTTCAGTGGCCTTATCATTGCAAAGGGCCTAAATTCAAGCAAATAGTGTACCATATACCCACTTTTTT
Source organism: Hyla sarda (assembly GCF_029499605.1). Lineage (NCBI taxonomy): Eukaryota > Metazoa > Chordata > Amphibia > Anura > Hylidae > Hyla > Hyla sarda. The sequence continues at coordinate 273,199,080 of NC_079191.1, read as the reverse complement.
TCTGTCTCTGTGCTAAATTAAGTGTTATACCACACGTTATACACCTGCTGGTGTATTAAAGAAAAAAATACGTTTTTCCTGCGTACAAATACGCTTAACAGTGCGCTCATCATTGCAAAGGGCATACATACAACAAAGGAGTGTACTATTTAGTAACTGTTATTCTGTCTAGGGCCTATATACTTTGAAAGGACAGCCGTAAGTAATCGCCTGCTGCTGTTCTATAACCTCATAAACGCACTAAGTATGTCAGGCAGGGAAGTGCCAGGACGTGCACAGAGAAGGGGCAGAGGCCTATATACGTCAGGCAGAGTTGGCAGCAGACTTGGGGCGAGTGGCAGCAGGAGCCGCAGCAATAGGCCTGAGCTCCCGTTAACACCCAGAGGTCGTGTCGTCGACCCATCTCTCCTCGTCAATTGGTTTGCACACTCATCCCCATCATCACAAGCGACATCTGACAACCCCAGTCAAGAGTCGGTGGGTTCCTCAGACCCAACCCTCAGTTGGCATGGCCCGGGAGCAGTCCCTGTAATCCCATTGCCTTTGTTCTATGCTGTTCCCTCTCCCAAAGAAGTATCTCATGCTTTGGGTTCAGCTCCACTATTTAGCGAGTACGATGTAATAGAGGACAGTCAGCATCTAATGGGCAGCCAAGAATGTGAGGAGACATGTGTCCCTTGCTCCACAAGGCGGCCAAGTAGTGATGCGGAGAGTGACGTGGGAGGCGGTGTTTCAATTGCTCAGGGTCCTGAGGCAGACACTGTTGTGGAACACGAGGAGGACATCAGTGACGTGCACACATCTTTTGATGATGATGAAGCCGATCGCAAGAAGCCGGGTGCAGAAGCGGGGCTTCATCATCATCAGGAGAAGAGATTTGCTCTTTGTCTATGAGGCAGCAAGGCAGTAGCACGGTTGGCAATCAGCGTGGTGGTGGCAGTAGTGGAAATTCAGGAGCCAAACGTGCCAGGGGGAGACCACTTGCTTCGCGGCAAGCCACCATTCAGGGAGGTAGTGGAACAGGGGTTCCTGGAGACGGCGCCAATAGCAGTGAAATAGTGCGAACTATGGGTGGGAAAATCAGCTACTCTGCGGTGTGGTTGTTCTTCATAAAGAATCCGGAGGACCTTAGCGTAGTCACATGCAAAATCTTTGGGCAGAAAGTGAAGCATGGCCAGGGTCCCAATCTCGGCACCACGGCCCTGCATCAACACATGATTCGCCACCATAAAGCGGCCTGGGATAACCGTGGCTCCGAGGTAGTGGTCCAGCCTGCCGCATCAGCCAGTGGCCATCCGCTCCCTCCGTCATCCAGCCAAGACTCCACCACCTCAGCTGAAGGGAGCATTGTGTCAAACCATCCTTCTTGCGCTCCTGCTTCCTCCGCTCGTAGTCAGCCATTCCGCCAACAATCGATCGGCGAAGCCATGTCCAAGAGACAACAGTATGCGCCCACTCATCCAACGGCGCAGAAGTTGAATGTGCTCCTGTCCAAGTTGTTGGTGTTGCAGTCCCTCCCTTTCCAACTGGTGGACTCTGCAGCTTTCAGGGAATTGATGGCTTGTACCGAGCCGAGGTGGAGATTCCCAAGCCATCATTTCTTTGCGAAGAAGGCAGTACCAGCCCTGCATAAGTTTGTACAAGAGAAGGTGAGCCAGTCCTTGAGCCTGTCGATGTGTTCAAAAGTGCACGGCAGCGCCGATGTGTGGAGCTGTAACTACGGGCAGGGAAAATACATGTCTTTTATGGCCCACTGAGTAAATGTTGTTCCTGCACAGCCACAGCAGCAACTTGTACAGGTCACACCACTTCCTCCTCCACGCTCTCGCTCCTAGGCAGTTGGTCCTTTTACAGTGTGTGCCTCCTCCTCCCCGGTGTCCTCTGCCTCCACTGCACATCCAAATCTCGGTGGCCCTTTATCGTACCACGTGTGTAGGGCCCAGCGGTGTCAAGCCATCCTTCACATGGTTTGCCTTGGCCAACGGAGTCACACAGGGGAGGAACTGCTGAAGTTCATTAGGGATGAAATCCGAGTATGGCTTACTCCACGAAATCTGGAAATGGGAACCATGGTGACCGACAATGGGAAGAACATTGTGGCCGCGCTGCGACAAGGAAGTGTGAACCATTCGCCCTGCATGGCACACGTTGTTACGCCGAGCGCTCCGGGTCCCCGCTCCTCCCCGGAGCGCTCGCAACATCCTCGCTACGGCAGCGCCCCGGTCAGATCCACTGACCGGGTGTGCTGCGATACCGCCTCCAGCCGGGATGCGATTCACGATGCGGGTGGCGCCCGCTCGCGATGCGCACCCCGGCTTCCGTACCTGACTCGCTCTCCCTCGGTCCTGTCCCGGCGCGCGCGGCCCCGCTCCCTAGGGCACGCGCGCGCCGGGTCTCTGCGATTTAAAGGGCCACTGCGCCACTGATTGGCGCAGTGGTTCCAATTAGTGTCTTCACCTGTGCACTCCCTATGTATACCTCACTTCCCCTGCACTCCCTCGCCGGATCTTGTTGCCCTTGTGCCTAGTGCAAGCGTTCCCTTGTGTGTTCCTAGCCTGTGTTCCAGACCTCCTGCCGTTGCCCCTGACTACGATCCTTGCTGCCTGCCCCGACCTTCTGCTACGTCCGACCTTGCTTTTGTCTACTCCCTTGTACCGCGCCTATCTTCAGCAGTCAGAGAGGTTGAGCCGTTGCTAGTGGATACGACCTGGTTACTACCGCCGCAGCAAGACCCTCCCGCTTTGCGGTGGGCTCTGGTGAACACCAGTAGTAACTTAGAACCGGTCCACTAGCACGGTCCACGCCAATCCCTCTCTGGCACAGAGGATCCACCTCCTGCCAGCCGGCATCGTGACAGTAGATCCGGCCCTGGATCCCACTGAAGTACCTCTGCCAGTTGTCGCCGACCTCACCACGGTGGTCGCCCAGCAGTCACAACAGATAGCGCAATAAGGCCACCAGCTGTCTCAACTGACCGTGATGCTACAGCAGCTACTACCACAGCTTCAGCAATCATCTCCTCCGCCAGCTCCTGCACCTCCTCCACAGCGAGTGGCCGCTTCAGGCCTACGACTATCCTTGCCGGATAAATTTGATGGGGACTCTAAGTTTTGCCGTGGCTTTCTTTCACAATGTTCCCTGCACTTGGAGATGATGTCGGACCAGTTTCCTACTGAAAGGTCTAAGGTGGCTTTCGTAGTCAGCCTTCTGTCTGGAAAAGCTCTGTCATGGGCCACACCGCTCTGGGACCGCAATGACCCCGTCACTGCCTCTGTACACTCCTTCTCGGAAATTCGTAGTGTCTTTGAGGAACCTGCCCGAGCCTCTTCTGCTGAGACTGCCCTGCTGAACCTGGTCCAGGGTAATTCTTCCGTTGGCGAGTACGCCATACAATTCCGTACTCTTGCTTCTGAACTATCCTGGAATAATGAGGCCCTCTGCGCGACCTTTAAAAAAGGCCTATCCAGCAACATTAAAGATGTTCTGGCCGCACGAGAAATTCCTGCTAATCTACATGAACTCATTCATCTTGCCACTCGCATTGACATGCGTTTTTCCGAAAGGCGTCAGGAGCTCCGCCAGGATATGGACTTTGTTCGCACGAGGCGTTTTTTCTCCCCGGCTCCTCTCTCCTCTGGTCCTCTGCAATCCGTTCCTGTGCCTCCCGCCGTGGAGGCTATGCAAGTTGACCGGTCTCGCCTGACACCTCAAGAGAGGACACGACGCCGCATGGAGAATCTCTGCCTGTACTGTGCCGGTACCGAACACTTCCTGAAGGATTGTCCTATCCGTCCTCCCCGCCTGGAAAGACGCACGCTGACTCCGCACAAAGGTGAGACAGTCCTTGATGTCAACTCTGCTTCTCCACGTCTTACTGTGCCTGTGCGGATATCTGCATCTACCTTCTCCTTCTCTACTATGGCCTTCTTGGATTCCGGATCTGCAGGAAACTTTATTTTGGCCTCTTTCATCAACAGGTTCAACATCCCGGTAACCAGTCTCGCCAGACCCCTCTACATCAATTGTGTTAACAATGAAAGATTGAACTGTACCATACGTTACCGCACGGAGCCCCTCCTAATGTGCATCGGACCTCATCATGAAAAAATTGAGTTTTTGGTCCTCCCCAATTGCACTTCCGAAATTCTCCTTGGACTACCGTGGCTTCAACGCCATTCCCCAACCCTGGATTGGTCCACAGGGGAGATCAAGAGCTGTGGTACCTCTTGTTTCAAGGACTGCCTTAAACCGGTTCCCAGTACTCCCTGCCGTGACCCTGTGGTTCCCCCTGTAACCGGTCTCCCTAAGGCCTATATGGACTATGCTGACGTATTTTGCAAGAAACAAGCTGAGACTCTACCTCCTCACAGGCCTTATGACTGTCCTATTGACCTCCTCCCGGGCACTACTTCACCCCGGGGCAGAATTTATCCTCTGTCCGCCCCAGAGACTCTTGCTATGTCTGAGTACATCCAGGAAAATTTAAAAAAGGGGTTTATCCGCAAATCCTCCTCTCCTGCCGGAGCTGGATTTTTCTTTGTGTCCAAAAAAGATGGCTCCCTACGTCCTTGCATTGACTACCGCGGACTTAATAAAATCATGGTAAAGAACCGCTACCCTCTACCTCTTATCTCTGAACTCTTTGATCGCCTCCAAGGTGCCCACATCTTTACCAAACTGGACTTAAGAGGTGCTTATAATCTCATCCGCATCAGGGAGGGGGACGAATGGAAAACGGCATTTAACACTAGAGATGGACACTTTGAGTATCTGGTCATGCCCTTTGGCCTGTGCAACGCCCCTGCCGTCTTCCAAGACTTTGTTAATGAAATTTTTCGTGATCTCTTATATTCCTGTGTTGTTGTGTATCTGGACGATATTCTGATTTTTTCTGCCAACCTAGAAGAACACCGCCAGCATGTCCGCATGGTTCTTCAGAGACTTCGAGACAATCAACTTTATGCCAAAATGGAGAAATGTCTGTTTGAATGTCAATCTCTTCCTTTCCTAGGATACTTGGTCTCTGGCCAGGGACTACAAATGGACCCAGACAAACTCTCTGCTGTCTTAGATTGGCCACGCCCCTCCGGACTCCGTGCTATCCAACGTTTTTTGGGGTTCACCAATTATTACAGACAATTTATTCCACATTTTTCCACCATTGTGGCTCCTATCGTGGCTTTAACCAAGAAGAATGCCAATCCTAAGTCATGGCCTCCTCAAGCGGAAGACGCCTTTAAACGGCTCAAGTCTGCCTTTTCTTCTGCTCCCGTGCTCTCCAGACCTGACCCATCTAAACCCTTCCTATTGGAGGTTGATGCCTCCTCAGTAGGAGCTGGAGCGGTTCTTCTACAAAAAAATTCTTCTGGGCATGCTGTTACTTGTGGTTTTTTTTCTAGGACCTTCTCTCTGGCGGAGAGGAACTACTCCATCGGGGATCGAGAGCTACTGGCCATTAAATTAGCACTTGAGGAATGGAGGCATCTGCTGGAGGGATCAAAATTTCCAGTTATTATTTACACCGATCACAAGAATCTCTCCTATCTCCAGTCTGCCCAACGGCTGAACCCTCGCCAGGCCAGGTGGTCTCTGTTCTTTGCCCGGTTTAATTTTGAAATTCACTTTCGCCCTGCCGATAAGAACATTAGGGCCGATGCTCTCTCTCGTTCCTCGGATGCCTCGGAAGTAGAGCTCTCTCCGCAACACATCATTCCTCCTGACTGCCTGATCTCCACTTCTCCAGCCTCCATCAGGCAAACTCCTCCAGGGAAGACCTTCGTTTCTCCACGCCAACGCCTCGGAATCCTCAAATGGGGTCACTCCTCCCATCTCGCAGGCCATGCGGGCATCAAGAAATCCTTGCAACTCATCTCTCGTTTCTATTGGTGGCCGACTCTGGAAACGGATGTTGTTGATTTTGTGCGGGCCTGCACTGTCTGTGCCCGGGATAAGACTCCTCGCCAGAAGCCTGCTGGTCTTCTTCATCCTCTGCCTGTCCCCGAACAGCCTTGGTCTCTGATTGGTATGGACTTTATTACAGACTTACCCCCATCCCGTGGCAACACTGTTGTTTGGGTGGTCGTTGATCGATTTTCCAAGATGGCACATTTTATTCCTCTTCCTGGTCTTCCTTCAGCGCCTCAGTTGGCAAAACAATTTTTTGTACACATTTTTCGTCTTCACGGGTTGCCCACGCAGATCGTCTCGGATAGAGGCGTCCAATTCGTGTCAAAATTCTGGAGGGCTCTCAAGATTAAATTAAACTTTTCTTCTGCTTATCATCCTCAATCCAATGGGCAAGTAGAAAGAATTAACCAGGTCCTGGGTGATTATTTACGGCATTTTGTTTCCTCCCGCCAGGATGACTGGGCAGATCTTCTTCCATGGGCCGAATTCTCGTACAACTTCAGAGTCTCTGAATCTTCTTCCAAATCCCCATTTTTCGTGGTGTACGGCCGTCACCCTCTTCCCCCCCTCCCTACTCCCTTGCCCTCTGGTTTGCCCGCTGTGGATGAAATAACTCGTGATCTTTCCACCATATGGAAAGAGACCCAAAATTCTCTCTTACAGGCTTCATCACGCATGAAGAAGTTTGCTGATAAGAAAAGAAGAGCTCCCCCCATTTTTTCTCCCGGAGACAAGGTATGGCTCTCCGCTAAATATGTCCGCTTCCGTGTTCCCAGCTACAAATTGGGACCACGCTATCTTGGTCCTTTCAAAATCTTGTGCCAAATTAATCCTGTCTCTTACAAACTTCTTCTTCCTCCTTCTCTTCGTATTCCTAATGCCTTTCATGTCTCTCTTCTTAAACCACTCATCATCAACCGTTTCTCTCCCAAACTTATTTCTCCTACTCCTGTCTCCGGTTCTTCAGACATCTTCTCCGTAAAGGAGATACTGGCCTCCAAAAAGGTCAGAGGAAAAACTTTTTTTTTAGTGGACTGGGAGGGCTGTGGTCCTGAAGAGAGATCCTGGGAACCTGAGGACAATATCCTAGATAAAAGTCTGGTCCTCAGGTTCTCAGGCTCTAAGAAGAGGGGGAGACCCAAGGGGGGGGGTACTGTTACGCCGAGCGCTCCGGGTCCCCGCTCCTCCCTGGAGCGCTCGCAACATCCTCGCTACGGCAGCGCCCCGGTCAGATCCACTGACCGGGTGCGCTGCGATACCGCCTCCAGCCGGGATGCGATTCGCGATGCGGGTGGCGCCCGCTCGCGATGCGCACCCCGGCTTCCGTACCTGACTCGCTCTCCCTCGGTCCTGTCCCGGCGCGCGCGGCCCCGCTCCCTAGGGCGCGCGCGCGCCGGGTCTCTGCGATTTAAAGGGCCACTGCGCCACTGATTGGCGCAGTGGTTCCAATTAGTGTCTTCACCTGTGCACTCCCTATGTATACCTCACTTCCCCTGCACTCCCTCGCCGGATCTTGTTGCCCTTGTGCCTAGTGCAAGCGTTCCCTTGTGTGTTCCTAGCCTGTGTTCCAGACCTCCTGCCGTTGCCCCTGACTACGATCCTTGCTGCCTGCCCCGACCTTCTGCTACGTCCGACCTTGCTTTTGTCTACTCCCTTGTACCGCGCCTATCTTCAGCAGTCAGAGAGGTTGAGCCGTTGCTAGTGGATACGACCTGGTTACTACCGCCGCAGCAAGACCATCCCGCTTTGCGGCGGGCTCTGGTGAACACCAGTAGTAACTTAGAACCGGTCCACTAGCACGGTCCACGCCAATCCCTCTCTGGCACAGAGGATCCACCTCCTGCCAGCCGGCATCGTGACACACGTGTTGAATCTGGTTGTCAAGAAGTTCATTAAGTCTTCAACCAATTTGCAAGACGTACTGACAATGGCAAGGAAACTGTGCATGCACTTCAGCCACTCGTACACCGCCAAGCACACTTTGCTTGAGCTGCAGCGTCAGAACGGTATCCCACAACATAGTCTCATTTGTGACGTTGCCACACATTGGAATTCCACCCTCTATATGTTGTACAGACTATACGAACAAAGAAAAGCCATCACAGATTTTTTGATGATACAAGCAGATAGGAGTACTCCCCTGTGTAACTTCAATGTGAACGAGTGGCAGCTCATACGTGACACCTGCCATTTGCTGAGGCCCTTTGAGGAAGCCACATTTTTTGTTAGTCGCTCGAATTACGCCATGAACTACATAATTCCACTCCTACATTTACTCCAAAAAATGATTGAAAACATGGCTGGTCACGGCAATGGAGATGTTGCGCCTACATCAGAAGGCTACATGAGTCCTGTGGGGGATGAACTGGAGGAGGATGATGAGGGGCAGAGCACAGTTTACATGAGATGGCCGGTGGATGAGATGGCCGGTGTTTCTGGTCATTGGACAGGAGGGGAGGAGCAGGAGCAGCCAGAGGAGCTGGAGGGTAATTACGAGGGAGGCGAGACAGAGGACCCAGACACACCGTGACAGTATGCAGTGGAGATGGAGGCAGGTAGTCCCAGTGAGTCACTGTCACAAATGGCACGATGCATGCTGAGTTGCTTGCGTAGTGACCGCCGAATTGTCAAAATTTGTCAGCGGATTGACTTCTGGATCTCCACCTTATTAGACCCTCGCTACCGGCCCAGAATGGGGGCCTTTTTTACACCCACTGAGAGGGAGGACAAACTGACCTACTTCAGGGAGCTTCCACGTAGTCGGTTGGCCGATGCCTATCGGCCACATGGTCCATCCACTCGCAGGTCTGACTCGGGGGGCCCTCTGCGCTCACCTTCTACTGCCATGGCTGCTGGGGAGGGGAGGGGTGGCAGGAGCAGTACCGGCTCAATCAGCAGCAGCCTGAGTCTACAGTCGCTGATGAGTAGCTTCCTTCAGCCGCATAGTGAAGCTACTCATCAGCAGCAGGTGGACATGGAGCAGGACCTGAACCAGCAGGTGGTGGCTTACCTCGATATGACCCTGCCAACAACCGTTGAAGATCCGCTGGACTTCTGGGCAGCCAAACTCGATTTATGGCCACAACTAGCGGAGTTTGCCCTGGAAAAGCTGTCCTGCCCGGCCAGTAGTGTGCCATCAGAGCGGGTGTTTAGTGCGGCCGGGGCCATAGTCACCCCAAGGCGAACTCGTCTGTCCACTAAAAATGTGGAGAGACTGACGTTTATCAAGATAAATCAGGGATGGATCAGCCAGGATTTCCAGCCACCAATGACAGTAGATTGACCATGCTCCTACGACAAAATTTTCTCTATTGTGATTGGTTACGAAACCCTCTGGGGCAGACCTGGGGATTGTACGGCCCGCATGACACATACGGCCCTTTGATTGGCTCTGACCGGCCCGCGCTGATTGGGGGACAACTATGCTGCCTAATCTGGGGGACATCTATGCTGCCTAATCTGAGGAACAAGTATGCTCCTAATCTGGGTGACATCTATGCTGCCTAATCTGGGGGACAACTATGGTCCTAATCTGGGGGACATCTATGCTGCCTAATCTGGAGGACAACTATGCTCCTAATATATGGAAAACTGAAGCTTCTGGCTTTGGGCCTATAATTTTTTGAAGTTTAGCAGTAGCTAAATACATGCTTAATGCAAATGTAAACATTGATCTTTAAATGTAAGGGGTTATGAAAACCTCTTGGGTACTGCAAATGCATGCTCCAGACTCATTCTGTGTCTTTCAGGAACTACTTGCCTCCCTGGTGCCTCTGGCCTTGGGCCTTAAATTTTTGGATGTTTATCAGTAGCTAAATACATGCTTAACCTCTTCAGGACACAGGGCGTATGGATACGCCCTGCATTCCGAGTCCTTAAGGACCGAGGGCGTATCCATACGCCCGTGGGAAATCCGGTCCCCACCGCTAGCCGGTTGGGGACCGGAGCCGTATGCCTGCTGAAATCATTCAGCAGGCAGCCTGGCACATCGCGATCGGAGAAAATTGCATGTCAATTTAGACATGCGATTTTCTCTAATTCCGGGCTGATCGGGTCTCTGGTGACCCGATCACCCGGAAATAGAGCTGATCGGAGTTGTCAGCAACAGCCCCGATCAGCCAAAAGGATAGGAGGGAGGTCGCAAAGCTGTGATCTACTCCTATCCCCTGCCATTACTCAGAACGGAGTTCTGACCAATGGCAGCGCAGGACAGGGGGTTGCCATGGCAACCCCACGTTCTGCCCGCCCCTGGATGTCGAGGGGCTCTGGGAAGAAGATGGAGGCCGTACCTGCAGGAGAAGATGCCTGGGGACCTGGGATCTTCGCTGAGCCTGCAGGATCCTGATCAGGTAGGGAATCGACAGTGAGGGGGGGGGGGGGTGAAAGTAAATCAATCTTTACTGTGGCAACCACCAGGGGGGCCAAACTGCAACTCCCAGCATGCCCAGACAGCCAAAGGCTGTCTGGGCATGCTGGGAGTTGTAGTTTTGCAACACCTGGAGGGTCACAGTTTGGAGACCACTGTTACAGTGGTGCCCAAACAGTAGCCCTCCAGATGTTGCCAAACTACAACTCTCAGCATGCCCTGACTGCCCAGGCATGCTGGGAGTTGTAGTTCTGTAACATCTGTCCCTTCAGATTTAGCAATTTTCATGACATTTTTGAAAATTGCTGCTCTACTTTGAGCCCTCTAATTTTTTCAAAAAGGAAAAATATGTCCATTTTATGATGCCAACATAAAGTGGATATATTGTGTTTGTGAAGAAAAATAAAATTTATTTGGAATATCCATTTTCCTTACAATTAGAGAGCTTCAAAGTTAGAAAAATGCAAAATTTCAAAATTTTCATGAAATTTTGGCGTTAATTCATGCAATTAACGCCCAAAATTTACCACCAAAATAAAGTAGGATATGTCACGAAAAAACAATCTCAGAATCAGAATATTCGTAAAAGCGTTTTCGCGTTATTAATTCGTAAAGTGACGGTGGTCATAATTGCGAAAAAGGGCTCAGTCCTTAAGGTGAAAAAGTGCTGCGTCCTTAAGGGGTTAATGCAAATTTCAACAATGATCGTTAAATTCTTGGCGCTCTGCCAGGGCCTTCTCCTACCCCGCCTGGGCCGATCCGAGGACCTCACTAACCAACTCACTAACTAATCCAATCGCTTATAGCGACGGGCGGTGTGTACAAAGGGCAGGGACTTAATAAACGCCAGCTTATGACCCTCACTTACTGGTAATTCCTCGTTTTAAGATTAAATAATTGCAATCACAGATCCCTATCACGAACTGGTTTCAGCGTGCAACACGCACCTGTCCCTGAAAGATAGAGAGACGCTAATCCGTTCAGTGGAGCGCTAGTGCGGCCCAGGACATCTGAGGCCATAAAACACCTGTTATTGTTCGATCTCGCAATTGATCGGGCAAAGTAAGGGGTTATTAAAGCCTCTTGGGTACTGCTGAGGCCTACTCCTGACTGCTCCTGGTGCAATGTATGGGGTAATTAAACACTCTTGGGTAGTGTTATTGTTAAATTTACTGGTAATTTTATCAGTAATAAAATTGAATTTTGCAGAATGCTAACCGTTACACAACGGAACGCTTGTGTGATTTTTTAATGAAAAAAAATAAAAAATAGATGGAGAGGGATAAACTCTGCTTAATCATTTTTGGCGAATAGAATCTTTTTGCCATCTGATTTTTTGGAGACAGTTACAGGAAGCAATTGATTTCAGTTATTTTTCCAGAGGGTGTGCAACCAAATATTACGTTAAGGGTGCTCCCGGTGATGGCTCCGGCGTTCGGAACAGTTTGTCCCAAACGCTGAGCAGCGGAGTACCCCTTTAAGTGAAAATCAAGAGACTGAGCTAACTCCTCCCAGGGCTAATATGATGGAGACTGGGAGCAGTCCCATAGGTCACCCATAGGTCACATGGTCACTGATACCTCCCTGGGTTACAATCACATGGCACGGTAAAGCAACATTGTGTGTGGACAGCTCTCTCCCTCGTGTTTCCAGCACCAGTACACGGGCTAGCCGGCAGCGTCCCCGGACCGGATCAACGGTATAACAGGAATGTCCAGCGCCAAGTGCGGTAAAACGACAAGTACTTTATTGTAGGATCAGCGGATACAAACTTGCATCAGGCAGGAGCCGACACGTTTCGGACCGTTACAGGTCCTTAGTCATGGCATAACACACAAGATAAAATCCAAACTTGAAATACTTTCTTAGGAACATCACATGTATCATGACATCACACTTAATAATGACATGTGGAAAACATGGAAATGGAACGATGGATGTGTATGTACACATGAATTCAGGCAGAAAAAACCCACACAAAAAATGTATGCAATTATACAGCAACCCTACACAAAGTAATAAACAAAAAATAAAATAAAAAAGAAATAAAGGGGGCAGGATAAATTAGATGGACACGTCAATAGTTCAATATTAGGTCATGTCTCCAGTTCATTCCATTCGGCGCTCTTGTGTTTAACACGAAAATCCAATAGGATTCTCTACTGAATAACTTACGTTTCAAATCGCCCCCTCTAACACTGTTTCGGACTTTTTCTATTGCATTAACGCACAATGTGGATACATCCCCATTATGTTGGTACCGAAAATGTTGGGACAAGGCTGATATATTAAATTATTCACCTCTGGCATCTGATATGTCTAATGCGGGTTTTGAGGGGGTTTGAATTGCATCCCACATATTGGCATCTACAGACAGAGCAAGCAACTAAATAAACAACCGGAGTCGTATTTTTTAAAAATCTTTGTTTGTTTATTACTTTGTGTAGGGTTGCTGTATAATTGCATTCATTTTTTGTGTGTTTTTTTTCTGCCTGAATTCATGTGTACATACACATCCATTGTTCCATTTCCATGTTTTCCACATGTCATTATTAAGTGTGATGTCATGATACATGTGATGTTCCAAAGAAAGTATTTCAAGTTTAGATGTTATCTTGTGTGTTATGCCATGACTAAGGACCTGTAACGGTCCAAAACGCGTCGACTCCTGCCTGATGCAAGTTTGTATCCGCTGATCCTACAATAAAGTACCTGTGGTTTTACCGCACTTGGTGCTGGACATTCCTTACTCACATGACCCATGTTTAATCACATGTCAATGGTTCTTAAAGACATAACACTTTTATATACAATACACAGCATAATGATAACTGTACAAGGAGAACAGGTGCAGGGGGCCCAGGGGACACTGCAGGGAGGCTGCCTGACAACTCCTGTACCGGGCCACCACAATTTCACCCATACATAATTCATTATTGGTTTTGTAGTCCATTTTGTGGCAAAATGAAGGACATTGGGCTGTGCAATAAAAAAGGCCTTTGTAGATAAAAAAATAAATAAAAGAGTTTTGGCTCCTAGAAGGCAAGGATAAAAAAAACAATAATATTAAAATGTTCTGGTCTTCAACGGGTTAAATCTGCATTCCTGGAGAATAAATGATCTAAGGCCAGTAGCTAGCATTAGCAATTTCATAACAAGACCAACAAAATGGCTGCCGTTTGCTTTGATATCCTTGGCAAGACATGACATCACAAAACCAACACTGTGTGACATCACAATGATGTACTTGTATAAAAGAAGGAGACACAGCTGGAGCTGCTGAGTTGTGGCTGAAGAGGCTGAAGATTTAGCTGAAGAAAGAAGCTGCTGAAGATACAGATGGAGAAAGCGGGATCCCTTTTAAGGGGGATCTATTGAATAGTGTCTAAGTATCACTGTATCGTATAGAGTAGAAGTATCATTGCATTGTATTGTATAGAGATGAATAATTATCATTGTATTGTATAGAGATGTATAAGTACCATTGTGTTGTATAGAGATGGTAATAGTCACACTCAGCAGCAGGAGGCAGACGATAGACGTGATCCAGGGTTATGTCCGATCGCCACTTGTGGGGTCAGGAAGGAATTATTTTTTCCCCTGAGATTGAAATCTCCGGGGTTTTTCTTCGCCTTCCTCTGGATTACCCGGCGGTGGCTCTTCTTCAGGTTTACTCTGTACTGGACCCGAGAAAGAGTCACAAGCTGCATTATTTAATAGAATATGAAACCTCTGCCTACTGCTAAGGACACTCTTAAAAGGGCATTAGTAGCTGTGGCCACCACCTGATTTACTACTATTTGTAACTGGACTGGCCTCTGTTTTGGGGTACATGTCCAGGTGCAATGTGGCTAATGCCCCTGTAAGATCGCCCTAATAAAAATATAATTAAAAAGTGCAAATAAAGCTCTTTAATAAAAACGTGCATAAAAGATAAAAAGTGTTTCTGGTGTCATTTGTTCTAGAATTGTTCCATAGTGATCTGGGCTTGGTGGTGTCTCACAATCTCCCTCGGCCCAGTGGGTTGAAATGAGTGTCAGCCGCTGGGCCTGGGGCCGGATTAACGTAGGGGCTCCGGGCCCCTACATGAAAATAGGACCAGCGGCCTGCCCAGGCGGCCGCATAGGCCGCCTGCAGGCCCGGCTCTGTAACTAGGCGGACCAAGCGCCAGGGGGGGGCCAGGTCCGCAGTCTGGTGGGGGGGAGAGGGGCTGAAAATTTGCTGCCCGCTCTGTCTGCCACCCTGTTCAGCCCAGGGAGCGCAGGGGAGTCATGTGCGACGTCACATGTGGCGTCATTCCCCCCTGCGTCTTCACGCCGCCGTAAAGGCTGTGAGGCTGAGGAAACCAAGGATAAGGGGGAGGTGTATATGCATGATTGATAGATGCGGGGTCAGAAGAATATGGCATAAGTTATAGATTGTGGGGGGGGGGGGTCCAAGCGCTGAGACCCCCGCAATCTCCAGTACGGGCCTTGGCAGTCAGCTGGAAAAGAGATATGCCTACCCAGCACGAAGTGCCGGCCGACACATCCCTCCGTATACCCCATAGAGATACATGGAGGGAGCGTGCCGACCACGGCTTCCTGTGGGGTCAGACTTCAGCTTCTGGCTTACTGACTGGGCCCCGTGCAGGAGATCGTGGGGGGGTCTCAATGCTTGGACCCCCGCAATCTATAACTTATCCCCTATCCAAAGGCTAATCCAAAGACTAATGGCAGTATTATGTTTAGGGCGCAGTGTATGGCAGTATTATATTCAGGGCGCAGTGTATGGCAGTATTATATTCAGGGCGTAGTGTATGCCAGTATTATATTCAGGGCGCAGTGTATGCCAGTATTATATTCAGGGTGCAGTGTATGGCAGTATTATATTCAGGGCGCAGTGTATGGCAGTATTATATTCAGGGTCCAGTGTATGGCAGTATTATATTCAGGGTCCAGTGTATGGCAGTATTATATTCAGGGCGCAGTGTATGGCAGTATTATATTCAGGGCGTAGTGTATGCCAGTATTATATTCAGGGCGCAGTGTATGCCAGTATTATATTCAGGGTGCAGTGTATGGCAGTATTATATTCAGGGCGCAGTGTATGGCAGTATTATATTCAGGGTCCAGTGTATGGCAGTATTATATTCAGGGTCCAGTGTATGGCAGTATTATATTCAGGGCGCAATGTATGGCAGTATTATATTCAGGGCGCAGTGTATGGCATTATTATGTTCAGGGCGCAGTGTATGGCATTATTATATTCAGGGCGCAGTGTATGGCAGTATTATATTCAGGGCGCAGTGTATGGCAGTATTATATTCATTGTGCAGTGTATGGCAGTATTATATTCAGGGCGCAGTGTATGGCAGTATTATATTCAGGGCGCAGTGTATGGCAGTATTATATTCAGGGCGTAGTGCATGGCAGTATTATATTCAGGGCGTAGTGCATGGCAGTATTATATTCAGGGCGCAGTGTATGCCAGTATTATATTCAGGGTGCAGTGTATGGCAGTATTATATTCAGGGCGCAGTGTATGGCAGTATTATATTCAGGGTCCAGTGTATGGCAGTATTATATTCAGGGTCCAGTGTATGGCAGTATTATATTCAGGGCGCAATGTATGGCAGTATTATATTCAGGGCGCAGTGTATGGCATTATTATGTTCAGGGCGCAGTGTATGGCATTATTATATTCAGGGCGCAGTGTATGGCAGTATTATATTCAGGGCGCAGTGTATGGCAGTATTATATTCATTGTGCAGTGTATGGCAGTATTATATTCAGGGCGCAGTGTATGGCAGTATTATATTCAGGGCGCAGTGTATGGCAGTATTATATTCAGGGCGTAGTGCATGGCAGTATTATATTCAGGGCGTAGTGCATGGCAGTATTATATTCAGGGCGCAGTGTATGGCAGTATTATATTCAGGGCGCAGTGTATGGCAGTATTATATTCAGGGCGCAGTGTATGGCAGTATTATATTCAGGGCTCAGTGTATGGCAGTATTATATTCAGGGCTCAGTGTATGGCAGTATTATATTCAGGGCTCAGTGTATGGCAGTATTATATTCAGGGCTCAGTGTATGGCAATATTATATTTGTGGCGCAGTGTATGGCAGTATTATATTCAGGGCTCAGTGTATGGCAGTATTATATTCAGGGCTCAGTGTATGGTAGTATTATATTCAGGGCTCAGTGTATGGCAGTATTATATTCAGGGCTCAGTGTATGGCAGTATTATATTCAGGGCTCAGTGTGTGGCAGTATTATATTCAGGGCGCAGTGTATGCCAGTATTATATTTGGGGTGCAGTGTATGGCAGTATTATATTCAGGGCTCAGTGTATGGCTGTATTATATTCAGTGGGTACAGTGTGTGGCAATATTACATTCAGTGGGTGCAGTGTGTGGCAGTATTTTATTTAGGGCACAGTGCATGGCATTATTATAATCAGGGCACAGTGCATGGCATTATTATATTCAGGGCTCAGTGTATGGTAGTATTTTATTTGGGGCGTAGTGTATGCCAGTATTATATTCAGGGCTCAGTGTATGGCAGTATTATATTCAGGGCGCAGTGTATGGCAGTATTATATTCAGGGCGCAGTGTATGGCAGTATTATATTCATTGTGCAGTGTATGGCAGTATTATATTCAGGGCGCAGTGTATGGCAGTATTATATTCAGGGCGCAGTGTATGGCAGTATTATATTCAGGGCGTAGTGCATGGCAGTATTATATTCAGGGCGTAGTGCATGGCAGTATTATATTCAGGGCGCAGTGTATGGCAGTATTATATTCAGGGCGCAGTGTATGGCAGTATTATATTCAGGGCGCAGTGTATGGCAGTATTATATTCAGGGCGCAGTGTATGGCAGTATTATATTCAGGGCTCAGTGTATGGCAGTATTATATTCAGGGTCCAGTGTATGGCAGTATTATATTCAGGGTCCAGTGTATGGCAGTATTATATTCAGGGCGCAATGTATGGCAGTATTATATTCAGGGCGCAGTGTATGGCATTATTATGTTCAGGGCGCAGTGTATGGCATTATTATATTCAGGGCGCAGTGTATGGCAGTATTATATTCAGGGCGCAGTGTATGGCAGTATTATATTCATTGTGCAGTGTATGGCAGTATTATATTCAGGGCGCAGTGTATGGCAGTATTATATTCAGGGCGCAGTGTATGGCAGTATTATATTCAGGGCGTAGTGCATGGCAGTATTATATTCAGGGCGTAGTGCATGGCAGTATTATATTCAGGGCGCAGTGTATGGCAGTATTATATTCAGGGCGCAGTGTATGGCAGTATTATATTCAGGGCGCAGTGTATGGCAGTATTATATTCAGGGCGCAGTGTATGGCAGTATTATATTCAGGGCTCAGTGTATGGCAGTATTATATTCAGGGCTCAGTGTATGGCAGTATTATATTCAGGGCTCAGTGTATGGCAGTATTATATTCAGGGCTCAGTGTATGGCAATATTATATTTGTGGCGCAGTGTATGGCAGTATTATATTCAGGGCTCAGTGTATGGCAGTATTATATTCAGGGCTCAGTGTATGGTAGTATTATATTCAGGGCTCAGTGTATGGCAGTATTATATTCAGGGCTCAGTGTATGGCAGTATTATATTCAGGGCTCAGTGTGTGGCAGTATTATATTCAGGGCGCAGTGTATGCCAGTATTATATTTGGGGTGCAGTGTATGGCAGTATTATATTCAGGGCTCAGTGTATGGCTGTATTATATTCAGTGGGTACAGTGTGTGGCAATATTACATTCAGTGGGTGCAGTGTGTGGCAGTATTTTATTTAGGGCACAGTGCATGGCATTATTATAATCAGGGCACAGTGCATGGCATTATTATATTCAGGGCTCAGTGTATGGTAGTATTTTATTTGGGGCGTAGTGTATGCCAGTATTATATTCAGGGCTCAGTGTATGGCAGTATTATATTTGGGGTGCAGTGTATGGCAGTATTATATTTGGGGTGCAGTGTATAGCAGTATTATATTCAGGGCTCAGTGTATGGTAGTATTATATTTGGGGTGCAGTGTATGCCAGTATTATATTCAGGGCTCAGTGTATAGCAGTATTATATTCTGGGCGCAGTGTGTGGCTGTATTATATTCAGAGGGTACAGTGTGTGGCAGTATTACATTCAGTGGGTGCAGTGTGTGGCAGTATTTTATGTAGAGCACAGTATCTGGCAGTATTATAAAGATTATTGTCGTCATACAGAGGATGAGGATCTGCTGACATAGTGAGGAGACAATGAAGTTTGGGCCTCAGACTCTGCAGAGAAGATGGAGCTGGAAGAAGACCTGGCATCTGGACCAGAGGAAAAGGAACGGCAACAGAGAAGACGTCGCTCAGGTCAGTGATATCATTGTGTATTCTCCTGACTGTCCCATCAGAGCTGTAATTTGTAAGTTCTGCAGTGATGATGGGGACACTGTACTCCAATCTGTGGCCTTCAGCTGTTACAAAACTGCATCCCATAATACCTGAGGCTCCAGACATGATGGGAGTTGTAGCTTTGCAACAGCTGGAGAGCAACTTGAAGCGAGGTGATTGGTGGAGGTCCCAGCATTCAGTATCCACCCAAAAAAAAATAATGGACTGCTTATTCTTAAATGTCAGGGTGTATTTTTGGTCCCAGTCCAAACCCCCTCAAAAAAAGTCGCAAATTTAAGCCTGGTCAGACCTGGCTTACAAAACGTGCTGTAGCATTTTAAAAAAAGGTGTACAAAAAGTCGCAAACTGCTACTTTTTGTACAACTTTTTGTGAAGCTCCGCTCCCCTGCCATTTGCCCGCATCTACCTCCCACTGGCTAGCTGGTAGAACTACAACTCCTAGCATGTCCTCACTGTAAGAGCATGCTGGGAGTTTAGTCTTCCAACAGCTAGCTGGCAGGTGGGAGATGCGGGCGGGGGGGGGGGGGTGTCTTTGTTTTTGTACTTGAGGATTGGGGGGGGGGGCTGTCCTCAGTGTACAGAGCCCTGCTTGTCCTCAGGGTACAGATCCCTGCTTGTCTTCAGTGGTACAGAGCCCTGCTTGTCCTCGGTGTACAGAGCCCTGCTTGTCCTCGGTGTACAGAGCCCTGCTTGTCCTCGGTGTACAGAGCCCTGCTTGTCCTCGGTGTACAGAGCCCTGCTTGTCCTCGGTGTACAGAGCCCTGCTTGTCCTCGGTGTACAGAGCCCTGCTTGTCCTCAGTGACTGCACCTAATGTGGGGAACTATACTGCACCTAATATGGGGACTGTACAGAACCTAATGTGGGGGGAACTGTACTGCACCTAATGTGGGGGGAACTGTACTGCACCTAATGTGGGGGGAACTGTACTGCACCTAATGTGGGGGGAACTGTACTGCACCTAATGTGGGGAGCTATACTGCACCTAATGTGGGGGAACTATACTGCACCTAATGTGGGGGAACTATACTGCAACTAATGTGGGGGAACTATACTGCACCTAATGTGGGGGAACTATACTGCACCTAATGTGGGGGTAACTATACTGCACCTAATGTGGGGGGAACTATACTGCACCTAATGTGGGGGAAACTAATATGCTTTAAAATGATTTTACCTTTTATGAACAAGAAAATTACAACGTACTGGTATAATGACGCAACACTATGGGGCTGGTATGTCATTTTTTCCAGGGCTGGTTTTCACACCCAGTCCGGCCCTGTCTGCAGGGTGCACTGCATAGCAAAATTCCCATTGAAGAGATTGGGAGGCTGCTGCACCAGAAATGCTTTAGTGTGAAAACAAACAAACAAACCTCTACTTACCAGTTTATTCCATACTGCATCCAGCACCTCTACACTGATCATCCCTGCCAGCCTAGTTGACATGTTTTACAATGTCAACAAAACAGCCGATCTCAGCAAAAGAGGACATGAAACCCTGAGGCTATGTTCACATGCCAGAATTTCTGTGTGGTATTCTACATTTGAATTCAATGGGATTCTGCTGCGCTGTGCACATACCAGGATTTTCACGCCAGAAATTCAAATTCCGGTGTCCTCAGAAGGAATGGACATGTGTAAGGATCCGGACTGGTAGCAGGAAGCGGTACTGGTAGTGGATCCTCTGTGTCAGTGAGGGATTGGCGTGGACCGTACCGGAGGATCAGTTCTAAGTAGTTACTGGTATTCACCAGAGCCCGCCACAAAGCGGGATGGTCTTGCTGCGGCCGTAACTACCAGGTCGTGTCCCCCGGTATCGGCTCAATCTCACTGACTGCTGAGACGTGCGAAGCACAGAAGGGACAGGCATAGGCGTAGTCAGACGTAGCAAAAGGTCAGGGCAGGCAGCACGGGTTCAGAGGCGGTAGTCGTTAGCAACGGATTCAGCAACGGGCAAGGAATACACAATAAACGCTGTCTCTTGGGCACTGAGGCAACACAAAGATCCGGCAAGGGCAGGAAAGGGCAGGGTACATTTATAGGAGCAGAGGACATTGGATTGGGCCAGGCACCAAGGTATATGTAAAAAAAAAAATATATTTTTACCTAAAATTCTTGGTTTCCCTAAAGTTTTCCATTTTAAAAAAGGGTAATAGCAGAAAATACCCCCCAAAATTTTAAGCCCAATTTCTCCCGATTCAGAAAACACCCCATATGGGGGGTGAAAAGTGCTCTGCTGGCACACTACAGGTCTCAGAAGAGAAGGAGTCACATTTGGCTTTTTGAAAGCAAATTTTGCTCTGGGGGCATGCCGCATTTAGGAAGCCCCTATGGTGCCAGAACAGCAAAAAATACCCACATGGCATACCATTTTGGAAACTAGAGCCCTCGGGGAATGTAACAAGGGGTTAAGTGAACCTTAATACCCCACAGGCGTTTCACGACTATTGCATATGTAAAAAAATAAAATAAAATTTACCTAAAATGCTTCTTTTCCCAAAAATTTTAAATTTTTAAAAAGGGTAAATGCAGAAAATACCCCCCAAAATTTGTAACACAATTTCTCCCGAGTACGGAGATACCCCATATGTGACCCTTAACTGTTGCCTTGAAATACGACAGGGCTCCAAAGTGAGAGCGCCATGCGCATTTGAGGCCTAAATTAGGGATTGCATAGGAGTGGACATAGGGGAATTCTATGCCAGTGATTCCCAAACAGGGTGCCTCCAGCTGTTGTAAAACTCCAAGCATGCCTGGACAGTCAACGGCTGTCCGACAATACTGGGAGTTGTTGTTTTGCAACAGCTGTAGGCTCCGTTTTGGAAACCATGGCATACCAGATGTTTTTCATTTTTATTGGGGAGGGGAGGGGGGCTGTGTAGGGGTATGTGTATATGTAGTGTTTTTAACTTTTTATTTTATTTTTTGTGTTAGTGTAGTGTAGTGTTTTTAGGGTACAGTCGCACGGGCGGGGGTTCACAGTAGTTTCTCGCTGGCAGTTTGAGCTGTTGCAGAAAATTTGCTGCAGCTCAAACTTGCAGCCCGATACTTACTGTAAGCCTCCGCCCATGTGAGTGTACCCTGTACATTCACATTGGGGGGGAACATCCAGCTGTTGCAAAACTACAACTCCCAGCATGCGCTGACAGACTGTACAAGCTGAGAGTTTTAGTTTTGCAACAGCTGTAGGCACACTGGTTATGTATCACTGAGTTTGTGACCTTAGTCAGTGTTTCAAAACCAGTGTGCCTCCAGCTGTTGCAAAACTACAACTCCCAGCATGTACGGTGCATGGTGTTAGGTGACTGCTGGGAGTTGTAGTTTGCAACAGCTGGAGGCACACCGGTCGTGAAACACTGAGTTAGGTAAAAAAAAGAATGGGTTTCATAACCAGTGTGCCTTCAGCTGTTGCAAAACTACAACTCTCAGCAGTCACCGACAGCCAATGGGCATGCTGGGAGTTGTAGTTATGCAACCAGCAGATGCACCACTACAACTCCCAGCATGCACTTTAGCTGTTTGTGCAAGCTGGGAATTGTAGTTATACAACAGCTGAAGGTACACTTTTCCATAGAAAAAATGTGCCTCCAGCTGTTGCAAAACCATAAGTCCCAGCATGCCCATAAGGGAATGCTGGGAGTTGTGGTGGTCTGCCTCCTGCTGTTGCATAACTACAGCTCCCAGCATGCCCTTTTTGCATGCTGGGAGCTGTTGCTAAGCAACAGCAGGAGACTGTAACTCACCTGCTGCTGCTGCTCCATCGCAGGACTGTCCCTCGCCGCCGCCGTCGCTCCTGGGGCCCCGATCCCAACATGGACGCCGGGGATCTGGGTCCCCAGCACCCGGGGTCGTCTTCCCGCACCCGCTCACGCCCTCCGGAAGAGGGGCGGAGCGGGTGCGGGAGTGACACCCGCAGCAGGCGCCCTGATTGGTCGGCCGGTAATCCGGCCGACGAATCAGGGCAATCGTGAGGTGGCACCAGTGCCACCTCACCCCTGCAGGCTCTGGCTGTTCGGGGCCGTCAGAGACGGCCCCGAACAGCCAATAATTCCGGGTCACCGGGTCACTGGAGACCCGATTGACCCGGAATCGCCGCAGATCGCTGGACTGAATTGTCCAGTGATCTGCGGCGATCGCCGACATGGGGGGGGGGCATAATGACCCCCCTGGGCGATATGCCGGGATGCCTGCTGAACGATTTCAGCAGGCATCCGGCTCCGGTCCCCAACCGGCTAGCGGTGGGGACCGGAATTCAAACGGGCGTATGGATACGCCCTGCGTCCTTAAGGACTCGGAATGCAGGGCGTATCCATACGCCCTGCGTCCTTAAGAGGTTAAATGCAACTCAAGGTCGCACATACAGTGGTTTATACATCATGTATTTACAGAGTACCAACACAAATTGCAATACAGTTCTCATATCTGCATCTTTTATAGGTGAAGCACATTGAAACAAGTGGCAAGCCTGAAATATCACGCAATTCATTGTAAAAGCATATTCCGTCAGTGCAGCATAAACTGCTACATGTATGGACACTCTAACTACCAGGTCAGACTTTACACTCCCCCTTTACACTTACTTTAAAGAGAAAATTGACAATAAACACTTATTGACAACCTTTAAAGGGGTACTCCGCCCCTAGACATCCTATCCCCATTCTAAAGATCTCGGCTGCTACACCCCAAACATCCGGTGCACGCCCCCTCCCATAGACTTGCATTGAGGGGGCGTGGCCGTGATGTCACGAGCCTCCGGCGCTCCAGAGCTGCACCTGATGTTCTAAACGAACACAGAGTGCAGCAGGGAGATCGTGGGGGGTATCCTTTGGATAGGGGATAAGATGTCTAGGGGTGGAGTAACCCCTCAAGTCTTACGTTTGATCTGTCAGAGTTAATAATATATCCACCTGATTTGTCAATCTGTCGAGTACAATATCATTTGCCAGATGATAAATTAGAAAAACCATTATTTATGACCTGACAAGGAATCTCCTTTGAGATTAGTGCCAAGAGTTGAGTTGGCATTTCTGCTTAGACTTTATCCGTTCATATGAATTGGAATGGATTGAAAATATGTGGAATATCAGTAAGTATTGTGTATTCTGGATGTCATAAAACTGAGCATCATATAAATTATAATACTCAGAACTGACTTTCAGCTTTAGCCAAGGCTTTAGTAGATAAAGATGTAGCATGTAGTCAGATATGGAGACATAGGTAGGCGACTCATTTCTATCAGATACCAGCTTCTTGTTAGGTATTTTGTTAAATATATATAGTTTCAATTGAAAGGAAATGTGTTAAACTGATGCCACTAAAGCTGCGCCCACTGCACAGCTTTTAGGTAAGTGTTACTTGTGTCCTGCAGCATGAACAGAAGCGAAGAAGGTCAGGAATCATCTGTAAAACATAGAATACTTGGCAGCTGGGCAGATTTGCTTATTATCTAAGGCATGCTTATATTAAAACTAAAATAAAAAAATGCAGAGCTTGGGTAAATATAGTTACATAGTTAGTACGGTTGAAAAAAGACATACGTCCATCAAGTCCAACCAGGGAATTGAAGTGAAGGGTGTAAGGGGATAAGGGGAAGGGATGTAGTTTTATAATTCTGCATACGCATTAATGTTATTTTGTTCCAGGAATGTATCTAACCCTGTTTTAAAGCTGTTAATTGTTACTGCTGTGACCAGTTCCTGAGGTAGACAGTTCCATAAATTCACAGTCCTCACGGTAAAGAAGGCGTGTCACCCCTTTAGACTAAACCTTTTCTTCTCCAGACGGAGGGAGTGCCCCCTCGTCCTTTGGGGGGGTTTAACCTGGAACAGTTTTTTCTCCATATTTTTTGTATGGGCCATTTATATACTTATATACGTTTATCATATCCCCCCTTAAACGTCTCTTCTCAAGACTAAACAATTGTAACTCCTTTAATCGCTCCTCATAGTTAAGATGTTCCATGCCCCATATTAGTTTATTCGCGCGTCTCTGCACCCTTTCCAACTTCACAGTGTCCCTTTTATGAACAGGCGACCAAAACTGAACAGCATATTCCAGGTGAGGCCGTACAAATGCTTTATAAAGGGGGAGTATTATGCCCCTGTCCATGCCTCTTTTTATACATGACAATATACTGCTGGCTTTGGAAGCAGCAGCTTGACATTGCATGCTATTCTGTAGTCTGTGATCTACAAGTACACCCAGATCCTTCTCTACCAGTGACTCTGCCAGTTTAATCCCCCCTAAGACATACGATGCATGCATGTTATTAGTACCCAGATGCATAACTTTACATTTATCCACATTGAACCTCATTTGCCAAGTGGATGCCCAGACACTTAGACTATCTAAGTCATCTTGTAACTTATGCACATCCTCTATAGACTCTACTGTGCTACAAAGCTTGGTGTCATCTGCAAAGATAGAAACAGAGCTGTTAATGCAATCCTCTATATCATTGATAAATAAATTAAACAACAGCGGTCCCAGTACTGAACCTTGGGGTACACCACTAATTACAGGGGACCAATGAGAGTACGAATCATTGACCACCACTCTCTGGGTACGATCCATGAGCCAGTGTTCAATCCAGTTACAAACTAAAGTTTCCAAGCACAAAGGCCTTAACTTACCTTCAGACGTCTGTGAGGGACAGTATCAAACGCTTTGGCAAAATCCAGAAACACTATATCCACAGCCATTCCTCTGTCAAGGCTTCTACTCACCTCTTTATAAAAGCAAATTAGATTGGTTTGACAACTTCTATCCTTAGTAAACCCATGCTGGCTATCACTTATAATACTATTATCCCCTATGTATTCCTGTATGTAATCCCTTATAAGTCCTTCAAACAATTTACTCACAATGCACGTTAGACTTACCGGTCTATAATTGCCTGGCGAAGACCTAGAGCCCTTCTTGAAGATTGGTTCCACATTAGCCTTGCGCCAGTCCCTTGGCACAATACCAGACACCAGAGAATCTCTAAATATCATGAACAAGGGTACAGATATTACTGAACTTACCTCTCTAAGAACTCTTGGGTGTAGTCTATCCGGCCCTGGAGATTTGCTTACATTTACTTTAGTAAAATTACCTTGTACCATCTCTACATTAAGCCAGTTCAGTACATTACATGATGTGTTACCAGCACTGACCTGGCCAATGTCAGCTCCTTTTTCCATAGTGTATACAGAACTAAAGAACCCATTCAGTAGCTCCGCCTTCTCTTGATCGCCCATGACAACCTCCCCATTATCATTATTAAGGGGTCCTACATGCTCTGTCCTTGGTTTTTTTGTATTTATATATCTAAAAAAATATTTAGGATTAGTTTTGCTTTCTTTGGCCACCTGTCTCTCATATACCGTTGGTTTGTTTGTATATTCGACAATATGTCCCTTATTCTTCTGTTAGCAGAAATCGCTGTCAGGTTTTATATATTGTATTTTTGTTTATCAACAATGAAAGTTTGTTATTCAAAATAAATAAATATACCAGGTGTATGGAATCTAAGGGGTTACTGGTTTTCAACAGAGTCCGCCGCAAGGCGGAATGGACTTGCTGTGGCAGGTAACCCACAGGTCGTTTCACCCAATAGCGACTCAACCTCACTGACTGCAGAGTCAGGCGCGGTACACAAGGACTAGGCAAAAGGCAAGGTCAAAAGTAGCAGAAGGTCAGGGCAGGAGGCAACGGTTTGCAGTCAAGGGCAACGGCAAGGGTCTGGATACACAGGCAATGGACACATGGGAACGCTTTCATTGGCACATGTATATGGGCAGGGGGCGGGGTGTCCGAACATCTGTCATTCACCATTACACAGAGTAATGGGATTGCATACGTCACAGGGCCTCCAAAGGTCCTTAAGCAGAATACCATAGAGTTTACCTAGTCACGTGACCCGCAGGTCCTGCAATGCTATGGAACCAGTAATTAACCATTTATTTACATATTTTACTATATTTACATCAACCTTACATAAATTTCTAGGCTATTAGTTGGAATAGAGGCGACAAGGGGTAGGCTACACAACAGGGATCCCTACGTCCTAGGGACTCTGGATATGGGGACACACACATACATAGGTACCGTATAAGTTGCGGTACCGGGACACCACAAACCCCCTTACTTAAGAAAAGTCGGCCTCGACGTCTGTCCCCTGAGACCGAGGGACTAGGACTAGAACAGGATGCTATAGAACAGGATGATCTATACATTTGGTGTACATCCTAAGTAGACTAAACACATTTACATTCTTTTGATACCTTTCCTAGTATCTGGATTAGGCAATTAGAAATCTATCTAGACATTTAAAGCTATCTAGACATTTAATGCTATCTAGACATTTAAAAGAGCTATCTATCCTTTGGTTTCTAGCTTCCTATATAACTTTATCAAACTTATTATACATTTTGAAGCTTACTAGACAATAAGGCAGCTATCTGACATGTAGTTGCTAGCTCCTAAGACACTTTATTAGCTCTCTATACATTTTTATGAGGCTAAACTGAACATTAGCACGTGCTTCTATACATATGGCTAACTAGACATTCGTACAGCTTTCTATACAGTTAGCTTCAAGCTGACTAGGCATTTGTATTATCTCATACATTCTATTTGCCAACAATAAGTTACCTGTTAGTTAGTACACGAAAGGTATACTGGCTAGCCGGAAGCTAGGTCACAGTAAGGGTGGCTGCTAGGGTCTATCGACTACACGCTACTTATCCCTAGAGCACTTTCAAAACAACCTACTAGGTTATTCTTTGAATTACATGTTTATTTTTGTATTTGCAAGAGCACCTACTGGCCAGGCAGGAATTGGGTATCAATATGCTTCAATTCCTAAGTGTTTTCTTTAAGTGAGATATTTATTTTGATTTATGTACTAGGAAAAATTTGAAGTAGTACATTTAAGTGAGTAATCTAGGGTACTATGAGTGCAAGTACTATTTTAAGAGGGAATCCTCCCTACTATTTTTGTTGAGACAGGTGCTAGCGATGTGCGTCAGCAATAATACTTCCCTCGGAGGAGCCGAGGTGTCCACTGTGAAGTTACCTACTAAACACCTCTAGCATTTTATACATGTACAAGAATTAGTTGTGTTTTTAATGTTGAGTGTACACGTGCAGTACGTCGATATTTTCTGTGTACAACTCTACCTTACTTTTTATGTACATAGACATTAGACTATTTTCTTATGTACAACCTTTACTTACTACTTATGTACACAGACACGAGGATACCTTCCTGTGTACAGAACCATATACATATTTACTATACATTTATCAACACTCCAACATTTAGCATAAGAGTTCTTATGAAGCTGCTGGTATAAACATAAAATAGACGTGTAAGGATCAGCAGTCCACCTACACCAGGAGTCCATTTAAAGGAAAATATGCAAAGTGGCGTGTAAGGATCAGCAGTAGACCTACACTAAGAGTCCATGGAAGGGAAAGGAAAACACGGCCTTAACCACAACTCAGCCGGGTACAGTCCTTAATGAATCTCCTACAGGCTAGGAGTCTCTTGACTTAATAGTCAGGCACAAGCTTAGTGGTTACGTTGCTGAACTTTGAACAGGAACAAACTTAGCACAGTCCTGATAGGCACAATTCTTGAACATGGTTGCTGTAAGACAAAAATGGTGAGACAGAAAAACAATAGGACATTACTTTAGAGTCTCTTTAGAAGATGTTCTTCTTTACTCTTGTAGTGCCTCTCTTGGTTCCTCTGTATCTGCCAACATGAGGGGCAGGATTAGACTTAACATAGCTTTGCCACACTACATTGGTGAGGATAGAGTGGTGGAAAGCAGCTTGAGAAGGGGTTATAGGCTTACTAGCCGGGACCACAGTGGGGCAATAGGGCTTGAGCACCATCTCCAAATTAGGAGCAACCCATGACCCTTTCGTTGGTACCTTAGGAACTGGCAAACTCTCACTGCTCCGAGAGGGCCTAGGTACATCTAAGGGTATCCCAGGCTTAGACAAACTCTCACTGCTCTGAGAGGGTCTAGGTACCGACTTGGGTGGCCGCAACTTTGGCCTGTTTTCTTCACCCTGTGCTGAACTTGACTCTTGACGGTATGAAGAAGATGAAGAACTTGACTCTTTACTGTACATAGAAGATGATAAACTTGACTCTTTAAGCTCCTCCTCCTTGGGTACGCTGGTAGAGGCTTTAGGAGCAGACCTTTTTGGCCTCAAGTTGAAGGGATCGGACTCCCAATCCGTTGATGGGAAATACTTGAAGGGAAGCTGTGTTGGGGCTGTTGGTCTTGTGACCGTTGCAGCCCATTCTCCACGAATGCTCTGGACGGGGGTGTACTCCACAATTTCACCCACCTCCAAGGTGTAGAACTTCTTATGGAGATATGGCCTTTGCACTGCTCGCCGGTTTACGAGGATGGTCTGCCCAGTGTGGCAGTCAAGGAGTGTCCCATAACCTCTGAACTTGGCCACAGTTGCTCTTCTTTCTAATGGCTCCTCCCCTTCTCGGGGCTGATCCCATTTACGGATGTACAATGCCTACATTTCTTTGGTATTCTCTTGATACCGCACTTTTTCTTCATAAGGCAAATGTACGTGCTTTGGAGCATAGAGTTCTTTGTGTCGGGCCTTTAACTTTTCCATCAATTCGGCCAGCTCGGCTTCTTGACGGGTCCTTTCCCTTTCTGCAGTTGGGATTGGTGGGAGTGTTTTCCCAGGTAACGGTTGAAGTACTCTGTGCATGTACTCGATCAGCTCCGGCTCATTTCGGAACACCCATTGCGGCAGTTTTGGTGAGCACGGTCGTGCACTTGGCAAGCTTGTTCGAGGAATGACCTCAGGGCTGTAGGAGGAAGAATAGGCCACCTCTGACGGGGTATTCACAGCAGATTCCTCCGACGGGATCTCGGCCCATGAGCCCCAGATCCTGTGGTGAGGGGACAATCTCACCGGTGACGGACCTCCAGCTGTTCCTGCACTGTTCGCTGGAGGTGTCTCTGGCCAATCGTCGTCATCATCAGACAGTGGGGGAAGATTGCAGGCCCCCTCTTCGTCTAATGACAACCGCTGCAGACGGTCAGCAAGCTCTTGAAAAAGTTGGGCTGCGACTGCTACAACTTTCCCTGTTTCCGGCGCCATTTTGCCAACTTGACCATGTGGAACGCTGCTCTCCGCCATGTCTGTACTCTCCAGCTCTCTCCGCAGACTGAAGCGGTTGCTCTGCGTGTCGTTTTTTTATAGTGGGCTTCTCCAAAATGGCGCTGGGCAGGAAGGACGCTATCGGTGCAGCCCTGACTTCCGGTCCCTCCAGAAACAACTCCTGCATCTCTGAGTTCCCTTTCGGCTGGGATACAGCAACTTGGCTTCCACACCCAGGGGCGGGGCGTGGCGCAGCGCAGGCTTTCTTCGTGCGCTTTTCCGGCAGCAGTTCGGCTCCGCCTGTGCCGAACGGACCAGAAGATTGCAGCATGAACTCATTGCGCAGTTTACACATTTAGAGGCGACAAGGGGTAGGCTACACAACAGGGATCCCTACGTCCTAGGGACTCTGGCTATGGGGACCCACACATACATAGGTACCGTATAAGATGCGATACCGGGATACCACACATAGACCAAAGGGCATGACAAGATATTCAAAGTGTCCATCTCTGGTATTGAAGGTGGTTTTCCATTCATCACCTTCACGAATACGGATGAGATTATAGGCGCCCCTTAGATCAAGTTTGGTGAAGATCTTAGCTCCACGCAATCGATCAAATAGTTCAGAGATGAGTGATAGAGGATAGCCGTTTTTCACTGTGATCTTATTAAGACCGCGGTAATCTATACAAAGGCGTAGAGATCCGTCCTTCTTGGCCACGAAGAAGAATCCAGCTCTAGCTGGAGAAGAAGATTTCCGGATAAAACCTCTTTTGAGGTTTTCCTAAGTGTACTCTGTCATGGCTTGTGTTTCCGGGGCAGAAAGTTGGTAAATCCTACCATGGGGCGGTGTGGTACCAGGGAGCATGTCGATAGGGCAGTCATAGGGTCTATGTGGAGGTAAGACTTCTGCTTGCTTTTTACAAAAGACGTCAGAATAGTCCTGATAGGCCTTAGGAAGACCTGGCAATGGAGTAGCAATGGAGACTTGGCAGGAAGGAACTGGGTGGAGACATCGCTTGTGGCAAGAAGATCCCCAACTCTTAATGTCCCCGGTGGTCCAGTCGAGGCTAGGCGAGTGACGTCGGAGCCAGGCAAGCCCAGAAAAATTTCTGAAGTACAGTTGGGCAGCGCAAAAAATTCAATACGTTCATGATGGTGAACTCCAACACTCATGAGCAGAGGTTGAGTGCGGTAACGCACGGTGCAGACCAGCCTTTCTCCATTGACGGATGAAATGAAGAGAGGTTTGACAAGTAGGGTAACTGGAATATTGAATCTGTTGATTAGGGAGGCTTCAATGAAACTTCCTGCAGAACCAGAGTCCAAGAAGGCCACAGCGGAGAAGGAAGTATTAGTATTAGCGGGTATAGCAATCCTCACAGTCATAGTCAGTCGTAGAGAGGTAGAATTCACACCTAGCAACGCCTCTCCTATGTTAACTAGGTGCGAGCATTTCCCTGACGCGGAGGACGAATAGGACAGTCCTTTAGGAAATGTTCAGTACTAGCACAGTACAGGCACAGGTTTTCGTTCCTACAGAGAGTCCTTTCTTGTTGGGTCAGGCGAGACCGATCCACTTGCATAGCCTCCTCGGCGGAAGGCACAGGAACAGATTGCAATGGACGTTGGAAGAGAGGTGCCAGGGGAGGAAACCGCCTGGTGCGAACATGATCCTTTTCCTGACGAAGCTCCTGGCGTCTTTCAGTGAAACGCTTGTCGATGCGGGTGGCCAAATGGATCAGTTCAGACAGGGTAGCAGGAATTTCTCGTGCGGCCAGAACATCTTTGATGTGACTGGATAAGCCTTTCTTGAAGATCGCGCAGAGGGCCTCATTATTCAAGGATAGCTCAGAGGCGAGGGTGCGGAACTGAATGGCATATTCGCCTACTGAAGAACTCCCTTGGACAAAATTCAATAGGGCTGTCTCGGCTGAGGAAGCCCGGGCTGGCTCCTCAAGGACTGCGTACTTTTGAGTGGATAGTAGCAGTGCGTACTGACACTGCGTACTGAGGACTGGATAGTAGCAGTGGCAGGATCGTTGCGGTCCCACACTGGTGTGGCCAAGGACAAGGCCTTTCCAGATAGCAGGCTGACCACGAACGCCACCTTAGACCGTTCTGTAGGAAATTGGTCTGACATCATCTCCAGGTGTAGGGAACACTGGGACAGGAACCCACGGCACAGTTTAGAGTCCCCATCAAACTTGTCAGGTAGGGACAGGAGAAGTCTGGGAGTGGCCACTCGCTGCAGAGGTGATGCAGGAGCTGGCGGAGGAGATGGTTGCTGTTGTTGAGACAGAAGCTGTTGTAGCATAGCAGTCAACTGAGTCAGCTATTGTCCTTGTAGCCCGATCTGCTGAGATTGCTGGGTGACCACGGAGGTTAGGTCAGGGACACTGGGTAGCGGGACCTCAGCTGGATCCATGGCCGGATAAACTGTCAGGATCCGAAGTGGTATGCAGGGATGACACAGATAGTGGATGCTCAATGTCAGTGAGGTGATGGCGTGGGCCGTACCAGGAGAACGGAATCTAAGGGGTTACTGGTTTTCACCAGAGCCCGCTGCAAGGCGGGATGGACTTGCTGCGGCAGATAACCCCCAGGTCGTTCCACCCAATAGCGACTCAACCTCACTGATTGCTGAGTCAGGTGCGGTACACAAGGACTAGGCAAAAGGCAAGGTCAGATGTAGCAGAAGGTCAGGGCAGGCGGCAACGGTTCGTAGTCAAGGGCACCGGCAAGGGTCTGGATACACAGGCAATGGACACACAGAAACGCTTTCACTGGCACAAGCAACAAGATTCGGCAAGGGCAGGAAGGGGAAGTGGATATTTATAGGTTCTGCAAAGATTGGACCAGGCACCAATTAGTGGTGCACTGGCCCTTTAAATTTAAGCAAACTGGCGCACGCGCGCCCTAGGTAGCGGGGCCGCGCGCCAGGAGGAAGCAGACGGAGGTGTGAGGTGAGTGACATGGAGCGCGATCCGACAGCGGGCACGTCCCGTGCCTTGGATCGCGTCCCCTCTGGTGACAAGGGAGCAGCGCTCGCAGTCAGCGGTGCTGACCGGAGCGCTGCATGCAGAGGCACGCGGTGAGCGCTCCGGGGAGGCAGCGGGACCCGGAGCGCTCGGCGTGACAGTGGTTCTTAACCTTTTTCGCGAATATTCCCCCAAAGGATGAAAGTATGTCCCCTCTGATCCCCCTGGGCCAATATATGAGATACATACAATTACACCCTCCCATACTGCGGTGTTACACTTAGTTTAACATGCTTACCAGGCCTAGGTCTATCCCGTTCGTCGGGAGTCGGAGGGCCGCACTGATGGGTGATGTGCGCTGTGCCTCTCCACGCAACGTCAGGGACGTCACACGACAGGCCCGGCAGCCACTGTAGCTCACATAAAGTATCCGCGGCAGCAGTACAATATAGTGAGCTGGCTGATCGAAGGGGGCCCAATGCTGAGACCCCCCCCCCCCCCCCCCGGAATAAAATGTTTTTGCCCGGAATACACCTTTAAACCAAACTGATCTGGCTATGCCTATAACAACCAACCACAGCTCGGCTTTCATTTAACCAAAGCTCGATAAGATATGCAAGCTAAGCTGTGATTGGTTGCTATGGGGTTTCAAGTCTGGGTTTCAAGCAGATTGATCTGGGCCATTGTATAATATATAAAAGCAGTAATTCCAACATTGGAACAACACTTGAATTGCTGCAGTTTGGTTTTATTATATTATATTTTATTATATTCATTTCCATAGAATGTTATTGAACACATTAAGAGATATAAAGAGCTGCAGTTTGTTTTCAATCTATTTTACTGCAGTTTACACTGTGTGCTTCACGCAGCATAAAAGGGGTTAGAATATGGTCATGTGGTGAACCAGGAGAGTTGTGGTGTCTGGGGTGTTGCGGTAATGTTACAGGGTCTGGTGGTATTAACCCTTAGTTGTCATGACACCAGGGTGCAATTTTCTTACTGTTGATGCTCCTACCACCAACCGTCCCAGAAAAGGTAGGGAAAATAACGGAATGTCCACAGCAGACTTCATGAATAAACTGAAAAACTTTACTTGAAGATTTCATGCAACAGTATTTGTACATAACAGTCTCTTAAGAGTGAACTGGGATACAGGTTCCTCACAGGTTTTGCTGTGCAAATGAAAAATTTTATTTTTCATTTTCACGTACCACCGTTCCAAAAATCGGTCAAACACCTGTGGGGTGTAAAGGCTCACTGTACCCCTTATTACATTCTGTGAGTGGTGTAGTTTCCAAAATAGGGTCACATGTGGTGGGGGGGGGGGGGGGTAGCACTGTTCTGGCATTATGGGGGCTTTGTGCACATACATGGCCTTCAATTTCAGACACATTCTCTCTCCAAAATCCCAATGGCGCGCCTTCTCTACTGAGCATTGTAGTGCATCCGCAGAGCACTTTGCATCCACATATGGGGTATGTTCATACTCAGAAGAAATGGGGTTACAAATTTTGGGGGGCTTTTTTCCTATTCTCCCTTGTGAAAATGAAAAATTTAGGGTAACACCTTCATTTTTTGTGAATAGTTTTTTTCATTTTCACATCCAACTTTAACAAAAATTTGTCAAACACCTGTGGGGTGTTAAGGCTCACTATACCCCTTGATACATTCCGTGAGGGGTGTTGTTTCCATAATGGTGTCACGTGTGGGTATTTATTGTTTTGCGTTTATATCAGAACCACTGTAAAATCAGCCACCCCTGTGCAAATCACCAATTTAGACCTCAAATGTACATAGTGAGCTTTCACTCCTGAGCCTTGAGACTGTGCAGGGGTATATGTATACATAGTGGTTTACTTTTTATTTGGTGTAGGTGTAGCGTAATGTAGGGTTTGTAGGGTACATTCACACGGGTGGGTTTATAGTGAGTTTCTCGCTGGGAGTTTGAGCTGCGGCGGAAAATTTGCCGCATCTCAAACTTGCAGCAGAAAGCTCGCTGTAAACCCGCCCGTGTGAATGTACCCTGTACAGTCACATGGGGGGGGGGCTTCAGCTGTTGCAAAACTACAACTCCCAGCATTCACTGACAGACCATACATGCTGGGAGTTGTAGTTATTCAACAGCTGGAGGCACATTGGTTGCGCAACACTGAGAGTTTGTTACTTTGCTCAGTGTTTTGCAACCAGTGTGCCTCCAGCTATTGCAAAACTAGAACTCAGTATGTACAGTCTCTCAGCGCATGCTGGGAGTTGTATTTTTGACACAGCTGGAGGCACACTGGTTGCAAAACACTGAGTTAGGACACAAACTCTGTTTCACAACCAATGTGTCTCCAGCTGTTGAAAAACTGCAACACTCATCATGCATTGACAGTCGAAGGGCATGCTGAGAGTTGTAGTTTTGCAACAGCTGGAGGCACACTGCTACAACTCCCAGCATGCCCTTTGGTAGTCTGTGCATGCTGGGAGTTGTAGATATGCAACAGCTGGATGCACACTTTTTCATATAAAAATGTGCCTCCAGCTGTTGCATAACTACAACCCCAAGCATGCACTGACTACCAAAGGGCGTGCTGGGAATTGTAGTAGGAACTCCAGCTGTTGCAAAACTACAACTCCCAGCATGCCCTTTGGCTGTGCATTCTGAGAGTTGTTGCTAAGCAACAGCAGGAGTTGAACAGGCCTCACCTCCTGCTGTATCCTGCCCTCTGCTCCTGCCACCTAGACTGCATTTTTGTGATTTTTTTTTTTCAGTTTCACATCCAGCTTTAATGAAAATTCGTCAAACACCTGTGGGCTCTTGAGGCTCACTATACCCCTTGTTACATTCCGTGAGGGGTGTAGTTTCCAAAATGGCATCACATGTGGGTATTTATTGATTTGCATTTATGTCAGAACTGCTGTAAAAGCCACCCCTGTCCAAATCCCCAATTTAGACCTCAAATGTACATAGTGCGCTTTCACTCCTGAGCCTTGTTGTGCGCCCGTAGATCACTTTACACCCACATATGGGGTATTTCTGTACTCAGGAGAGATTGTGTTTCAAATTTTGGGGCAACACCAGCATGTAAATAATTACATTTTTTTACACTAACATGCTTGTGTAGACCCCAACTTTACCTTTTCATAAAGAGTAAAAGGAGAAAAAGTCCCCCAAAATTTGTAAAGCAATATCTCCCGAGTACGGAAATACCCCATATGTGGCCGCAAACTATTTCCTTAAAATAAGACAGGGCTCCAAAGCGAGAGAGGTTTTTAGGGTACATTTACACAGGCGGGTTTATAGTGAGTTTCTCGCTGGGAGTTTGAGCTGCGTTGTAAACCTGCCTGTGTGAATGTACCCTGTACATTCACATAGGGGGGGGGGGGGGGACCTTCAGCTGTTTCAAAACTACAACTCCCAGCATGCACTGACAGACCATACATGCTGGGAGTTGTAGTTATTCAAAATCTGACACTGAGAGTTTGTTACTTAACTCAGTGTTTTGCAACCAATGTGCCTCCAGCTATTGCAAAACTAGAACTCACAGCATGCACAGTCTCCCAGCGCATGATGGGAGTTGTATTTTTGACACAGCTGGAGGCACACTGGTTACGAAACACTGAGTTAGGACACAAACTCTGTTTCACAACCAATGTGTCTCCAGCAGTTGAAAAACTGCAACACTCAGTATGCCTTGACAGTCAAAGGGCATGCTGAGAGTTGTAGTTTTGCAACAGCTGTAGGCACACTGCTACAACTCCCAGCATGCCCTTTGGTAGTCTGTGCATGCTGGGAGTTGTAGATATGCAACAGCTGGACACACACTTTTTTATAGAAAAAATGTGCCTCCAGCTGTTGCATAACTACAACCCCAAGCATGCACTGACTACCAAAGGGCGTGCTGGGAGTTGTAGTAGGAACTCCAGCTGTTGCAAAACTACAACTCCCAGCATGCCCCTTGGCTGTGCATTCTGAGAGTTGTTGCTAAGCAACAGCAGGAGGTGAACAGGCCCCACCTCCTGCTGTATCGTGTCGCCTGCACTGCCGGGACCATCGCCGCTCCTGCCACCTGGACCGCCGCTCCTGAGGTGACCCCAGCTGGACCA
Organism: Hyla sarda; assembly: GCF_029499605.1. NCBI lineage: Eukaryota > Metazoa > Chordata > Amphibia > Anura > Hylidae > Hyla > Hyla sarda. The sequence goes on along the minus strand of NC_079191.1, from coordinate 273,162,179 downwards.
GTGAAAGGTAGGTGACCCCCAATCTACGCCTCGATCGCCGCCCAGCAGGACAGTGATTGTGAGGTCGTTCCAACCGAACAATCTCGTGATCGTGAGGTGGCACCCATGCCACCTCACTCCTGCTGGTTAAGGGTGAACGGGGCTGTCTCGGACAGCCCCATTCACCCTTTTTTTTCCGGATCACCAGAGACCCGATTGACCCGAATTCGCGGCAAATAGCCGGTCTTATTTGAGGGAGGGTCTCAGGACCCCCCTGGGCATTTGCACAGGATGCCTGCTGATAGATATCAGCAGTCATCCCGGTCTGGTCCCCACCCAGCGCGCGGCGGGGACCGAAATTCCCACAGGTGTACAGGTACACCCTGGGTCCTTAACTACGAGGGAGTCAGGGCATACCCATACTCCCTGGGTCCTTAAGGGGTTAACAATAGATGTGCTACCAACGTTCCTGAATGACCAATATGTGATGTTCCAGCATGGGATATGGGATAAGACATAGGATAAGAATATATAATATATATTTATTGTAATTGGTCACTACTGTATGTAATTATTATGCACCTTGTTTGGGCTATTTAAAGATTAATTCACTTTAACATGCTTGAAAAAGACGATGGGAGATCGTTGAAGCGTTGCACCTTTGTATTGTGCTGAGGATGAAATAAAGTTCACCTGGATTGATATTTTCTGTGTGCTGCCGTTTTTTCTTGTGGATATATATATATATATATTTTTTTTTATTAACCCCTTAACGACATGCACCGTAAATGTACGACACTGTATAGTGTCATTTAGCGCACAGTGCCATCTACGGCATGGCTGTGATGCGAGCGCAGGAGATGCGCTCGCTTCATTCCCGGAGGGTTCCGTTAGCAGCCGCGGACCGGCCGGTAATGGCGGACATCAGCGATCGCACTGATGTCTGCATTTAACCCCTCAGGTGCCGTGATCAATACAGATAACGGCATATGCGGCAGTGCGGCATTTATAATGGCTGATATGATCGCCTGCGGCACTGCCGTCCGTCTCCCGATGTCTTCTGCACTGATCTGCCTTTCAGCAGACCAGAGTAGAAGATCGCTGATAATACTGATCAGTGCTATGTCCTATACATAGCACTGAACAGTATTAGCAATCTAATGATTTCTATAAGTAGTCCCCTATGGGGACTGAAAAAGTGTAAAATAAATGTAAAAAAAGTTTTTAAAAAAGTGAAAAAAATCCAATAAAGTTTAAAATCACCCCTTTTCCCCATATTAATACAAAAAAGCATAAAAATACGATAAATAATAAACATATTTGGTATCATCGTCAATGTCCAAACTATAAATATATAATGTTAATGATCCCGTACGGCAAACGGCGTTAACATAAAAAAAAAAAAAAGGAAAAAGTGTCTGCTCTTTTGTCACATCAAACTGCAAATTCTTTTTTTTATAAAAAATGATCAAAAAGTCATATATATATGCAAATATGGTATAAGAAATAAGAAAGTTAGAGGTGGTCAAAATAGGGCAATTTTACGTACTGATTTTGTAAAAAAAAAGTTTGAGATTTTTTAACAGCAGTGCAATAATAGAAAAGTATGTAACCATGGGTATCATTTTAATCGTATTGACCCAGAGAATAAAGAAAACATGTAATTCTTATGCAACGTGTACAGTGCGAAAACTAAACCCCCCCAAATTAGCTAAATTAGATTTTTGTTTAAATTTCCTTACACAAAAAAAATATTTTTGTGGTTTACCATACATTTAAGGGTAAAATTAGTGATGTCATTACAAAGTGCAATTGGTCACGCAAAAAATAAGCCCTCATATGGGTCTGGGAATGGAAATATAAAAGAGTTATGAATTTTAGAAGGCAAGGAGGAAAAAGCGAAAATGCTAAAATAAAATGGACTGTGTCCTTAAGGGATTAAATGTTGGCACCTCTGAATTTTTTTAAGAAAATTAAGTATTTCTTACAGAAAAGCATTGCAGTGAGGTTAAGTTTCTACTTCGCTTTGTTTTTTGAAAAACGGCAAGAAAAAAACGCCAAATCTGCCGCATGCCGTTTTTTTTCATCAATGGCCGGGACCCGCGGCTAATACCACACATCGCCGATCGCGGCAATGTGCGGTATTAACCCTTTAGAAGCGGCTGTCATCGTAAATCGCGGCGTCCCGAACAGCTTACAGGACACCGGGAGGGCCCTTACCTTCCTCCTCGGTGTCTGATCGACGAATGACTGCTCCGTGCCTGAGATCCATGCTGGAGCAGTCAAGCACCGATAACACTGATCACAGGAGTGTTAATACACGCCAGTGATCAGCATAGGAGATCAGTGTGTGCAGTGTTATAGGTCCCTATGGGACCTATAACACTGCAAAAAAAAAGTAAAAAAAAGTGTTAATAAAGGTCATTTAACCCCTTCCCTAATATAAGTTTGAACCCCCCCCCCCCTTTTCCCATAAAAAAAAAATAAAACAGTGTAAATAAAAAAATAAATAAACATATGTGGTATCGCCGCGTGGGTAAATGTCCGAACTATAAAAATATATCATTAATTAAACCGCACGGTCAATGGAGTACGCGCAAAAAATTCCAAAAAAGCTTATTTTTGGTCTTTTTATACCATTAAATAATGAATAAAAAGTGATCAAAAAGTCTGATCAAAACAAAAATCATACTGATAAAAACTTCAGATCACGGTGCAAAAACTTAGCCCACATACTGCCCCCCACGTGGAAAAAGAAAAAAGTTATAGGGGTCAGAAGATGACATTTTTAAACGTATAAATTTTCCTGCATGTAGTTATGATTTTTTCCAGAAGTACGACAAAATCAAACCTATATAATAGGGTATCATTTTAACCGTATGGACCTACAGAATAATGATAAGGAGTCATTTTTACAGGAATATGCACTGTGTAGAAACGGAAGCCCACAAAAGTTACAAAATGGCGTTTTTTTATTCTATTTTGTCGCACAATGATTTTTTTTTCCGTTTCGCCGTGATTTTTTTTGGTAAAATGACTAATGTCAATGCAAAGTAGAATTGGTGACGTAAAAAATAAGCCATAATATGGATTTTTAGGTGGAAAATTGAAAGGGTTATAATTTTTAAAAGGTAAGGAGGAAAAAACGAAAGTGCAAAAACTGGAAAACCCTGAGTCCTTATGGGGTTAAAAAATAAAAATAAAAAGATACAGTAGTGAAGGAAAAAATTGTATATAACGAAATGTATCTTTTTTTATAACAAAATGTTTATTAATTTTTAAAACAGGGATCAATTCATGGGGGCGGGCAGGGACTTAAAAATGTAGCTGACAATAATAAAAATGTAGTGTGTGCGTTTTTCACTTTTTTTCTTTATTTTTTACATTTTTAAGGTAATACTACTACTCCCAGCATGGAAAACACTGTTCCATGATGGGAGTAGTAGCACCTGTACTAATTGACAGATCGCCCATTGCGATCCTACTGTATAATGTATAGATGCGTCCGGCTGCTCTTCTATGGACCCCTGCACTGATTTATATATATATATATATATATATATATATATATATATATATACCTATTCATATTTCCCGCAGAGAGCTGTGATTGGCGAGATGGTTCCAGCCACTCGCAACTCTCTGTGGGATATATGAATAGGTGTATATATACGTCAGTGCAGGGGACCATAGAAGAGTGGCCGCCCGCATCTATACATTATACAGGAGGATTACAGCGGGTGTCAGGAGTGACATCCACTGTGATCTTTCCTTAACTGCAGGTACTACTACTCCCAACATGGAGCGCTCTCTGCTCCATGCTGGGAGCTGTCGTACCTGCATTAATAGACAGATCACAACAGGTGTCAGAAGTTACACTCGCTGCAATCTGTCTATTAATGCAGGTACTACAGCTCCCATCATGGAGCAGAGTGTGCTCCATGTTGGGAATCGTAGTGCCTGCAGGTAAGAACAGATCACAGCGGGTATAACTACTGACACGCGAGGCGATCGTCCTTTCTATTGCAGAGATGCAGAGCGGCTTTCTCCTGCGCTCACATCTCTGCACTATACTCTGGCCAGTGATGTGAATAGAACATCACTCATTTATATTTCCCTCTGAGAGCGGTGATTGGCTGCAACCATCCAGCAATTCCCCACTCTGGGCGGAAAGCATGAATGAGTGATGTTCTATTCACATCACTGGCCGGAGTATAGTGCAGAGATGTGAGCGCTGTATAGAGCCACTCCACATCTCTGCTATATTATGGACGATCACATCAGGTATCACGACTGACACTCGGGGCGATATGTCAATTAGTACAGGTACTACTACTCCCATTATGGAACAGTCTCCCATGCTGGGAGTAGTAGTACTACCTAAAAATGTAAAACATAGAGGGAAAAAAAGTGAAACACACACTTCATTAAAAATTTTATTAAAATGTAGTTAAAAAAAAAAATTGTTAAATAGATATTTTTTTCCATCACTACTGCATCCTTTTTTTTTTTTTTGGTACCCAACAAATTTTGGGTACCAAAAAAAAAAAACATGCCAACGTGAAATTTCCACACAAATGAAAAAACGCCAGGAGAAACTGCATAAAAAACGCCAGATGCAGGAAATTGCACTGGCGTTTTTTCAGGCATTTTTTTCAACCCAAAAAATGCAGGACAAAAACCAAGTAGAAACTTAGCCTAACAAGTGTTTTGCTATATACATGTTTATTTCCTTTGTGTGTATTTGAACTTAAAGGGGTATTCCAGGCCAAAACTTTTTTTTATATATCAACTGGCTCCGGAAAGTTAAAAAGATTTGTGAATGACTTCTATTAAAAAATCTTAATCCTTCCAATAGTTATTAGCTTCTGAAGTTGAGTTGCTGTTTTCTGTCTAACTGCTTTCTGATGACTCACTTCCCAGGAGCTGTGCAGTTCCTATGGGGATATTTTCCCATCATGCACAGCTCTCGGGACGTGACTTCATCATTGAGCAGTTAGATAGAAAACTTCAGAAGCTAATAACTATTGGAAGGATTAAGATTTTTTAATAGAAGTAATTTACAAATCTGTTTAACTTTCCGGAGCCAGTTGATAAATAAAAAAAACGTTTTTGCCTGGAATACCCCTTTAACCCAAAAAGGGAAGAAAAAAAAGCAAATTGGACATAATGACAAACCAAACTCGAAAAATGGTCTGGACAAAACTATTTTCACCCTTCCAAAATTGTGGAAAAATGAGATTGTTATAAGCATGTGATGCTCCTTTGAACTCACCTGGGGCAAGTAACAGGTGTGGGCAATATAAAAATCACACCTGAAAGCAGATAAAAAGGAGAGAAGTTCACTTAGTCTTTTCATTGTGTGTCTGTGTGTGCCACACTAATGGACAACAGAAAGAGGAGAAGAGAACTGTCTGAGGACTTGACAACCAAAATTGTGGAAAAATATCAACAATCTCAAGTTCACAAGTCCATCTCGAGAGATCTAGATTTGCCTTTGTCCACAGTGCACAACATTATCAAGAAGTTTGCAACCCATGGCACTGTAGCTAATCTCCCTGGATGTAGACGGAAGAGAAAAATTGATGAAAGATTTCAACTCAGGATAGTCCGGATGTTGGATAAGCAGCCCCAAACAAGTTTCAAAGATATTCAAGCTGTCCTGCAGGCTCAGGGAGCATCAGTGTCAGCGTGAACTCTCCATCGACATTTAAATGAAATGATACGCTATGGCAGGAGACCCAGGAGGACCCCACTGCTGACACAAAGACAAAAAAGCAAGACTACATTTTGCCAAAATGAATTTGAGTAAGACAAAATCCTTCTGGGAAAATGTCTTGTGGACAGAGGAGACCAAGATAGAGCTTTTTGGTGAAACACATCATTCTACTGTCATTCTACTGTTTACTGAAAACGGAATGAGGCCTACAAAGAAAAGAACACAGTACCTACAGTGAAATATGGTGAAGGTTCAATGATGTTTTGGGGGTTGTTTTGCTGCCTCTGGCACTGGGTGCCTTAAATGTATGCAAGGCATCATGAAATCTGAAGATTACCAACGGATTTTGGGTTGCACTGTACAGCCCAGTGTCAGAAAGCTGGGTTTGCGTCCAAGATATTCGGTCTTCCTGCAGGACAATGACCCCAAACATATGTCAAAAAGCACACAGAAATGGATGGCAACAAAGCGTTGGAGACTTCTGAAGTGACCAGCAATGAATCCAGATCTAAATCCCATTGAACGCATGTGGAGAGATCTTAAATTTGCTGTTGGGAAAAGTCACCCTTCCAATAAGAGAGATCTGGAGCAGTTTGCAAAGGGAGAGTGGTCCAAGATTCCGGCTGAGAGGTGTAAGAAGCCTATTGATGGTTACAGGAAGCAATTAATTTCAGTTATTTTTCCAGAGGGTGTGCAACCAAATATTATGTTAAGGGTGCCAAAAATTTTGTCCAGACCATTTTTGGTGTTTGGTATCACATTATGTCCAATTCGCTTTTTTTCCTTTCCTTTTTTGGTTTAGTTCCAATACACACAAACGGAAAAAACATGTGTATAGCAAAACATGTGTTACTGCAGTCCTTTTCTGTGAGAAATGCTTCAATTTCTTGAAAAATTTCAGGGGTGCCAACATTTATGGCCATGGCTGTATATATAGTGTGGCAAGGAAAGGGTGTATTTCCCTTGCTAACTCTGCTGAATTCTCCACCTGTGGCCTGATTAATGAGGTATCAGGAAGGGAAAGTGTGTTTAAAAGGAAAAGAAACAGAATAGTTGGGTCTCTCCCTGGGTAACAGCATGTCGCTGTAGGGGGAGACACACGGACCCTGTTGAGGAAACACACAGCGAACTGTGAGCGGTCCAAGACGTGAAGAAGTGGTGTGAACTGTGAGTAACAGGTTGCAGGGGCACATGTTTTATGCTGGCTGAGGGTAGCTCACCAGATAGTAGTCAGGGCATGCTGATATGTGTAGTCAGTGACCAGACGGTCTAGGACTTTGGTTTGTTCCTGAGTTATGTTTTGTTTTACCTGCAACCTGTCTAAATAAAGCTGGCAAGGTGCCAGGCGTGCATGAATAACCATTGTCTGCGGGTTTATTGAGTGGAAACGTGTCCCGTGGCAGTGTCCAGGACGATCCTGGAGCTAATCCTCAAGGAGGAATCCTTACAATTGGTGTCGGATGCGGGCAAACACGTTGCTAGGAGCAACCAGTGGTCGAGTTGCAGTGAAGTTGTTGCCAAGAGAATAATCGTGCATGTTGCAAGTGGGAACTCTTTTTCTCAGAGAGAAGACAGTGGGACGAGCCCAGCTGTGGAGTACAAGAGCAGGACTGAGCCTGTGGTGAAGTTGTTGCTAAGGGCAACAGATCGCATCAAGCGAGTGGGCGCTCTCTCAAGTAAGGAGACAGGTGGACGGGCCACCTGCAGAGTGCAGATTACATTTTGAGACTGTGTATAAAGGCGTTGCTAGGGGCAACGGAAAATTTTGTTGCCAAGCGGCTGACATTTTGGCAGAGGACTGTGCTGTGTTTGCAAGGTTTGAAGTGTTGCAAGATGGATGTCCTGATAAGTGCTTTGTTGCAGACGGCTGCAGCGCAAGAGGAAGCAAGCTTTGCAGAGTTTGAAAGGATTGCTACGCATGAGGCATGGCCCAAGACACACTGGGGAAACTTGGTGTATGGATTCATTGGAGGAGAGGCCCAAAAAGTTCATTGTGAACTGGATCCAAAGATCTTACGGGACTATGAGAAAGTCAAGACAGATCCTGACTAAAGTGGGAGTAAGCCGCGCTGCAAGACTACAGTGTGCACTGCAGCCTAACAGTGATGCTGGATTTAAAGTTGCAGAGCTACTTAAAGAGCAAGTGGAGTGATGTTCTGCAGCAGAGAAGCTGGTGAGAGGTGTCCAGCGCCAGCCCTTAACCGATTGGACGGCAAGAGATTCTGGTAAGACTGTTTCAGGGGTTATGGGGGCCATGTTTAGAGACTATGAGACTGTACATAAGGATGATGGGACTGTGCATAAAAATGCTGATGCGGAGGGTGGCGTTTCCCTAGTTGTCTGTGTGAACAGTGTTCAAGGTGTTACCAACCTATGTCCAGTTGCAAAATCATGTGAGGGTGAGGAACCCCTCATGAAGACTGATGAGACTGTTCACACTGTGCAGATCGGATCGAAAAAATCTGGTGAACAGAAAATGTTAAATGCAGGACTGGGAGAAAATGTAACAAAACACACTTTGCCTGAGTTAGGTCCTAGTGCTATGAACTGTCCTGTAAATTTTGAACATGTGCAATCTGATAATGTTTTTGTTGAAAAACTTATGTTGTGTTCAGATGCAAAGAGAACTGCTGCCACCTCTGACAGGACAAAAGAAAACCTGTGTGAGCTGGCAATAGAAGGTAAAAAGATGATGGTTTTGTTAGACCCTAGATGTGTAATAAGTCTGGTAAAGTCCAGCAGCAGAAAGCCAGACCCCGCTATAATGTCTATGCAGGCTGATATTTAGGGTTATAAAATGGTTAATGTCTGTATTTCTACTCCCTATGGTACTATAGGTCACAAGGTTGCAATAGAGCCCTCTTTGGAGTATGATGTAGTACTGGGGACGGATTTTCAATTTTTTCAGCAATTATGGGAAGACTGTCAGGTGACTAGAGCAGGTACACCTGATAGGCCCACAACACTTGACTTGCACCACACACTAGTGGAGAGTTACTCAGCAGAGGCTGAGGACGGGGAGTGTCAGCAGTCACTAGATGTAGGTCAGATAGGGCTCTGCCAGACTGCTGGGGGAGCTGAAGACCAGACCGTGAGTCAAGTCCATGAGGATCCAGCGACTCAAGTGACAAGTGTGCCTCTGGCTGAAACAGAACCTTCAGTGAAACCAGAAACGAATCAGGTACAGGAACATGGGTTCCATCAGCCATCTGAAGATGAGCCCAAGGTGGGGCTAGAGTTGCGCTGTCACCTGGAAGTGAATGAGACTGGAAAAGAGGAAGCTATGCTTAACCTTGTGAATAAAGATGAGCCAAAAGAGGAGTTGAAATTGCGCGGTCATCTGGAAGAGGTGACTGGAAAAGAAGCTACAGAGATGTCTGTGGATAATGCAGAAGTACTGAAGAGAGTACATGTGGAGCTGGGTGCTGCGCTTACTGTCACAGCCAGAGTCCTGAGTGAAGGAGATGTGATGTCTGGACCAGAGATGGATCGTGACCAGGAAGGTCGAACCACTGGACCAGATGTTGTTGCAGACCCAGGAGCCCTAGACCTTTCTGCTGGGCAGCAGAGAGACAGTGTTGAAGTGAAAGAGAAGTCTGCCAGTGAGCAGAGAGACAGTCCAGAGAGACTGTCCAGGAACTACCCTGAAGCCCAAGTGGCCAAGACCCTTGAAAAGGGGAAGACTACACCTAAAGGGGGAGAAGAGTCTGAACAAGTTGGCTTGAAGGAAGAGACAGGCCAAGGACAGATGACTGTCAGAGGACAAGAGAATGTCTCAAGGTCCTGCAGCGAGAGTAAGGAGACCACTGTAAGTAAGAGATCTCGGAAAAAACGCGCTGGTCTTGGTAAAAAAAGGGAGCAGATCCAGTACCTTGAAGAAACCTTACAGATGGTTTCTGCTAAATTGTCTCAAAAGGAAGAAGTGGTTCATCATCTGACAGAGGAGAAAGAAAAATGCTTGCAGACTTGAATAAAGAGCAGGAAGCGACGCTTCAGCTGCAGAAAGATATGGAGCGCCACAAAAGTGAGTTTGCGGCTCTGCAGAATGAACTGTCCCGCTCCCAGGGTCTTATGACCAGCAAGGAGAGAGAATTGGAGATTCTGGCCAAGCAGATCTCATTCAAGGATGAAGAAGTGAATGTCCTGTGTGGGGAATATCTGGCTCTACAAAGTGATCACAAGGCTAGGTTGGTAGGTATGGAAGAGCTGGAGAAAGAGAAAGTGGTAATGGCTCACAAGGTGCAGAGCCTGGAGGCGCAGAACGAAATGCACATTAAGTCTCGCGCAGCTGCCTTGGATTCACTGGGTACTTAGCTCTCTGAACAATAGGCTCAGCTAAAAGTCTATGAGCAGAAAGTGTCCAAGATGGCGCAACTGAATAAAGACAATGAGCAGATGAGAGAACAACTGCTGTCTCTGGAGGATACTGTCAAAAACTTGACAGAATTGCTGGAAAGCTCAAGAGTGAGCAGCAGAAATGTTTAAAGCTGGAAGGGGACATGAAGGTCCTAAAAGAAAGTCGTGACCAAGCTATAGTAGAACTGGCTAACGAGAGGTTAAAAGTGTCTCAGATGGAAACTGAGGCCAAAGCCACAGCCGTCCGTGTAAAAGAAGAAAAACTGCTTGTGGGGCAAAAGAGAGACAGGGATGCTTTCTCTAAAAAAGGCGGAGTCTGAACAATGGACGGAAGAAACGGTAGAGTCTGAAGACCATGAGAAGAAGCCATATGAAAGGTCCTCTGAAGCTGAGACTGAGGTGAAACCATATGGGAAGTCCTCTGAAGCTGCAGAGATATTGACATTGCATGGTGAAAATTCTCAGGCAGACAAGTTCTCTGAGGTAGAAGTTAAACCAGAGATAACTGCAGAAGCTGCAAGTAAAGTCAGTGACACATCTGAAGGTGCAGGTGAAAAACTGGCTAAAGGAGCCAAGAGTTCTCAGCCTAAAAATGAGTCTGTGAAGGTCGGTGTCCCTAAAGAAAGGGCTAATAAGAAAGCAGAGTCCTTAAAAAGAGGTCACTGTGATAGAAGACTGGGTCGTGGTAGAAACCCTGAGAGGCACTGGATTAGTTCCAGAAAACACTGGAAGAAAGTCCGCAGAAGTAGAATTTGGAGAAGAGTCCGTCTCAAGGAGAAGATGGACAGATGCATTAAAGGGAAGCCTCCAGAAATTGTGGAGGATGTCTTAGAAGTCCTGCAAATGGGTGATACAGGCTCGGTTGGCCACCAGCAAAGTTCGGCGATGGTCATACCAGTGACAGAAGAAGACAATGGCCTGGAGCATCTGCCTTGTCCGCACCTAGTGTCCAGAGCACTGCACAGACCAAGATGAAGAACCTGGTGTTGGAAAGGTGTGACATGAAGGGAGCTTTTTACAAGGAATTTGTCAAAGATGACCAAAAGTCTTGTGCTTGGTGGCTGATGAAAGTACGAATGAAAGAAGGGTGCACCATTGAAGTGGTGCAGATAAAATCTACTGATGAAGGCAGCCAAGTGCCTCAAAACCTGTTGGACGTAGTTGTTCAAGGAAAAGGAAAGGCAGTTGGACTGCCTTTTGAATACAAGTGCTCCTTCCCGGTGGTCTGAGCAGAGGGGGGGGGGGGGGGGAATATGTGGCAGTGTGGCAAGGAAAGGGTGTATTTCCCTTGCTAACTCTGCTGAATGCTTCACCTGTGGCCTGATTAATGAGGTATCAGGAAGGGAAAGTGTGTTTAAAAGGAAAAGAAACAGAATAGTTGGGTCTCTCCCTGGGTAACAGCATGTCACTGTAGGGGGAGACGCACGGACCCTGTTGAGGAAACACACAGCGAACTGTGAGTGGTCCAAGACGTGAAGAAGTGGTGTGAACTGTGAGTAACAGGTTGCAGGGGCACATGTTTTATGCTGGCTGAGGGTAGCTCACCAGATAGTAGTCAGGGCATGCTGATATGTGTAGTCAGTGACCAGACGGTCTAGGACTTTGGTTTGTTCCTGAGTTATTTTTTGTTTTACCTGCAACCTGTCTAAAAAAAGCTGGCAATGTGCCAGGCTTGCATGAATAACCGTTGTCTGCGGGTTTATTGAGTGGAAACGTGACCCGTGGCAGTGTCCAGGACGATCCCGGAGCTAATCCCCAAGGAGGAATCCTTGCAATATATATATATTTTAAGTGATACCTAAAAATTATTAATCATTTTACCATGGGAAAGATTTTAAAATAAAACAAACCCAACCATATATACAAATATAACCACCTTCTCATGTGGCTCCTCTTACGTGAATAGACATAAATAATATATGAAAATCAACCATAATAATTTGGACAAAAACACCAGTATGCACATCAGGAACCATACTGTATATGTATGTATGTATATATATATATATATATATATATATAATATAGGCATTTGGGTGTGCGCATTTTGGGGGCTTTACACATTATTTTATTATATAATTTTTTATTCATTTTTATTGTTACATGTCACAATATATGCTAGTATTTGAGAAATATACTTTCAAGTTTTGTTTTTTCCCTTCGACTCTTAGGACTTGACTGCACCGGACCTCAGCAAAAACTTAAAGGGGTACTCCGCTGCTCAGTGTTAGGATCAAACACTGGAGCCGTCGCCGGGAGTTTGTGACGTCATAGCCCCGGCCCCTTATGATGTCACACCCCACCCCCTCAATGCAAGTCTATTGAAGGGGGCGTGACGGCTGTCATGCCCCCTCCCATAGACTTGCATTGAGGGGGCGGGGTGGGGCGTGACATCATGAGGGGCGGGGCTATGATTTCACAAGCTCCCGGAGCTGGCTTCGGGGTTCGGAACAGTTTGTCCCAAACGCTGAGCAGCGGAGTACACCTTTAACTGAAAATCAAGAGACTGAGCTAACTCCTCCCAGGGCTTATATAAGGGAGACTGGGAGGGGTCCCATAGGTCACATGGTCACTGATACCTCACTGGGTTACAATCACATGGCACTGTAAAGCAACACTGTGTGTGGACAGCTCTTTCCCTCTCCCTAGCCGGCAGCTTCCCCGGACCGGATAAACGGTATAACAAAGGAATGTCCAGCGCCAAGTGCGGTAAAACGACAAGTACTTTATTGTAGGATCAGCGGATACAAACTTGCATCAGGCAGGAGCCGAGGCGTTTCGGACCGTTACAGGTCCTTAGTCATGGCATAACACACAAGATAAAATCCAAACTTGAAATGCTTTCTTAGGAACATCACATGTATCATGACATCACACTTAATAATGACATGTGGAAAACATGGAAATGGAACAATGGATGTGTATGTACACATGAATTCAGGCAGAAAAAACCCACATAAAAAATGAATGCAATTATACAGCAGCCCTACACAAAGTAATAAACAAAAAATAAAATAAAAAAGATAAATTAGATGGACACGTCAATAGTTCAATATTAGGTCATGTCACAAGTTCATTTCATTCGGCTCTCTTGTGTTTAACACAAAAATCCAAGAGGATTCTCTATTGAATAACTTACATTTCAAATCGCCCCCTCTAACACTGTTTTGGACCCGTTCTATTGCATTAACGCACAATGTGGATAAATCCCCCTTTTGAGGGGCATTTACTAATCTTTTACTATGTAGTCTGGTTTTTACCCTGTTTTTTTCTACTTCATTTTTGACTATGTGCGACAAATTTACAAAATTGTTGCACGGCATTAATAAATTTGGCACACATAGGCAAAAGTGGGAAATTTACTTCATGTAGTAGAAAAAATAGTTTGTTCCTCTTTCCTGCTGTCTGAATGGGTTTGACTGCTAGGTTTCCTTCTGGATCTTTTGTTTTTGTGTTTTTTTTTAGCTTTTTCACCACATCTAAATAATTCAATAACGAAATTGTAGTCATGGCTCAGAATAGTGGTAAACAGCGTTTAGTGTGTGTGTGTGTGTGTGTGTGTGTTTATTACATTTTTTTAACAGTTTTTTTCTCCCTAAATGTATTTACAATTTTTTTTGTTTTTCTACAGATCCGTGTATCCTGTGGACTCCTTCGGATTCGGTGGACTACTTTGACGACCAGCGTTTTACTTTGCTTGATGTTAATGAAATGGTTAACGAGGGCTTGTGGGGGAATGTTTTTTTGTAATAAACATTTTTTTAAGCCTGTTGTGTTTTTTTTTTTTTTTTTTACTTTATTAGACAGGCTTAGTAGTGGAAGCTGTCTTATAGACGGAGTCCATTACTAAGCCGGGTTTAGCGTTAGCCACAAAAACAGCTAGCGCTAACCCCCAATTATTACCCCGGTACCCAACACCACAGGGGTGCCGTGAAGAGCCGGTACCAACAGGCACGGAGCGTCAAAAATGGCGCTACTGGGCCTAGGTGGTAACAGGCTGGCATTATTTAGGCTGGGGAGGGCCAGTAACAATGGTCCTCATCCACCCTGGTAACGTCAGGCTGTTACTGTTTGGTTGGTATTTGGCTAAGAATAAAAATAGGGGGGACCCTATGTGTTTTTTAAAAATATTGAATTATTTATTTAAAAAAAAAACGCATAGGGTCCCCCCTATTTTCATAAATAAGGTGGGGCGGAGGCCAGGCACAGTGTTTCCCAACCTGGGACTTGTAGTTTTGTAACATCTGGAGGCACCCTGGTTGGGAAACACTGTTTTAGGCCAAAGTTTCCCAACCAGGGTGCCTCCAGATGTTGCAAAACTACAACTCTCAGCATGCCTGGACAGCCAAAGGCTGTCCAGGCATGCTGGGAGTTGTAGTCTTGCAACATCTGGAGGCACCCTGGTTGGGAAGCTTGGGCAACTTACTGGCTTCCGTAGGATCCAGCGCTGCACGACATTGCCGCGCGTCAGTGCCGCCCGACGATCTCCGTCACCGATCGTCGCTGGAGCCTCGGAAGGGTAAGTGAACGTTTTCGCCGGTCCCCTTCAGCTGTTTAGTTTTGCAACAGCCACAAAACAGTGGCCCTGCAAACTGTGGCCCTCCAGCTGTTGCAAAAGTACAACTCCCAGCATGCCTGGACAGCCAAAGGCTGTCCAGGCATGCTGGGAGTTGTAGTCTTGCAACATCTGGAGGCACCCTGGTTGGGAAACACTGTTTTAGGCCAGTGTTTCCCAACAAGGGTGCCTCCAGATGTTGCAAAACTACAACACCCAGCATGCCCTGACAGCCAAAGCTTTTGACTCTCAGGGCAGGAGCCCGGGCTGACATTACAGTGCTCATACTGCCTCCCCGCTACCCTCACTTATGGGGACACCGATATCCCCCCCCCCCTTGTCTCCCGTCCGCGCCGCTCAGCTCCCGCTGCTACAAGACTACAACTCCCAGCGTGTCCTCACTGTAAGGGCATGCTGGGACTTGTAGTCTTGCAACAACAGACAGATGGGAGTTGTGTGGCGCTGGCAGGTGAGAGGGGTGGGATGTAAATCACTGCAGTGTCCCGGTAGCGCAGTGAGGGTAGCGGGGAGAAAGTATGTCGGAGCCCGGGCGGCAGTAGCTTTTCCTGCTCCATGTTGGAGCTGGAGTAAATTTAGTCAATTTTTACGGCCGTTGCGACAGTTTATTGCGCAACTGCGACTGTCTCAGTTAATAAATACCTGAACACTGCAAGTAAAACATGAAAACTTGCGTAAATCAAGCGGGAAATTTTTTTTGACTTCCTAGCTCTTGCTAGAGAAAGTCGCACGAAAAATAGGGTAGGCGCAATTGCGACAATTTTGCGCCAAAAATAGTCAGAAAAAAATTACTAAACCCCTCAGTAAATGTCCCTCTATGTTGGTACCGAAAATGTCGGGACAAGGCTGATATATTAAATTGTTCACCTCTGGCATTTGATATGTGACGTCTAATGTGGGTTTTGAGGGGGTTCGAAGAGCAAGCAGCTAAATAAACAACCAAAGTTGTATTTTTAAATAAAAAATCTTTGTTTGTTTATTACTTTGTGTAGGGCTGCTGTATAATTGCATTCATTTTTTGTGTGGGTTTTTTCTGCCTGAATTCATGTGTACATACACATCCGTTGTTCCATTTCCATGTTTTCCACATGTCATTATTAAGTGTGATGTCATGATACATGTGATGTTCCAAAGAAAATATTTCAAGTTTAGATGTTATCTTGTGTGTTATGCCATGACTAAGGACCTGAAACGGTCCGAAACGCGTCGGCTCCTGTCTGATGCAAGTTTGTATCCGCTGATCCTACAATAAAGTACTTGTGGTTTTACCGTACTTGGCGCTGGACATTCCTTAATCACATGACACTTGTTTAATCACATGTCAACGGTTCTTAAAGACATAACACTTTTATATAGAATATACAGCATAAAGATAACTGTACAAGGGAACAGGTGCAGGGGCCCAGGGAACACTGCAGGGAGGCTGCCTGACAGGGCAGCTAGGGTACAGGGGTACAACTCCTGTACCGGGCCACCACAATTTCACCCATACATAATTCATTATTGGTTTGGTAGTCCATTTTGTGGTAAAATGAAGGACATTGGGCTCTGCAATAAAAAAGGCCTTTGTAGATAAAAAATAAATAAAAGAGTTTTGGCTCCTAGAAGGCAATGATAAAAAAAAAAACAATAATATTAAAATGTTCTGGTCTTCAACAGGTTAAAGCTGCATTCCTGGAGAATAAATGATCTAAGGCCAGTAGCTAGCATTAGCAATTTCATAACAAGACCAACAAAATGGCTGCCGTTTGCTTTGATATCCTTGGCAAGACATGACATCACAAAACCAACACTGTGTGACATCACAATGATGTACTTGTATAAAAGAAGGAGACACAGCTGGAGCTGCTGAGTTGTGGCTGAAGAGGCTGAAGATTTAGCTGAAGAAAGAAGCTGCTGAAGATACAGATGGAGAAAGCGGGATCCCTTTTAAGGGGGATCTATTGAATTGTGTCTAAGTATCACTGTATCGTATAGAGTAGAAGTATCATTGCATTGTATTGTATAGAGATGAATAATTATCATTGTATTGTATAGAGATGTATAAGTACCATTGTGTTGTATAGAGATGGTAATAGTCACACTCAGCAGCAGGAGGCAGACGATAGACGTGATCCAGGGTTATGTCCGATCGCCACTTGTGGGGTCAGGAAGGAATTATTTTTCCCCTGAGATTGAAATCTCCGGGGTTTTTCTTCGCCTTCCTCTGGATTACCCGGCGGTGGCTCTTCTTCAGGTTTACTCTGTACTGGACCAGAGAAAGAGTCACAAGCTGCATTATTTAATAGAATATGAAACCTCTGCCTACTGCTAAGGACACTCTTAAAAGGGCATTAGTAGCTGTGGCTACCACGTGATTTACTACTATTTGTAACTGGACTGGCCTCTGTTTTGGGGTACATGTCCAGGTGTAATGTGGCTAATGCCCCTGTAAGATCGCCCTAATAAAAATATAATTAAAAAGTGTAAATAAAGCTCTTTAATAAAAACGTTCATCTAAAAGATAAAAAGTGTTTCTGGTGTCATTTGTTCTAGAATTGTTCCATAGTGATCTGGGCTTGGTGGTGTCTCACAATCTCCCTCGGCCCAGTGGGTTGAAATGAGTGTCAGAAATGAGTGTAAACTATACCAGAAATCTACTCCAGCGCATAGATGAGTACATTTCAGAGCGTGGAGTGGGGTCAATAAAAGATACATCGAATTTAGGATCTGTACCCCTTTATAAGTTGGGTGCATCCCAATCTGGTGTACTTGTTCTTTAGGACTGGAGTTTTAAACTTCTGTCATAATAAATTCAGCCATGATAAAATCCATCGCCACTAGGACTGCAAGGACATGCGCCGCCCCCATTGACAGCAATGTAGTACACGTGGGTTCTGGCGAAAAAATGAACGTCTGCTGCGGAACTCTGCAGGGTGCACTGCGTAGCAAAATCCCATTGAAGAGATTGGGAGGCTGCTGCACCAGAAATGCTTTAGTGTGAAAACAAACAAACAAACCTCTACTTACCAGTTTATTCCATACTGCATCCAGCACCTCTACACTGATCATCCCTGCCAGCCTAGTTGACATGTTTTACAATGTCAACAAAACAGCCGATCTCAGCAAAAGAGGACATGAAACCCTGAGGCTATGTTCACATGCCAGAATTTCTGTGTGGAATTCTACATTTGAATTCAATGGGATTCTGCTGCGCTGTGCACATAGCAGGATTTTCACGCCAGAAATTCAAATTCCAGTGTCCTCAGAAGGAATGGACATGTGTAAGGATCCGGACTGGTAGCATGAAGCGGTACTGGTAGTGGATCCTCTGTGTCAGTGAGGGATTGGCCTGGACCGTACCGGAGGATCGGTTCTAATTAGTTACTGGTATTCACCAGAGCCCGCTTCAAAGCGGGATGGTCTTGCTGTGGTGGTAACTACCAGGTTGTGTCCCCCGGTAGCGGCTCAACCTCACTGACTGCTGAGACAGGCGAAGCACAGAAGGGACAGGCATAGGCGTAGTCAGACGTAGCAAAAGGTCTGGGCAGGCAGCATGGGTTCGGAGGCGGTAGTCGTTAGCAACGGGTTCAGCAACGAGCAAGGAATACACAATAAATGCTTTCTCTTGGTCACTGAGGCAACACAAAGATCCGGCAAGGGCAGGAAGGGGCAGGGTACATTTATAGGAGCAGAGGACATTGGATTGGGCCAGGCACCAATCAATGGTGCACTGGCCCTTTAAATTTTACACAGCCGGCGCGCGCATGACCTATAGAGCAGGGACGCGCGTGCCGGGAACCACATGACAGGGGAGCAGAGGAGAGAGCCGGAGCAGGTGCCGGTAAGTAAGGATGGGCCGCGGGCCGCGCGAGGGGACAGCCCGCAGCACGGACCGCATCCCTGCCGGCAACAGAAACTAAGTGTCCCTGGTCAGAGAGTCTGAACGGGGCACTCAGCGGGGACAAACGTGGTGAGCGCTCCGGTCCAAGATCCGAGGACGGAGCACTCAGCGTTACAACATGTCTATTCTTTCTGCGGACTCCGCATGGAATACATTACTGTCTATGAGAGGACACATTTCCAGTGGTCCTAGGGCCGGCATGTTATGCCTGCGCTCTGCATCCAGGGGCAATGTCCACACAGATTTTCTGTACGGACATTGCCTTGTGAACATAGCCTGAGATTTTGGATTGGCTGTAATAGTGACATGAGTATACAGGCACTTTATCTCTGCAGCCAAGTAAACAAAGCTGACAAGGAAGACCACAGCAGTGGCGCTAGACAGCGGGGATTAAACAGGTATTAATTGGGACAGGAATAAAACTGGATAAAGAACAGCACGGAATGGATGGAAGGGACCACCACCAAAACAACTATGAACCATCTGCAGAATAATCTCACACTAAAGATTGTAGGGAGATGACTGAATACCTCAAGGACCATGAGGTCATAAAGTATGGTGGTTAACCAAAAAGTAGCCAGATGGGTGACTTCTTGGAAAATAATCTGCATGTCAGGAAAAATACTACAACCAGTACCAGATCCAATCCATGCTGAAAAAAAGATCTTGAGATAAAAAAAATAGTTAGGAGTCATGTAATGGAAGAAGAACTTCTAGTCCTGTAGATAATATCAGATGGAGAAAGATCACTGGTCTTCAACATGGTAGCTGGTGGTGGGCTTAACCCTTGGTAAAATGGATGTCCTTGGGAGACAGATGCCAGGAAATGTCATATAAAAAGTGATAACGTGAGCAAGCCATGCCCGATAAGGCTAGCCAGAACTAACTACAAGAGTGATCAATAGAACAAGGTGGAGGATGAGTTTATATTCACCTTAGACCAGAAGTCTTCAGCATGGAAAACTTGCTATGAGTAGGCTGCCAGCAGAGAGTGGGCCACGGATAGAGTCAGAATGTGGCTCTTAGTCCACAATAGGATCCTGGTTAACATTGGGAACTTCAGGCCCCCTAACGGTTAAAGACATGGACATGGGGGCAATAGTATCTTGGATAAGATATTCCCCTAGCAGGGGAGTCTGGACAGGGGTGGCTCTGTGAAATAGTTGGGAGGAAAAAAAAAAAAAAGAATATATATATATATATATATATATATATATATATATATATATATATATTTATATTATATATATATATATATATATCTAGATATATTATTTTTTTATTTTTTTTCTGTTGCAATAATTTGAATTTATATAAATCATAATGTTCCCCTAAAACCTTAAAAAAGGCACACTGCAATTGCAAAAATGTATACAAATGCTACAAAGCAGATGTACACCTTTAATAAGACTTGGGCAAATAAAGTATTATGGCTCCACATGTTCAAGACAAGCAGGGTCAATGCAGTTACAGTCTGTAAGTGGTCACCAATCATTTCATTTGTTTTAAAAGAAAATGATCATCCATGTCAGAAGAACAAACCGCCACACTAGGAAGAACGTATAGAGATTTGCAAGTCTCCAACCTATTAAAGTTAGTACCATATATATATATATAATTCTACATTTGTTTATTGGAATAAGGCAAAAGAGACCCATAAGGGAAAATGAAGATTAAATGCAACTCGTGGTCGCACATGCAGTGGTTTATACATCATGTATTTACAGAGTACCAACACAAATTGCAATACAGTTCTCATATGTGCATCTTTTATAGGTGAAGCACATTGAAACAAGTGGCAAGCCTGAAATATCACGCAATTCATTGTAAAGGCATATTCCGTCAGTGCCGCATAAACTGCTACATGTATGGACACTCTAACTACCAGGTCAGACCAGGGGCGGATCCAGAGTCGAGTCTCGGGAGGGGCACTATAATTCTGACACATTGTACCTCCTGAATATACAACACACTGTACCCTCTGAATATAATACCGCCACACACCGTACCCTCTGAATATAGTACTATCACACACTGTACCCTCTGAATATAATACTACCACACACTGCGCCATCTAAATATAATACTATCACACACTGTGCCCTCTGAATATAACACTACCACACACTGTGCCCTCTGAATATAACACTACCACACACTGTGCCCTCTAAATTTAATACTAGCAAACACTGCACTCTCTGAATATAATACTACCACACACTGCACTCTCTGAATATAATACTAGCACACTGTGCCCTCTAAATGTAATACTACCACACACTGCACTCTCTGAATATAATACTACCACACACTGTACCCTCTGTATATAATACTACCAAACACTGCACTCTATGAATATAATACTACCACACAGTGCACTCTCTGAATATAATACTACCACACACTGTGCCCTCTAAATTTAATACTACCACACACTGCACTCTCTGAATAGAATACTACCACACACTGTACCCTCTGTATATAATACTACCACACACTGCACTCTCTGAATATAATACTACCACACACTGTACCCTCTAAATTTAATACTACCACACACTGCACTCTCTGAATATAACTTGCTGTGCAGTGCACCCTCTGAATAAAATACCCAAATGTATTGTGGCCCATAAAAAAACGTACCACCCCAGAAATTCCTCATAATCTACAATATACTTATGAAATGCAGAACACTCTGTGACTTCACATATAGTAATAATGCCCCATCTTGTGCCCCTACATATAATAATTATGACCCGTCCTGTTCCCCCCACATAATAATGCCCTGTGCCCCTAACATATATTGCCCCCTGTGCTATGCCCTTCACATATAATTCCCCGTTCTTTGCCCCTCACATATAATGCCCCCATCATGCGTCCCTCACATATAATGCCCCCTGTGCTGTGCCCCTCACACATAATGCCCCCCGTGCTGTGCCCCTCACATATAATGTCCCCTGTGCTGTTCCCCTCACATATAATGCCCCCTGTGCTGTGCCCCTCACATATAATGCCCCCCATGCTGTGCCCCTCACATATAATGCTCCTGTCATATGCCCCACACATATAATGCCCCCTGTGCTGTGCCCTTCACATATAATGCCCCCATTCTTTGCCCCTCACATATAATGCCCCATCATGCACCCCTCATATATAATGCCCCGTGCTGTGCCCTTCGCATATAATGCCCCTGTTCTTTGCCCCTCACATATAATGCCCCCATCATGTGCCCCTCACATATAATGCCCCCTGTCCTGTCCAGTGAGGGGGCATTATATGTGAGGGGCACAGCACAGGGGGTATTATATGTTTGGGGCACATGACAGGAGCATTATATGTGAGGGGCACAGGACAGGGGGCATTATATGTGAGGGGCGCATGATGGCGCTTTATATATGAGGGGCACATGATGGGGGCATTATATATGAGGGGCGCATGATGGGGGCATTATTTGTGAGGGGCACAGCACAGGGGGCATTATATGTGTGGGGCACAGCACAGGGGGCATTATATGTGATGGGCACAGAACAAGGGGCATTATATGTGTGGGGCACAGCACGGGCATTATATGTGAGGGGAACAGCACAGGGGACATTATGTGTGGGGCACAGCACAGGGGGCATTATATGTGTGGGGTACAGCACAGGGGGCATTATATGTGTGGGGCACAGCCCAGGGGGAATTATGTGTGGGGCACAGCACAGGGGGCATTATATCATATAATGCCCCCTGTGCTGTGCCCCACACATATAATACCCCCTGTGCTGTGCCCCACACATATAATACCCCCTGTGCTGTGCCCCCCACACATATCATTTATATGTGTGGGCACAGCACAGGGGGCATTATATGTGTGGGGCACAGCACAGGGGGTATTATATGTGTGGGGCACAGCACAGGGGGGTATTATATGTGTGGGGCACAGCACAAGGGGCATTATATCATATAACGCCCCCTGTGCTGTGCCCCACACATAATGCCCCCTGTGCTGTGCCCCACACATATAATGCCCCCTGTAAGGAGATCTGATCTTATCTAAGTACCCCTGGTACCGAACTTCGGTGGTTAGCTTGATTTAAGTCTTTATCTGGATCCAGGAGAATGAATCTACCAGAAATAACACGTAACAACAGTTTGTCTGGTCAAATTCACTCTAGTTTATTCAGTAGTCCGTAAGCACATAATATAGGGGGGGGGGGGTTGCACCCCTCCTTCCGTCACTCAAATATTTGGTGTAATCTCTAGCCTATAATATTAGGTATACGGAGGTTTCTGAGAGAATTCATGGGAGAGACAGATGATCGAGAAAGCCATAACACATGTAAGAATAGGAAGTGCTAATATGGTTAATTAACCTTCGCGGCTACATTCCTAGCAAAGAGATAACATTAAATGCTGACAGGATAAAGACACTGTGTGATGGATGCATACAATACAGTAACCCCTTCACCCCCTGTGCTGTGCCCCACACATATAATGCCCCATGTGCTGTGCCCACACATATAAATGATATGTGTGGGGGGCACAGCACAGGGGGTATTATATGTGTGGGGCACAGCACAGGGGGCATTATATGTTAGGGGCACAGCACAGGGGGCCCCCCTGTCATGTGCTCTTAACATATAGTGCCCCCAGTGCTTTGCCCTGCAGCACCTCACATTAAAAATTCCCCTTTCTCTCCCCCCCCCCTAAGTTTTTAAATCCCCCTCCCCCTCCGATGCAGTGCCCATAACAGTCACAGAAATCCCCTGGGCCCTGAGCATACTCTTCTTACTTACTGTATGCTGGCCGCGGGGACGGCATTTCCGGGCGCCGGCGCGATGATGTGACGTCATCGCGCCGGCCTGCAGATGATCGCGTCCCGCAGCTCACTCGCTGTGTACTCACAGCGTGTGACTGCCTAGGTTAGTGAATGGTGGAGCGGAAGCTGTAAGCTTCGGCTCCACCATTCTAGAGGGTGGGGGGCAGCAATCTCGGGGGGGGGGGGGCAATTTCCCCGTTGCCCCCCCCCCCCTGGATCCGCCACTGGCAGAGATCTGAGCGCTGTATAGAGCCACTCCACATCTCTGCTATATTATGGACGATCGCATCAGGTGTCCCGACTGACACTCGGGGCAATATGTCTATTAGTACAGGTACTACTACTCCCATTATGGAACAGTCTCCCATGCTGGGAGTAGTAGTACTACCTAAAAATGTAAAACATAGAGAAAAAAAAGTTAAACACACACACTTTATTAAAAATTAATTAAAATTTCGTTTAAAAAAAAATTCTTAAATACATCTTTGGTACTCATTACAAATTTTGGGTACCAAAAAAAAAAAAAAAAAACATGCCAAGGTGCAATTTTCACACAAATGAAAAAATGCCAGAAAAAAATTGTAGAAAAAACTCCAGATGAAGAAAATTGCACTGGCGTTTTTTTTGGCGTTTTTTTCAACCCAAAAAACACAGTACAAAAAAACAAGTAGAAACGTAGCCTAACAAGTGTTTTGCTATACACAGGTTTATTTCCTTTGTGTGTATTGGAATTTAACCCAAAAAGGGAGGAAAAAAAGCTAATTGGACATAATGTCACACCAAACTCCAAAAATGGGCTGAAATTTTTTTTTTCACCCTTCCGAAATTGTGGAAAAATAAGATTGTTTCAAGCATGTGATGCTCCTTTAAACTCACCTGGGGCAAGTAACAGGTGTGGGCAATATAAAAATCACACCTGAAAGCACATAAAAAGGAGAGAAGTTCACATAGTCTTTGCATTGTGTTTCTGTGTATGCCACACTAAGCAGGACTGAGGACTTGAGAACCAAAATTGTGGAAACATATCAACAATCTCAAGGTTACAAGTCCATCTCCAGAGATCTAGATTTCCCTTTGTCCACAGTGCGCAACATTATCAAGAAGTTTGCAACCCATGGCACTGAAGCTAATCTCCCTGTGTGAACGGAAGAGAAAAATTGATGAAAGGTGTCAACGCAGGATAGTCCAGATGGTGAATAAGCTGCCCCAAACAAGTTCCAAAGATATTCAAGCTGTCCCGCAGGCTCAGGGAGCATCAGTGTCAGTGTGAACTATCCATCGACATTTAAATGAAATGAATCGCTATGGCAGGAGACCCAGGAGGACCCCACTGCTGACACAGAGACATAAAAAAGCAAGACTACATTTTGCCAAAATGAACTTGAGACCAAGATAGAGCTTTTTGGTAAAGCACATGATTCTACTGTTTACCGAAAAAGAATGAGGCCTACAAAGAAAGGAACACAGTACCTACAGTGAAATATGGTGGAGGTTCAATGATGTTTTGGGGTTGTTTTGCTGCCTCTGGCACTGGGTGCCTTAAATGTGTGCAAGGCATCATGAAATCTGAGGATTACCAACGGATTTTGGGTTACACTGTACAGCCCAGTGTCAGAAAGCTGGGTTTGCATCGAGATATTCGATCTTCCTGCAGGACAATGACCCCAAACGTACGTCAAAAAGCACCCAGAAATGGATGGCAACAAAGCGCTTGAGAGGTCTGAAGTGACCAGCATTGAATCCAGATCTAAATCCCATTGAACGCCTGTGGAGAGATCTTAAAATTTCTCTTGGGAAAAGGCACACTTCCAATAAGAGAGATCTGGAGCAGTTCCCGGCTCCCGGCGCTGGCTCCAGCATTCGGAACAGTTTGTCCCAAATGCTGAGCAGCGGAGTACCCCTTTAACTGGAAATCAAGAGACTGAGCTAACTCCTCCCAGGGCTTATATGGGGGAGACTGGGAGGGGTCCCATAGGTCACCCTAAGGTCACATGGTCACTGACACCTCACTGGGTTACGATCACATGGCACTGTAAAGCTCTCTCCCTCGTGTTTCCAGTACCAGCGCATGCGCTAGCCAGCAGCATCTCCGGACTGGATCTAAAGTATAACAAAGGAATGTCCAGCGCCAAGTGCGGTAAAATGATAAGTACTTTATTGTAGGATCAGCAGATACAAACTTGCATCAGGCAGGAACCGAGGCATGTCGGACCGTTACAGGTCCTTAGTCATGGCATAACACACAAGATAAAATCCAAACTTGAAATACTTTCTTAGGAACATCACATGTATCATGACATAACACTTAATAATGACATGTGGAAAACATGGAAATGGAATGATGAATGTGTATGTACACATGAATTCAGGCAGAAAAAAAAACACACAAAAAAAGAATTCAGCTTTGCAGACACGTACCGTGTTAATTTCCCCCCTCTTTTACAGACTTTGCGCTCAGACATGGCCAGGTGGGATCGTGGATATTTCTCATGGTTGGGCAGGATCAATGTATTCAAAATGAATGTTCTTCCTCGCCTTCTATATTTGTTCTCCTGCACACCTGTATTCCTCCCGCGATCCTTTTTCCGTGAGATCTCCGCTATCCAGTCGGGTTTTGTGTGGGCACACCGACATCCTAGACTAGCGCAACACATTCTAATTAGGCGTAAGAGAAAGGGAGGACTAGCCCTACCCGACTTCACCTCCTATTACCTGGCGACAGAACTATCCAGAGTGTTAGACGGGTTCCATCATAGGAAGGAGAAACAGTGGGTGACGCTCAAACTTCTGTCTTCGGACATGGATTTTAGGACTGTTCTTTGGCTCCCTAAAACTGCTTGGCCTTCAAAGGTATTGACGGACGTGCCCCCAACTACCAGAACTGTGCTGCAGGTTCGGAGAACTTATCTGTCAAACATGTCCTTGTGTCCTTCCACTGGTCCTCTTACCCCTCTTTTTGGGAACCCAGAGTTCCCCCCAGCTACCTCCGCATCCCTGTATTTATCTCTCCGTAGAAGGGACTCACCTATGTTTAGGGACCTACTGACACATGAGGGATTAAAGTCTCTATCGGACATTGTTGGTGACACGCCCCTCACTACGACATATGCATTCCAATATCTACAACTGAAACATTTTTATGAGATCAATAAGGTCCGCCTGGACTTACATCGTGACCTCACGCCTTTTGAGAAACTTTGGGTGTCGAAATCCCCCACATACAGACCGGTTAGCTCCCTATATGCTCAACTTCTGGATGAGGCCACAACAGACCCCATTACATTCTGCTCTGCCTGGGAGAGGGAACTACAATGTACAATTAGTGATGAAGAGTGGAGGAAAGTATTCTTGTGGTGCCACCGCTCATCCACGTCGTGCAAGGCGCATGAGCTTAACTATTGTTTCTGATGTATGCTGGAGATGTGGGCGAGCGTGAGGCACCATGACACATATCTGGATGGACTGTCCGGTCATCCAACTGTTTTGGACCCAGGTACTAGATGTTATGTCCAAATTGATATCCTCCCCCATCTCTGTGTCGCCCAAACTGCTCCTCCTCTCAATTATCCCGCACACGGTCCCAAAACAATCAGCCCGTCTACTTCACTTCCTGGTTCTGGCCGCCCGTACCGTGATTCCACGACTATGGAAGTCATCGGTTCCACCCTCAGTCTCGTCTTGGCTCCGGGAGGTCTCGCACCTGAGTAGAATGAAAGAGCTCTTGGCAGACTACAGAGGCCAATTAGATAAATTTAATGCCACTCTGTGGCCCTGAATCGACTTCATATCATCCCCTGAATTTATAACACTTCACCTACAAGACGATTAATACCCCCTCACGTATCTGATCACCCATGATACTACTGACTTCCATGAATTGGATGCCCAGGGACTCCAGGACCCGGCCAGTCATGCAAGGTATCTCTTAAGTCTCTACTGACCTCTCCCTTCCCTATACTCTCACTTTACTTCTGCTTTACTATCTTTCTTTCCACCTTTACCACTTGTGTATCACTCCCACTATCAGTGCCCGGTGTCACTTATACTCGCTTTGTAGTATCACTTGAGCTGTGCTTGTTTTGTAAAGGACTCCCTTCCCTCCTCTTTTTATAACGATTTGAAATGTTGATTCTTTATGTCTGGTTGCACTTGCCTCGGATGGGATGTACCATTGGTACGTTGTACTGCATCTCACTTTTGAGTTTTACACCCCTTTGTCTGCTTTGATGACGGGACTTAGTGCCACGGCCACGCCGATGCCCGTCTGCTTTATAAGGCCACTCCCTGTTATGTGTCCAGGCTATGGAGGTTTTAGGGGATTGTGTCAATCTAGGCCCCTAAGTAGACACTGTACTTTGTGATGCCTATGTATTGTACTTTACTTCTGTGATACTTTCTTCTTTAATTTTTGATTACTTTTTGTAAAACCTTTAATAAAGTTTACTTTAAAAAAAAAAAAGAATGCAATTATACAGCAACCCTACACCAAGTAATAAACAAAAATGAAAATAAAAAATAAATAAGGGGGGCAGGATAAATTAGATGGACACATCAATAGGTCAATATTAGGTCCAGTTCATTCCATTCTCTCTTATGTTTAACACAAAAATCCAATAGGATTCTCTATTGAATAACTTACGTTTAAAATCGCCCCCTCTAACTCTGTTTCTGACCCGTTCTATTGCATTAGCGCACAATGTGGATACATCCCCATTATGTTGGTCCAGAAAAAGTCGGGACAAGGCTGATATATTAAATTGTTCACCTCTGGCATCTGATATGTGACATCTCATGCGGGTTTTGAGGGGATTTGAAGTGCATCCCACATACTGGCACCTACAGGCAGAGCAAGCAGCTAAATAAACAACCGGAGTCATATATTTTTTTGCTTTGTTTTGTTTATTACTTTGTGTAGGGTTGCTGTATAATTGCATTCATTTTTTGTGTGGGTTTTTTCTGCCTGAATTAATGTTCCATTGTTCCATTTCCATGTTTGCCACATGTCTTTATTAAGTGTCATGTCATGATACATGAGATGTTCCTAAGAAAATATTTCAAGTTTGGATTTTATCTTGTGTGTTATGCCATGACTAAGGACCTGTGATGGTCCGAAACGTGTCTGCTCCTGCCTGATGCAAGTTTGTATCAGCTGATCCTACAATAAAGTACCTATGGTTTTACCGCACTTGGCGCTGGATATTCCTTAATCACATGACACTTGTTTAATCACATGTGAACGGGTTCTTAAAGACACTTTTATATACAATACACAGCATAATGATAACTGTACAAGGGAACAGGTGCAGGGGCCCAGGGGACACTGCGGGGAGGCTGCCTGGCAGAGCAGCTAGGGTACAGGGGTACAACTCCTGTACCGGGCCACAACAATTTCACCCATACATAATTCATTATTGGTTTTGTAGTCCATTTTGTGGTAAAATGAAGGACATTGGGCTGTGCAATAAAAAAAGGCCTTTGTAGCTAAAAAATAAAATAAAAGAGTTATGGCTCCTAGAAGTCAAGGGTAAAAGAAAAACAAAAATATTAAAATGTTCTGGTCTTCAACAGGTTAAATCTGCATCTCTGGAGAATAAATGATCTAAGGCCAGTAG
Source organism: Hyla sarda (assembly GCF_029499605.1). Classification (NCBI taxonomy): domain Eukaryota; kingdom Metazoa; phylum Chordata; class Amphibia; order Anura; family Hylidae; genus Hyla; species Hyla sarda. Next base: position 273,133,256 of record NC_079191.1, on the reverse strand, counting down.
CTAGCATTAATAATTTCATAACAAGACCAACAAAATGGCTGCCGTTTGCTTTGATATCCTTGGCAAGACATGACATCACAAAACCAACACTGTGTGACATCACAATGATGTACTTGTATAAAAGAAGAAGACACAGCTGGAGCTGCTGAGTTGTGGCTGAAGAGGCTGAAGATTTAGCTGAAGAAAGAAGCTGCTGAAGATACAGATGGAGAAAGCGGGATCCCTTTTAAGGGGGATCTATTGAATAGTGTCTAAGTATCACTGTATCGTATAGAGTAGAAGTATCATTGCATTGTATTGTATAAAGATGAATAATTATCATTGTATTGTATAGAGATGTATAAGTACCATTGTGTTGTATAGAGATGGTAATAGTCACACTCAGCAGCAGGAGGCAGACGATAGACGTGATCCAGGGTTATGTCCGATCGCCACTTGTGGGGTCAGGAAGGAATTATTTTTTCCCCTGAGATTGAAATCTCCGGGGTTTTTCTTCGCCTTCCTCTGGATTACCCGGCGGTGGCTCTTCTTCAGGTTTACTCTGTCCTGGACCCGAGAAAGAGTCACAAGCTGCATTATTTAATAGAATATGAAACCTCTGCCTACTGCTAAGGACACTCTTAAAAGGGCATTAGTAGCTGTGGCCACCACCTGATTTACTACTATTTGTAACTGGACTGGCCTCTGTTTTGGGGTACATGTCCAGGTGCAATGTGGCTAATGCCCCTGTAAGATCGCCCTAATAAAAATATAATTAAAAAGTGCAAATAAAGCTCTTTAATAAAAACGTGCATAAAAGATAAAAAGTGTTTCTGGTGTCATTTGTTCTAGAATTGTTCCATAGTGATCTGGGCTTGGTGGTGTCTCACAATCTCCCTCGGCCCAGTGGGTTGAAATGAGTGTCAGAAATGAGTGTAAACTATGCCAGAAATCTACTCCAGCGCATAGATGAGTACATTTCAGAGCGTGGAGTGGGGTCAATAAAAGATGCATCGAATTTAGGATCTGTACCCCTTTATAAATTGGGTGCATCCCAATCTGGTGTACTTGTTCTTTAGGACTGTAGTTTTAAACTTCTGTCATAATAAATTCAGCCACGATAAAATCCATCGCCACTAGGACTGGAAGGCCATGCGCCACCACCATTGACAGCAATGTAGTACACGTGGGTTCTGGCGAAAAAATGAACGTCTGCTGCGGAACTCTGCAGGGTGCACTGCATAGCAAAATCCCATTGAAGAGATTGGGAGGCTGCTGCACCAGAAATGCTTTAGTGTGAAAACAAACAAACAAACCTCTACTTACCAGTTTATTCCATACTGCATCCAGCACCTCTACACTCAGGCCCGTCGCTACAGGACAGGCAAACCAAGCAATTGCTTGGGGCCCCGAGCTGGCTTGGGGCCCCCGAGCACAGCCAGTGCTTGCCTGTCCTGCAGGGCCGGACTGGGGATGAAAACCAGCACTGGAAATTACTGTATACCAGCCCCACAGCATTGTGTCATTGTGACGGTAAACGGCCACCGAGCACAGGCGTATCACTTTGCGTGGCTATATATATATATATATATATATATATATATATATATATATCAAAGAAGGGATACACCAATACTTTGCCAAATGTTTCAATAAAGTGGTGTCAGCGTCCAAGACCCAATCATAGGCCACCACAAATTCAAAAAGTAAAATGGCACAACACTCCCTTATAATCAGGGCTGGTTTTAGGCTTAGCGTGGCCCTAGGCAAAATCAAAAGTGGGGCCCCAAAAGTCGTAGTAGTGCACTAACCAGATTTGAACATTTTTGGTCACTTCAAATACTATAAAAAAAAATATCTAAAAAGCTATTGAAAAGTCCCATCAAATAAAAATGGTACCGATAAAAACTACAAATCACAGCACAAAAAATGACCTTCATACATCCCCATATACAGAAAAATAAGTTATAGGGATCAAAATAGTACAATTTTATATTTTTGTATAGTTCTCCCCACATTAGGTAAAGAGTATAGCTCCCCCACATTAGGTTGGCAGTATAGTTCCCCACATTAGGTGTAGTATAGTCCCCCACATTAGGTGCAGTATAGTTCCCCCACATTAGGTGCAGTATAGTCTCCCACATTAGGTGCAGTATAGTTCCCCCACATAAGGTGCAGTATAGTTCCCCCATATAAGGTGCAGTATGGTCCCCCACATTAGGTGCAGTATAGTTCCCCCACATTAGGTTGGCTGTATAGTTCCCCCACATTAGTTGCAGTATAGTTCTCCCCACATTAGGTGCAGTATAGTTCCCCCACATTAGGTGCAGTATAGTTCCCCCACATTAGGTGCAGTATAGTTCCCCCACATTAGGTACAGTATAGTTCTCCCCACATTAGGTGCAGTATAGTCACCCACATTAGGTGCAGTATAGTTCTCCCCACATTAGTTGCAGTATAGTTCTCCCCAAATTAGGTGCAGTATAGTCCCCCACATTAGGTGCAGTATAGTCCCACACATTAGGTGCAGTATTGTTCTCCACATTAGGTGCAGTATAGCTCTCCAAATTAGGTGCAGTACAGTTCCCTCCACATTAGGTGCAGTATAGCTCCCCACATTAGGTTGGCAGTATAGTTCCCCCACATTAGGTGCAGTATATAGTCCACCCCCCTCATTAGGTGCAGTATAGTTCCCCCGCATTAGGTTCAGTATAGTTCCCCACATTAGGTGCAGTATAGTTCCCCACATTAGGGGCAGTACAGTCCCACACATTAGGTGCAGTATAGTTTCCCACATTAGGTGCAGTATAGTTTCCCCACATTAGGTGCAGTATAGTTCTCCCCACATTAGGTGCAGTATAGTCCCCCACATTAGGTGCAGTATAGTCCCCCACATTAGGTGCAGTATAGATCTCCACATTAGGTGCAGTATAGTTCTCTCCACATTAGGTGCAGTATAGTCCCCCACATTAGGTGCAGTATAGTTCTCCACATTAGGTGCAGTACAGTTCCCTCCACATTAGGTGCAGTATAGCTCCCCACATTAGGTTGGCAGTATAGTTCCCCCACATTAGGTGCAGTATATAGTCCCCCCCCCTCATTAGGTGCAGTATAGTTCCCCCACATTAGGTTCAGTATAGTTCCCCACATTAGGTGCAGTATAGTTCCCCACATTAGGGGCAGTACAGTCGCACACATTAGGTGCAGTATAGTTTCCCACATTAGGTGAAGTATAGTTCCCCCACATTAGGTGCAGTATAGTTCTCCCCACATTAGGTGCAGTATAGTTCTCCCCACATTAGGTGCAGTATAGTCCCCCACATTAGGTGCAGTATAGTCCCCCACATTAGGTACAGTATAGTCCCCCACATTAGGTGCAGTATAGTTCTCCCCACATTAGGTGCAGTATAGTTCTCCCCACATTAGGTGCAGTATAGTCCCCCACATTAGGTGCAGTATGGTCCCCCACATGAGGTGCAGTATAGATCTCCACATTAGGTGCAGTATAGTTCTCCCCACATTAGGTGCAGTATAGTCCCCCACATTAGGTGCAGTATAGTTCTCCACATTAGGTGCAGTACAGTTCCCTCGACATTAGGTGCAGTATAGCTCCCCACATTAGGTTGGCAGTATAGTTTCCCCACATTAGGTGCAGTATATAGTCCCCCCTCCTCATTAGGTGCAGTATAGTTCCCCCACATTAGGTTCAGTATAGTTTCCCACATTAGGTGCAGTATAGTTCCCCACATTAGGGGCAGTACAGTCGCACACATTAGTTGCAGTATAGTTTCCCACATTAGGTGCAGTATAGTTCCCCCACATTAGGTGCAGTATAGTTCTCCCCACATTAGGTGCAGTATAGTTCTCCCCACATTAGGTGCAGTATAGTCCCCCACATTAGGTGCAGTATAGTCCCCCACATTAGGTGCAGTATAGTCCCCCACATTAGGTGCAGTATAGTTCTCCCCACATTAGGTGCAGTATAGTTCTCCCCACATTAGGTGCAGTATAGTCCCCCACATTAGGTGCAGTATAGTCCCCCACATTAGGTGCAGTATAGTTCCCCACATTAGGTGCAGTATAGTTCTCCACATTAGGTGCAGTATAGCTCTCCACATTAGGTGCAGTATAGTTCCCCATATTAGGTGCAGTATAGTCCCACACATTAGGTGCAGTATAGTTTCCCACAGTAGGTGCAGTATAGTTCCCCCACATTAGGTGCAGTATACCTCTCCACATTAGGTGCAGTATAGTTCTCCACATTAGGTGCAGTATAGTTCCCCCACATTAGGTGCAGTATTTTTCCCCCACATTAGGTTGGCAGTATAGTTCCCCACATTAGGTGCAGTATAGTTCCCCACATTTGGTGCAGTATACAGTAGTTCCCCCACATTATGTGCAGTATACAGTAGTTCCCCCACATTAGGTGCAGTATAATTCCCCACATTAGGTGCAGTATACAGTAGTTCCCCACATTAGGTGCAGTATACAGTAGTTTTCCCACATTATGTGCAGTATACAGTAGTTCCCCCACATTACATGCAGTATAATTCCCCACATTAGGTGCAGTATACAGTTCTCCCACATTAGGTGCAGTATACAGTAGTTCCCCCACATTAGGTGTAGTATAATTCCCCACATTAGGTGCAGTATACAGTAGTTCCCCACATTAGGTGCAGTGTACAGTAGTTCCCCCACATTAGGTGCAGTGTACAGTAGTTCCCCCACATTAGGTGTAGTATACAGTAGTTCCCCACATTAGGTGCAGTATACAGTAGTTCCCCCACATTAGGTGCAGTATACAGTAGTTCCCCCACATTAGGTGCAGTGTAGTTCCCCACATTAGGTGCAGTATATTTCCCCCATATTAGGTGCAGTACAGTTCCCCCACATTAGGTGCACTATAATTCCACCACATTAGGTGCACTATAGTTTCCCCACAGACATACAGCCTTCAGCCATATACAGTGTATGGCTGGAGGCTGTATGCCTGTTTACTGCCCCACTTGAGTATTCCGACCACCACTCCGGGGTCACGATCTACTGCTATGGCCTATGGGACATCCCGATCACGATCTACTGCTATGGCCTATGGGCCATCCCGAGACGGAACACTGAAGATGACCTCAGGTCACTTACCATACCCGCGCGTCCTCCTCACTGCTGCGCTCTGCTGTACTGTTGCTATGGGCGCACGCACGTGACGTCAGTGACGTCACTGCGTGCGCTTCCTCCCAACGGTCCCAGCGTTTTTAAAGTTAACGCGGGGCTGCTATGAGGTAAACGGGGCATCCTTGTGTCCTGAAAAGATTTTTCGGGACAGAGGGATGTCCCAAATGTGACGGGGGCCCCCTACGGGCACGGGGCATGGAGCTGGTCACTGTTTTAAAGTGGCCGCGGCCGGACTGCTAATCTTTAACAAGAAGCCAACCCTGCGGCCACTTTAAAACAGTTGCCCCACCCCCCCTACTGAGCAGGGGGATGGGGGCCTTAGGCAATTGCCTGGTTTGCCCTGCCCTAACGTCGGCCCTGCTTATAATGAAAAATGGCACCAATGTTTTAAAAAGGTTATATGTGAAAATCCGGTATATTGAGAGCAATATTACCAATAACGCCAGTATACAAGGAGGAAAATTATCACCATACATATTACCATGATACTGTTACTGACCAAATCCTGTATGTTGAGAGTAATATTACCAATAATACCAGTATACAAGGAGGAATATTATCCCCATACATATTACCATCATACTGTTACTAGCCAAATCCTGTATACTGAGACCAATATTACCAGTATACAAGGAGGAATATTATGCCCATACATATTACCGTCATACTGTTACTGACCAAATCCTGTGAACTGAGATTGAAATTATCAATATCAGTATAAAAGGGGCAAGTAATACCGCCACATCATGACCAGTATCACCGCAGAATGACTAATATCCCCACACTGCTACTGAAAAAAATCCACTAGACAAAGACCAAGGTTAACTCCATACAGTAATCATATACAGATAAATACCAACACTACAAAGTTGCCCCCCTTCCCTTTCCCCTTCTTAGCTAAGTAAATGTTCAGCCTTAATATATTAGGTAGGTAGGCAGGCTTCTTCCCACTTCTACCTCCATTCCACATTAGGCTGCATTCACACCATGATTGTTACATACGGGACCGGATCCGATAGGGACATGTGAAAACCAGGCACTTCCGTATCTCAGCCCCCATCCCAGCCCCCATCTCATTCATTTGAATGAGCCAACCGGAGTCAAAAAGTGACTCCAGTCGGCTTATTTTTGCCCCATATCTGGTTTTGTGACCAGACTTAAAAACGTGGTATACTGCAGTTTTAAGTACGGTCACAAATCTGGATACGGGGCAAAACTGAGCCGACTGGAGTCATTATCTGACTCCGGTCGGCTCATTCAAATGAGATGGGGTCCGGCTGAGATACGGGAGCGCCTGGTTTTCACATCTCCCAGCCAGATCCGGTATGTAACAATTGTGGTATGAATGCAGCCTTCGCTAGCTATACATCTCCCCCCACCCAGGGTAAAACTGGGGCTAAAAACCAACCCTGGAAAAATGATCATACCAGCCCCACAGCATTGTGTCATTGATGCAGCCGCCGGCTGCAGGGAAGGGACAGGGAAGCTTGACATTTGATTTGCCAGGCCTCCATAAGAAAGCTATGTTGTGGCAGAAATGTGGTATTAAGGCTATGTAAAATCCACTTGGGGAAGACAGTATAAAAAAAGAAAAAAACTCTCTTCCTTGCTCTTGCGCTACCGCCAGAATCACGAAATTCAGTTCCCAGTGTCCAGCGCTTCTGGGTTAGGTGACATTACACAGCTGCTCATTCAGTTATGGGCCGAAGCAATGTCCAGCCTCAGCCGCTGATTGGATGGCTAGCCATATGACGTCACCTAACCCGGAAGTGCCAGATACCAGGAACAGAATTCCAGTAGTAGTGCAGAAGCGAGGAATTTAACTGTATAGGGACTAGGGCTCCAAACTGTGGACTGCTAGTTGTTCCAAAAATGGTCTGGGCATGCTGGGAGTTGTAGTTTTGCTGGGAGTTTTAGTTAAGCAACAGCTGGAGGTCCACAGTTTGGAGACCATTGGCATAGGGAGAGATGCGTCACCCGCCCCGCTGGGACCAGCCCCAGGGACTAATTTCCGGGGTTTCAGCAGGATTTTCAAACTAAGATTACTCTGAATGACCGAGTATCTCAGTGTTTTTCCTAGTGTCCTGGTATCGTGATGCCTGCACCAGTTTTATGCTGCCCACTGTTTAGGCAGAATAAAACTGATAAAACATTCCCCTTAACTGTAGTTAAATATACATTTTTTTTTATTATTTTTCATTAACTAACAACTTAAATTGCAATAAAAGAAAACCAAAGTGCCCCTCTCTTACAAAGTAGTAACAGCAGGTCTTCTCTCCTTAGAGGCCACCCCCCACCCCACATAACAGCCCCCCACATAACAGGTATCCCCCTCTCCAGCCCCCCGCCCACATCACAGGTCCCCCCTCTCAAGCTCCCCCAACATCACAGGTCCCCCCCACATCACATGTCCCCCCTCTCCAGCACCCCACATCACATGTCCCCCCTCTCCAGCCCCCCACATCACATGTCCACCCTCTCCAGCACCCCACATTACATGTCCCCCCTCTCCAGCCCCCCACATTACATGTCCCCCCTCTCCAGCCCCCCACATTACAGGTCCCCCCTCTCCAGCCCCCCCCCCACATCACACACTACATAACAGGACTCCCATCCTTTCCCTTACATAGTAATAACATTAGGTCCCCTTTTCCTCTCACCCTGCATAGTAGATCTTCCCCCGAGCAGCTGCAGTCACTGTGCCGACAGGAGGAGGGGTCAGGAGCAGTGAGGAGGCAGAGAGTAGAGGTGAGTATACTGTCTGTACAGCTCCCAGTACAGACTCTGTAGCCCCCAGTCCTCCGGACCTCCACTCACTGTATCAGCTGTCAGGCGTCTCAGGACCTGTGTGTAATGCTGCAGCTGCCGAGCACGCAGGTCCTGACAGACTGATACAGTGATTTGTCGGGACTCAGGCAGCCTGTCCTCCAGACACTACCGGCCCAGAGGGCGCGCGGCCTAGCGGGAATTTTCCCGGTATCCCGCTAGGCCAGTCCAGCCCTGCCGTCCTGTAGCGATTAACAATCGTGCTCTTGGAGTTTGTTCTCCGGGCCCCAGGCACCCAGTCAAACAAGAGGGCCCCCAAATGTCTGACATTTTTTTAAATAAACTCATTTGCAGCTTTGGAGTTCTTCTCACCTCACCACAATCACGCTCCCCCCACCCCAGCTGCACTTGGTATCTTCCCTCAGCCCGGACTCTTCTCTCAGCCTTCTGCCGTCTTAGGAGGGGGAGGAGAGAGCTGTGAGGAAAGGAGACCACAGAGGCTGTACAATAAAACATGGGGCCTGACTACAGAAGGTGTCCCTGGATGTATATGTATTTGTGTATTAGCGTGTGTGTGGATATATATATATATATATACATATATATATATATATATGTGTGTGTGTGTGTGTGTACATATGTGTATGTCTATGTACTGTGCCTGTGTGTGTGTTACTACTGTGGATGACTATATGTAAAGTGCATGCGTGTATTCATACCAGTGTTTCCCAACCAGGGTGCCTCCAGTTGTTGCAAAACTACAACTCCTAGCATGCCCAGACAGCCAAAGGCTGTCTGGGCATGCTGGGAGTTGTAGTTTTGCAACCTCTGTAGGCATCCTGGTTGGGAAACACTGATCTATTCTATCTGTGTGTATGAAGCATGTACAGTACGTAATGTGTACAGTATGTGTGTGTGTATGATGCATGTATAGTATGTAATGTGTACAGTATGTGTGTGATGCATGTACAGTATGTAATGTGTACAGTGTGTGTGTGTTGCATGTACAGTATGTAAAGTGTACAGTGTGTGTGTGCATGATGCATGTACAGTATGTAATGTGTACAGTATGTGTGTATGAAGCATGTACAGTATGTAATATGTACAGCATGTGTGTGTATGATGCATGTACAGTATGTAATGTGTGCAGTGTGTGTGTATGATGCATGTTCAGTATGTAATGTGTACAGTGTGTGTGTGTATGATGCATGTACAGTATGTAATGTGTACAGTGTGTGTGTATGATGCATGTACAGTATGTAATGTGTACAGTGTGTGTGTGTGTATGATGCATGTACAGTATGTAATGTGTACAGTGTGTGTATGATGCATGTACAGTATGTAATGTGTACAGTGTGTGTGTATGATGAATGTACAGTATGTAATGTGTACAGTGTGTGTGTATGATGCATGTACAGTATGTAATGTGTACAGTGTGTTGTGTGTGTATGAAGCATGCATGTACAGTATGTAATGTGTACAGTGTGTGTGTGTGTGTGTGTATGATGCATGTACAGTATGTAATGTGTACAGTGTGTGTATGATGCATGTACAGTATGTAATGTGTACAGTGTGTGTGTATGATGCATGTACAGTATGTAATGTGTACAGTGTGTGTATGATGCATGTACAGTATGTAATGTGTACAGTGTGTGTGTATGATGCATGTACAGTATGTAATGTGTACAGTGTGTTGTGTGTGTATGAAGCATGCATGTACAGTATGTAATGTGTACAGTATCTGTGTGTGTATGAATCATTCATGTACAGTATGTAATGTGTACAGTGTATTGTGTGTGTATATGATGCATGCAGTGGCGGATCCAGGGGGGGGTCCCGTGCGTGCGCCCATTGGAAAGCAACGCGGAGCAGCGAACAGGACATGCGCTGGCCAGCATGGTAAGTGACCAGCGGCACATCAGCTTTAGTGCTCCAACCACCGCTCCTCCAGTCCCGGGACCTACTGCTATAGTGGCCAGACAAAAGGAGCAGTGGTCAGAACACTGAAGTGGGGCAGTAAACAGGCATACAGCCTCCAGCCATACACTGTATGGCTGGAGGCTGTATGTCTGTGGGGGAACATACTGCACCTAATGTGGGGTAAACTATACTGCCAACCTAATGTGGGGGAACTATACTGCATCTAATGTGGAGAACTATACTGCACCTAATGTGGGGGACTATACTAATGTGGAGAACTACACTGCACCTAATGTGGAGAACTATACTGCACCTAATGTGGGGAACTATACTGCACCTAATGTGGGGAACTATACTGCTTCTAATGTGAGGAGAACTATACTGCACCTAATGTGGGGAGAACTATACTGCACCTAATGTGGGGAGAACTATACTGCACCTAATGTGGGGGGACTATACTGCACCTAATGTGGGGGGACTATACTGCACCTAATGTGGGGAGAACTATACTGCACCTAATGTGGGGAGAACTATGCTGCACCTAATGTGGGGAGAACTATACTGCACCTAATGTGGAGAACTATACTGCACCTAATGTGGGGGAACTATACTGCACCTAATGTGGGGGAACTATACTGCTTAATGTGGGGGAACTATACTGCACCTAATGTGGGGGAACTATACTGCACCTAATGTGGGAAACTATACTGCACCTAATGTGGGGAACTATACTGCACCTAATGTGGGGAACTATACTGCACCTAATGTGGGGAACTATACTGCACCTAATGTGGTTGAACTATATTCCACCTAATGTGGGGGAACACTGCTAGCCTATTGTGGGGAGAACTCTGCTGCACCTAATGTGGGGGGAACTCTGCTGCACCTATTGTGGGGGGAACTGTGCCGCACCTAATGTGGGGGGAACTGTGCCACACCTAACTTGGGGGGAACTGTGCCACACCTAATGTGGGGGGAACTGTGCCGCACCTAACGTAGGGGGAATTGTGCTGCACCTAATGTGGGGGGAACTGTGCCGCACCTAATGTGGGGGGAACTGTGCCGCACCTAATGTGGGGGGAACTGTGCCGCACCTAATGTGGGGGGAACTGTGCCGCACCAAATGTGGGGGCCTCGTATCGACGTTCGCTCACGTCACGCTCCCAACATTCAAGGGCCGGCGTTACTACGTCCTGACGCCGGCCCTAGAGCGTGACGTGCATGAACATCAAGGGAGGGGGGCTCCATGTCCATTTTGGTTGGGGCCCCCAAATTCCTTCAAACGGCCCTGTCTACACTGATCATCCCTGCCAGCCTAGTTGACATGTTTTACAATGTCAACAAAACAGCCGATCTCAGCAAAAGAGGACATGAAACCCTGAGGCTATGTTCACTTGCCAGAATTTCTGTGTGGAATTCTACATTTGAATTCAATGGGATTCTGCTGCGCTGTGCACATAGCAGGATTTTCACGCCAGAAATTCAAATTCCGGTGTCCTCAGAAGGAATGAAAATTCTTTCTATTCTTTCTATGTCTATTCTTTCTGCGGACTCCGCATGGAATACATTGCTGTCTATGAGAGGACACATTTCCAGTGGTCCTAGGGCCGGCATGTTATGCCAGCGCTCTGCATTCAGGGGCAATGTCCACACAGATTTTCTGTATGGACATTGCCTTGTGAACATAGCCTGAGATTTTGGATTGGCTGCAATAGTGACATGAGTATACAAGCACTTTATCTCTGCAGCCAAGTAAACAAAGCTGACAAGGAAGACCACAGCAGTAGCGCTAGACAGCGGGGATTAAACAGGTATTAATTGGGACAGGAATAAAACTGGATGAAGAACAGCACGGAATGGATGGAAGTGACCACCACCAAAACAACTATGAACCATCTGCAGAATAATCTCACACTAAAGATTTAGGGAGATGACTGAATACCTCAAGGACCATGAGGTCATAAAGTATGGTGGTTAACCAAAAAGTAGCCAGATGGGTGACTTCTTGGAAAATAATCTGCATGTCAGGAAAAATACTACAACCAGTACCAGATCCAATCCATGCTGAAGAAAGATCTTAAGAAAAAAAAATGGAGTTAGGAGTCATGTAATGGAAGAAGAACTTCTAGTCCTGTAGAAAATATCAGATGGAGAAAGATCGCTGGTCTTCAACATGGTAGCTGGTGGTGGGCTTAACCCTTGGTAAAATGGATGTTCTTGGGAGACAGATGCCAGGAAATGTCATATAAAAAGTGATAATGTGAGCAAGCCATGCCCGATAAGGCTAGCCAGAACTAACTACAAGAGTGATCAATAGAACAAGGTGGAGGATGAGTTTATATTCACCTTAGACCAGAAGTCTTCAGCATGGAAAACTTGCTATGAGTAGGCTGCCAGCAGAGAGTGGGCCACGGATAGAGTCAGAATGTGGCTCTTAGTCCACAATAGGATCCTGGTTAACATTGGGAACTTCAGGCCCCCTAACGGTTAAAGACTTGGACATGGGGGCAATGGTATCTTGGATAAGATATTCCCCTAGCAGGGGAGTCTGAACAGGGGTGGCTCTGTGAAATAGTTGGGAGGGGAAAAAAATATATATATATAAATATCTATATATATATTATTTTTTTTCTGTTGCAATAATTTGAATTTATATAAATCATGTTTCCCTAAAACCTTAAAAAAGGCCTGCTGCAATTGCAAAAATGTATCCAAATGCTACAAAGTCGAGGGGCTCTGGGAAGAAGATGGAGGCCGTACCTGCAGGAGAAGATGCCTGGGGACCTGGGATCTTCGCTGAGCCTGCAGGATCCTGATCAGGTAGGGAATCGACAGTGGGGGGGGGGGGGGGGGGAATTGAAAGTGAAAGTAAATCAATCTTTACTGTGGCAACCACTAGGGGGGCCAAACTGCAACTCCCAGCATGCCCAGACAGCCAAAGGCTGTCTGGGCATGCTGGGAGTTGTAGTTTTGCAACACCTGGAGGGTCACAGTTTGGAGACCACTGTTACAGTGGTGCCCAAACAGTAGCCCTCCAGATGTTGCCAAACTACAACTCTCAGCATGCCTTGACTGCCCAGGCATGCTGGGAGTTGTAGTTCTGTAACATCTGTCCCTTCAGATTTAGCAATTTTCATGACATTTTTGAAAATTGCTGCTCTACTTTGAAGCCCTCTAATTTTTTCAAAAAGGAAAAATATGTCCATTTTATGATGCCAACATAAAGTGGATATATTGTGTTTGTGAAGAAAAATAAAATTTATTTGGAATATCCATTTTCCTTACAATTAGAGAGCTTCAAAGTTAGAAAAATGCAAAATTTCAAAATTTTCATGAAATTTTGGGATTTTTCACCAAAAAAGGATGCAATTAACGCCAAAAATTTACCACCAAAATAAAGTAGAATATGTCACGAAAAAACAATCTCAGAATCAGAATATTCGTAAAAGCGTTTTCGCGTTATTAATTCGTAAAGTGACGGTGGTCATAATTACGAAAAAGGGCTCAGTCCTTAAGGTGAAAAAGTGCTGCGTCCTTAAGGGGTTAATGCAAATTTCAACAATGATCGTTAAATTCTCGGCGCTCTGCCAGGGCCTTGTCCTACCCCGTCTGGGCCGATCCGAGGACCTCACTAACCAACTCACTAACTAATCCAATCGCTTATAGCGACGGGCGGTGTGTACAAAGGGCAGGGACTTAATAAACGCCAGCTTATGACCCTCACTTACTGGTAATTCCTCGTTTTAAGATTAAATAATTGCAATCACAGATCCCTATCACGAACTGGTTTCAGCGTGCAACACGCACCTGTCCCTGAAAGATAGAGAGACGCTAATCCGTTCAGTGGAGCGCTAGTGCGGCCCAGGACATCTGAGGCCATAAAACACCTGTTATTGTTCGATCTCGCAATTGATCGGGCAAGGTAAGGGGTTATTAAAGCCTCTTGGGTACTGCTGAGGCCTACTCCTGACTGCTCCTGGTGCAATGTATGGGGTAATTAAACACTCTTGGGTAGTGTTATTGTTAAATTTACTGGTAATTTTATCAGTAATAAAATTGAATTTTGCAGAATGCTAACCGTTACACAACGGAACGCTTGTTGCGCGTGATTTTTTAATGAAAAAAAATAAAAAATAGATGGAGAGGGATAAACTCTGCTTAATCATTTTTGGCGAATAGAATCTTTTTGCCATCTGATTTTTTGAAGACAGTTACAGGAAGCAATTGATTTCAGTTATTTTTCCAGAGGGTGTGCAACCAAATATTACGTTAAGGGTGCTCCCGGTGATGGCTCCGGCGTTCGGAACAGTTTGTCCCAAACGCTGAGCAGCGGAGTACCCCTTTAACTGAAAATCAAGAGACTGAGCTAACTCCTCCCAGGGCTTATATGATGGAGACTGGGAGCGGTCCCATGGCACGGTAAAGCAACATTGTGTGTGGACAGCTCTCTCCCTCGTGTTTCCAGCACCAGTACACGGGCTAGCCGGCAGCGTCCCAGGACCGGATCAACGGTATAACAGGAATGTCCAGCGCCAAGTGCGGTAAAACGACAAGTACTTTATTGTAGGATCAGCGGATACAAACTTGCATCAGGCAGGAGCCGACACGTTTCGGACCTTTACAGGTCCTTAGTCATGGCATAACACACAAGATAAAATCCAAACTTGAAATACTTTCTTAGGAACATCTCATGTATCATGACATCACACTTAATAATGACATGTGGAAAACATGGAAATGGAACAATGGATGTGTATGTACACATGAATTCAGGCAGAAAAAACCCACACAAAAAATGTATGCAATTATACAGCAACCCTACACAAGGTAATAAACCAAAAATAAAATAAAAAAGAAATAAAGGGGGCAGGATAAATTAGATGTACACGTCAATAGGTCAATATTAGATCATGTCTCCAGTTCATTCCATTCGGCTCTCTTGTGTTTAACACGAAAATCCAATAGGATTCTCTATTGAATAACTTACGTTTCAAATCGCCCCCTCTAACACTGTTTCAGACTTTTTCTATTGCATTAACGCACAATGTGTATACATCCACATTATGTTGGTACCGAAAATGTCGGGACAAGGCTGATATATTAAATTATTCACCTCTGGCATCTGATATGTCTAATGCGGGTTTTGAGGGGGTTTGAATTGCATCCCACATACCGGCATCTACAGACAGAGCAAGCAACCAAATAAACAACCGGAGTCGTACTTTTTTAAAATCTTTGTTTGTTTATTACTTTGTGTAGGGTTGCTGTATAATTGCATTCATTTTTTGTGTGGGTTTTTTCTGCCTGAATTCATGTGTACATACACATCCATTGTTCCATTTCCATGTTTTCCACATGTCATTATTAAGTGTGATGTCATGATACATGTGATGTTCCTAAGAAAGTATTTCAAGTTTAGATGTTATCTTGTGTGTTATGCCATGACTAAGGACCTGAAACGGTCCAAAACGCGTCGACTCCTGCCTGATGCAAGTTTGTATCCGCTGATCCTACAATAAAGTACCTGTGGTTTTACCGCACTTGGTGCTGGACATTCCTTACTCACATGACACATATTTAATCACATGTCAATGGTTCTTAAAGACATAACACTTTTATATACAATACACAGCATAATGATAACTGTACAAGGGGAACAGGTGCAGGGGGCCCAGGGGACACTGCAGGGAGGCTGCCTGACAACTCCTGTACCGGGCCACCACAATTTCACCCATACATAATTAATTATTGGTTTAGTAGTCCATTTTTTGGTAAAATCAAGGACATTGGGCTCTGCAATAAAAAAGGCCTTTGTAGATAAAAAAATAAATAAAAGAGTTTTGGCTCCTAGAAGGCAAGGATAAAAAAAACAATAATATTAAAATGTTCTGGTCTTCAACAGGTTAAATCTGCATTCCTGGAGAATAAATGATCTAAGGCCAGTAGCTAGCATTAGCAATTTCATAACAAGACCAACAAAATGGCTGCCGTTTGCTTTGATATCCTTGGCAAGACATGACATCACAAAACCAACACTGTGTGACATCACAATGATGTACTTGTATAAAAGAAGGAGACACAGCTGGAGCTGCTGAGTTGTGGCTGAAGAGGCTGAAGATTTAGCTGAAGAAAGAAGCTGCTGAAGATACAGATGGAGAAAGCGGGATCCCTTTTAAGGCGGATCTATTGAATAGTGTCTAAGTATCACTGTATCGTATAGAGTAGAAGTATCATTGCATTGTATTGTATAGAGATGAATAATTATCATTGTATTGTATAGAGATGTATAAGTACCATTGTGTTGTATAGAGATGGTAATAGTCACACTCAGCAGTAGGAGGCAGACAATAGACGTGATCCAGGGTTATGTCCGATCGCCACTTGTGGGGTCAGGAAGGAATTATTTTTTCCCCTGAGATTGAAATCTCCGGGGTTTTTCTTCGCCTTCCTCTGGATTACCCGGTGGTGGCTCTTCTTCAGGTTTACTCTGTCCTGGACCCGAGAAAGAGTCACAAGCTGCATTATTTAATAGAATATGAAACCTCTGCCTACTGCTAAGGACACTCTTAAAAGGGCATTAGTAGCTGTGGCCACCACCTGATTTACTACTATTTGTAACTGGACTGACCTCTGTTTTGGGGTACATGTCCAGGTGCAATGTGGCTAATGCCCCTGTAAGATCGCCCTAATAAAAATTTAATTAAAAAGTGCAAATAAAGCTCTTTAATAAAAACGTGCATCTAAAAGATAAAAAGTGTTTCTGGTGTCATTTGTTCTAGAATTGTTCCATAGTGATCTGGGCTTGGTGGTGTCTCACAATCTCCCTCGGCCCAGTGGGTTGAAATGAGTGTCAGAAATGAGTGTAAACTATACCAGAAATCTACTCCAGCGCATAGATGAGTACATTTCAGAGCGTGTAGTGGGGTCAATAAAAGATGCATCGAATTTAGGATCTGTACCCCTTATTAAATTGGGTGCATCCCAATCTGATGTAGTTGTTCTTTAGGACCGGAGTTTTAAACTCCATCGCCACTAGGACTGCAAGGACATGAGCCGCCACCATTGACAGCAATGTAGTACACGTGGGTTCTGGCGAAAAAATGAACGTCTGCTGCGGAACTCTGCAGGCAGGCCCGGACTGGCCAACCGGGATACCGGGATCTATCCTCGTGAGCCGCTGGGCCTGGGGCCTGATTAACGTAGGGGCTCCGGGCCCCTACATGAAAATAGGACCAGCGGGTTGCACAGGCGGCCGCATAGGCCGCCTGCAGGCCCGGCTCTGTAACTAGACGGACCAAGCGCCAGGGGGGGCCAGGTCCGCAGTCTGGTGGGGGGGAGAGGGGCTGAAAATTTGCTGCCCGCTCTGTCTGCCACCCTGTTCAGCCCAGGGAGCGCATGGGAGTCACGTGCGACGTCACGTGCGGCGTCATTCCCCCCTGCGTGTTCACGCCGCCGTAAAGCTGGAAGCCCGGAACTGCTGCTGAGCGCGGGACGGATCTGCGTGTGAAAAAGGTAAGACTGAGGAGAGGGGGGGAGGTGTTGTATATGTATTATTGATATTGGGGGGGGGAGGCTGGGGGTGACGAACAAGGGGGAAGGGGTGTATAATTATGATTGATGGGGGGAGGCTGGGGGGTTAGGACCAAGGATGAGGGGGTTGGGGGGTTAGGACCAAGGTTGGGGGGGTATATTTATGATTGATGGGGGGGGGAGGCTGGGGGCGTTACGACCAAGAATGAGGGGGGGTGTATATTCATGATTGACGGGGGGTGTGAAGGCTGGGGTGTTAGGACCAAGGATGGGGGGGTTGAATATTTATGATTGATGGGGAGGGGGAGATTGGGGGGTTAGGACCAAGGATGAGGGGGGGGGGTGTATATTTATGATTGATGGGGGGGGGGGGCTGGGGGGTTAGAACCAAGGATGAGGGGGGGGTGTATATTTATGAATGAAGGGGGGGAAGCTGGGGGGTGTTGGTGAGGATAACAAGGATGGGGGGGGTTTGGGGAGGTGTGAGGCTGAGGAAACCAAGGATAAGAGGGAGGTGTATATGCATGATTGATAGATGCGGGGTGAGAAGAATATGGCATAAGTTATAGATTGTGGGGGGGGGGGGTCCAAGCGCTGAGACCCCCGCGATCTCCAGTACGGGCCTTGGCAGTCAGCTGGAAAAGAGATATGCCTACCCAGCACGAAGTGCCGGCCGACACATCCCTCCGTATACCCCATAGAGATACATGGAGGGAGCGTGCCGACCACGGCTTCCTGTGGGGTCAGACGTCAGCTTCTGGCTTACTGACTGGGCCCCCGTGCAGGAGATCGTGGGGGGTCTCAATGCTTGGACCCCCGCAATCTATAACTTATCCCCTATCCAAAGGCTAATCCAAAGACTAATGGCAGTATTATGTTTAGGGCGCAGTGTATGGCAGTATTATATTCAGGGCGCAGTGTATGCCAGTATTATATTCAGGGTGCAGTGTATGGCAGTATTATATTCAGGGCGCAGTGTATGGCAGTATTATATTCAGAGTCCAGTGTATGGCAGTATTATATTCAGGGTCCAGTGTATGGCAGTATTATATTCAGGGCGCAGTGCATGGCAGTATTATATGCAGGGCGCAATGTATGGCAGTATTATATTCAGGGCGCAGTGTATGGCATTATTATGTTCAGGGCGCAGTGTATGGCATTATTATATTCAGGGCGCAGTGTATGGCAGTATTATATTCAGGGCGCAGTGTATGGCTTTATTATATTCATTGTGCAGTGTATGGCAGTATTATATTCAGGGCGCAGTGTATGGCAGTATTATATTCAGGGCGCAGTGTATGATAGTATTATATTCAGGGCGTAGTGCATGGCAGTATTATATTCAGGGCGTAGTGCATAGCAGTATTATATTCAGGGCGCAGTGTATGGCAGTATTATATTCAGGGCGCAGTGTATGGCAGTATTATATTCAGGGCGCAGTGTATGGCAGTATTATATTCAGGGCGCAGTGTATGGCAGTATTATATTCAGGGCGCAGTGTATGGCAGTATTATATTCAGGGCTCAGTGTATGGCAGTATTATATTCAGGGCGCAGTGTATGGCAGTATTATATTCAGGGCTCAGTGTATGGCAATATTATATTTGGGGCGCAGTGTATGGCAGTATTATATTCAGGGCTCAGTGTATGGCAGTATTATATTCAGGGCTCAGTGTATGGCAGTATTATATTCAGGGCTCAGTGTATGGCAGTATTATATTCAGGGCTCAGTGTGTGGCAGTATTATATTCAGGGCGCAGTGTATGCCAGTATTATATTTGGGGTGCAGTGTATGGCAGTATTATATTCAGGGCTCAGTGTATGGCTGTATTATATTCAGTGGGTACAGTGTGTGGCAATATTACATTCAGTGGGTGCAGTGTGTGGCAGTATTTTATTTAGGGCACAGTGCATGGCATTATTATAATCAGGGCACAGTGCATGGCATTATTATATTCAGGGCTCAGTGTATGGTAGTATTTTATTTGGGGCGCAGTGTATGCCAGTATTATATTCAGGGCTCAGTGTATGGCAGTATTATATTTGGGGTGCAGTGTATGGCAGTATTATATTTGGGGTGCAGTGTATAGCAGTATTATATTCAGGGCTCAGTGTATGGTAGTATTATATTTGGGGTGCAGTGTATGCCAGTATTATATTCAGGGCTCAGTGTATAGCAGTATTATATTCTGGGCGCAGTGTGTGGCTGTATTATATTCAGTGGGTACAGTGTGTGGCAGTATTTCATTCAGTGGGTGCAGTGTGTGGCAGTATTTTATTTAGAGCACAGTATCTGGCAGTATTATAAAGATTATTGTCGTCATACAGAGGATGAGGATCTGCTGACATAGTGAGGAGACAATGAAGTTTGGGCCTCAGACTCTGCAGAGAAGATGGAGCTGGAAGAAGACCTGGCATCTGGACCAGAGGAAAAGGAACGACAACAGAGAAGACGTCGCTCAGGTCAGTGATATCATTGTGTATTCTCCTGTCTGTCCCATCAGAGCTGTAATTTGTAAGTTCTGCAGTGATGATGGGGACACTGTACTCCAATCTGTGGCCTTCAGCTGTTACAAAACTGCATCCCATAATACCTGAGGCTTCAGACATGATGGGAGTTGTAGCTTTGCAACAGCTGGAGAGCAACTTGAAGCGAGGTGATTGGTGGAGGTCCCAGCATTCAGTATCCACCCAAAAAAAATAATGGACTGCTTATTCTTAAATGTCAGGGTGTATTTTTGGTCACAGTCCAAACCCCCTCAAAAAAAGTCGCAAATTTAAGCCTGGTCAGACCTGGCTTACAAAACGTGCTGTAGCATTTTAAAAAAAAGGTGTACAAAAAGTCGCAAACTGCTACTTTTTGTACAACTTTTTGTGAAGCTCCGCTCCCCTGCCATTTGCCCGCATCTACCTCCCACTGGCTAGCTGGTAGAACTACAACTCCTAGCATGTCCTCACTGTAAGAGCATGCTGGGAGTTTAGTCTTCCAACAGCTAGCTGGCAGGTGGGAGATGCGGGCGGGGGGGGGGGGGGGGGGTGTCTTTGTTTTTGTACTTGAGGATTGGGGGGGGGGGGGGGGGCTGTCCTCAGTGTACAGAGCCCTGCTTGTCCTCAGGGTACAGATCCCTGCTTGTCTTCAGTGGTACAGAGCCCTGCTTGTCGTCTGTGTACAGAGCCCTGCTTGTCCTCGGTGTACAGAGCCCTGCTTGTCCTCGGTGTACAGAGCCCTGCTTGTCCTCGGTGTACAGAGCCCTGCTTGTCCTCGGTGTACAGAGCCCTGCTTGTCCTCAGTGTACAGAGCCCTGCTTGTCCTCAGTGTACAGAGCCCTGCTTGTACTCAGTGTACAGAGCCCTGCTTGTCCTCAGTGTACAGAGCCCTGCTTGTCCTCAGTGTACAGAGCCCGCTTGTCCTCAGTGTACAGAGCCCCGCTTGTCCTCAGTGTACAGAGCCCTGCTTGTCCTCAGTGACTGCACATAATGTGGGGAACTATACTGCACCTAATATGGGGACTGTACAGAACCTAATGTGGGGGGAACTGTACTGCACCTAATGTGGGGGGAACTGTACTGCACCTAATGTGGGGGGAACTGTACTGCACCTAATGTGGGGGGAACTGTACTGCACCTAATGTGGGGAGCTATACTGCACCTAATGTGGGGAAACTATACTGCATCTAATGTGGGGGAACTATACTGCACCTAATGTGGGGGAACTATACTGCACCTAATGTGGGGGAACTATACTGCACCTAATGTGGGGGGAACTATACTGCACCTAATGTGGGGGGAACTATACTGCACCTAATGTGGGGGAAACTAATATGCTTTAAAATGCATGATTTTACCTTTTATGAACAAGAAAATTACGACGTGCTGGTATAATGACGCAACACTATGGGGCTGGTATGTCATTTTTTCCAGGGCTGGTTTTCACACCCAGTCCGGCCCTGTCTGCAGGGTGCACTGCATAGAAAAATCCCATTGAAGAGATTGGGAGGCTGCTGCACCAGAAATGCTTTAGTGTGAAAACAAACAAACAAACCTCTACTTACCAGTTTATTCCATACTGCATCCAGCACCTCTACACTGATCATCCCTGCCAGCCTAGTTGACATGTTTTACAATGTCAACAAAACAGCCGATCTCAGCAAAAGAGGACATGAAACCCTGAGGCTATGTTCGCATGCCAGAATTTCTGTGTGGTATTCTACATTTGAATTCAATGGGATTCTGCTGCGCTGTGCGCATACCAGGATTTTCACGCCAGAAATTCAAATTCCGGTGTCCTCAGAAGGAATGGACATGTGTAAGGATCCGGACTGGTAGCAGGAAGCGGTACTGGTAGTGGATCCTCTGTGTCAGTGAGGAATTGGCGTGGACCGTACCGGAGGATCAGTTCTAAGTAGTTACTGGTATTCACCAGAGCCCGCCACAAAGCGGGATGGTCTTGCTGCGGCCGTAACTACCAGGTCGTGTCCCCCGGTATCGGCTCAATCTCACTGACTGCTGAGACGTGCGAAGCACAGAAGGGACAGGCATAGGCATAGTCAGACGTAGCAAAAGGTCAGGGCAGGCAGCACGGGTTCAGAGGCGGTAGTCGTTAGCAACGGGTTCAGCAACGGGCAAGGAATACACAATAAACGCTGTCTCTTGGGCACTGAGGCAACACAAAGATCCGGCAAGGGCAGGAAAGGGCAGGGTACATTTATAGGAGCAGAGGACATTGGATTGGGCCAGGCACCAATCAATGGTGCACTGGCCCTTTAAATTTTACACAGTCGGCGCGCGCGCACCCTATAGTGCAGGGACGCACACGCCGGGAACCACATGACAGGGGAGCAGAGGAGACAGCCGGAGCGGGTGCCGGTAAGTAAGGATGGGCCGCGCGCGGGGACAGCCCGCAGCGCAGACCGTATCCCTGCCGGCTACAGAAGCGAAGTGTCCCTGGTCAGAGAGTCTGACCGGGGCACTCAGCGGGGACTAACGCGGTGAGCGCTCCGGTCCAAGAGCAGAGGATGGAGCGCTCAGCGTTACAACAGTCTATTCTTTCTGCGGACTCCGCATGGAATACATTGCTGTCCATGAGACGACACATTTCCAGTGGTCCTAGGGCCGGCATGTTATGCCAGCGCTCTGCATTCAGGGGCAATGTCCACACAGATTTTCTGTACGGACATTGCCATGTGAACATAGCCTGAGATTTTGGATTGGCTGTAATAGTGACATGAGTATACAGGCACTTTATCTCTGCAGCCAAGTAAACAAAGCTGACAAGGAAGACCACAGCAGTGGCGCTAGACAGCGGGGATTAAACAGGTAGTAATTGGGACAGGAATAAAACTGGATGAAGAACAGCACGGAATGGATGGAAGTGACTAGAGATGAGCGAATTTACAGTAAATTCGATTTGTCACAAACTTCTCGGCTCGGCAGTTGATGACTTTTCCTGCATAAATTAGTTCAGCTTTCAGGTGCTCCGGTGTGCTGGAAAAGGAGGATACAGTCCTAGGAGACTCTTTCCTAGGCATGTATCCACCTTTTCCAGCCCACCGGAGCACCTGAAGGCTTAACTATTTTACGCAGAATAAGACATCAACTGCCGAGCCGAGAAGTTCGTGAGGAATCGAATTTACTGTAAGTTCGCTCATTTCTAGAAGTGACCACCACCAAAACAACTATGAACCATCTGCAGAATAATCTCACACTAAAGATTGTAGGGAGATGACTAAATACCTCAAGGACCATGAGGTCATAAAGTATGGTGGTTAACCAAAAAGTAGCCAGATTGGTGACTTCTTGGAAAATAATCTGCATGTCAGGAAAAATACTACAACCAGTACCAGATCCAATCCATGCTGAAGAAAGATCATGGGAAAAAAATTAAGTTAGGAGTCATGTAATGGAAGAAGAACTTCTAGTCCTGTAGATAATATCAGATGGAGAAAGATCGCTGGTCTTCAACATGGTAGCTGGTGGTGGGCTTAACCCTTGGTAAAATGGATGTCCTTGGGAGACAGATGCCAGGAAACGTCATATAAAAAGTGATAACGTGAGCAAGCCATGCCCGATAAGGCTAGCCAGAACTAACTACAAGAGTGATCAATAGAACAAGGTGGAGGATGAGTTTATATTTGCCTTAGACCAGAAGTCTTCAGCATGGAAAACTTGCTATGAGTAGGCTGCCAGCAGAGAGTGGGCCACGGATAGTCAGAATGTGGCTCTTAGTCCACAATAGGATCCTGGTTAACATTGGGAACTTCAGGCCCCCTAACGGTTAAAGACATGGACATGGTGGCAATGGTATCTTGGATAAGATATTCCCCTAGCAGGGGAGTCTGGACAGGGGTGGCTCTGTGAAATAGTTGGGAGGGGAAAATAAAAAATATATATATTTTTTTTTTTCTGTTGCAATTCTTTATTTGAATAATATAAATCACAATGTTCCCCTAAAACCTTAAAAAAGGCACGCTGCAATTGCAAAAATGTATCCAAATGTATCCAATAAGACTTGGGCAAATAAAGCATTATGGCTTCACATGATCAAGACAAGGAGGGTCAATGCAGTTACAGTCTGTAAGTGGTCACCAATCATTTCATCTGTATTAAAAGAAAATGATCATCTATGTCAGAAGAACAGACCGCCACACTAGGAAGAACGTATAGAGATTTGCAAATCTCCAACCTATTAAAGTTAGTACCATATATATATAATTCTACATTTGTTTATTGGAATAAGGCAATAGAGACCCATAAGGGAAAATGAAGTTTAACCCCTTAAGGACTGAGCCCTTTTTCACCTTAAGGACTCGGCCATTTTTTGCAAATCTGACCACTGTCACTTTAAACATTAATAACTCTGGAATGCTTTTAGTTATCATTCTGATTCCGAGACAGTTTTTCCGTGACATATTCTACTTTAACTTAGTGAAAATTTTTTTGTAACTTGCATCCTTTCTTGGTGAAAAATCCCAAAATTTGATGAAAAATTTGAAAATTTTGCATTTTTCTAACTTTGAAGCTCTCTGCTTGTAAGGAAAATGGATATTCCAAATATTTTTTTTTTATTCACATATACAATAAAATTGATGAGTTTTTACTTTTGGAAGACACCAGAGGGCTTCAAAGTTCCGCAGCAATTTTCCAATTTTTGACAAAATTTTGAAACTCGCTTTTTTTCATGGACCAGTTCAGGTTTGAAGTGGATTTGAAGGGTCTTCATATTAGAAATACCCCATAAATGACCCATTGTAAAAACTGCACCCCCCAAAGTATTCAAAATGACATTAAGTAAGCGTTTTAACCCTTTAGGGGTTCCACAGGAATAGCAGCAAAGTGAAGGAGAAAATTCACAATCTTCATTTTTTACACTCGCATGTTCTTGTAGACCCAATTTTTGAATTTTTGCAAGGGGTAAAAAGGAGAAAATTTTTACTTGTATTTGAAACCCAATTTCTCTCGAGTAAGCACATATCTCATATGTCTATGTTAATTGTTCGGCGGGCGCAGTAGAGGGCTCATAAGGGAAGGAGCGTCAAATGGTTTTTGGGGGGCATGTCACCTTTAGGAAGCCCCTATGGTGCCAGAACAGCAAAAAAAAACACATGGCATACCATTTTGGAAACTAGACCCCTCAGGGAACGTAACAAGGGGTAATGTGAACCTTAATACCCCACAGGTGATTCACGACTTTTGCATATGTAAAAAAAAATATATATTTTTACCTAAAATTCTTGGTTTCCCTAAAGTTTTCCATTTTAAAAAAGGGTAATAGCAGAAAATACCCCCAAAAATTTTAAGCCCAATTTCTCCCGATTCAGAAAACACCCCATATGGGGGGTGAAAAGTGCTCTGCTGGCACACTACAGGTCTCAGAAGAGAAGGAGTCACATTTGGCTTTTTGAAAGCAAATTTTGCTCTGGGGGCATGCCGCTTTTAGGAAGCCCCTATGGTGCCAGAACAGCAAAAAATACCCACATGGCATACCATTTTGGAAACTAGAGCCCTCGGGGAATGTAACAAGGGGTTAAGTGAACCTTAATACCCCACAGGCGTTTCACGACTATTGCATATGTAAAAAAATTAAATAAAATTTACCTAAAATGCTTCTTTTCCCAAAAATGTTACATTTTTAAAAAGGATAAAAGCAGAAAATACCCCCCAAAATTTGTAATACAATTTCTCCCGAGTACGGAGATACCCCATATGTGACCCTTAACTGTTGCCTTGAAATACGACAGGGCTCCAAAGTGAGAGCGCCATGCGCATTTGAGGCCTAAATTAGGGATTGCATAGGGGTGGACATAGGGGAATTCTACGCCAGTGATTCCCAAACAGGGTGCCTCCAGCTGTTGTAAAACTTCCAGCATGCCTGGACAGTCAACGGCTGTCCGACAATACTGGGAGTTGTTGTTTTGCAACAGCTGGAGGCTCCGTTTTGGAAACCGTGGCGTACCAGACGTTTTTCATTTTTATTGGGGAGGGGAGGGGGGCTGTGTAGGGGTATGTGTATATGTAGTGTTTTTAACTTTTTATTTTATTTTTTGTGTTAGTGTAGTGTAGTGTTTTTAGGGTACAGTCGCACGGGCGGGGGTTCACAGTAGTTTCTCGCTGGCAGTTTGAGCTGTTGCCGAAAATTTGCTGCAGCTCAAACTTGCAGCCCGATACTTACTGTAAGCCTCCGCCCATGTGAGTGTACCCTGTACATTCACATTGGGGGGGACATCCAGCTGTTGCAAAACTACAACTCCCAGCATGCGCTGACAGACTGTACAAGCTGAGAGTTTTAGTTTTGCAACAGCTGTAGGCACGCTGGTTATGTATCACTGAGTTTGTGACCTTAGTCAGTGTTTCAAAACCAGTGTGCCTCCAGCTGTTGCAAAACTACAACTCCCAGCATGTACGGTGCATGGTGTAAGGTGACTGCTGGGAGTTGTAGTTTGCAACAGCTGGAGGCACACCGGTCGTGAAACACTGAGTTAGTTAAAAAAAAAAATGGGTTTCATAACCAGTGTGCCTTCAGCTGTTGCAAAACTACAACTCTCAGCAGTCACCGACAGCCAATGGGCATGCTGGGAGTTGTAGTTATGCAACCAGCAGATGCACCACTACAACTCCCAGCATGCACTTTAGCTGTTTGTGCAAGCTGGGAGTTGTAGTTATACAACAGCTGAAGGTACACTTTTCCATAGAAAAAATGTGCCTCCAGCTGTTGCAAAACCATAAGTCCCAGCATGCCCATAAGGGAATGCTAGGAGTTGTGGTGGTCTGCCTCCTGCTGTTGCATAACTACAGCTCCCAGCATGCCCTTTTTGCATGCTGGGAGCTGTTGCTAAGCAACAGCAGGAGACTGTAACTCACCTGCTGCTGCTGCTCCATCGCAGGACTGTCCCTCGCCGCCGCCGTCGCTCCTGGGGCCCCGATCCCAACATGGACGCCGGGGATCGGGGTCCCCAGCACCCGGGGTCGTCTTCCCGCACCCGCTCACGCCCTCCGGAAGAGGGGCGGAGCGGGTGCGGGAGTGACACCCGCAGCAGGCGCCCTGATTGGTCGGCCGGCCGACGAATCAGGGCGATCGTGAGGTGGCACCAGTGCCACCTCACCCCTGCAGGCTCTGGCTGTTCGGGGCCGTCAGAGACGGCCCCGAACAGCCAGTAATTCCGGGTCACCGGGTCACTGGAGACCCGATTGACCCGGAATCGCCGCAGATCGCTGGACTGAATTGTCCAACAATCTGCGGCGATCGCCGACATGGGGGGGCATAATGACCCCCCTGGGCGATATGCCGGGATGCCTGCTGAACGATTTCAGCAGGCATCCGGCTCCGGTCCCCAACCGGCTAGCGGTGGGGACCGGAATTCCCACGGGAGTATGGATACGCCCTGCGTCCTTAAGAGGTTAAATGCAACTCGTGGTCGCACATACAGTGGTTTATACATCATGTATTTACAGAGTACCAACACAAATTGCAATACAGTTCTCATATGTGCATCTTTTATAGGTGAAGCACATTGAAACAAGTGGCAAGCCTGAAATATCAAGCAATTCATTGTAAAAGCATATTCCGTCAGTGCAGCATAAACTGCTACATGAATGGACACTCTAACTATCAGGTCAGACTTTACACTTACCCCCCATTTGCCAGCTTTAGATTAGGTGCAATTATTGCTCATTACTTTAAAGAGAAAATTGACAATAAACACTTAGTGACAACCTTTAAAGGGGTACTCCGCCCCTAGACATCCCATTCCCCATCCAAAGATCTCGACTGCTACACTCCAAACATCCGGTGCACGCCCCCTCCCATAGACTTGCATTGAGGGGGTGTGGCCGTGATGTCACGAGCCTCCGGCGCTCCAGAGCTGCACCTGATGTTCTAAACAAACACAGAGTTCAGCAGGGAGATCGTGGGGGGTTTCCTTTGGATAGGAGATAAGATGTCTAGGGGTGGAGTAACCCCTCAAGTCTTACCTTTGACCTGTCAGAGTTAATAATATATCCACCTGATTTGTCAATCTGTCGAGTACAATATCATTTGCCAGATGATAAATTAGAAAAACCATTATTTATGACCTGACAAGGAATCTCCTTTGAGATTAGTGCCAAGAGTTGAGTTGGCATTTCTGCTTAGACTTTATCCGTTCATATGACGTTCATATGTCATATGACATATGACGTATAAGACGTCTTGGCGTATAAGACGACCCCCAACTTTAACAGTTAAAATATAGAGTTTGGGATACACTCGCCATATAAGACTACCCCTTCTACCGCGATGTATGGTACCTTGTAGTTCCCCCACATTAGGTAGGCATCATGTTCCCCCACATTAGGTAGGCAGTATAGTTCCCCCCACATTAAGTTGGCAGTTCCCCCACATTAGGTCGGCAGTTCCCCCACATTAGATCAGAAGTTCCCCCACATTAGGTCGACAGTTCCCCCACAATAGGTCGGGAGTTACCCCATATTAGGTCAGCAGTTACTCCACATTAGTAGGCAGCTCCCCCACAATCGTAGGCAGCTCCCCCACAATAGTAGGCAGCTCCCCCACAAATTTTAGGCAGCTCCCCCCACATTTGTAGGCAGCTCCCCCCACATTAGGTCAGCAGTTCCCCCACAATAGTAGGCAGCTCCCCCCACAGTTGGAGGCAATTCACCCACATTAGTTCAGCATTTCCCCCACAATAGTAGGCAGTT
The DNA here is from genome assembly GCF_029499605.1 of Hyla sarda. Classification (NCBI taxonomy): domain Eukaryota; kingdom Metazoa; phylum Chordata; class Amphibia; order Anura; family Hylidae; genus Hyla; species Hyla sarda. Next base: position 273,104,697 of record NC_079191.1, on the reverse strand, counting down.
CCCCCACAATAGTAGGCAGCTCCCCCCACATTTGTAGGCAGCTCCCCCCACATTTGTAGGCAGCTCCCCCCACATTTGTAGGCAGCTCCCCCACATTTGTAAGCAGCTCCCCCCACATTTGTAGGCAGCTCCCACTACATTTGTAGGCAGCTCCCCCCACATTTGTAGGCAGCTCCCCCCACATTTGTAGGCAGCTCCCCCCACATTTGTAGGCAGCTCCCCCCCCCCCACATTTGTAGGCAGCTCCCCCCACATTAGGTCAGCAGTTCCCCCACAATAGTAGGCAGCTCCCCCCACATTAGATTGGCAGCTCCCCCCAACAGACATACAGCTTCCAGCCATATACAGTGTATGGCTGCAGGCTGTATGTCTGTACTGGTCTGCCCCCACAGTGTTCCGATCACCGCTCCTCCGGCCCGAGTCACCATCTACTGCTATGGCCTATGGACCATAGCAGTAGGTGCCGGAACCGGGGAGCGGTGACCGGATCATTTAAGATAGCATGGCTGGTCACTCACCAGGCCCTGGTCGGCGCGCGTCCTCCTGCGGTCCTCCTGCGGTCCTCCTGGTTCTGCGCTCCTCTGCCTCTATGGTTGTAGGCACGAGACATCACTGACGTCCCGTGCGTACAACCATAGAGACAGAGGACTGGACCGAAGGAGGATCGCAGGAGCACACGCGCCGCCGGGGAATGGTAAGTGACCGGCGGACATCCTTATGTCCCGAAAATATTTTTCGGGATACAGTGATGTCCGGCATAGGAATACCTATGATTATCTGCCCGGGCCTGCTCCCGTGTGTGGCTGCAGGCGGGGGCCAGCCAGAGCAGGTAAAAACTAATACTGTATACTAAAAACCAGGGGGCCTCCAGCTGTTGTAAAACTACAACTCCCAGTATGCCCTAACAGCCTTTGCCATGATGGGAGTTGTAGTTTCACAACAGCTGGAGGCACCCTGGTTTTTAGTATACAGTATTAGTTTTTACTTGCTCTGGCCGGCCCCCGCCTGCAGCCACACACGGGAGCCGGCCCGGGCAGATAATCAGAAGTTTTCCTATCCCAGACCTCAATACCCGGCGTATAAGACGACCCCCGACTCTTCAGAAGAAAATTCGGGGTTAAAAAGTCGTCTTATACGCCGGGATATACGGTGTGGAATATCAGTAAGTATTGTGTATTCTGGATGTCATAAAACTGAGCATCATATAAATTACAATACTCAGAACCGACTTTCAGCTTTAAGCCAAGGCTTTAGGAGATAAAGATGTAGCATGTAGTCAGATATGGAGACATAGGTAGGCGACTCATTTCTACCAGATACCAGCTTCTTGTTAGGTATTTTGTTAAATATATATAGTTTCAATTGAAAGGAAATGTGTTAAACTGATGCCACTAAAGCTGCGCCCACTGCACAGCTTTTAGGTAAGTGTTACTTGTGTCCTGCAGCATGAACAGAAGCGAAGAAGGTCAGGAATCATCTGTAAAACATAGAATACTTGGCAGCTATGCAGATTTGCTTATTATCTAAGGCATGCTTATATTAAAACTAAAATTAAAAAATGCAGAGTTTGGGTAAATATACCGTTGGTTTGTTTGTATATTCGACAATATGTCCCTTATTCTTCTGTTAGCAGAAATCCCTGTCAGGTTTTATATATTGTATTTTTGTTTATCAACAATGAAAGTTTGTTATAAAAAAAAAAAAAAAATATATATATATATATATATATATATATATATATATATATATATATTGATATATATTAATGTAGCAGGCCCACTAAACAGAAAAGTCTATCCTGTGGTTCTCAACCTTTTTCGCGAATATTCCCCCAAAGGGTGAAAGTATGTCCCCTCTGATCCCCCTGGGCCAATATATGAGATACATAGAATAACACCCTCCCATACTGCGGTGTTACACTTAGTTTAACTTGCTTACCAGGCCTAGGTATATCCCGTTCGGCGGGAGTCGGAGGGCCGCACTGATGGGTGATGTCCTTCTGCGCTGTGCCGGCATCTCCACCCAACGTCAGGACGTCACACGACAGGCCCGGCAGCCACTGTAGCTCATTTAAAGTATCTGCGGCCACAGTACAATATAGTGAGCTGGCTGATCACAGGGGGCGATTGTTCTTTCTATTGCAGAGATGCAGAGCAGCTTTCCCCTGCGCTCACATCTCTGCACTATACTCCGGCCAGTGATGTGAATAGAACATCACTCATTCATATTTCCCTCAGAGCTGTGATATGCTGCAACCATCCGGCCAATGACCACTCTGGGCGGAAAGTATGAATGAGTGATGTTCTATTCACATCACTGGTCGGAGTATAGTGCAGAGATGTGAGCGCTGTATAGAGCCACTCCACATCTCTGCTATATTATGGACGATCACATCAGGTATCACGACTGACACTCGGGGCGGTATGTCTATTAGTACAAGTACTACTACTCCCATCTTGGAACAGTCTGTTCCATGCTGGGAGTAGTAGTACTACCTTAAAAATGTAAAACATAGAGTAAAAAAGTGAAACACGCACACTTTATTAAAAATTAATTAAAATGTAGTTAAAAAATATAAATGTTGTTAAATACATATTTTTTCCATCACTACTGCATCCTTTTTTTCTTTTGGTACCCAACAAATTTTAGGTACCCAAAAAAATGCCAAGGTGCAATTTCCACACAAATGAAAAAATGCCAGAAAAAACGGCAGAAAAAACGCCAGACGCAGGAAATTGCACTGCCGTTTTTTCAGACGTTTTTTTTCAACACAAAATAAGGAGGACAACAAACAAGTAGAAACTTAGCCTTACAAGTGTTTTGCTATACACATATTTATTTCCTTTGTGTGTATTGGAATTTAACCCAAAAAGGGAGTAAAAAAAGCAAATTGGAAATAATGTCACACCAAACTCCAAAAATGGGCTGGACAAAATTATTTGCACCCTTTCAAAATTGTGGAAAAATAAGATTGCTTCATGCATGTGATGCTCCTTTAAACTCACCTGGGGCAAGTAACAGGTGTTGGCAATGTAAAAATCACGCCTGAAAGCAGATAAAAAGGAGAGAAGTTCACTTAGTATTTGCATTGTGTGTCTGGGTGTGCCACACTAAGCATGCACAACAGAAAGAGGAGAAGAGAACTGTCTGAGGACTTGAAAACCAAAATTGTGGAAAAATATCAACACTCTCAAGTTTACAAGTCCATCTCCAGAGATCTAGTTTTGCCTTTGTCCAAAGTGCGCAACATTATCAAGAAGTTTGCAACCTATGGCACTGATGCTAATCTCCCTGGGCATGGACGGAAGAGAAAAATTGATGAAAGGTGTCAACGCAGGATAGTCCATATGGTGGATAAGCTGCCCCAAACAAGTTCCAAAAATATTCAAGCTGTCCTGCAGGCTCAGGGAGCATCTGTGTCAGCGTGAACTCTCCATCGACATTTAAATGAAATGATACACTATGGCAGGAGACCCAGGAGGACCCAATGCTGACACAGAGACATAAAAAAGCAAGACTACATTTTGCCAAAATGAACTTGAGTAAGCCAAAATCCTTCTGGGAAAACATCTTGTGGACAGAGGAGACCAAGATAGAGCTTTTTGGTGAAACACATCATTCTACTGTTTACCGAAAACGGAATTAGGCCTATAAAGAAAAGAACACAGTACCTACAGTGAAATATGGTGGAGGTTCAATGATGTTTTGGGGTTGTTTTGCTGCCTCTGGCACTGGGTGCCTTAAATGTGTGCATGGCATCATGAAATCTGAGGATTACCAACGGATTTTGGGTCGCACTGTACAGCCGAGTGTCAGAAAGCTGGGATTGCGTCCAAGATCTTGGGTCTTCCAGCAGGACAATTACCCCAAACATACGTCAAAAAGCACCCAGAAATGGATGGCAACAAAGCACTGGAGAGTTCTGAAGTGGCCAGCAATGAGTCCAGATCTAAATCCCTTTGAACACCTGTGGAGAGATCTTAAAATTGTTGTTGGGAAAATGCGCCCTTTCAATAAGAGAGACCTGGAGATGTTTGCAAAGGAAGAGTGGTCCAACATTCCGGCTGAGAGGTGTAAGAAGCTTATTGATGGTTACAGGAAGCAATTGATTTCAGTTATTTTTCTAGAGGGTGTGCAACCAAATATTACGTGAAGGGTGCCAATAATTTTGTCCAGCCCATTTTTGGTGTTTGGTGTGACATTATGTCCAATTTGCTTTTTTTCCTCCCTTTTTTGGTTTTGTTCCAATTCACACAAATGCAATAAACACGTGTATTGCAAAACATGTGTTACTGCAATCCTTTTCTGTGAGAAATACATCATTTTCTTGAAAAATTTCAGGGGTGCCAACATTTACGGCCATGACTGTATACATACATATAAATATATATAAATATAGATATAGATATATATAGTTTAAGTGATATCTAAAAATTATTACCGTATATACTCGAGTATAAGCCGAGTTTTTCAGCACGATTTTTCGTGCTGAAAACACCCCCCTCGGCTTATACTCGAGTGAACTCTCCGCCCTCAGTGGTCTTCAACCTGCGGACCTCCAGAAGTTTCAAAACTACAACTCCCAGCAAGCCCGGGCAGCCATCGGCTGTCCGGGCTTGCTGGGAGTTGTAGTTTTGAAACCTCTGGAGGTCCGCAGGTTGAAGTCCACTGCGGCCTTCGACATCTTCCAGCCCCCTCTCACCCCCTTTAGTTCTGTACTCACCTCCGCTCGGCGCTGGTCCGGTGCTGCAGGACTGTCCGGTGAGGAGGTCGTCCGGTGGGATAGTGGTTTCCGGGCTGCCATCTTCACCGGGGGGCCTCTTCTCCGCGCTTCGGGCCCGGCCCCGGCATAGTCACATTGCCTTGATGACGACGCAGAGGTACGTTCATTAACAACATCCCTCTGCGTCATCGTCAAGGCAATGCCTCTATTCTGGGCCCGAAGCGCGGAGAAGAGGCCTCTCCGGTGAAGATGGCAGCCCGGAACCACTATCCCACCGGACGACCTCCTCACCGGACAGTCCTGCAGTACCGGACCAGTGCCGAGCGGAGGTGAGTACAGAACTAAAGGGGGTGAGAGGGGGCTGGATGATGTCAAAGGCCGCAGTGGTTTTCAACCTGCAGACCTCCAGAGGTTTCAAAACTACAACTCGGAGCAAGCCCGGACAGCCGATGGCTGCCGGGGCTTGCTGGGAGTTGTAGTTTTGAAACATCTGGAGGTCCGCAGGTTGAAGACCACTGTATCAGACATTGACAAGCGGTGATGATGATGACATGTGGTGATGATGACAAGGGGATGATGAAGGGGGGGGTGGGATTATGACAAGGGGATGATGAAGGGGGGGTGGGATTATGACAAGGGGATGATGAAGGGGGGGTGGGATTATGACAAGGGGATGATGAAGGGGGGGGGTGTGGAATGAAGACAGGGGGATGATGAAGGGGGGGGTGAGATGATGACAAGAGGATGATGACAAGAGGATGATGACAAGGGGATGATGAAGGGTGGGTGTGGGATGATGACAAGGAGATGATGACAAGGGGATGATGAAGGGGGTGGGGATGATGACAAGGGGATGATGACAAGGGGATGATGAAGGGGGTTTGTGGGATGATGACAAGGGGATGATGAAGGGGGTGTGTGGGATGATGACAAGGGGATGATGACAAGGGGATGATGACAGGGGGTGATGATGAAGGGGGGATAATGAAGGGGGGATGATGACAGGGTGATGATGATGAGGGTGTTAATGACGGGGGTCTGGATGATGACGGGGGGTGATGTATTTCCCACCTTAGGCTTATACTCGAGTCAATAACTTTTCCTGGGATTTTGGGATGAAATTAGGGGCATCGGCTTATATTCGGGTCAGCTTATACTCGAGTATATACAGTATCATTTTATCATGGGAAAGGTTTTAAAATAAAACAAACCCAACCATATCTACAAATATAACCACCTTTTCATATGGCTCCTCTAACGTGAATAGACATAAATAATATATGATAATCAACCATAATAATTTCGACAAAACCACCAGTATGCACATCAGGAACCATCCTACATATATATATATATATATATATATATATATATATATATATATATAGGCATTTGGGTGTGTGCATTTTGGGGCTTTACACATTATCATTTTATTCTATTTTTTTAAATTAATTTTTATTGTTACATGTCACAATATATGCTCGTATTTGAGAATTATACTTTCGTGTTTTGGTTATTCCCTGCGACTCCAGTGTCCGGGTCCCTTGTCGATAGGACCGCGTTACGTGGTTCGGTCCCCTGGGGAGCAGGGCCCTCGGGCCACAAGTAACCTATTGAGATGCGTCTTTTTGACACATCTGGACGATGCATCTTCTATCACTTTCGTGTAATTTATACGTAGGATGGTTTCTGATGTGCATACTGGTGTTTTTGTCCAAATTTTTATGGTTGATTATTATATATTATTTATGTCTATTCACATTAGAGGAGCTACATGAAAAGGTGGTTATATTTGTATATATGGTTGGATTTGTTTTATTTTAAAACCTTTCCCGTGATAAAATTATTAATAATTTTTAGGTATCACTTAAAAAAAAAAAAATAATATACATATATATATATATATATATATATATATATATATATATATATATGGAAAGGAGCAGAAGGAGAACAGCATCGGGCCCCAGCTGTTAGTGTAGGTGATCATCCGGATAACCAGTCCAGTCTATCGACATCCACGCACCAATAGATCACAGCACAGAAGCAGCAAACTCCAATATATAAAGCAAGCTGTAGTCTTTTATTAGTTACCAGCAGTGCAAAGTTTCGGCTATATGTTAGCCTTTGTCAGGCATGAATAACAAGTGAACATAGTGCATATATATATGGTACAAACATTTCTGATTGGTACAAATACAGGTGTAGGTGTGTTACCCCGATGGCTTCGGGTCCCTGCTCCTCCCCGGAGCGCTCGCGGCGTTCGCCTCTGTGCAGCGCCCCGTTCAGACCCGCTGACCGGGAGCGCTGCACTGGTTTCACCGGTGGGGATGCGATCCGCGTAGCGGGACGCGCCCGCCCGCGGGTCGCATCCCAATCTCCTCACCTGCCCCGTCCTCTGGCTGTTCAGTCCCGGCGCGCATGGCCCCGCTCTCTAAGGCGCGCACACGCCGGCTCTCTGAAATTTAAAGGGCCAGTGCATCATTAATTGGTGCCTGGCCCAATCAGTACCTGCACCTGTGCTATATGTATATATAAACCCACTTCCCCTTCCTGTCCTTGCCGGATCTTGTTGCCTTGTGCCCTGTGAAAGCGTTTAGTGTGTTCCTAAGCCTGTGTACCCAGACCTCCTGCTGTTGCCCCTGACTACGACTCTTGCTGCCTGCCCTGACCTTCTGCTACGTCCGTCCTTGCTCTTGCCTTGTCCCTGTGTACCACGCCTGTCTCAGCCGTCAGCTGGGGTTGAGTTGCTATCGGGTGGAACGACCTGGGGGTTACCTGCCGCTGCAAGTCCATCCCGCTTTGCGGCGGGCTCTGGGGAAGACCAGTAACCCCTTAGACTCCGTTCCCCTGGTATGGCCCACAGCATCACCCCACTGACACAGAGGATCCACCACCAGTGTCCTCCGCTGCATACCAGTCCGGATCCTGACAAGGTGCTTCATCATTAAAAAGCCACATCCCCCAAAACATTCTCATTGGTCCATTTAGACATGTGGTGTTTATGTAGTCATAGCGACCATAGTGGTTTATCCACAAAACACTAAAATACAGCATCAATTATAAAGTGCTAAACATCCTAAAGTGTCCAGTGCTATAACTATGACAGCAGATATCTAGAAAGCTGACCTGTGCCCTTGATGTCCATAACGGCGATTCACTAACATTGCAAGCTTCTCTGATTGTAAACATTCCCACAGCGCTTGCACGCGTGTGATGTCACTTACTTCCTCCTCCTGTTTGGAGGAACTATGCCAGTGCCCTCACTAGCCTATGGCTGCAAATTGCGCACGCGTCAGTTCTTTATCTCTTTACGAACTGACTGCTTCCTGTCCATGTGCGTTAATAACTGACTTGCGCTATGGATCTAGGAGCATTCCTGCATATGTGCATGCGCATCGATGAAAATCATCTTTATTATTACTGCAAAATAATAATGACTTGCAATTGTGGTGAACCGCTGTTTTACAATAAGTCTTATAAGACAGTCATTTATTACATTACATACATATATAGAAATTGAACATTGGGAGCAGGTCAGCGAAGTCTAGATGTCATCATTCACCAGTGTCTTTGTGTAAAAGAAAGTGTTTCATGCTAAAAATTTACCTACAAAAAATGAGAAGAAAATACCAATTAATAATATGTTATTGCACCGAGCAGTTAATAGAGAAAAGCATGAAAATAAAATGAAAAATGAAAAATAAAGATCGAAAAAATGAATAAATAAAAAACAAAGAATAATAAATAAAAAATTATAAAAAAAATATACTAAATTAAAAATTTAAAATAAAATATAAAAAAATTAAAAATTAAAAAATCAAAAATAATTAATAAAAAATTTAAAGTAAAAAACAATTGGAAAGTTGTTTAGACGAGATGAATGTAAAATTCAGACAGAGGGGGTATCCACAAACTTTGCTCAATCATCATAGAAATAGATTAGACACGTTAGAGAGGTCCACATTGTTGACAAAACATCCTAAGAAGGTGACCAACAGAATTCCATTTGTGTCCACATACAGTTGTAATAGCCAGAAGATAGCGAAAATTTTACGAAATAATTGGGATCTAATAGATAAAACTACTGACACAGGTGAGTTCCCTATCAGTGCTAACCGCAAGGGCAGAAATCTAAAAGATCGCCTCATTAGATCAGACATTGGCAGTTTAAGGGGCCAACAAGGACAACAAATCATACTTGCACCATTACGACCAGGTAATTTTCCGTGTTTGGGGTGCAGTCATTGCAACAGCATTAGAAAGGGGGAAACCTTTAATCACCCACATTCTGGTCAACCCATCAAGATACAAGGTAGATATACTTGTCGGTCTAGTTTCGTGATCTATATGATACAGTGCCCATGTGGACTGTATTATGTAGGGGACACTGCAAATGAAGTACACATAAGATTAAATGGACATAAGTCCTCAATCAGAACACGTAAAATGGACTTACCGTTACCTAAACATTTATAGAGGCAGGGCAAAACATCAGCCAGCTAAGGTTCAGAGTAATCGATCATATACCCCCAATGCGTTTGGGCGGGGATCGTGAAAATCTATTGAGACAAAAAGAGTTAAGATGGATCCACAGATTAGGTACTTTGCACCCTAAGGGGATTAATATGGATTTTAGCCTGAAACCATTTATGTAACTTTCCAAGATATCCTTTTTTACTGTCCCCTTTCTTCTTTTTTTCATTCTTCTTTTTCCCTTTTTTTTGTCACTCTTTTTCTCTCGTTTTTTTTCCTTTCTTTTTTTCTCTATTTTCTTTTTTTCCACCCCCTTTTTCTTTCTCTTTTTTCTTCCCCCCTCCCGTCCCCTCTCTTTCTTTTCCTTATTCTTCTTTTTTTTCAACTATAATTTTTTTCATCTGTTTTGTTTTTTTCATATTTTATTTTTTATTATTTATTTTTTATTTTCTATTTTTTATCATAATTTTTTATTTATTTTTATTTTTTTACTTTTTATTGTTTATTTTTTATTTATTTTTTATCTAGTATATTTTTATTTAGTACCGTATTTATCGGCGTATAACACACACTTTTTATACTAAAAGTTTTAGCCTAAAGTCTACCTGCGTGTTATACGCCGAAAAACCGATGCAGTTCAATGATTTAAAGTGGGCGCTTTAAATCAATGAACTGCAGCGGCTTTGCAGGTGCAGAGACCTGCCGTTGCTGCCGGCTTCTCTGCCCCTGCCTGTCCTGGGATCTAGAGCCCTGCTGCCGGCCCTTCTCTCCCCCTGGCTATCGGTGACACTGCCCGTTCTCTCCCCCTGGCTATCGGTGCTGCTGCCCCATTGCTGGCGCTGACAGCCAGGGGGAGAGAAGCGGCGCCGGCAATGGGGCAGCGGCGCCGACAGACGGGGAGAGAACGGGAAGCGACACCCATTGCCGGTGCCGCTGCCCCCCCCATCCCCGGTTGTATAATAACCTGTTGCCGGGGTCGGGTCCGCGCTGCTTCAGGCCTACGGTGTGCGTCCAAAGCGTCGTTGCTATGCACTGCACGGCGCGGCGCAATGACGTCATTCATCATTGCGCTGCGCCGTGCAGTGCATAGCAACGACGTAGGGGTTGCACACCAGAGGCCTAAAGCAGAGCGGACCAGACCCCGGCAACAGATAATTATACAACCGGGGATGGGGGAGGCAACGGGGCAACGGCGCCGGCAATGGGTGCCGCTGCCCCTTCTCTCCCCCTGGCTATCGGTCCCGCTGCCCCATTGCCGGCGCCGCTTCTCTCCCCCTGGCTATCGGCGCCGGCAATGGGGAGCCGGCACCGATAGTCAGGGGGAGAGAACTGGCAGCGGCGCAGATAGCCAGCAGGAGAGAAGCGGCGGCAGCAGGGCTCCAGACACCAGGAAAGGCAGGGGAGAGAAGCCGGCAGCGACGGCCTCTCTCCCCCTGCCTTTCCTGGGGGTGTATCGGGGTATACGCATGCACACACACGCACCCTCATTTTACCAAGTATATTTGGGTAAAAAACTTTTTTTACCCAAATATCCTTGGTAAAATGAGGGTGCATGTTATAGGCCGGTGTGTGGTATACCCCGATAAATACGGTATAGTTTTTTTCTTATTATTCTTTGTTTTTTATTTCTTCATTATTTCAATCTTTATTTTTCATTTATTCATTTTTCATTTTATTTTCATGCTTTTCTCTATTTACTGCTCGGTGCAATAATATATTATTAATTGGTATTTTATTCTCATTTTTTGTAGGTTAATTTATAGCACGAAACACTTTCTTTTACACAAAGACACTGGTGAATGATGACATCTAGACTTCGCTGACCTGCTCCCGATGTTCAATTTCTATATATGTATGTAATGTAATAAATGACTGTCTTATAAGATTTATTGTAAAACAACGGTTCACCACAATTGCAAGTCATTATTATTTAGCAGTAATAATAAAGATGATTTTATTTAGCAATTTTGTATATGTATATGGAATTTTGTATATTTTGTATAATAATCACATCGCAATGCACAATACATATGTGACATCAATGCGCATGTGCATATGCACGAATGCTCCTAGATCCATAGCGCAAGTCAGTTATTGATGCGCATGGACGGGAGGCAGTCAATTCGTAAAACGATAAAGAACTGACGCGTGCGCAATATGCAGCCATGGGCTAGTGAGGGCACTGGCATAGTTCCTCCGAACAGGAGGAGGAAGTAAATGACATCACACGCGCGCAAGCGCTGTGGGAATGTTTACAAACAGAGAAGCTTGCAATGCTGGTGAATCGCCGTTATGGACATCAAGGGCACAGGTAAGCTTTCTAGATCAGAAATGTTTATACCATATACATATGCACTATGTTCACTTGTTATTCATGCTTGACAAAGGCTAACATCTAGCCAAAATGTTACACTGCTGGTAACTAATAAAAGACTACAGCTTGCTTTATTTATTGGAGTTGGGAGCTTCTGTGCTGTGATCTATTGGTGCATGGATAAAAAAAAAAAAATATATATATATATATATATATATATGTATATATATATATATATATATATATTTTTTTTTTCTTAACATCGTGAGGTAGCACATCTGTTGTTAAGTATTGGTCATTCAGTCCGGTATTAGACTCTTGTAGTCCTGTTAGGGTTGCCTTCTATATGGCCCCATTTCCATCAGCACTGCATTAACTCACCTTGCCCCATATCTAGCTTATTCACTAGTAATGTTATGCCACACTTCCTGTTTTATGACACTGTGCGCACCGCGCTTGATGCCTCACTTCTGGTCACATTACGTGTCACATGATAGAGTCTAAATCCTAGGCAGCTAAAGGACCTGGTCCCTCTGCTGCCTAGGAAATAGCCTGCTCTATGTGAGATTGCTAAATCCTAGCCAGCAAAGGGACCTGGTCCATCTAATTGCTAGGAAATAAAGGACCTGACCCATCTAATGACTAGGAAATAAAGGACCTGGTCCATCTGATGACTAGGAAATAAAGGACCTGGTCCATCTGATGACTAGAAAATAAAGGACCTGGTCTATCTGAAGACTAGGAAATAAAGGACCTGGTCCATCTGATGACTAGGAAATAAAGAACCTGTTCCATCTGATGACTAGGAAATAAAGGTCCTGGTCGATCTGACGACTAGGAAATAAAGGACCTGGTCCATCTGATGATTCGGAAATAAAGGACCTGGTCCAGCTAATGACTAGGTAATAAAGGACCCGGTCCATTTGCTGCCTTGGAAATTAGCTTATTCTACATAAAAATGCTGGAAACTATAGGATAAAGGACCCGGTCCATCTGATGATTAGGAAATAGCGTATGCTACATAAAAAGCCTGGATACTATAGGATAAAGGACCTGGTCCATCAGCCGCCTAGAAGAAGTGTTTCTTATAGCATGAGATCTAACTTTCAGAGTAGCATTTAACAATGGCTGACTCTAACCAGCTAAAGGACTTTGTCCCTCTGCTGCCTAGGAAATAGCCTGCTCTATGTGAGATTGCTAAATCCTAGCCAGCAAAAGGACCTGGTCCATCTGATGACTAGGAAATAGCTTCTGCTACATAAAAAGGGTGGATACTATAGGATAAAGGGCCCGGTCCATCTGATGACTAGGAAATAGCTTCTGCTACATAAAAAGGCTGGATACTATAGGATAAAGGACCTGGTCCATCTGATGACTAGGGAATAGCTTATGCTGCATGAAAAGGCTGGATACTATAGGATAAAGGGCCCGGTCCATCTGATGATTAGGAAATAGCTTATGCTACATAAAAAGGGTGGATACTATAGGATAAAGGACCTGGTCCATCTGATGACTAGGAAATAGCTTATGCTACATAAAAAGGCTGGATACTATAGGATAAAGGACCTGGTCCATCTGATGACTAGGAAATAGCTTATGCTACATAAAAAGGCTGGATACTATAGGATAAAGGACCTGGTCCATCTGATGACTAGGAAATAGCTTATGCTACATAAAAAGGCTGGATACTATAGGATAAAGGGCCCGGTCCATCTGATGATTAGGAAATAGCGTATGCTACATAAAAAGGCTGGATACTATAGGATAAAGGGCCCGGTCCATATGATGATTAGGAAATAGCGTATGCTACATAAAAAGGCTGGATACTATAGGATAAAGGGCCCGGTCCATCTGATGATTAGGAAATAGCTTATGCTCCCACTCCTTACAGTATTACAACAAAGTTTTATACGAATCTACTTCCGATGAAGCATCCGAAGTCGATTCGCTCATCCCTATATGTTAAGTTTTCATCTCTGGTGTTGTAGTACAGCACCTGTAAACCCCAAGAGGACATTTTTCCTTTTCATGGACCACCCTTCCAAAAACCTGTCAGACACCTGTGGTGTGTAAATGCTCACTGTACCCCTTTTAACATTCCGTGAGGGGTGTAGTTTCCAAAATGGGGTCACATGTGCGTGTGTGTGTGTGGGGGGGGGGAGGGGGGTTGTCCACCGTTCTGGCAGTATGGGGGCTTTGTAAACACACATGGCCTTCAATTCCAGACACATTCTCTCTTCTAAAGCCCAATGGCGCTTCTTCTCTTCTGAGAACTGTGGTGCGCCGCAGAGCACTTTACGTCTACACATGGGATATTTCCCTACTCAGAAGAAATATTGCTACAAATTTTGGGGGGCTTTTTCCCATTACCCCTTGTGAAAATGAAAACTTTGGGGTAACACCAACATTTTACTGAAATAAATCTAATTTTTTATTTTCATGTCCAACTTTAACAAAAAATTGTCAAACACTTGTGGGGTGTTAAGGCTTACTGTACCCCTTGTTACATTCCGTGAGGGTTGTGGTTTTTAACATGGGGTCACATGTGTGCAAATCACCAGTTTAGGCCTCAAATGCACATAATGGGGGACATGTATCAAAGATTTTACCCCTGTTTTGTGGGTATTTTTTAGCGCAAAATTTTGCGCAAGCCCTTTTTTTTGCACATTTTTTTGCGCACGTTTTGGTAGAGCATGTCCTCCAGATGTGACTGAATCAGGGTACCTTGGAGCTGCATATATAGTACACATGGATTTATTACCTGCGTACTTTTTCTTTGCACCAAAAATTTTGACGCAAGTGCGTCTTTTTCCCCATAAATATAAGCCAACTTTAACTGCACGTAGCAATCCTTTCTATTTCTGAAGGAAAGTTCTACTAAGGAACCACCGGAATGTTATCACTTTCCTATCTCAATTCCTCATTTGGTTTGCTTAATATTTTTACTCCTTGGTTATTCCAAAGCACTTTTAAAATAATTTGCATATAGAATATTTGCTTACAGTTCAATTATCCATTAGATCACTTGTATATTGTTATTTTATGATCCAACAATTTAATACATTTACATAAGAAATGTTTGATATCTTACTTATTGAACAAGCTCCGTCACATTAAAATAGCTTTGTAATCCACTTAACACTGTAGATCATTCTCCTTTTATTTTTACAATTTACTGCTTTCCGTTATACTTTTCCCCAGCGCCCGGTAAGATGGTGGCTATATATGGCCAGCCATCTTACCATGTGACCACGGGGGGTTTCATCCCCCCCCCCCCTCCCCCAGCGATCGCTGCTATCAGCTAGTCAAATCGCTATGAGAATACTTTGCAGCGCGGTGTGTGAGTCCGGATCACGGGGATCGGGACACACACCGCTTTGCTAAGTGTCCCTTACCAGTCTCCCGGCATCACTTACCCGGCCATGCGGTGCCCCGAGCGATCCCGGCGCGAGCGGCGTCCTCTAGGCGGTCCCGGGGGTGGTGCGTCCCCGCGGTGAGTTCGCAGCAGCAGGGCGGCATCTTCACTGGCAGCAGTGAGATCGCCATAAAGCGATCTCACTGCTGCCTCTGGGAGTTTCAAAACTGCAAACTTTGGCTTTCTGGGCATGCTGGGAGTTGTAGTTTTGCAACATCTGGAGGGCCACAGTTTGGAGACCACTGTATAATGGTCTCCAATCTGTGCTCTTCCAGATGTTCCAAAATTACAAATCTCAGCATGCACACTCTGTCGAGGCATGCTGGGAGTTGTAGTTCTGTAACATCTGGAAGACCACAGATTGGAGACCATTATACAGTGGTCTACAAACTGTGGACCTCCAGCTGTGGCAAAACTACAACTCCCAGCATGCCCAGACTGCCCAAGTATGCTGGGAGTTGTAGTTCGTCAACATCTGACCCTTCAGATGTTGCCGAAATACAACTTCCAGCATGTCTGGCCATGCTGGGAATTATAGTTTTACAACAGCTGGAGGCACACTAGTTGGGAAACATTGTTCATTTCCTAACTCTTTTTACCCGTGTGCCTCCATCTGTGCCTCCAAACTATAACGCCCAGCATGCACTGACAGACCATGCATGCTGGGAATTGAAGTTGTGCAACAGCTGGAGGCACACTGGTTTGGAAACACTAAGTTAAGTAAAAAACTTTCAAGTGTTTTGCAACCAGTGTGCCTTCAGCTGTTGCATAACTACAACCCTCAGCATGCACAGACTTACAAAGGGCATGCTGGGAGTTGTAGCAGTATGCCTCCAGCTGTTGCATAACTACAAGTTCCAGCATGTCCTTCTGCTGTCACTGCATGCTGAGATTTGAAGTTTTTGCAACAGCTGAAGGCACACTGGTTTTGAAACACTGAATCTGTTTCCGTGTTTCGCAACCAGTGTGCCTCCAGCTGTTGCAAAACTACAACTCCCAGCATGCACGGACAGCCAAAGGGCATGCTCGGAGTTGTAGTTTTGCAACAGCTGGATGTTTCCCCCCCCCCCCCCCCCCCCTCCCCCTGCCCGCAGAGCATTTTACATCCACATATGGGGTATTTCCGTACTCAAGAGAAATTGTTACAAATTTAGTTTTTTTCCTTTTACCTCTTATGAAAATGAAAAGTATTGAGCAACACCAGCATGGTAGTGTAAAAAATAAATTCTTTTTTACAATAACGTGCTGGAGTAGACCCCAACTTTACCTTTTCAGAGGGGGTAAAGGCCCCACAAAATTTGTAACACATTTTCTCCCAAGTATGGAAATACCCCATATGTGGCCCTAAACTGTTGCCTGGAAATACAACAGAGCTCCAGAGTGAGAGAGCACCATGCGCATATGAGGCATAAATTAATTTTTATAAGGGTGGACCCGGATGCAAGCATAGCGCTTGCCTCCACCACCAAAAAATACCCTACGGCATTGTTTCCCAAACAGGATGCCTCCGGCTGTTGCAAAACTCCCAGCATGCATGGGCAGTCAATGGCTGTCCGGGAATACAGGGAGTTCTTATTTTGCAACAGCTGGACGGGAAACCAGAGTAATACGGGGAATGGGAGGACTACAGTACCCAGAAAGATTATCAGAATTAGGGTCATTTAGTTTGGAAAAAAGAAGGCTTAGGGGCGACCTCATAACTATGTATAAATAAATCAGGGGACCGTACAGAGATCTCTCCATGATCTATTTGTACCCAGGACTGTATCTATAACAAGGGGGAAGCCTCTACAATTAGAGGGAAGAAGGTTTCTACACCAGCACAGATGGGGGTTCTTTACTGTAAGAGCAGTGACACTGTGGCCCTCCCCAGCCTAAAAAACACCAACCTGTTACTGCCTAGGCCCAGGAGCACCATTTTTTGATGCTTCGGGCCTGTTGGTTCCGGTTCTTCCCAGTACCCCTGGGTTCTTGGGTACTGGGGTAATAATAGGGGGTTAGCACCCTAGGGGCAGATGGCATTAACCCCTTCTGTTAGTGATGCCAGGGCGTGGTTTATCCTCAATAGATCCCGAAAATATACAGCTGGATCCTGGGCTAGGCACGGGGGCAATAAGGACTCCGACGCCAAGTTATGGAACAACAGCAGCTTTACTGAGTTAGACTGGTGGAATAGTCTATACAGTTTAGTCAGGCCCACGGAGGTGACCAGTGACCTTAGGGCTTGCTAGGACTTGTAGTGGACTGGGACAATTTTGATTCAGGCCACGCTGACTGAAAAAAGGTTGACTTTGACTGACTTGACTGAGACTAACTATACCCCATTTGTAGCTTACCAGGCTTTGACTGGGGCATGGGGGTAGTGAACCTATAGACTTATGGCTGCGTGTTTGACTTGAGGCCTCCTCGGTACTCCAGACACACTCTTAGGACTTGACTGCACCGGAACTCAGCAAAGACATAAAGGGGTACTCCGCTGCTCAGCGTTAGGAACAAACTGTTTTGAATGCTGGAGCCGGTGTCGGGAGCTTGTGACATCATAGCCCCGCCCCCCCCATGATGTCACACCCCACCCCCTCAATGCAAGTCTATGGGAGGGGGCGTGACGGCTGTCATGCCCCCTCCCATAGACTTGCATTGAGGGGGCGGGGTGGGTGTGACATCATGAGCGCGGGGCTATGATGTCACAAGCTCCTGGCGCTGGCTCCGGCGTTCGGAACAGTTTGTCCCAAACGCTGAGCAGTGGAGTACCCCTTTTTCCTGGAAATCAAGAGACTGAGCTAACTCCTCCCAGGGCTTATATGGGGGAGACTGGGAGGGGTCCGATAGGACACCCTAAGGTCACATGGTCACTGATACCTCACTGGGTTACAATCACAATGCACTGTAAAGCAACACTGTGTGCGAACAGCTCTCTCCCTCGTGTTTCCAGCACCAGCGCACGGGCTAGCCAGCAGCGTCCCCGGACCGGATCAACGGTATAACAAAGGAATGTCCAGCGCCAATTGCGGTAAAACGACAAGTACTTTTATTGTAGGATCAGCGGATACAAACTTGCATCAGGCAGGAGACGAGGCGCTTCGGACCGTTACAGGTCCTTAGTCATGGCATAACACACAAGATAACATCCAAACTTGAAATGCATTCTTAGGAACATCACATGTATCATGACATCACACTTAATAATGACATGTGGAAAACATGGAAATGGAACAATGGATGTGTATGTACACATGAATTCAGGCAGAAAAAACCCACACAAAAAATGAATGCAATTATACAGCAACCCTACACAAAGTAGTAAACAAAAAATAAAAAAATAAAATAAAAAAGAAATAAGGGGGGCAGGATAAATTAGATGGACACGTCAATAGGTCAATATTAGGTCATGTCTCCAGTTCATTCCATTCGGCTCTCTTGTGTTTGACATGAAAATAAAATAGGATTCTCTATTGAATAATTTACATTTCAAATCGCCCCTTCTAACTCTGTTTCTGACCCGTTCTATTGCATTAACGCACAATGTGGATACAGCCCCATTATGTTGGTCCGGAAAATGTCGGGACAAGGCTAATATATTAAGTTGTTCACCTCTGGCATCTGATATGTGACGTCTAATGCAGGTTTTCAGGGGGTTTGAAGTACATCCCACATACTGGCATCTACAGGCAGAGCAAGCAGCTAAATAAACAACCAAAGCAGTATTTTTTATTTATTTTTTGTTTATTACTTTGTGTAGGGTTGCTGTATAATTGCATTCATTTTTTGTGTGGGTTTTTTCTGCCTGAATTCATGTGTACATACACATCCATTGTTCCATTTCCATGTTTTCCACATGTCATTATTAAGTGTGATGTCATGATACATGTGATGTTCCTAAGAAAGTATTTCAAGTTTGGATGTTATCTTGTGTGTTATGCCATGACTAAGGACCTGTAACGGTCCGAAACGTGTCGGCTCCTGCCTGATGCAAGTTTGTATCCGCTGATCCTACAATAAAGTACCCTTGGTTTTACCGCACTTGGCGCTGGACATTCCTTAACCCCTTAACGACGCAGGACGTATATTTACGTTCTGCACCGGCTCCCACGATATGAAGCGGGATCGCGCCGCGATCCCGCATCATATCGTGTCGGTCCCGGCGCTCATCAACGGCCGGGACCCGCAGCTAATACCACACATCCCTGATCGCCGCTTCTAAAGCGAAAGTGAAAGTGACCCGGCTGCTCAGTCGGGCTGTTCGGGACCGCCGCGGTGAAATCGCGGCGTCCTGAACAGCTGACCAGACACCGGGAGGGCCCTTACCTGCCTCCTCGGTGTCCGATCGACGAATGACTGCTCCGTGCCTGATATCCAGGCAGGAGCAGTCAAGCGCCGATAACACTGATCACAGGCGTGTTAATACACGCCTGTGATCTGTGTAAAAGATCAGTGTGTGCAGTGTTATAGGTCCCTATGGTACCTATAACACTGCAAAAAAAAAGAAAAAAAAAAAGGGTTAATAAAGGTCATTTAACCCCTTCCCTAATAAAAGTTTGAATCACCCCCCTTTTCCCATAAGAAAAATAAAACAGTGTAAAAAAATAAATAAATAAACATATGTGGTATCGCCGCGTGCGTAAATGTCAGAACTATAAAAATATATCATTAATTAAGCCGTACGGTCAATGGAGTACGCGCAAAAAAATTCCAAAGTCCAAAAAAGCGTATTTTGGTCACTTTTTATACCATTAAAAAATTTATAAAAAGTGATCAAAAAGTCTGATAAAAACAAAAATCATACCGATAAAAACTTCAGATCACGGCGCAAAAAATGAGCCCTCATAGCGCCCTGTACGTGGAAAAATAAAAAAGTTATAGGGGTCAGAAGATGACATTTTTAAACGTATAAATTTTCCTACATGTAGTTATGATTTTTTCCAGAAGTGCGACAAAATCAAACCTATATAAGTAGGGTATCATTTTAACCGTATGGACCTACAGAATAATAAGGTGTAATTTTTACCTAAATATGCACTGCGTAGAAACGGAAGGCCACAAAAGTTACAAAATGGCGTTTTTTCTTTGATTTTGTCGCACAATGATTTTTTTTCCGTTTCGCCGTACATTTTTGGGTAAAATGACTAATGTCACTGCAAAGTAGAATTGGGGACGCAAAAAATAAGCCATAATATGGATTTTTAGGTGGAAAATTGAAAGGGTTATGATTTTTAAAATGTAGGGAGGAAAAAACGAAAGTGCAAAAACGGAAAAACCCTGAGTCCTTAAGGGGTTAATCACACGACACTTGTTTAATCACATGTCAATGATTCTTAAAGACATAACACTTTATATACAATACACAGCATAAAGATAACTGTACAAGGGAACAGGTGCAGGGGCCCAGGGAACACTGCAGGGAGGCTGCCTGACAGGGCAGCTAGGGTACAGGGGTACAACTCCTGTACCAGGCCACCACAATTTCACCCATACATAATTCATTATTGGTTTAGTAGTCCATTTTGTGATAAAATGAAGGACATGGAGCTCTGCAATAAAAAAGGCCTTTGTAAATAAAAAAAAATAAATAAAAGAGTTTTGGCTCCTAGAAGGCAAGGATAAAGAAAAACAATCATATTATAATGTTCTGGTCTTCAACAGGTTAAATCTGCATTCCTGGAGAATAAATGATCTAAGGCCAGTAGCTAGCATTAGCAATTTCATAACAAGACCAACAAAATGGCTGCCGTTTGCTTTGATATCCTTGGCAAGACATGACATCACAAAACCAACACTGTGTGACATCACAATGATGTACTTGTATAAAAGAAGGAGACACAGCTGGAGCTGCTGAGTTGTGGCTGAAGAGGCTGAAGATTTAGCTGAAGAAAGAAGCTGCTGAAGATACAGATGGAGAAAGCGGGATCCCTTTTAAGGGGGATCTATTGAATAGTGTCTAAGTATCACTGTATCGTATAGAGTAGAAGTATCATTGCATTGTATTGTATAGAGATGAATAATTATCATTGTATTGTATAGAGATGTATAAGTACCATTGTGTTGTATAGAGATGGTAATAGTCACACTCAGCAGCAGGAGGCAGACGATAGACGTGATCCAGGGTTATGTCCGATCGCCACTTGTGGGGTCAGGAAGGAATTATTTTTTCCCCTGAGATTGAAATCTCCGGGGTTTTTCTTCGCCTTCCTCTGGATTACCCGGCGGTGGCTCTTCTTCAGGTTTACTCTGTACTGGACCCGAGAAAGAGTCACAAGCTGCATTATTTAATAGAATATGAAACCTCTGCCTACTGCTAAGGACACTCTTAAAAGGGCATTAGTAGCTGTGGCAACCACGTGATTTACTACTATTTGTAACTGGACTGACCTTTGTTTTGGGGTACATGTCCAGGTGCAATGTGGCTAATGCCCCTGTAAGATCGCCCTAATAAAAATATAATTAAAAAGTGCAAATAAAGCTCTTTAATAAAAATGTGCCTCTAAATGATAAAAAGTGTTTCTGGTGTCATTTGTTCTAGAATTGTTCCATAGTGATCTGGGCTTGGTGGTGTCTCACAATCTCCCTCGGCCCAGTGGGTTGAAATGAGTGTCAGAAATGAGTGTAAACTATGCCAGAAATCTACTCCAGCGCATAGATGAGTACATTTCAGAGCGTGGAGTGGGGTCAATAAAAGATGCATCGAATTTAGGATCTGTACCCCTTTATAAATTGGGTGCATCCCAATCTGGTGTACATGTTCTTTAGGACTGGAGTTTTAAACTTCTCACATAATAAATTCAGCCATGATAAACTCCATCGCCACTAGGACTGGAAGGACATGCGCCGCCCCCATTGACAGCAATGTAGTACACGTGGGTTCTGGCGAAAAAATGAACGTCTGCTGCGGAACTCTGCAGGGTGCACTGCGTAGCAAAATCCCATTGAAGAGATTGGGAGGCTGCTGCACTAGAAATGCTTTAGTGTGAAAACAAACAAACAAACCGCTACTTACCAGTTTATTCCATACTGCATCCAGCACCTCTACACTGACCATCCCTGCCAGCCTAGTTGACATGTTTTACAATGTCAACAAAACAGCCGATCTCAGCAAAAGAGGACATGAAACCCTGAGGCTATGTTCACATGCCAGAGTTTCTGTGTGGAATTCTGCATTTGAATTCAATGGGAATCTGCTGCGCTGTTCACATAGCAGGATTTTCACGCCAGAAATTCATATTCCGGTGTCCTCAGAAGGAATGGACATGCCTATTCTTTCTGCGGACTCCGCATGGAATACATTACTGTCTATGAGACGGCACATTTCCAGTGGTCCTAGGGCCGGCATGTTATGCCAGCGCTCTGCATTCAGGGGCAATGTCCACACAGATTTTCTGTACGGACATTGCCTTGTGAACATAGCCTGAGATTTTGGATTGGCTGTAATAGTGACATGAGTATACAGGCACTTTATCTCTGCAGCCAAGTAAACAAAGCTGACAAGGAAGACCACAGCAGTGGCGCTAGACAGCGGGGATTAATCAGGTATTAATTGGGACAGGAATAAAACTGGACGAAGAACAGCACGGAATGGATGGAAGTGACCACCACCAAAACAACTATGAACCATCTGCAGAATAATCTCACACTAAAGATTGTAGGGAGATGACTGAATACCTCAAGGACCATGAGGTCATAAAGTATGGTGGTTAACCAAAAAGTAGCCAGATGGGTGACTTCTTGGAAAATAATCTGCATGTCAGGAAAAATACTACAACCAGTACCAGATCCAATCCATGCTGAAGAAAGATCTTAAGAAAAAAAAATGGAGTTAGGAGTCATGTAATGGAAGAAGAACTTCTAGTCCTGTAGATAATATCAGATGGAGAAAGATCGCTGGTCTTCAACATGGTAGCTGGTGGTGGGCTTAACCCTTGGTAAAATGGATGTCCTTGGGAGACAGATGCCAGGAAACGTTATATAAAAAGTGATAATGTGAGCAAGCCATGCCCGATAAGGCTAGCCAGAACTAACTACAAGAGTGATCAATAGAACAAGGTGGAGGATGAGTTTATATTCACCTTAGACCAGAAGTCTTCAGCATGGAAAACTTGCTATGAGTAGGCTGCCAGCAGAGAGTGGGCCACGGATAGAGTCAGAATGTGGCTCTTAGTCCACAATAGGATCCTGGCTAACATTGGGAACTTCAGGCCCCCTAACGGTTAAAGACATGGACATGGGGGCAATGGTATCTTGGATAACATATTCCCCTAGCAGGGGAGTCTGGACAGGGGTGGCTCTGTGAAATAGTTGGGAGGGGAAATTAACAATATACATATATTTTTTTTTTCTGTTGCAATTCTTTATTTGAATAATATAAATCACAATGTTCCCCTAAAACCTTAAAAAAGGCACGCTGCAATTGCAAAAATGTATCCAATAAGACTTGGGCAAATAAAGCATTATGGCTTCACATGTTCAAGACAAGGAGAGTCAATGCAGTTACAGTCTGTAAGTGGTCACCAATCATTTCAGCTGTATTAAAAGAAAATGATCATCTATGTCAGAAGAACAGACCACCACACTAGGAAGAACGTACAGAGATTTGCAAATCTCCAACCTATTAAAGTTAGTACCATATATATATAATTCTACATTTGTTTATTGGAATAAGGCAAAAGAGACCCATAAGGGAAAATGAAGTTTAAATGCAACTCGTGGTCGCACATACAGTGGTTTATACATCATGTATTTACAGAGTATCAACACAAATTGCAATACAGTTCTCATATGTGCATCTTTTATAGGTGAAGCACATTGAAACAAGTGGCAAGCCTGAAATATCACGCAATTCATTGTAAAAGCATATTCCGTCAGTGCAGCATAAACTGCTACATGTATGGACACTCTAACTGCCAGGTCAGACTTTACACTCCCCCCCCCCCCCCCATTTGCCAGCTTTAGATTAGGTGCAATTATTGCTCATTACTTTAAAGAGAAAATTGACAATAAACACTTATTGACAACCTTTAAAGGGGTACTCCGCCCCTAGACATCCCATCCCCCTTCTAAAGATCTCGGCTGCTACACCCCAAACATCCGGTGCACGCCCCCTCCCATAGACTTGCATTGAGGGGGCGTGGCCGTGATGTCACGAGCCTCCGGCGCTCCAGAGCTGCACCTGATGTTCTAAACGAACACAGAGTGCAGCAGGGAGATTGTGGGGGGTATCCTTTGGATAGGGGATAAGATGCCTAGGGGTGGAGTACCCCCTCAAGTCTTACGTTTGACCTGTCAGAGTTAATAATATATCCGCCTGATTTGTCAATCTGTCGAGTACAATATCATTTGCCAGATGATAAATTAGAAAAACCATTATTTATGACCTGACAAGGAATCTCCTTTGAGATTAGTGCCAAGAGTTGAGTTGGCATTTCTGCTTAGACTTTATCCGTTCATATGAATTGGAATGGATTGAAAATATGTGGAATATCAGTAAGTATTGTGTATTCTGGATGTCATAAAACTGAGCATCATATAAATGATAATACTCAGAACTGACTTTCAGCTTTAGCCAAGGCTTTAGGAGATAAAGATGTAGCATGTAGTCAGATATGGAGACATAGGTAGGCGACTTATTTCTACCAGATACCAGCTTCTTGTTAGGTATTTTGTTAAATATATATAGTTTCAATTGAAAGGAAATGTGTTAAACTGATGCCACTAAAGCTGCGCCCACTGCACAGCTTTTAGGTAAGTGTTACTTGTGTCCTGCAGCATGAACAGAAGCGACGAAGGTCAGGAATCATCTGTAAAACATAGAATACTTGGCAGCTGGGCAGATTTGCTTATTATCTAATGCTTATATTAAAACTAAAATAAAAAAATGCAGAGCGTGGGTAAATATAGTTACATAGTTAGTACGGTTGAAAAAAGACATACGTCCATCAAGTCCAACCAGGGAATTGAAGTGAAGGGTGTAAGGGGATAAGGGGAAGGGATGTAGTTTTATAATTCTGCATACGCATTAATGTTATTTTGTTCCAGGAATGTATCTAACCCTGTTTTAAAGCTGTTAATTGTTCCTGCTGTGACCATTCCTGAGGTAGACAGTTCCATAAATTCACAGTCCTCACGGTAAAGAAGGCGTGTCGCCCCTTTAGACTAAACCTTTTCTTCTCCAGACGGAGGGAGTGCCCCATCGTCCTTTGGGGGGGTTTAACCTGGAACAGTTTTTTCTCCATATTTTTTGTATGGGCCATTTATATACTTATATACGTTTATCATATCCCCCCTTAAACGTCTCTTCTCAAGACTAAACAATTGTAACTCCTTTAATCGCTCCTCATAGTTAAGATGTTCCATGCCCCATATTAGTTTAGTCGCGCGTCTCTGCACCCTTTCCAACTTCACAGTGTCCCTTTTATGAACAGGCGACCAGAACTGAACAGCATATTCCAGGTGAGGCCGTACAAATGCTTTATAAAGGGGGAGTATTATGTCCCTGTCCATGCCTCTTTTTATACATGACAATATACTGCTGGCTTTGGAAGCAGCAGCTTGACATTGCATCCTATTCTGTAGTCTGTGATCTACAAGTACACCCAGATCCTTTTCTACCAGTGACTCTGCCAGTTTAATCCCCCCTAAGACATACGATGCATGCATGTTATTAGTACCCAGATGCATAACTTTACATTTATCCACATTGAACCTCATTTGCCAAGTGGATGCCCAGACACTTAGACTATCTAAGTCATCTTGTAACTTATGCACATCCTCTATAGACTCTACTGTGCTACAAAGCTTGGTGTCATCTGCAAAGATAGAAACAGAGCTGTTAATGCAATCCTCTATATCATTGATAAATAAATTAAACAACAGCGGTCCCAGTACTGAACCTTGGGGTACACCACTAATTACTGGGGACCATTGAGAGTACGAATCATTGACCACCACTCTCTGGGTACGATCCATGAGCCAGTGTTCAATCCAGTTACAAACTAAAGTTTCCAAGCCCAAAGGCCTTAACTTACCTTCAGACGTCTGTGAGGGACAGTATCAAATGCTTTGGCAAAATCCAGAAACACTATATCCACAGCCATTCCTCTGTCAAGGCTTCTACTCACCTCTTTATAAAAGCAAATTAGATTGGTTTGACAACTTCTATCCTTAGTAAACCCATGCTGGCTATCACTTATAATACTATTATCCCCTATGTATTCCTGTATGTAATCCCTTATAAGTTCTTCAAACAATTTACTCACAATGCACGTTAGACTTACCGGTCTATAATTGCCTGGCGAAGACCTAGAGCCCTTCTTGAAGATTGGTACCACATTAGCCTTGCGCCAGTCCCTTGGCACAATACCAGACACCAGAGAATCTCTAAATATCATGAACAAGGGTACAGATATTACTGAACTTACCTCTAAGAACTCTTGGGTGTAGTCCATCCGGCCCTGGAGATTTGCTTACATTTACTTTAGTAAAATTACCTTGTACCATCTCTACATTAAGCCAGTTCAGTACATTACATGATGTGTTACCAGCACTGACCTGGCCAATGTCAGCTCCTTTTTCCATAGTGTATACAGAACTAAAGAACCCATTCAGTAGCTCCGCCTTCTCTTGATCGCCCGTGACAACCTCCCCATTATCATTATTAAGGGGTCCTACATGCTCTGTCCTTGGTTTTTTTGTATTTATATATCTAAAAAAATATTTAGGATTAGTTTTGCTTTCTTTGGCCACCTGTCTCTCATATACCGTTGGTTTGTTTGTATATTCGACAATATGTCCCTTATTCTTCTGTTAGCAGAAATCGCTGTCAGGTTTTATATATTGTATTTTTGTTTATCAACAATGAAAGTTTGTTATTCAAAATAAATAAATATACCAGGTGTATGGAATCTAAGGGGTTACTGGTTTTCACCAGAGTCCACCGCAAGGCGGGATGGACTTGCTGTGGCAGGTAACCCACAGGTCGTTCCACCCAATAGCGACTCAACCTCACTGACTGCAGAGTCAGGCGCGGTACACAAGGACTAGGCAAAAGGCAAGGTCAAAAGTAGCAGAAGGTCAGGGCAGGAGGCAACGGTTTGCAGTCAAGGGCAACGGCAAGGGTCTGGATACACAGGCAATGGACACATGGGAACGCTTTCATTGGCACATGTATATGGGCAGGGGGCGGGGTGTCCGAACATCTGTCATTCACCATTACACAGAGTAATGGGATTGCATACGTCACAGGGCCTCCAAAGGTCCTTAAGCAGAATACCATAGAGTTTACCTAGTCACGTGACCCGCAGGTCGTGCAATGCTATGGAACCGGTAATTAACCATTTATTTACATATTTTACTATATTTACATCAACCTTACATAAATTTCTAGGCTATTAGTTGGAATAGAGGCGACAAGGGGTAGGCTACACAACAGGGATCCCTACGTCCTAGGGACTCTGGCTATGGGGACACACACATACATAGGTACCGTATAAGATGCGGTACCGGGACACCACAAACCCCCTTACTTAAGATAAGTCGGCCTCGACGTCTGTCCCCTGAGACCGAGGGACTAGGACTAGAACAGGATGCTATAGAACAGGATGATCTATACATTTGGTGTACATCCTAAGTAGACTAAACACATTTACATTCTTTTGATACCTTTCCTAGTATCTGGATTAGGCAATTAGAAATCTATCTAGACATTTAAATGCTATCTAGACATTTAAAGCTATCTAGACATTTAATGCTATCTAGACATTTAAAAGAGCTATCTATCCTTTGGTTTCTAGCTTCCTATATAACTTTATCAAACTTATTATACATTTTGAAGCTTACTAGACAATAAGGCAGCTATCTGACATGTAGTTGCTAGCTCCTAAGACACTTTATTAGCTCTCTATACATTTTTATGAGGTTAACTGAACATTAGCACATGCTTCTATACATATGGCCAACTAGACATTCGTACAGCTTTCCATACAGTTAGCTTCAAGCTGACTAGGCATTTGTATTATCTCATACATTCTATTTGCCAACAATAAGTTACCTGTTAGTTAGTACACGAAAGGTATACTGGCTAGCCGGAAGCTAGGTCACAGTAAGGGTGGCTGCTAGGGTCTATCGACTACACGCTACTTATCCCTAGAGCACTTTCAAAACAACCTACTAGGTTATTCTTAGAATTACATGTTTATTTTTGTATTTGCAAGAGCACCTACTGGCCAGGCAGGAATTGGGTATCAATATGCTTCAATTCCTAAGTGTTTTCTTTAAGTGAGATATTTATTTTGATTTATGTACTAGGAAAAATTTGAAGTAGTACATTTAAGTGAGTAATCTAGGGTACTATGAGTGCAAGTACTATTTTAAGAGGGAATCCTCCCTACTATTTTTGTTGAGACAGGTGCTAGCGATGTGCGTCAGCAATAATACTTCCCTCGGAGGAGACGAGGTGTCCCCTGTGAAGTTACCTACTAAACACCTCTAGCATTTTATACATGTACAAGAATTAGTTGTGTTTTTAATGTTGAGTGTACACGTGCAGTACGTCGATATTTTCTGTGTACAACTCTACCTTACTTTTTATGTACATAGACATTAGACTATTTTCTTATGTACAACCTTTACTTACTACTTATGTACACAGACATGAGGATACCTTCCTGTGTACAGAACCATATACATATTTACTATACATTTATCAACACTCCAACATTTAGCATAAGAGTTCTTATGAAGCTGCTGGTATATACATAAAATAGACGTGTAAGGATCAGCAGTCCACCTACACCAGGAGTCCATTTAAAGGAAAATATGCAAAGTGGCGTGTAAGGATCAGCAGTCCACCTACACTAAGAGTCCATGGAAGGGAAAGGAAAACACGGCCTTAACCACAACTCAGCCGGGTACAGTCCTTAATGAATCTCCTACAGGCTAGGAGTCTCTTGACTTAATAGTCAGGCACAAGCTTAGTGGTTATGTTGCTGAACTTTGAACAGGAACAAACTTAGCACAGTCCTGCTAGGCACAATTCTTGAACATGGTTGCTGTAAGACAAAAATGGTGAGACAGAAAAACAATATGACATTACTTTAGAGTCTCTTTAGAAGATGTTCTTCTTTACTCTTGTAGTGCCTCTCTTGGTTCCTCTGTATCTGCCAACATGAGGGGCAGGATTAGACTTAACATAGCTTTGCCACACTACATTGGTGAGGATAGAGTGGTGGAAAGCAGCTTGAGAAGGGGTTATAGGCTTACTAGCCGGGACCACAGTGGGGCAATAGGGTTTGAGCACCATCTCCAAATTAGGAGCAACCCATGACCCTTTCGTTGGTACCTTAGGAACTGGCAAACTCTCACTGCTCCGAGAGGGCCTAGGTACATCTAAGAGTATCCCAGGCTTAGACAAACTCTCACTGCTCTGAGAGGGTCTAGGTACCGACTTGGGTGGCCGCAACTTTGGCCTGTTTTCTTCACCCTGTGCTGAACTTGACTCTTGACGGTATGAAGAAGATGAAGAACTTGACTCTTTACTGTACATAGAAGATGATAAACTTGACTCTTTAAGCTCCTCCTCCTTGGGTACGCTGGTAGAGGCTTTAGGAGCAGACCTTTATGGCCTCAAGTTGAAGGGATCGGACTCCCAATCCGTTGATGGGAAATACTTGAAGGGAAGCTGTGTTGGGGCTGTTGGTCTTTTGACCGTTGCAGCCCATTCTCCACGAATGCTCTGGACGGGGGTGTACTCCACAATTTCACCCACCTCCAAGGTGTAGAACTTCTTATGGAGATATGGCCTTTGCACTGCTCGCCGGTTTACGAGGATGGTCTGCCCAGTGTGGCAGTCAAGGAGTGTCCCATAACCTCTGAACTTGGCCACAGTTGCTCTTCTCCTTTCTAATGGCTCCTCCCCTTCTCGGGGCTGATCCCATTTACGGATGTACAATGCCTACATTTCTTTGGTATTCTCTTGATACCGCACTTTTTCTTCATAAGGCAAATGTACGTGCTTTGGAGCATAGAGTTCTTTGTGTCGGGCCTTTAACTTTTCCATCAATTCGGCCAGCTCGGCTTCTTGACGGGTCCTTTCCCTTTCTGCAGTTGGGATTGGTGGGAGTGTTTTCCCAGGTAACGGTTGAAGTACTCTGTGCATGTACTCGATCAGCTCCGGCTCATTTCGGAACACCCATTGCGGCAGTTTTGGTGAGCACGGTCGTGCACTTGGCAAGCTTGTTCGAGGAATGACCTCAGGGCTGTAGGAGGAAGAATAGGCCACCTCTGACGGGGTACTCACAGCAGATTCCTCCGACGGGATCTCGGCCCATGAGCCCCAGGTCCTGTGGTGAGGGGACAATCTCACCGGTGACGGACCTCCAGGTGTTCCTGCACTGTTCGCTGGAGGTGTCTCTGGCCAATCGTCGTCATCATCAGACAGTGGGGGAAGATTGCAGGCCCCCTCTTCGTCTAATGACAACCGCTGCAGACGGTCAGCAAGCTCTTGAAAAAGTTGGGCTGCGACTGCTACAACTTTCCGTGTTTCCGGCGCCATTTTGCCAACTTGACCACGTGGAACGCTGCTCTCCGCCATGTCTGTACTCTCCAGCTCTCTCCGCAGACTGAAGAGGTTGCTCTGCGTGTCGTTTTTTTATAGTGGGCTTCTCCAAAATGGCGCTGGGCAGGAAGGACGCTATCAGTGCAGCCCTGACTTCCGGTCCCTCCAGAAACAACTCCTGCATCTCTGAGTTCCCTTTCGGCTGGGATACAGCAACTTGGCTTCCACACCCAGGGGCGGGGCGTGACGCAGCGCGGGCTTTCTTCGTGCGCTTTTCCAGCAGCAGTTCGGCTCCGCCTGTGCCGAACGGACCAGAAGATTGCAGCATGAACTCATTGCGCAGTTTACACATTTAGAGGCGACAAGGGGTAGGCTACACAACAGGGATCCATACGTCCTAGGGACTCTGGCTATGGGGACCCACACATACATAGGTACCGTATAAGATGCGATACCGGGACACCACACATAGACCAAAGGGCATGACAAGATATTCAAAGTGTCCATCTCTGGTATTGAAGGTGGTTTTCCATTCATCACCTTCACGAATACGGATGAGATTATAGGCGCCACTTAGATCAAGTTTGGTGAAGATCTTAGCTCCACGCAATCGATCAAATAGTTCAGAGATGAGTGATAGAGGATAGCGGTTTTTCACTGTGATCTTATTAAGACCGCGGTAATCTATACAAGGGCGTAGAGATCCGTCCTTCTTGGCCACGAAGAAGAATCCAGCTCTAGCTGGAGAAGAAGATTTCCGGATAAAACCTCTTTTTAGGTTTTCCTAAGTGTACTCTGTCATGGCTTGTGTTTCCGGGGCAGAAAGTTGGTAAATCCTACCATGGGGCGGTGTGGTACCAGGGAGCATGTCGATAGGGCAGTCATAGGGTCTATGTGGAGGTAAGACCTCTGCTTGCTTTTTACAAAAGATGTCAGAATAGTCCTGATAGGCCTTAGGAAGACCTGGCAATGGAGTAGCAATGGAGACTTGGCAGGAAGGAACTGGGTGGAGACATCGCTTGTGGCAAGAAGATCCCCAACTCTTAATGTCCCCGGTGGTCCAGTCGAGGCTAGGCGAGTGACGTCGGAGCCAGGCAAGCCCAGAAGAATTTCTGAAGTACAGTTGGGCAGCACAAAAAATTCAATACGTTCATGATGGTGAACTCCAACACTCATGAGCAGAGGTTGAGTGCGGTAACGCACGGTGCAGACCAGCCTTTCTCCATTGACGGATGAAATGAAGAGAGGTTTGACAAGAAGGGTAACTGGAATATTGAATCTGTTGATTAGGGAGGCTTCAATGAAACTTCCTGCAGAACCAGAGTCCAAGAAGGCCACAGCGGAGAAGGAAGTATTAGTATTAGCGGGTATAGCAATCCTCACAGTCATAGTCAGTCGTGGAGAGGTAGAATTCACACCTAGCAACGCCTCTCCTATGTTAACTAGGTGCGAGCATTTCCCTGACGCGGAGGACGAATAGGACAGTCCTTTAGGAAATGTTCAGTACTAGCACAGTACAGGCACAGGTTTTCGTTCCTACAGAGAGTCCTTTCTTGTTGGGTCAGGCGAGACCGATCCACTTGCATAGCCTCCTCGGCGGAAGGCACAGGAACAGATTGCAATGGACGTTGGAAGAGAGGTGCCAGGGGAGGAAAGCGCCTGGTGCGAACAAGATCCTTTTCCTGACGAAGCTCCTGGCGTCTTTCAGTGAAACGCTTGTCGATGCGGGTGGCCAAATGGATCAGTTCAGACAGGGTAGCAGGAATTTCTCGTGCGGCCAGAACATCTTTGATGTGACTGGATAAGCCTTTCTTGAAGATCGCGCAGAGGGCCTCATTATTCAAGGATAGCTCAGAGGCGAGGGTGCGGAACTGAATGGCATATTCGCCTACTGAAGAACTCCCTTGGACAAAATTCAATAGGGCTGTCTCGGCTGAGGAAGCCCGGGCTGGCTCCTCAAAGACTGCGTACTTTTGAGTGGATAGTAGCAGTGCGTACTGACACTGCGTACTGAGGACTGGATAGTAGCAGTGGCAGGATCGTTGCGGTCCCACACTGGTGTGGCCCAGGACAAGGCCTTTCCAGACAGCAGGCTGACCACGAACGCCACCTTAGACCGTTCTGTAGGAAATTGGTCTGACATCATCTCCAGGTGTAGGGAACACTGGGACAGGAACCCACGGCACAGTTTAGAGTCCCCATCAAACTTGTCAGGTAGGGAAAGGAGAAGTCTGGGAGTGGCCACTCGCTGCAGAGGTGATGCAGGAGCTGGCGGAGGAGATGGTTGCTGTTGTTGAGACAGAAGCTGTTGTAGCATAGCAGTCAACTGAGTCAGCTGTTGTCCGTGTAGCCAGATCTGCTGAGATTGCTGGGTGACCACGGAGGTTAGGTCAGGGACACTGGGTAGCGGGACCTCAGCGGGATCCATGGCCGGATAAACTGTCAGGATCCGAAGTGGTATGCAGGGATGACACAGGTAGTGGATGCTCAATGTCAGTGAGGTGATGGCGTGGGCCGTACCAGGAGAACGGAATCTAAGGGGTTACTGGTTTTCACCAGAGCCCGCTGCAAGGCGGGATGGACTTGCTGCGGCAGATAACCCCCAGGTCGTTCCACCCAATAGCGACTCAACCTCACTAATTGCTGAGTCAGGTGCGGTACACAAGGACTAGGCAAAAGGCAAGGTCAGATGTAGCAGAAGGTCAGGGCAGGCGGCAACGGTTCGTAGTCAAGGGCACCGGCAAGGGTCTGGATACACAGGCAATGGACACACAGAAACGCTTTCACTGGCACAAGCAACAAGATTCGGCAAGGGCAGGAAGGGGAAGTGGATATTTATAGGTTCTGCAAAGATTGGACCAGGCACCAATTAGTGGTGCACTGGCCCTTTAAATTTAAGCAAACTGGCGCACGCGCGCCCTAGGTAGCGGGGCCGCGCGCCAGTAGGAAGCAGACGGAGGTGTGAGGTGAGTGACATGGAGCGCGATCCGACAGCGGGCACGTCCCGTGCCTTGGATCGCGTCCCCTCTGGTGACAAGGGAGCAGCGCTCGCAGTCAGCGGTGCTGACCGGAGCGCTGCATGCAGAGGCACGCGGTGAGCGCTCCGGGGAGGCAGCGGGACCCGGAGCGCTCGGCGTGACAGTGGTTCTTAACCTTTTTCGCGAATATTCCCCCAAAGGGTGAAAGTATGTCCCCTCTGATCCCCCTGGGCCAATATATGAGATACATAGAATAACACCCTCCCATACTGCAGTGTTACACTTAGTTTAACATGCTTACCAGGCCTAGGTCTATCCCGTTCGTCGGGAGTCGGAGGGCCGCACTGATGGGTGATGTCCTTCTGCGCTGTGCCGGCATCTCCACGCAACGTCAGGGACGTCACACGACAGGCCCGGCAGCCACTGTAGCTCACATAAAGTATCCGCGGCAGCAGTACAATATAGTGAGCTGGCTGATCGAAGGGGGCCCGCTGCTGAGACCCCCCCCCCCCCCCCCCCCCGGAATAAAATGTTTTTGCCCGGAATACACCTTTAAACCAAACTGATCTGGCTATGCCTATAACAACCAACCACAGCTCGGCTTTCATTTAACCAAAGCTCGATAAGATATGCAAGCTAAGCTGTGATTGGTTGCTATGGGGTTTCAAGTCTGGGTTTCAAGCAGATTGATCTGGGCCATTGTATAATATATAAAAGCAGTAATTCCAACATTGGAACAACACTTGAATTGCTGCAGTTTGGTTTTATTATATTATATTTTATTATATTCATTTCCATAGAATGTTATTGAACACATTAAGAGATATAAAGAGCTGCAGTTTGTTTTCAATCTATTTTACTGCAGTTTACACTGTGTGCTTCACGCAGCATAAAAGGGGTTAGAATATGGTCATGTGGTGAACCAGGAGAGTTGTGGTGTCTGGGGTGTTGCGGTAATGTTACAGGGTCTGGTGGTATTAACCCTTAGTTGTCATGACACCAGGGTGCAATTTTCTTACTGTTGATGCTCCTACCACCAACCGTCCCAGAAAAGGTAGGGAAAATAACGGAATGTCCACAGCAGACTTCATGAATAAACTGAAAAACTTTACTTGAAGATTTCATGCAACAGTATTTGTACATAACAGTCTCTTAAGAGTGAACTGGGATACAGGTTCCTCACAGGTTTTGCTGTGCAAATGAAAAATTTTATTTTTCATTTTCACGGACCACCGTTCCAAAAATCGGTCAAACACCTGTGGGGTGTAAAGGCTCACTGTACCCCTTATTACATTCTGTGAGTGGTGTAGTTTCCAAAATAGGGTCACATGTGGTGGGGGGGGGGGGGGGGTAGCACTGTTCTGGCATTATGGGGGCTTTGTGCACATACATGGCCTTCAATTTCAGACACATTCTCTCTCCAAAATCCCAATGGCGCGCCTTCTCTACTGAGCATTGTATTGCATCCGCAGAGCACTTTACATCCACATATGGGGTATGTTCATACTCAGAAGAAATGGGGTTACAAATTTTGGGGGGCTTTTTTCCTATTCTCCCTTGTGAAAATGAAAAATTTAGGGTAACACCTTCATTTTTTGTGAATAGTTTTTTTCATTTTCACATCCAACTTTAACAAAAATTTGTCAAACACCTGTGGGGTGTTAAGGCTCACTATACCCCTTGATACATTCCGTGAGGGGTGTTGTTTCCATAATGGTGTCACGTGTGGGTATTTATTGTTTTGCGTTTATATCAGAACCACTGTAAAATCAGCCACCCCTGTGCAAATCACCAATTTAGACCTCAAATGTACATAGTGAGCTTTCACTCCTGAGCCTTGAGACTGTGCAGGGGTATATGTATACATAGTGGTTTACTTTTTATTTGGTGTAGGTGTAGCGTAATGTAGGGTTTGTAGGGTACATTCACACGGGTGGGTTTATAGTGAGTTTCTCGCTGGGAGTTTGAGCTGCGGCGGAAAATTTGCCGCATCTCAAACTTGCAGCAGAAAGCTCGCTGTAAACCCGCCCGTGTGAATGTACCCTGTACAGTCACATGGGGGGGGGGGGGGCTTCAGCTGTTGCAAAACTACAACTCCCAGCATGCACTGACAGACCATACATGCTGGGAGTTGTAGTTATTCAACAGCTGG
Organism: Hyla sarda; assembly: GCF_029499605.1. Taxonomy (NCBI): domain Eukaryota; kingdom Metazoa; phylum Chordata; class Amphibia; order Anura; family Hylidae; genus Hyla; species Hyla sarda. Next base: position 273,069,101 of record NC_079191.1, on the reverse strand, counting down.
AGGCACATTGGTTGCGCAACACTGAGAGTTTGTTACTTTGCTCAGTGTTTTGCAACCAGTGTGCCTCCAGCTATTGCAAAACTAGAACTCAGTATGTACAGTCTCTCAGCGCATGCTGGGAGTTGTATTTTTGACACAGCTGGAGGCACACTGGTTGCAAAACACTGAGTTAGGACACAAACTCTGTTTCACAACCAATGTGTCTCCAGCTGTTGAAAAACTGCAACACTCATCATGCATTGACAGTCGAAGGGCATGCTGAGAGTTGTAGTTTTGCAACAGCTGGAGGCACACTGCTACAACTCCCAGCATGCCCTTTGGTAGTCTGTGCATGCTGGGAGTTGTAGATATGCAACAGCTGGATGCACACTTTTTCATAGAAAAATGTGCCTCCAGCTGTTGCATAACTACAACCCCAAGCATGCACTGACTACCAAAGGGCGTGCTGGGAATTGTAGTAGGAACTCCAGCTGTTGCAAAACTACAACTCCCAGCATGCCCTTTGGCTGTGCATTCTGAGAGTTGTTGCTAAGCAACAGCAGGAGTTGAACAGGCCTCACCTCCTGCTGTATCCTGCCCTCTGCTCCTGCCACCTAGACTGCATTTTTGTGATTTTTTTTTTTTCAGTTTCACATCCAGCTTTAATGAAAATTCGTCAAACACCTGTGGGCTCTTGAGGCTCACTATACCCCTTGTTACATTCCGTGAGGGGTGTAGTTTCCAAAATGGCATCACATGTGGGTATTTATTGATTTGCATTTATGTCAGAACTGCTGTAAAAGCCACCCCTGTCCAAATCCCCAATTTAGACCTCAAATGTACATAGTGCGCTTTCACTCCTGAGCCTTGTTGTGCGCCCGTAGATCACTTTACACCCACATATGGGGTATTTCTGTACTCAGGAGAGATTGTGTTTCAAATTTTGGGGCAACACCAGCATGTAAATAATTACATTTTTTTACACTAACATGCTTGTGTAGACCCCAACTTTACCTTTTCATAAAGAGTAAAAGGAGAAAAAGTCCCCCAAAATTTGTAAAGCAATATCTCCCGAGTACGGAAATACCCCATATGTGGCCGCAAACTATTTCCTTAAAATAAGACAGGGCTCCAAAGCGAGAGAGGTTTTTAGGGTACTGTCACGATGCCGGCTGGCAGGTAGTGGATCCTCTGTGCCAGAGAGGGATTGGCGTGGACCGTGCTAGAGGATCGGTTCTAAGTCACTACTGGTTTTCACCAGAGCCCGCCGCAAAGCGGGATGGTCTTGCTGCGGCGGTAGTGACCAGGTCGTATCCCCTAGCAACGGCTCAACCTCTCTGGCTGCTGAAGATAGGCGCGGTACAAGGGAGTAGACAGAAGCAAGGTCGGACGTAGCAGAAGGTCGGGGCAGGCAGCAAGGATCGTAGTCAGGGGCAACGGCAGAAGGTCTGGAATCACAGGCAAGGAACACACAAGGAACGCTTTCACTGGCACTAGGGCAACAAGATCCGGCGAGGGAGTGAAGGGGAAGTGAGGTGATATAGGGAAGTGCACAGGTGTAAACACTAATTGGAACCACTGCACCAATCAGCGGTGCAGTGGCCCTTTAAATCGCAAAGACCCGGCGCGCGCGCGCCCTAGGGAGCGGGGCCGCGCGCGCCGGGACAGAACTGACGGGGAGCGAGTAAGGTACGGGAGCCGGGGTGCGCATCGCGAGCGGGCGCTACCCGCATCGCGAATCGCATCCCGGCCGGAGGTAGTAACGCAGCGCCCCGGGTCCGTGGAACCGACCGGGGCGCTGCAGTGAGGGAAGTGTAGCGAGCGCTCCGGGGAGGAGCGGGGACCCGGAGCGCTCGGCGTAACAGTACCCCCCCCCTTGGGTCTCCCCCTCTTCTTGGGGCCTGAGAACCTGAGGATCAGACTTTTGTCCAGGATATTGTCCTCAGGTTCCCAGGACCTCTCTTCTGGACCACAACCCTCCCAATCCACTAAAAAAAAAGTTCTTCCCCTGACCTTTTTAGAGGCCAAAATCTCTTTGACAGAGAAGATGTCCGAGGAGCCGGAAACAGGAGTGGGAGGAACAGATTTAGGAGAAAAACGGTTGAGGATGAGAGGTTTAAGAAGAGAGACGTGAAAGGCATTAGGGATACGAAGAGAAGGAGGAAGAAGAAGTTTGTAAGAGACAGGATTAATTTGACACAAAACTTTAAAAGGACCAAGATAGCGTGGTCCCAACTTATAGCTCGGGACACGGAAACGGACATATTTAGCGGAGAGCCATACCTTGTCTCCAGGGGAAAAAATGGGAGGAGCTCTTCTTTTCTTATCTGCGAATCTCTTCATGCGAGAAGAAGCCTGTAAGAGAGAATTTTGGGTCTCTTTCCATATGGTGGAAAGATCACGAGAAATTTCATCCACAGCGGGCAGACCAGAGGGCAAGGGGGTAGGGAGGGGGGGAAGAGGGTGACGGCCGTACACCACGAAAAACGGAGATTTGGAGGAAGATTCAGAGATTCTGAAATTATACGAGAATTCGGCCCAAGGTAGAAGATCTGCCCAGTCATCCTGGCGGGAGGAAACAAAATGTCGTAAATAGTCACCCAAGATCTGGTTAATTCTCTCTACTTGTCCATTGGATTGAGGATGGTATGCAGAAGAAAAATTTAATTTAATCTTGAGTTGTTTACAGAGAGCCCTCCAGAATTTAGACACAAATTGGACGCCTCTATCCGAGACGATCTGTGTAGGCAACCCGTGAAGACGAAAAATGTGTACAAAAAATTGTTTAGCCAACTGAGGCGCTGAAGGAAGACCAGGAAGAGGGATGAAATGTGCCATTTTGGAGAATCGATCAACGACCACCCAAATAACAGTGTTGCCATGGGATGGGGGTAAGTCAGTAATAAAATCCATACCAATCAGAGACCAAGGTTGTTCGGGGACAGGTAGAGGATGAAGAAAACCAGCGGGCTTCTGGCGAGGAGTCTTATCCCGGGCACAGATAGTGCAGGCTCGCACAAAGTCCACCACATCAGTCTCTAGAGTCGGCCACCAATAGAAGCGAGAGATGAGTTGCACAGATTTCTTGATGCCCGCATGACCTGCGAGATGGGAGGAGTGACCCCATTTGAGGATCCCAAGGCGTTGGCGTGGAGAAACAAAGGTCTTTCCTGGAGGAGTTTGCCTGATGGAGGCTGGAGAAGTGGAAATCAGGCAGTCAGGAGGAATGATGTGTTGAGGAGAGAGTTCAATTTCAGAGGCATCTGAGGAACGAGAGAGAGCATCGGCCCTAATGTTTTTATCAGCAGGCCGAAAGTGAATTTCAAAATTAAATCGGGCAAAGAACAGAGACCACCTGGCCTGACGAGGATTCAGCCGTTGGGCAGACTGGAGGTAGGAGAGGTTCTTGTGATCGGTGTAAATAATAACTGGAAATCTTGATCCCTCCAGCAGATGCCTCCATTCCTCAAGTGCTAATTTAATGGCTAGAAGCTCTCGATCCCCGATGGAGTAGTTCCTCTCCGCCGGAGAGAAGGTCCTGGAAAAAAAACCACAAGTAACAGCATGCCCGGAAGAGTTTTTTGTAGAAGGACAGCTCCAGCTCCCACTGAGGAGGCATCAACCTCCAATAGGAAGGGTTTAGATGGGTCAGGTCTGGAGAGCACGGGAGCCGAAGAAAAGGCAGACTTGAGTCGTTTAAAGGCGTCTTCCGCTTGAGGAGGCCAAGACTTGGGATCGGCATTTTTTTTTGTTAAAGCCACAATAGGAGCCACAATGGTAGAAAAATGTGGAATAAATTGCCTGTAATAATTGGCGAACCCCAAAAAACGTTGGATGGCACGGAGTCCGGAGGGGCGTGGCCAATCTAAGACGGCAGAGAGTTTATCTGGGTCCATTTGTAGTCCCTGGCCAGAGACCAAGTATCCTAGAAAAGGAAGAGATTGGCATTCAAACAGACATTTCTCTATTTTGGCATAGAGTTGATTATCACGAAGTCTCTGAAGAACCATACGGACATGCTGGCGGTGTTCTTCAAGATTGGCAGAAAAAATCAGGATATCGTCCAGATATACAACAACACAGGAGTATAGTAGATCACGAAAAATTTCATTAACAAAGTCTTGGAAGACGGCAGGGGCGTTGCATAGACCAAAGGGCATGACCAGATACTCAAAGTGTCCATCTCTGGTGTTAAATGCCGTTTTCCATTCATCCCCCTCTCTGATGCGGATGAGATTATAAGCACCTCTTAAGTCCAGTTTGGTAAAAATATGGGCACCTTGGAGACGATCAAAGAGTTCAGAGATGAGGGGTAGGGGGTAGCGGTTCTTAACCGTGATTTTATTAAGACCGCGGTAGTCAATGCAAGGACGTAGAGAGCCATCTTTTTTGGACACAAAGAAAAATCCGGCTCCGGCAGGAGAGGAGGATTTACGGATAAAGCCCTTTTTTAAATTTTCTTGGACGTATTCAGACATGGCAAGAGTCTCTGGGACGGACAGAGGATAGATTCTGCCCCGGGGTGGAGTAGTGCCCGGGAGGAGGTCAATGGGACAATCATAAGGCCTGTGAGGAGGTAGAGTCTCAGCTTGTTTTTTGCAAAAAACGTCCGCAAAGTCCATATAGGCCTTAGGGAGACCGGTTACATGAGGAAGCACAGGGACACGGCAAGGTTTACTGGGAACCGGTTTTAAGCAGTCCTTGGAACAAGAGGGCCCCCAACTCTTGATCTCCCCAGTGGACCAATCCAGGATTGGGGAATGGAGTTGAAGCCAGGGAAGTCCAAGAAGGATTTCAGAAGTGCAATTGGGGAGAACCAACAGTTCAATCCTCTCGTGATGAGATCCGATGCACATTAGAAGGGGCTCCGTGCGGAAACGTATAGTACAGTCCAATCTTTCATTGTTTACACAATTGATGTAGAGGGGTCTGGCGAGACTGGTCACCGGGATGTTGAACCTGTTGACGAGGGAGGCTAAGATGAAATTTCCTGCAGATCCAGAGTCCAAGAAGGCCACAGCAGAGAAGGAGAAGGCAGAGGCAGACATCCGCACAGGCACAGTAAGACGTGGAGAAGCAGAGTAGACATCAAGGACTGTCTCACCTTTGTGCGGAGTCAGCGGACGTCTTTCCAGGCGGGGAGGACGGATAGGACAATCCTTCAGGAAGTGTTCGGTACTAGCACAGTACAGGCAGAGATTCTCCATGCGGCGTCGTGTCCTCTCTTGGGGTGTCAGGCGAGACCGGTCGACCTGCATAGCCTCCACGGCGGGAGGCACAGGAACAGATTGCAGGGGACCAGAGGAGAGAGGAGCCGGGGAGAAGAAACGCCTCGTGCGAACAGAGTCCATATCCTGGCGGAGCTCCTGACGCCGTTCGGAAAAACGCATGTCAATGCGAGTGGCAAGATGGATGAGTTCATGTAGGTTAGCAGGGATTTCTCGTGCGGCCAGAACATCTTTAATGTTGCTGGATAGGCCTTTTTTAAAGGTCGCGCAGAGTGCCTCATTATTCCAGGATAATTCTGAAGCAAGGGTACGGAACTGTACGGCATACTCGCCAACGGAAGAATTACCCTGGACCAGGTTCAACAGGGCAGTCTCAGCAGAAGAGGCTCGGGCAGGTTCCTCAAAGACACTTCGAATTTCCGAGAAGAAGGAGTGTACAGAGGCAGTGACGGGGTCATTGCGGTCCCAGAGCGGTGTGGCCCAAGCCAGGGCTTTTCCAGACAGCAGGCTGACTACGAAAGCCACCTTAGACCTTTCAGTGGAGAACTGGTCCGACATCATCTCCAAGTGTAATGAACATTGGGAAAGAAAGCCACGGCAAAACTTAGAGTCCCCATCAAATTTATCCGGCAAGGATAGTCGTATTCCAGAAGCGGCCACTCGCTGCGGAGGAGGTACAGGAGCTGGCGGAGGAGATGATTGCTGGAGCTGTGGTAGTAACTGTTGTAGCATAACAGTCAGTTGAGACAGCTGTTGGCCTTGTTGCGCAATCTGTTGTGACTGCTGGGCGACCACCGTGGTGAGGTCAGCGACAACTGGCAGAGGAACTTCAGCGGGATCCATGGCCGGATCTACTGTCACGATGCCGGCTGGCAGGTAGTGGATCCTCTGTGCCAGAGAGGGATTGGCGTGGACCGTGCTAGAGGATCGGTTCTAAGTCACTACTGGTTTTCACCAGAGCCCGCCGCAAAGCGGGATGGTCTTGCTGCGGCGGTAGTGACCAGGTCGTATCCCCTAGCAACGGCTCAACCTCTCTGGCTGCTGAAGATAGGCGCGGTACAAGGGAGTAGACAGAAGCAAGGTCGGACGTAGCAGAAGGTCGGGGCAGGCAGCAAGGATCGTAGTCAGGGGCAACGGCAGAAGGTCTGGAATCACAGGCAAGGAACACACAAGGAACGCTTTCACTGGCACTAGGGCAACAAGATCCGGCGAGGGAGTGAAGGGGAAGTGAGGTGATATAGGGAAGTGCACAGGTGTAAACACTAATTGGAACCACTGCACCAATCAGCGGTGCAGTGGCCCTTTAAATCGCAAAGACCCGGCGCGCGCGCGCCCTAGGGAGCGGGGCCGCGCGCGCCGGGACAGAACTGACGGGGAGCGAGTAAGGTACGGGAGCCGGGGTGCGCATCGCGAGCGGGCGCTACCCGCATCGCGAATCGCATCCCGGCCGGAGGTAGTAACGCAGCGCCCCGGGTCCGTGGAACCGACCGGGGCGCTGCAGTGAGGGAAGTGTAGCGAGCGCTCCGGGGAGGAGCGGGGACCCGGAGCGCTCGGCGTAACAGGTACATTTACACAGGCGGGTTTATAGTGAGTTTCTCGCTGGGAGTTTGAGCTGCGTTGTAAACCTGCCTGTGTGAATGTACCCTGTACATTCACATAGGGGGGGGGGGGGGGACCTTCAGCTGTTTCAAAACTACAACTCCCAGCATGCACTGACAGACCATACATGCTGGGAGTTGTAGTTATTCAAAATCTGACACTGAGAGTTTGTTACTTAACTCAGTGTTTTGCAACCAGTGTGCCTCCAGCTATTGCAAAACTAGAACTCACAGCATGCACAGCCTCCCATCGCATGATGGGAGTTGTATTTTTGACACAGCTGGAGGCACACTGGTTAGGAAACACTGAGTTAGGACACAAACTCTGTTTCACAACCAATGTGTCTCCAGCCGTTGAAAAACTGCAACACTCAGCATGCCTTGACAGTCAAAGGGCATGCTGAGAGTTGTAGTTTTGCAACAGCTGTAGGCACACTGCTACAACTCCCAGCATGCCATTTGGTAGTCTGTGCATGCTGGGAGTTGTAGTTATGCAAAAGTTGGACACACACTTTTTCATAGAAAAAATGTGCCTCCAGCTGTTGCATAACTACAACACCCAGCATGCACAGACTACCAAAGGGCATGGTGGGAGTTGTAGTTGGAACTCCAGCTGTTGCAAAACTACAACTCCCAGCATGCCCTTTGGCTGTGCATGCTGTGAGTTGTTGTTAAGCAACAGCAGGAGGTGAACAGGCCCCACCTCCTGCTGTATCGTGTCGCCTGCACCGCCGGGACCATCGCCGCTCCTGCCACCTGGACCGCCGCTCCTGAGGTGACCCCAGCTGGACCAGTGAAAGGTAGGTGACCCCCAATCTCTGCCTCGATCGCCGCCCAGCAGGACAGTGATTGTGAGGTCGTTCCAACCGAACAATCTCGTGATCGTGAGGTGGCACCCATGCCGCCTCACTCCTGCTGGTTAAGGGTGAACGGGGCTGTCTCGGACAGCCCCATTCACCCTTTTTTTTCCGGGTCACCAGAGACCCGATTGACCTGAATTTGCGGCAAATAGCCGGTCTGAATTGAGGGAGGGTCTCAGGACCCCCCTGGGCATTTGCACAGGATGCCTGCTGATAGATATCAGCAGTCATCCCGGTCTGGTCCCCACCCAGCGCGCGGCGGGGACCGAAATTCCCACAGGTGTACAGGTACACCCTGGGTCCTTAACTACGAGGGAGTCAGGGCATACCCATACGCCCTGGGTCCTTAAGGGGTTAACAATAGATGTGCTACCAACGTTCCTGAATGACCAATATGTGATGTTCCAGCATGGGATATGGGATAAGACATAGGATAAGAATATATAATATATATTTATTGTAATTGGTCACTACTGTATGTAATTATTATGCACCTTGTTTGGGCTATTTAAAGATTAATTCACTTTAACATGCTTGAAAAAGACGATGGGAGATCGTTGAAGCGTTGCACCTTTGTATTGTGCTGAGGATGAAATAAAGTTCACCTGGATTGATATTTTCTGTGTGCTGCCGTTTTTTCTTGTGGATATATATATATATATATATATATATATATTTATTAACCCCTTAACGACATGCACCGTAAATGTACGACACTGTATAGTGTCATTTAGCGCACAGCGCCATTTACGGCATGGCTGTGATGTGATCTCCTGCGCTCGCTTCATTCCCGGAGGGTTCCGTTAGCAGCCGCGGACCGGCCGGTAATGGCGGACATCAGCGATCGCACTGATGTCTGCATTTAACCCCTCAGGTGCCGTGATCAATACAGATCACGGCATATGCTGCAGTGCTGCATTTATAATGGCTGATATGATCGCCTGCGGCACAGCCGTCCGTCTCCCGGTGTCTTCTGCACTGATCTGCCTTTCAGCAGACCAGAGCAGAAGATCGCTGATAATACTGATCAGTGCTATGTCCTATACATAGCACTGAACAGTATTAGCAATCTAATGATTTCTATAAGTAGTCCCCTATGGGGACTGAAAAAGTGTAAAATAAATGTAAAAAAAGTTTTTAAAAAAGTGAAAAAAAATCCAATAAAGTTTAAAATCACCCCTTTTCCCCATATTAATACAAAAAAGCATAAAAATACGATAAATAATAAACATATTTGGTATCATCGTCAATGTCCAAACTATAAATATATAATGTTAATGATCCCGTACGGCAAACGGCGTTAACATAAAAAAAAAAAAAAAAAGGAAAAAGTGTCTGCTCTTTTGTCACATCAAACTGCAAATTCTTTTTTTTATAAAAAATTATCAAAAAGTCATATATATATGCAAATATGGTATAAAAAATAAGAAAGTTAGAGGTGGTCAAAATAGGGCAATTTTACGTACTGATTTTGTAAAAAAAAAAGTTTGAGATTTTTTAACAGCAGTGCAATAATAGAAAAGTATGTAACCATGGGTATCATTTTAATCGTATTGACCCAGAGAATAAAGAAAACATGTAATTCTTATGCAACGTGTACAGTGCGAAAACTAAACCCCCCCAAATTTGCTAAATTAGATTTTTGTTTAAATTTCCTTACACAAAAAAAATATTTTTGTAGTTTACCATACATTTAAGGGTAAAATTTGTGATGTCATTGCAAAGTGCAATTGGTCACGCAAAAAATAAGCCCTCATATGGGTCTGGGAATGGAAATATAAAAGAGTTATGAATTTTAGAAGGCAAGGAGGAAAAAGCGAAAATGCTAAAATAAAATGGGCTGTGTCCTTAAGGAATTAAATGTTGGCACCTCTGAATTTTTTTAAGAAAATTAAGTATTTCTTACAGAAAAGCATTGCAGTGAGGTTAAGTTTCTACTTCGCTTTGTTTTTTGAAAAACGGCAAGAAAAAACGCCAAATCTGCCGCATGCCGTTTTTTTTCATCAATGGCCGGGACCCGTGGCTAATACCACACATCGCCGATCGCGGCAATGTGCGGTATTAACCCTTTAGAAGCGGCTGTCATCGTAAATCGCGGCGTCCCAAACAGCTTACAGGACACCGGGAGGGCCCTTACCTTCCTCCTCGGTGTCTGATCGACGAATGACTGCTCCGTGCCTGAGATCCAGGCAGGAGCAGTCAAGCACCGATAACACTGATCACAGGAGTGTTAATACACGCCAGTGATCAGCATAGGAGATCAGTGTGTGCAGTGTTATAGGTCCCTATGGGACCTATAACACTGCAAAAAAATAGTAAAAAAAAGTGTTAATAAAGGTCATTTAACCCCTTCCCTAATATAAGTTTGAATCCCCCCCCCTTTTCCCATAAAAAAAATAAAACAGTGTAAATAAAAAAATAAATAAACATATGTGGTATCGCCGCGTGGGTAAATGTCCGAACTATAAAAATATATCATTAATTAAACCGCACGGTCAATGGAGTACGCGCAAAAAATTCCAAAAAAGCTTATTTTTGGTCTCTTTTTATACCATTAAATAATGAATAAAAAGTGATCAAAAAGTCTGATCAAAACAAAAATCATACTGATAAAAACTTCAGATCACGGTGCAAAAACTTAGCCCACATACTGCCCCCCACGTGGAAAAAGAAAAAAGTTATAGGGGTCAGAAGATGACATTTTTAAACGTATAAATTTTCCTGCATGTAGTTATGATTTTTTCCAGAAGTACGACAAAATCAAACCTATATAATAGGGTATCATTTTAACCGTATGGACCTACAGAATAATGATAAGGAGTCATTTTTACAGAAATATGCACTGTGTAGAAACGGAAGCCCCCAAAAGTTACAAAATGGCGTTTTTTTATTCGATTTTGTCGCACAATGATTTTTTTTTCCGTTTCGCCGTGATTTTTTTTGGGGTAAAATGACTAATGTCAATGCAAAGTAGAATTGGTGATGTAAAAAATAAGCCATAATATGGATTTTTAGGTGGAAAATTGAAAGGGTTATAATTTTTAAAAGGTAAGGAGGAAAAAACGAAAGTGCAAAAACTGGAAAACCCTGAGTCCTTATGGGGTTAAAAAATAAAAATAAAAAGATACAGTAGTGAAGGAAAAAATTGTATATAACGAAATGTATCTTTTTTTATAACAAAATGTTTATTAATTTTTAAAACAGGGATCAATTCATGGGGGCGGGCAGGGACTTAAAAATGTAGCTGACAATAATAAAAATGTAGTGTGTGCGTTTTTCACTTTTTTTCTTTATTTTTTACATTTTTAAGGTAATACTACTACTCCCAGCATGGAAAACACTGTTCCATGATGGGAGTAGTAGCACCTGTACTAATTGACAGATCGCCCATTGCGATCCTACTGTATAATGTATAGATGCGTCCGGCTGCTCTTCTATGGACCCCTGCACTGATTTATATATATATATATATATATATATACCTATATACCTATTCATATTTCCCGCAGAGAGCTGTGATTGGCGAGATGGTTCCAGCCACTCGCAACTCTCTGTGGGATATATGAATAGGTGTATATATACGTCAGTGCAGGGGACCATAGAAGAGTGGCCGCCCGCATCTATACATTATACAGGAGGATTACAGCGGGTGTCAGGAGTGACATCCACTGTGATCTTTCCTTAACTGCAGGTACTACTACTCCCAACATGGAGCGCTCTCTGCTCCATGCTGGGAGCTGTCGTACCTGCATTAATAGACAGATCACAACAGGTGTCAGAAGTTACACTCGCTGCAATCTGTCTATTAATGCAGGTACTACAGCTCCCATCATGGCTTTCTCCTGCGCTCACATCTCTGCACTATACTCCGGCCAGTGATGTGAATAGAACATCACTCATTTATATTTCCCTCTGAGAGCGGTGATTGGCTGCAACCATCCAGCAATTCCCCACTCTGGACGGAAAGCATGAATGAGTGATGTTCTATTCACATCACTGGCCGGAGTATAGTGCAGAGATGTGAGCGCTGTATAGAGCCACTCCACATCTCTGCTATATTATGGACGATCACATCAGGTATCACGACTGACACTCGGGGCGATATGTCTATTAGTACAGGTACTACTACTCCCATTATGGAACAGTCTCCCATGCTGGGAGTAGTAGTACTACCTAAAAATGTAAAACATAGAGGGAAAAAAAGTGAAACACACACACTTCATTAAAAATTTAATTAAAATGTAGTTAAAAAATTTTTTTTTTGTTAAATAGATATTTTTTTCCATCACTACTGTATCCTTTTTTTTTTTTTGGTACCCAACAAATTTTGGGTACCAAAAAAAAACAAACATGCCAACGTGAAATTTCCACACAAATGAAAAAACGCCAGGAGAAACTGCATAAAAAACGCCAGATGCAGGAAATTGCACTGGCGTTTTTTCAGGCATTTTTTTCAACCCAAAAAATGCAGGACAAAAACCAAGTAGAAACTTAGCCTAACAAGTGTTTTGCTATATACATGTTTATTTCCTTTGTGTGTATTTGAACTTAAAGGGGTATTCCAGGCCAAAACTTTTTTTTATATATCAACTGGCTCCGGAAAGTTAAAAAGATTTGTGAATGACTTCTATTAAAAAATCTTAATCCTTCCAATAGTTATTAGCTTCTGAAGTTGAGTTGCTGTTTTCTGTCTAACTGCTTTCTGATGACTCACATCCCAGGAGCTGTGCAGTTCCTATGGGGATATTTTCCCATCATGCACAGCTCCCGGGACGTGACATCATCATTGAGCAGTTAGATAGAAAACTTCAGAAGCTAATAACTATTGGAAGGATTAAGATTTTTTAATAGAAGTAATTTACAAATCTGTTTAACTTTCCGGAGCCAGTTGATAAATAAAAAAAAAGTTTTTGCCTGGAATACCCCTTTAACCCAAAAAGGGAAGAAAAAAAAGCAAATTGGACATAATGACAAACCAAACTCGAAAAATGGTCTGGACAAAACTATTTTCACCCTTCCAAAATTGGGGAAAAATAAGATTGTTATAAGCATGTGATGCTCCTTTGAACTCACCTGGGGCAAGTAACAGGTGTGGGCAATATAAAAATCACACCTGAAAGCAGATAAAAAGGAGAGAAGTTCACTTAGTCTTTTCATTGTGTGTCTGTGTGTGCCACACTAATGGACAACAGAAAGAGGAGAAGAGAACTGTCTGAGGACTTGACAACCAAAATTGTGGAAAAATATCAACAATCTCAAGTTTACAAGTCCAACTCGAGAGATCTAGATTTGCCTTTGTCCACAGTGCACAACATTATCAAGAAGTTTGCAACCCATGGCACTGTAGCTAATCTCCCTGGGTGTAGACGGAAGAGAAAAATTGATGAAAGATTTCAACTCAGGATAGTCCAGATGTTGGATAAGCAGCCCCAAACAAGTTTCAAAGATATTCAAGCTGTCCTGCAGGCTCAGGGAGCATCAGTGTCAGCGTGAACTCTCCATCGACATTTAAATGAAATGATACGCTATGGCAGGAGACCCAGGAGGACCCCACTGCTGACACAAAGACAAAAAAGCAAGACTACATTTTGCCAAAATGAATTTGAGTAAGACAAAATCCTTCTGGGAAAATGTCTTGTGGACAGAGGAGACCAAGATAGAGCTTTTTGGTGAAACACATCATTCTACTGTCATTCTACTGTTTACCAAAAACGGAATGAGGCCTACAAAGAAAAGAACACAGTACCTACAGTGAAATATGGTGAAGGTTCAATGATGTTTTGGGGATGTTTCGCTGCCTCTGGCACTGGGTGCCTTAAATGTATGCAAGGCATCATGAAATCTGAAGATTACCAACGGATTTTGGGTTGCACTGTACAGCCCAGTGTCAGAAAGCTGGGTTTGCGTCCAAGATATTCGGTCTTCCTGCAGGACAATGACCCCAAACATATGTCAAAAAGCACACAGAAATGGATGGCAACAAAGCGTTGGAGACTTCTGAAGTGACCAGCAATAAATCCAGATCTAAATCCCATTGAACGCATGTGGAGAGATCTTAAATTTGCTGTTGGGAAAAGTCACCCTTCCAATAAGAGAGATCTGGAGCAGTTTGCAAAGGGAGAGTGGTCCAAGATTCCGGCTGAGAGGTGTAAGAAGCCTATTGATGGTTACAGGAAGCAATTAATTTCAGTTATTTTTCCAAAGGGTGTGCAACCAAATATTATGTTAAGGGTGCCAAAAATTTTGTCCAGACCATTTTTGGTGTTTGGTATCACATTATGTCCAATTCGCTTTTTTTCCTTCCCTTTTTTTGGTTTAGTTCCAATACACACAAACGGAAAAAACATGTGTATAGCAAAACATGTGTTACTGCAGTCCTTTTCTGTGAGAAATGCTTCAATTTCTTGAAAAATTTCAGGGGTGCCAACATTTATGGCCATGGCTGTATATATAGTGTGGCAAGGAAAGGGTGTATTTCCCTTGCTAACTCTGCTGAATTCTCCACCTGTGGCCTGATTAATGAGGTATCAGGAAGGGAAAGTGTGTTTAAAAGGAAAAGAAACAGAATAGTTGGGTCTCTCCCTGGGTAACAGCATGTCGCTGTAGGGGGAGACACACGGACCCTGTTGAGGAAACACACAGCGAACTGTGAGCGGTCCAAGACGTGAAGAAGTGGTGTGAACTGTGAGTAACAGGTTGCAGGGGCACATGTTTTATGCTGGCTGAGGGTAGCTCACCAGATAGTAGTCAGGGCATGCTGATATGTGTAGTCAGTGACCAGACGGTCTAGGACTTTGGTTTGTTCCTGAGTTATGTTTTGTTTTACCTGCAACCTGTCTAAATAAAGCTGGCAAGGTGCCAGGCTTGCATGAATAACCGTTGTCTGCGGGTTTATGGAGTGGAAACGTGTCCCGTGGCAGTGTCCAGGACTATCCCGGAGCTAATCCCCAAGGAGGAATCCTTAAAATATATATATATATATATATATATATATATATATATATATATATATATATATATATTTTAAGTGATACCTAAAAATTATTAATCATTTTATCATGGGAAAGATTTTAAAATAAAACAAATCCAACCATATATACAAATATAACCACCTTCTCATGTGGCTCCTCTAACGTGAATAGACATAAATAATATATGAAAATCAACCATAATAATTTGGACAAAAACACCAGTATGCACATCAGGAACCATCCTGTATATGTATGTATATATATATATATATATATATATATATATATATATATATATATAGGCATTTTGGTGTGCGCATTTTGGGGGCTTTACACATTATTTTATTATATAATTTTTTATTCATTTTTATTGTTACATGTCACAATATATGCTAGTATTTGAGAAATATACTTTCACGTTTTGGTTTTTCCCTGCGACTCTTAGGACTTGATTGCACCGGACCTCAGCAAAAACTTAAAGGGGTACTCCGCTGCTCAGCGTTAGGATCAAACGCTGGAGCCGTCGCCGGGAGCTTGTGACGTCATAGCCCCGGCCCCTTATGATGTCACACCCCACCCCCTCAATGCAAGTCTATTGGAGGGGGCGTGACGGCTGTCATGCCCCCTCCCATAGACTTGCATTGAGGGGGCGGGGTGGGGCGTGACATCATGAGGGGCGGGGCTATGATTTCACAAGCTCCCGGCGACGGCTCCGGGGTTTGGAACAGTTTGTCCCAAACGCTGAGCAGCGGAGTACACCTTTAACTGACAAGAGACTGAGCTAACTCCTCCCAGGGCTTATATAAGGGAGACTGGGATGGGTCCCATAGGTCACATGGTCACTGATACCTCACTGGGTTACAATCACATGGCACTGTAAAGCAACACTGTGTGTGGACAGCTCTCTCCCTCTCCCTAGCCGGCAGCTTCCCCGGACCGGATCAACGGTATAACAAAGGAATGTCCAGCGCCAAGTGCGGTAAAACGACAAGTACTTTATTGTAGGATCAGCGGATACAAACTTGCATCAGGTAGGAGCCGAGGCGTTTCGGACCGTTACAGGTCCTTAGTCATGGCATAACACACAAGATAAAATCCAAACTTGAAATGCTTTCTTAGGAACATCACATGTATCATGACATCACACTTAATAATGACATGTGGAAAACATGGAAATGGAACAATGGATGTGTATGTACACATGAATTCAGGCAGAAAAAACCCACACAAAAAATGAATGCAATTATACAGCAACCCTACACAAGGTAATAAACAAAAAATAAAATAAAAAAGATAAATTAGATGGACACGTCAATAGGTCAATATTAGGTCATGTCACAAGTTCATTTCATTCGGCTCTCTTGTGTTTAACACAAAAATCCAAGAGGATTCTCTATTGAATGACTTACATTTCAAATCGCCCCCTCTAACACTGTTTTGGACCCGTTCTATTGCATTAACGCACAATGTGGATACATCCCCCTTTTGAGGGGCATTTACTAATCTTTTACTATGTAGTCTGGTTTTTACCCTGTTTTTTTCTACTTCATTTTTGACTATGTGCGACAAATTTACAAAATTGTTGCACGGCATTAATAAATTTGGCACACATAGGCAAAAGTGGGAAATTTACTTCATGTAGTAGAAAAAATAGTTTGTTCCTCTTTCCTGCTGTCTGAATGGGTTTGACTGCTAGGTTTCCTTCTGGATCTTTTGTTTTTGAGTTTTTTTTTTAGCTTTTTCACCACATCTAAAAAATTCAATAACGAAATTGTAGTCATGGCTCAGAATAGTGGTAAACAGCGTTTAGTGTGTGTGTGTGTGTGTGTGTGTGTGTGTTTATTACATTTTTTTAACACAGTTTTTTTCTCCCTAAATGTATTTACACTTTTTTTTTTGTTCTTCTACAGATCCGTATATCCTGTGGACTCCTTCGGATTCGGTGGACTACTTTGACGACCAGCGTTTTACTTTGCTTGATGTTAATGAAATGGTTAACGAGGGCTTGTGGGGGAGTGTTTTTTTGTAATAAACATTTTTTTAAGCCTGTTGTGTTTTTTTTTTTTTTTTTACTTTATTAGACAGGCTTAGTAGTGGAAGCTGTCTTATAGACGGAGTCCATTACTAAGCCGGGTTTAGCGTTAGCCACAAAAACAGCTAGCGCTAACCCCCAATTATTACCCCGGTACCCAACACCACAGGGGTGCCGGGAAGAGCCGGTACCAACAGGCACGGAGCGTCAAAAATGGCGCTACTGGGCCTAGGTGGTAACAGGCTGGCATTATTTAGGCTGGGGAGGGCCAGTAACAATGGTCCTCACCCACCCTGGTAGGCCGGGCACAGTGTTTCCCAACCTGGGACTTGTAGTTTTGCAACATCTGGAGGCACCCTGGTTGGGAAACACTGTTTTAGGCCAGTGTTTCCCAACCAGGGTGCCTCCAGATGTTGCAAAACTACAACTCCTAGCATGCCTGGACAGCCAAAGGCTGTCCAGGCATGCTGGGAGTTGTAGTCTTGCAACATCTGGAGGCACCCTGGTTGGGAAGCTTGGGCAACTTACTGGCTTCCATAGGATCCAGCGCTGCACGACATTGCCGCGCGACAGTGCCGCCCGACGATCTCCGTCACCGATCGTCGCTGGAGCCTCGGAAGGGTAAGTGAACATTTTCGCCGGTCCCCTTCAGCTGTTTAGTTTTGCAACAGCCACAAAACAGTGGCCCTGCAAACTGTGGCCCTCCAGCTGTTGCAAAAGTACAACTCCCAGCATGCCTGGACAGCCAAAGGCTGTCCAGGCATGCTGGGAGTTGTAGTCTTGCAACATCTGGAGGCACCCTGGTTGGGAAACACTGTTTTAGGCCAGTGTTTCCCAACAAGGGTGCCTCCAGATGTTGCAAAACTACAACACCCAGCATGCCCTGACAGCCAAAGCTTTTGGCTCTCAGGGCAGGAGCCCGGGCTGACATTACAGTGCTCATACTGCCTCCCCGCTACCCTCACTTATGGGGACACTGATATCCCCCCCTCCCTTGTCTCCCGCCCGCGCCGCTCAGCTCCCGCTGCTACAAGACTACAACTCCCAGCGTGTCCTCACTGTAAGGGCATGCTGGGACTTGTAGTCTTGCAACAGCAGACAGATGGGAGTTGTGTGGCGCTGGCAGGTGAGAGGGGTGGGATGTAAATCACTGTAGTGTCCCGGTAGCGCAGTGAGGGTAGCGGGGAGAAAGTATGTCGGAGCCCGGGCGGCAGTAGCTTTTCCTGCTCCATGTTGGAGCTGGAGTAAATTTAGTCAATTTTTACGGCCGTTGCGACAGTTTATTGCGCAACTGCGACTGTCTCAGTTAATAAATAACTGACCACTGCAAGTAAAAAATGAAAACTTGCGTAAATCAAGCGGGAAATTTTTTTTGACTTCCTAGCTCTTGCTAGAGAAAGTCGCACGAAAAATAGGGTAGGCGCAAGTGCGACAATTTTGCGCCAAAAATAGTCAGAAAAAAATTACTAAACCCCTCAGTAAATGTCCCTCTATGTTGGTACCGAAAATGTCGGGACAAGGCTGATATATTAAATTGTTCACCTCTGGCATTTAATATGTGACGTCTAATGCGGGTTTTGATGGGGTTTGAATTGCATCCCACATACTGGCATCTACAGGCAGAGCAAGCAGCTAAATAAACAACCAAAGTTGTATTTTTAAATAAAAAAATCTTTGTTTGTTTATTACTTTGTGTAGGGCTGCTGTATAATTGCATACATTTTTTGTGCGGGTTTTTTCTGCCTGAATTCATGTGTACATACACATCCATTGTTCCATTTCCATGTTTTCCACATGTCTTTATTAAGTGTGATGTCATGATACATGTGATGTTCCTAAGAAAGTATTTCAAGTTTGGATTTTATCTTGTGTGTTATGCCATGACTAAGGACCTGTAACGGTCCGAAACGTGTCGGCTCCTGCCTGATGCAAGTTTGTATCCACTGATCCTACAATAAAGTACCTGTGGTTTTACCGCACTTGGCGCTGGACATTCCTTAATCACATGACACTTGTTTAATCACATGTCAACAGTTCTCAAAGACATGACACTTTTATATACAATACACAGCATAAAGATAACTGTACAAGGGAACAGGTGCAGGGAGCCCAGGGGACACTGCAGGGAGGCTGCCTGACAGGGCAGCTAGGGTACAGGGGTACAACTCCTGTACCGGGCCACCACAATTTCACCCATACATAATTCATTATTGGTTTGGTAGTCCATTTTGTGGTAAAATGAAGGACATTGGGCTCTGCAATAAAAAAGGCCTTTGTAGATAAAAAATAAATAAAAGAGTTTTGGCTCCTAGAAGGCAATGATAAAAAAAAAAAACAATAATATTAAAATGTTCTGGTCTTCAATAGGTTAAATCTGCATTCCTGGAGAATAAATGATCTAAGGCCAGTAGCTAGCATTAGCAATTTCATACCAAGACCAACAAAATGGCTGCCGTTTGCTTTGATATCCTTGGCAAGACATGACATCACAAAACCAACACTGTGTGACATCACAATGATGTACTTGTATAAAAGAAGGAGACACAGCTGGAGCTGCTGAGTTGTGGCTGAAGAGGCTGAAGATTTAGCTGAAGAAAGAAGCTGCTGAAGATACAGATGGAGAAAGCGGGATCCCTTTTAAGGGGGATCTATTGAATAGTGTCTAAGTATCACTGTATCGTATAGAGTAGAAGTATCATTGCATTGTATTGTATAGAGATGAATAATTATCATTGTATTGTATAGAGATGTATAAGTACCATTGTGTTGTATAGAGATGGTAATAGTCACACTCAGCAGCAGGAGGCAGACGATAGACGTGATCCAGGGTTATGTCCGATTGCCACTTGTGGGGTCAGGAAGGAATTATTTTTTCCCCTGAGATTGAAATCTCCGGGGTTTTTCTTCGCCTTCCTCTGGATTACCCGGCGGTGGCTCTTCTTCAGGTTTACTCTGTACTGGACCCGAGAAAGAGTCACAAGCTGCATTATTTAATAGAATATGAAACCTCTGCCTACTGCTATGGACACTCTTAAAAGGGCATTAGCAGCTGTGGCCACCACCTGATTTACTACTATTTGTAACTGGACTGGCCTCATTTTTGGGGTACATGTCCAGGTGCAATGTGGCTAATGCCCCTGTAAGATTGCCCTAATAAAAATATAATTAAAAAGTGCAAATAAAGCTCTTTAATAAAAACGTGCATCTAAAAGATAAAAAGTGTTTCTGGTGTCATTTGTTCTAGAATTGTTCCATAGTGATCTGGGCTTGGTGGTGTCTCACAATCTCCCTCGGCCCAGTGGGTTGAAATGAGTGTCAGAAATGAGTGTAAACTATGCCAGAAATCTACTCCAGCGCATAGATGAGTACATTTCAGAGCGTGGAGTGGGGTCAATAAAAGATGCATCGAATTTAGGATCTGTACCCCTTTATAAATTGGGTGCATCCCAATCTGGTGTACTTGTTCTTTAAGACTGGAGTTTTAAACTTCTGTTATAATAAATTCAGCCATGATAAAATCCATCGCCACTAGGACTGCAAGGACATGCGCCGCCCCCATTGACAGCAATGTAGTACACGTGGGTTCTGGCGAAAAAATGAACGTCTGCTGCGGAACTCTGCAGGGTGCACTGCATAGCAAAATCCCATTGAAGAGATTGGGAGGCTGCTGCACCAGAAATGCTTTAGTGTGAAAACAAACAAACAAACCTCTTCTTACCAGTCTATTCCATACTGCATCCAGCACCTCTACACTGATCATCCCTACCAGCCTAGTTGACATGTTTTACAATGTCAACAAAACAGCCGATCTCAGCAAAAGAGGACATGAAACCCTGAGGCTATGTTCACATGCCAGAATTTCTGTGTGGAATTCTGCATTTGAATTCAATGGGATTCTGCTGCGCTGTGCACATAGCAGGATTTTCACGCCAGAAATTCAAATTCCAGTGTCCTCAGAATGAATGGACATGTGTAAGGATCCGGACTGGTAGCAGGAAGCGGTACTGGTAGTGGATCCTCTGTGTCAGTGAGGGATTGGCCTGGACCGTACCGGAGGATCGGTTCTAATTAGTTACCGGTATTCACCAGAGCCCGCTGCAAAGCGGGATGGTCTTGCTGTGGTGGTAACTACCAGGTTGTGTCCCCCGGTAGCGGCTCAACCTCACTGACTGCTGAGACAGGCGAAGCACAGAAGGGACAGGCATAGGCGTAGTCAGACGTAGCAAAAGGTCTGGGCAGGCAGCATGGGTTCGGAGGCGGTAGTCGTTAGCAACGGGTTCAGCAACGAGCAAGGAATACACAATAAATGCTTTCTCTTGGTCACTGAGGCAACACAAAGATCCGGCAAGGGCAGGAAGGGGCAGGGTACATTTATAGGAGCAGAGGACATTGGATTGGGCCAGGCACCAATCAATGGTGCACTGGCCCTTTACATTTTACACAGCCGGCGCGCGCATGACCTATAGAGCAGGGACGCGCGTGCCGGGAACCACATGACAGGGGAGCAGAGGAGAGAGCCGGAGCGGGTGCCGGTAAGTAAAGATGGGCCGCGGGCCGCGCGCGGGGACAGCCCGCAGCACGGACCGCATCCCTGCCGGCGACAGAAGCAAAGTGTCCCTGGTCAGAGAGTCTGACCGGGGCACTCAGCGGGGACAAACGTGGTGAGCGCTCCGGTCCAAGATCCGAGGACGGAGCACTCAGCGTTACAACATGTCTATTCTTTCTGCGGACTCCGCATGGAATACATTACTGTCTATGAGAGGACACATTTCCAGTGGTCCTAGGGCCGGCATGTTATGCCAGCGCTCTGCATTCAGGGGCAATGTCCACACAGATTTTCTGTACGGACATTGCCTTGTGAACATAGCCTGAGATTTTGGATTGGCTGTAATAGTGACATGAGTATACAGGCACTTTATCTCTGCAGCCAAGTAAACAAAGCTGACAAGGAAGACCACAGCAGTGGCGCTAGACAGCGGGGATTAAACAGGTAGTAATTGGGACAGGAATAAAACTGGATGAAGAACAGCACGGAATGGATGGAAGGGACCACCACCAAAACAACTATGAACCATCTGCAGAATAATCTCACACTAAAGATTGTAGGGAGATGACTGAACACCTCAAGGACCATGAGGTCATAAAGTATGGTGGTTAACCAAAAAGTAGCCAGATGGGTGACTTCTTGGAAAATAATCTGCATATCAGGAAAAATACTACAACCAGTACCAGATCCAATCCATGCTGAAGAAAGATCTTGAGAAAAAAATGGAGTTAGGAGTCATGTAATGGAAGAAGAACTTCTAGTCCTGTAGAAAATATCAGATGGAGAAAGATCGCTGGTCTTCAACATGGTAGCTGGTGATGGGCTTAACCCTTGGTAAAATGGATGTCCTTGGGAGACAGATGCCAGGAAATGTCATATAAAAAGTGATAATGTGAGCAAGCCATGCCCGATAAGGCTAGCCAGAACTAACTACAAGAGTGATCAATAGAACAAGGTGGAGGATGAGTTTATATTCACCTTAGGCCAGAAGTCTTCAGCATGGAAAACTTGCTATGAGTACGCTGCCAGCAGAGAGTGGGCCACGGATAGTCAGAATGTGGCTCTTAGTCCACAATAGGATTCTGGTTAACATTGGGAACTTCAGGCCCCCTAACGGTTAAAGACATGGACATGGTGGCAATGGTTTCTTCGATAAGATATACTCCTAGCAGGGGAGTCTGGACAGGGGTGGCTCTGTGAAATAGTTGGAAGGAAAAAAAAAAAAAAAAGAATATATATATATATATATATATATATATATCTATATTATATATATTGTGGCAGTGTGGCAAGGAAAGGGTGCATTTCCTTGGCTCACCCTGCAGAAGCTCTCACCTGCTTCTTAAGTAATGAGGCAGGAGGGAAGGGAGGTGTATATGAGATGGAGACTCAGTGTAATGTGGGCTCTTCCTAGGAGACAGCATGTGGGCTGTAAGGAAGAGACAGAGCCTCCTGAGGAGTACACAGCCCGAGCTATGAGGGTCTCAAAGAGACTGCCATGAATTGTGAGAAGAAGGTTGCAGGGGACATATGTTTAACCGGCTGAGGGAAGCTCAGCGGTTGTTAGTCAGGACAAGCTGATCTGTTTAGTCAGTGACCAGACGGTCTAGGATTTTGTTTTGTTCCTGTTTTTTTTATTTCTTTCCCTGCAACCTGTCTAATAAAACTGGCAAGGCGCCAGATTTGCATTATAAGCATTTGTTTGCTGGTTTATTGAGAAGAATTGCATCCTGTGGCGTGGTCCAGGACGATCCCAGAGCTAATCCCCAAGACGGATCGTCACAATATATATATATATATATATATAATTTTTTTTTTTTTTTTTCTGTTGCAATAATTTGAATTTATATAAATCACAATGTTCCCCTAAAACCTTAAAAAAGGCACACTGCAATTGCAAAAATGTATCCAAATGCTACAAAGCAGATGTACACCTTTAATAAGACTTGGGCAAATAAAGCATTATGGCTTCACATGTTCAAGACAAGGAGGGTCAATGCAGTTACAGTCTGTAAGTGGTCACCAATCATTTCATCTGTTTTAAAAGAAAATGATCATCCATGTCAGAAGAACAGACCGCCACACTAGGAAGAACGTATAGAGATTTGCAAGTCTCCAACCTATTAAAGTTAGTACCATATATATATAATTCTACATTTGTTTATTGGAATAAGGCAAAAGAGACCCATAAGGGAAAATGAAGTTTAAATGCAACTCGTGGTCGCACATACAGTGGTTTATACATCATGTATTTACAGAGTACCAACACAAATTGCAATACAGTTCTCATATGTGCATCTTTTATAGGTGAAGCACATTGAAACAAGTGGCAAGCCTGAAATATCACGCAATTCATTGTAAAAGCATATTCCGTCAGTGCGGCATAAACTGCTACATGTATGGACACTCTAACTACCAGGTCAGACCAGGGGCGGATCCAGAGTCGAGTCTCGGGAGGGGCACTATTAGAGTATTTTGTGTTGGCGGCCAAAAAAAAAGGTGTTACTTACAAAACTTACAATATTATTAAATGTATCATACAGTCCTAACCTTGTTTAAGACTCTTAGGCCGTGTTCACATGTCAGAATAATTATCAAATATACCAATTGCCACAGAATGGGAAAGTGCTAAAGAAGTTTTTACCATTTAAAACTACAGCTCCCAGTATGACCTAAGCAGTGCTAAGGGGATGCTGGGAGTTGTTGTTTCACCCATCATTACTGCAGAACTTCTTCAGTGACTACAGCTCTGATGGGACACACACAGGAGGATACAGAATGATATCAGTGACTACAGGTGACGTCTTCTCTATAGTCTTTCCTTATCTAATTCAGATGTACATACCACTGGGACTTGTTTCAGCTAAATGTTCTCTCTGCAGAACTTGATGCCCAGACGTCTCCTCACTATGTCAGCAGATTCTGATCCTCTATATGAAAACAATAATTATTATAATACTGCCAGACACTGTATTCTTCGAATATAATACTGGCACATACCTTCTGAATATAATTCTGCCACATTGTACCTCCTGAATATACAACACACTGTACCCTCTGAATATAATACCGCCACACACCGTACCCTCTGAATATAGTACTATCACACACTGTACCCTCTGAATATAATACTACCACACACTGCGCCATCTAAATATAATACTATCACACACTGTGCCCTCTGAATATAACACTACCACACACTGTGCCCTCTGAATATAACACTACCACACACTGTGCCCTCTAAATTTAATACTAGCAAACACTGCACTCTCTGAATATTATTCTACCACACACTGCACTCTCTGAATATAATACTACCACACTGTGCCCTCTAAATGTAATACTACCACACACTGCACTCTCTGAATATAATACTACCACACACTGTACCCTCTGTATATAATACTACCAAACACTGCACTCTATGAATATAATACTACCACACAGTGCATTCTCTGAATATAATACTACCACACACTGTGCCCTCTAAATTTAATACTACCACACACTGCACTCTCTGAATAGAATACTACCACACACTGTACCCTCTGTATATAATACTACCACACACTGCACTCTCTGAATATAATACTACCACACACTGTACCCTCTAAATTTAATACTACCACACACTGCACTCTCTGAATATAACTTGCTGTGCAGTGCACCCTCTGAATAAAATACCCAAATGTATTGTGGCCCATAAAAAAACGTACCACCCCAGAAATTCCTCATAATCTACAATATACTTATGAAATGCAGAACACTCTGTGACTTCACATATAGTAATAATGCCCCATCTTGTGCCCCTACATATAATAATTATGACCCGTCCTGTTCCCCCCACATAATAATGCCCTGTGCCCCTAACATATATTGCCCCCTGTGCTGTGCCCTTCACATATAATTCCCCGTTCTTTGCCCCTCACATATAATGCCCCCATCATGCGTCCCTCACATATAATGCCCCCTGTGCTGTGCCCCTCACATATAATGCCCCCCGTGCTGTGCCCCTCACATATAATGTCCCCTGTGCTGTTCCCCTCACATATAATGCCCCCTGTGCTGTGCCCCTCACATATAATGCCCCTCACATATAATGCTCCTGTCATATGCCCCACACACATATAATGCCCCCTGTGCTGTGCCCTTCACATATAATGCCCCCGTTCTTTGCCCCTCACATATAATGCCCCCATCATGCACCCCTCATATATAATGCCCCGTGCTGTGCCCTTCGCATATAATGCCCCTGTTCTTTGCCCCTCACATATAATGCCCCCATCATGCGCCCCTCACATATAATGCCCCCTGTCCTGTCCAGTGAGGGGGCATTATATGTGAGGGGCACAGCACAGGGGGCATTATATGTTTGGGGCACATGACAGGAGCATTATATGTGAGGGGCACAGGACAGGGGGCATTATATGTGAGGGGCGCATGATGGCGCTTTATATATGAGGGGCACATGATGGGGGCATAATATATGAGGGGCGCATGATGGGGGCATTATTTGTGAGGGGCACAGCACAGGGGGCATTATATGTGTGGGGCACAGCACGGGGCATTATATGTGAGGGGAACAGCACAGGGGACATTATGTGTGGGGCACAGCACAGGGGGCATTATATGTGTGGGGTACAGCACAGGGGGCATTATATGTGTGGGGCACAGCCCAGGGGGAATTATGTGTGGGGCACAGCACAGGGGGCATTATATCATATAATGCCCCCTGTGCTGTGCTGTGCCCCACACATATAATACCCCCTGTGCTGTGCCCCCCACGCATATCATTTATATGTGTGGGCACAGCACAGGGGGCATTATATGTGTGGGGCACAGCACAGGGGGTATTATATGTGTGGGGCACAGCACAGGGGGCATTATATGTGTGGGGCACAGCACAGGGGGCATTATATCATATAACGCCCCCTGTGCTGTGCCCCACACATAATGCCCCCTGTGCTGTGCCCCACACATATAATGCCCCCTGTAAGGAGATCTGATCTTATCTAAGTACCCCTGGTACCGAACTTCGGTGGTTAGCTTGATTTAAGTCTTTATCTGGATCCAGGAGAATGAATCTACCAGAAATAACACGTAACAACAGTTTGTCTGGTCAAATTCACTCTAGTTTATTCAGTAGTCCGTAAGCACATAATATAGGGGGGGGGTTGCACCCCTCCTTCCGTCACTCAAATATTTGGTATAATCTCTAGCCTATAATATTAGGTATACGGAGGTTTCTGAGAGAATTCATGGGAGAGACAGATGATCGAGAAAGCCATAACACATGTAAGAATAGGAAGTGCTAATATGGTTAATTAACCTTTGCGGCTACATTCCCAGCAAGAGATAACATTAAATGCTGACAGGATAAAGACACTGTGTGATGGATACATACAATACAGTAACCCCTTCAATCCCCTGTTAGAGCCTTATATTATTTTATACTATACGGTTCTCCTTTTTTACCTTCCTTTCTCTGTAGAGTTTTAAGTATTGCATGTATCCACTGGGTGTAGTGTCTTCATTAGCCAATGAGGGCGTGGCCTGGTAAAATGTGGCCGTGGCATTGGCGACTCCCTTTTCTAGCAACCTCCTAATACATGGTATCACACATAGAGAAAATGCAGCAATAACTATAATGATTACAAAAATTATAATGGCTAATAGTGTTAACCCCTTAAGGACTGAGCCCTTTTTCACCTTAAGGACTCAGCCATTTTTTGCAAATCTGACCACTGTCACTTTAAACATTAATAACTCTGGGATGCTTTTAGTTATCATTCTGATTCCGAGATAGTTTTTTCGTGACATATTCTACTTTAACGTAGTGGTAAAATTTTTTGGTAACTTGCATCCTTTCTTGGTGAAAAATCCCAAGATTTGATGAAAAATTTGAAAATTTTGCATTTTTCTAACTTTGAAGCTCTCTGCTTGTAAGGAAAATGGATATTCAAAATAATTTTTTTTTTATTCACATATACAATATGTCTACTTTATATTTGCATCATAAAATTGATGAGTTTTTACTTTTGGAAGACACCAGAGGGCTTCAAAGTTCCGCAGCAATTTTCCAATTTTTCACAAAATTTTGAAACTCGCTTTTTTTCAGGGACCAGTTCAGGTTTGAAGTGGATTTGAAGGGTCTTCATATTAGAAATACCCCATAAATGACCCCATTATAAAAACTGCACCCCCGAAAGTATTCAAAATGACATTCAGTAAGCGTTTTAACCCTTTACGGGTTTCACAGGAATAGCAGCAAAGTGAAGGAGAAAATACACAATCTTCATTTTTTACACTCGCTTGTTCTTGTAGACCCAATTTTTGAATTTTTACAAGGGGTAAAAAGGAGAAAATTTTTACTTGTATTTGAAACCCAATTTCTCTCGAGTAAGGACATACCTCATATGTCCATGTTAATTGTTCAGCGGGCGCAGTAGAGGGCTCAGAAGGGAAGGAGCGTCAAATGGTTTTTGGGGGGCATGTCACCTTTAGGAAGCCCCTATGGTGCCAGAACTGCAAAAAACCCCACATGGCATACCATTTTGGAAACTAGACCCCTCGGGGAACGTAACAAGGGGTAATGTGAACCTTGATACCCCACAGGTGATTCACGACTTTTGCATATGTAAAAAAAAAAAAATTTTTTTACCTAAAATGCTTGGTTTCCCTAAAGTTTTACATTTTAAAAAAGGGTAATAGCAGAAAATACACCCCAAAATTTGAAGCCCAATTTCTCCCGATTCAGAAAACACCCCATATGGGGGTGAAAAAGTGCTCTGTTGGCGCACTACAGGTCTCAGAAGAGAAGGAGTCACATTTGGCTTTTTGAAAGCAAATTTTGTTCTGGGGGCATGCCTCATTTAGGAAGTCCCTATGGTGCCAGGACAGCAAAAAAAAAACACATGGCATACCATTTTGGAAACTAGACCCCTCGGGGAACGTAACAAGGGGTAAAGTGAACCTTAATACCCTACAGGTGTTTCACGACTTTTGCATATGTAAAAAAAAAAAAAAAAAATTTACCTAAAATGCTTGGTTTCCCAAAAAATTTACATTTATACAAAGGGTTAAAGCAGAAATTACCCCCCAAAATTTGAAGCCCAATTTCTCCCGATTCAGAAAACACCCCATATGGGGGTGAAAAGTGCTCTGTTGGCGCACTACAGGTCTCAGAAGAGAAGGAGTCACATTTGGCTTTTTGAAAGCAAATTTTGCTCTGGGGGCATGCCGCATTTAGGAAGCCCCTATGGTGCCAGGACCGCAAAAAATACCCACATGGCATACCATTTTGGAAACTAGAGCCCTCGGGGAATGTAACAAGGGGTTAAGTGAACCTTAATACCCCACAGGCGTTTCACGACTATTGCATATGTAAAAATGCTAATGCTTCTTTTCCCAAAAACTTTACATTTTTAAAAAGGGTAAAAGCAGAAAATACCCCCCAAAATTTAAAGCCCAATTTCTCCCGAGTACGGCGATACCCTATATGTGACCCTTAACTGTTGCCTTGAAATACGACAGGGCTCCAAAGTGAGAGCGCCATGCGCATTTGAGGCCTAAATTAGGGATTGCATAGGGGTGGACATAGGGGTATTCTACGCCAGTGATTCCCAAACAGCGTGCCTCCAGCTGTTGCAAAACTCCCAGCATGCCTGGACAGTCAACGGCTGTCCGACAATACTGGGAGTTGTTGTTTAGCAACAGCTGGAGGCTCCGTTTTGGAAACCATGGCGTACCAGATGTTTTTCATTTTTATTGGGGTGGGGAGGGGGGCTGTGTAGGGGTATGTGTATATGTAGTGTTTTTTACTTTTTATTTTATTGTGTGTTAGTGTAGTGTAGTGTTTTTAGGGTACAGTCGCACGGGCGGGGGTTCACAGTAGTTTCTCGCTGGCAGTTTGAGCTGTTGCAGAAAATTTGCTGCAGCTCAAACTTGCAGCCCGATACCTACTGTAAGCCTCCGCCCATGTGAGTGTACCCTGTACATTCACATTGGGGGGGACATCCAGCTGTTGCATAACTACAACTCCCAGCATGCGCTGACAGACTGTACATGCTGAAAGTTTTAGTTTTGCAACAGCTGTAGGCACACTGGTTATGTATCACGGAGTTTGTGACCTTACTCAGTGTTTCAAAACCAGTGTGCCTCCAGCTGTTGCAAAACTACAACTCCCAGCATGTACGGTGCATGGTGTAAGGTGACTGCTGGGAGTTGTAGTTTGCAACAGCTGGAGGCACACCGGTCGTGAAACACTGAGTTAGGTAAAAAAAAACACTCTAAGTTTCACAACCAGTGTGCCTTCAGCTGTTGCAAAACTACAACTCTCAGCAGTCACCGACAGCCAACGGGCATGCTGGGAGTTGTAGTTATGCAACCAGCAGATGCACCACTACAACTCTCAGCATGCACTTTAGCTGTTTGTGCAAGCTGGGAGTTGTAGTTATACAACAGCTGAAGGTACACTTTTCCATAAACAAAATGTGCCTCCAGCTGTTGCAAAACCATAAGTCCCAGCATGCCCATAAGGGAATGCTGGGAGTTGTGGTGGTCTGCCTCCTGCTGTTGCATAACTACAGCTCCCAGCATGCCCTTTTTGCATGCTGGTAGCTGTTGCTAAGCAACAGCAGGAGGCTGTAACTCACCTCCTGCTGCTGCTCCGTCGCAGGCTGTCCCTCGCCGCCGCCGTCGCTCCTGGGGCCCCGATTACCAACATGGACGCCGGAGATCGGGGTCCCCAGCACCCGGGGTCGTCTTCCCGCACCCGCTCACGCCCTTCGGAAGAGGGGCGGAGCGGGTGCGGGAGTGACGCCCGCAGCAGGCGCCCTGATTGGTCGGCCGGTAATCCGGCCGACGAATCAGGGCGATCATGAGGTGGCACCAGTGCCACCTCACCCCTGCAGGCTCTGGCTGTTCGGGGCCATCAGAGACGGCCCCGAACAGCCAGTAATTCCGGGTCACCGGGTCACTGGAGACCCGATTGACCCGGAATCGCCGCAGATCGCTGGACTGAATTGTCCAGCGATCTGCGGCGATCGCCGACATGGGGGGGGGGGGCATAATGACCCCCCTGGGCGATATGCCGGGATGCCTGCTGAACGATTTCAGCAGGCATCCGGCTCCGGTCCCCAACCGGCTAGCGGTGGGGGCCGGAATTCCCACGGGCGTATGGATACGCCCTGCGTCCTTAAGGACTCGGGATGCAGGGCGTATCCATACGCCCTGCGTCCTTAAGAGGTTAATGCATGTTTCCAGTTAGTAAACCATCCAAAATATTGATCCCAGGGATCTGTAATACCTGAGTTCTTTTTTAGTTCGGCAGACAGGTCCTCTAACTTTTGTATTGCAATAGTTACTTTACCATTGGGACCAGTGTTGTTAGGTATGAAGGTGCAGCATGTTGTAGGATCCACAAGCACTTTGCACACCCCACCTTTTTCTGCCAGAATCATATCTAAGACCATTCTGTTCTGAAATGTCATAATGGAATCAGCTTGGAGCTGCTCTGCAACACCTCGTAACGCATCCCTTGTGTAGTTTACAAACCTTTGTTGTTTATAGTAAATGTAATTAATCCAGTCTACATTTTTGTTCACAGTGATTATAGAAAGAATAGATTCAAAGCCCGCAGCTACTTGATTCCTGGCATTGAACTCATCAGGGACCCCTCTTGGGACCCCTATCGTGTCTATGTATACATGTGGATGGACGCTACCTGCAGGTGTTGACCTCTTTATCCTTTTTGTGGCAGAGTTTACGTGTTCTCCCCCTTCTGTGAATATGTGAATGTTCATAATGGCTTTAGCTAGAACACACTCTCCTTTCCACTTGCCCTCTAGATTGAACCTTATTTTACCATCGCCACAGATCCAGTAAATGTCACCTATTGAAAAAACTTGGTTCTGAGTGAGTGACACTTCTACAGAGCTATAACTAGCACAATATCCCTTTGTAAAGTTCTTTCTATTGACACCTTCCTTTTCTCCCCTATAGCATGTGTAATTCCCTGGGTATATGTGTATACCTGCCCCTGAGTGTGGGGTCTCTGTTAGCAAAGGGTATTTCATTTTCAAGGTTCCGCAATCAGTGTCATTATTAGAAATTAACTGCCAGAACTCATGGAGACTTTCGCTTAGTTGGGGGTCAGGGCTGTCTGCCCCCGTTTGTACCCCTTCTTCGCCTAGTTGGGGGTCAGGGCTGTCTGCCCCCGTTTGTACCCCTTTTCCGCCTTTTTCGAGGTCAAGGCTGTCTGCCTCTGTTAGTACCTCTCTTTTCTTTAACAGCTTGATCCTTGTGGTGTGGATCCAGGTGGGTGACTGCTCAGTGAGGACCGCTATTTTGGTGATGGTGACTACCTCGGTGGGTTGTCCGTAGATGAAGCTCCCCGGCTTCTTTCCCTTCTGGAGGGCCTTGACAATCACCTGGTCTCCTACCCGGAATGGGTGAGTTGGTTCCTGTGGAAGAGAGGGAGATTTACAAGCAACTTTTTCTTCAGTTTTACTGAGGACCTTGCAAAGTTTCTACTTACTTGGATCGAGACGCTGTCAGTGCCCTCGGATCAGCCAGAGGATAAAACAGATATCCCTCATACGGATCCGGGGATGACTTTCTTGATCCCGGACGAGCCCCCAGATTGTAAGGAGATCTGATCTTATCTAAGTACCCCTGGTACCGAACTTCGGTGGTTAGCTTGATTTAAGTCTTTATCTGGATCCAGGAGAATGAATCTACCAGAAATAACACGTAACAACAGTTTGTCTGGTCAAATTCACTCTAGTTTATTCAGTAGTCCGTAAGCACATAATATAGGGGGGGGGGGGGGGGTTGCACCCCTCCTTCCGTCACTCAAATATTTGGTATAATCTCTAGCCTATAATATTAGGTATACGGAGGTTTCTGAGAGAATTCATGGGAGAGACAGATGATCGAGAAAGCCATAACACATGTAAGAATAGGAAGTCCTAATATGGTTAATTAACCTTCGCGGCTACATTCCTAGCAAAGAGATAACATTAAATGCTGACAGGATAAAGACACTGTGTGATGGATGCATACAATACAGTAACCCCTTCACCCCCTGTGCTGTGCCCCACACATATAATGCCCCATGTGCTGTGCCCACACATATAAATGATATGTGTGGGGGGCACAGCACAGGGGTATTATATGTGTGGGGCACAGCACAGGGGGTATTATATGTGTGGGGCACAGCACAGGGGGCATTATATGTGAGGGGCACAGCACAGGGGGCCCCCCTGTCATGTGCTCTTAACATATAGTGCCCCCAGTGCTTTGCCCTGCAGCACCTCACATTAAAAATTCCCCTTTCTCTCCCCCACCCCTAAGTTTTTAAATCCCCCTCCCCCTCCGATACAGTGCCCATAACAGTGGCAGATATTCTGTCTCCCAAATCCCCTGGGCCCTGAGCATACTCTTCTTACTTACTGTATGCTGGCCGCGGGGACGGGATTTCCGGGCGCCGGCGCGATCATCGCGCCGGCCTGCAGAGGATCGCGTCCCGCAGCTCACAGTGTGTGACTGCCTAGGTTAGTGAATGGTGGAGCGGAAGCTTACAGCTTCGGCTCCACCATTCTAGACGGTGGGGGGCAGCAATCTGGGGGGGGGGGGGCAATTTCCCCGTTGCCCCCCCCCCTGGATCCGCCACTGGCAGAGATCTGAGCGCTGTATAGAGCCACTCCACATCTCTGCTATATTATGGACGATCGCATCAGGTGTCCCGACTGACACTCGGGGCAATATGTCTATTAGTACAGGTACTACTACTCCCATTATGGAACAGTCTCCCATGCTGGGAGTAGTAGTACTACCTAAAAATGTAAAACATAGAGAAAAAAAAGTTAAACACATACACTTTATTAAAAATTAATTAAAATTTCGTTTAAAAAAAAATTCTTAAATACATCTTTGGTACTCATTACAAATTTTGGGTACCAAAAAAAAAAAAAAAAAAAAACATGCCAAGGTGCAATTTTCACACAAATGAAAAAATGCCAGAAAAAATTCTAGAAAAAACTCCAGATGAAGAAAATTGCACTGGCGTTTTTTTAGGCGTTTTTTTCAACCCAAAAAACAGAGTACAAAAAAACAAGTAGAAACGTAGCCTAACAAGTCTTTTGCTATACACAGGTTTATTTCCTTTGTGTGTATTGGAATTTAACCCAAAAAGGGAGGAAAAAAAGCTAATTGGACATAATGTCACACCAAACTCCAAAAATGGGCTGGAATTTTTTTTTTTCACCCTTCCGAAATTGTGGAAAAATAACATTGTTTCAAGCATGTGATGCTCCTTTAAACTCACCTGGGGCAAGTAACAGGTGTGGGCAATATAAAAATCACACCTGAAAGCACATAAAAAGAGAGAAGTTCACATAGTCTTTGCATTGTGTTTCTGTGTATGCCACACTAAGCATGGACAACAGAAAGAGGAGAAGAGAACTGTCTGAGGACTTGAGAACCAAAATTGTGGAAACATATCAACAATCTCAAGGTTACAAGTCCATCTCCAGAGATCTAGATTTCCCTTTGTCCACAGTGCGCAACATTATCAAGAAGTTTGCAACCGATGGCACTGAAGCTAATCTCCCTGTGTGGACGGAAGAGAAAAATTGATGAAAGGTGTCAACGCAGGATAGTCCAGATGGTGAATAAGCTGCCCCAAACAAGTTCCAAAGATATTCAAGCTGTCCCGCAGGCTCAGGGAGCATCAGTGTCAGTGTGAACTATCCATCGACATTTAAATGAAATGAATCGCTATGGCAGGAGACCCAGGAGGACCCCACTGCTGACACAGAGACATAAAAAAGCAAGACTACATTTTGCCAAAATGAACTTGAGACCAAGATAGAGCTTTTTGGTAAAGCACATGATTTTACTGTTTACCGAAAAAGAATGAGGCCTACAAAGAAAGGAACACAGTACCTACAGTGAAATATGGTGGAGGTTCAATGATGTTTTGGGGTTGTTTTGCTGCCTCTGGCACTGGGTGCCTTAAATGTGTGCAAGGCATCATGAAATCTGAGGATTACCAACGGATTTTGGGTTACACTGTACAGCCCAGTGTCAGAAAGCTGGGTTTGCATCGAGATATTTGATCTTCCTGCAGGACAATGACCCCAAACATACGTCAAAAAGCACCCAGAAATGGATGGCAACAAAGCGCTGGAGAGGTCTGAAGTGACCAGCAATGAATCCAGATCTAAATCCCATTGAACGCCTGTGGAGAGATCTTAAAATTGCTGTTGGGAAAAGACACCCTTCCAATAAGAGAGATCTGGAGCAGTGCCCGGCTCCCGGCGCTGGCTCCAGCATTCGGAACAGTTTGTCCCAAATGCTGAGCAGCGGAGTACCCTTTAACTGGAAATCAAGAGACTGAGCTAACTCCTCCCAGGGCTTATATGGGGGAGACTGGGAGGGGTCCCATAGGTCACCCTAAGGTCACATGGTCACTGACACCTCACTGGGTTACGATCACATGGCACTGTAAAGCAACAATGTGTGTGGACAGCTCTCTCCCTCGTGTTTCCAGTACCAGCGCATGCGCTAGCCAGCAGCATCTCCGGACTGGATCTACAGTATAACAAAGGAATGTCCAGCGCCAAGTGCGGTAAAACGATAAGTACTTTATTGTAGGATCAGCAGATACAAACTTGCATCAGGCAGGAGCCGAGGCATGTCGGACCGTTACAGGTCCTTAGTCATGGCATAACACACAAGATAACATCCAAACTTGAAATACTTTCTTAGGAACATCACATGTATCATGACATAACACTTAATAATGACATGTGGAAAACATGGAAATGGAACAATGGATGTGTATGTACACATGAATTCAGGCAGAAAAAAAACACACAAAAAAAGAATTCAACTTTGCAGACACGTACCGTGTTAATTTCCCCCCTCTTTTACAGACTTTGCACTCAGACATGGCCAGGTAAGATCGTGGATATTTCTCATGGTTGGGCAGGATCAATGTATTCAAAATGAATGTTCTTCCTCGCCTTCTATATTTGTTCTCCTGCACACCTGTATTCCTCCCGCGATCCTTTTTCCGTGAGATCTCCGCTATCCAGTCGGGATTTGTGTGGGCACACCGACATCCTAGACTAGCGCAACACATTCTAATTAGGCATAAGAGAGAGGGAGGACTAGCCCTACCCGACTTCACCTCCTATTACCTGACGACAGTACTATCCAGAGTGTTAGACGGGTTCCATCATAGGAAGGAGAAACAGTGGGTGACGCTCAAACTTCTGTCTTCGGACATGGATGTTAGGACTGTTCTTTGGCTCCCTAAAACTGCTTGGCCTTCAAAGGTATTGACGGACGTGCCCCCAACTACCAGAACTGTGCTGCAGGTTCGGAGAACTTATCTGTCAAACATGTCATTGTGTCCTTCCACTGGTCCTCTTACCCCTCTTTTTGGGAACCCAGAGTTCCCCCCAGCTACCTCCGCATCCCTGTATTTATCTCTCCGTAGAAGGGACTCACCTATGTTTAGGGACCTACTGACACATGAGGGATTAAAGTCTCTATCGGACATTGTTGGTGACACGCCCCTCACTACGACATATGCATTCCAATATCTACAACTGAAACATTTTTATGAGATCAATAAGGCCCGCCTGGACTTACATCGTGACCTCACGCCTTTTGAGAAACTTTGGGTGTCGAAATCCCCCACATACAGACCGGTTAGCTCCCTATATGCTCAACTTCTGGATGAGGCCACAACAGACCCCATTACATTCTGCTCTGCCTGGGAGAGGAAACTACAATGTACAATTAGTGATGAAGAGTGGAGGAAAGTATTCTTGTGGTGCCACCGCTCATCCACGTCGTGCAAGGCGCATGAGCTTAACTATTGTTTCTGATGTATGCTGGAGATGTGGGCGAGCGTGAGGCACCATGACACATATCTGGATGGACTGTTCGGTCATCCAACTGTTTTGGACCCAGGTACTAGATGTTATGTCCAAATTGATATCCTCCCCCATCTCTGTGTCGCCCAAACTGCTCCTCCTCTCAATTATCCCGCACACGGTCCCAAAACAATCAGCCCGTCTACTTCACTTCCTGGTTCTGGCCGCCCGTACCGTGATTCCACGACTATGGAAGTCATCGGTTCCACCCTCAGTCTCGTCTTGGCTCCGGGAGGTCTCGCACCTGAGTAGAATGAAAGAGCTCTTGGCAGACTACAGAGGCCAATTAGATAAATTTAATGCCACTTGGTGGCCCTGGATCGACTTCATATCATCCCCTGAATTTACAACACTTCACCTACAAGACGATTAATACCCCCTCACGTATCTGATCACCCATGATACTACTGACTTCCATGAATTGGATGCCCAGGGACTCCAGGACCCGGCCAGTCATGCAAGGTATCTCTTAACCCCTTAAGGACCAGGCCATTTTATACCTTAAGGACCGGAGCGTTTTTTGCAATTCTGACCACTGTCACTTTAAACATTAATAACTCTGGAATGCTTTTAGTTATCATTCTGATTCCGAGATTTTTTTTTCGTGACATATTCTACTTTAACTTAGTGGTAAAATTTTATGGTAACTTGCATCCTTTCTTGGTGAAAAATCCCAAAATTTGATGAAAAAAATGAAATTTTTGCATTTTTCTAACTTTGAAGCTCTCTGCTTGTAAGGAAAATGGATATTCAAAATATATTTTTTTGGGGTTCACATATACAATATGTCTACTTTATGTTTGCATCATAAAATTTATGAGTTTTTACTTTTGGAAGACACCATAGGGCTTCAAAGTTCAGTAGCAATTTTGAAATTTTTCACAAAATTTTCAAACTCACTATTTTTCAGGGACCAGTTCAGTTTTGAAGTGGATTTGAAGGGTCTTCATATTAGAAATACCCCATAAAAGACCCCATTATAAAAACTACACCCCCTAAAGTATTCAAAAAAACATTCAGTAAGTGTATTAACCCTTTAGGTGTTTCACAGGAATAGCAGCAAAGTGAAGGAGAAAATTCAAAATCTTCATTTTTTACACTCGCATGTTCTTGTAGACCCAATTTTTGAATTTTTGCAAGGGATAAAAAGGAAAAATTTTTTACTTGTATTTGAAACCCAATTTCTCTCGAGTAAGCACATACCTCATATGTCTATGTTAATTGTTCGGCGGGCGCAGTAGAGGGCTCAGAAGGGAAGGAGCGACAAATGGTTTTTGGGGGGCATGCCGCATTTAGGAAGCCCCTTTGGTGCCAGGACAGCAAAAAAAAAACACATGGCATACCATTTTGGAAACTAGACCCCTCAGGGAACGTAACAAGGGGTAAAGTGAACCTTAATACCCTACAGGTGATTCACGACTTTTGCATATGTAAAAAAAATATATATTTTTTTTACCTAAAATGCTTGGTTTCCCAAAAATTTTACATTTTTAAAAAGGGTAATAGCAGAAAATACCCCCCAAAATTTGAAGCCCAATTTCTCCCGATACAGAAAACACCTCGCATGGGGGTGAAAAGTGCTCTGCTGGTGCACTACAGGTCTCAGAAGAAAAGGAGTCACATTTGGCTTTTTGAAAGCAAATTTTGCTCTGGGGGCATGCCGCATTTAGGAAACCCCTATGGTGCCAGAACAGCAAAAAAAAAAACACATGGCATACCATTTTGGAAACTAGACCCCTCGGGGAACGTAACAAGGGGTAATGTGAACCTTAATACCCTACAGGTGTTTCACGACTTTTGCATATGTAAAAAAATATATTTTTTTTTACCTAAAATGCTTGGTT
Organism: Hyla sarda; assembly: GCF_029499605.1. NCBI lineage: Eukaryota > Metazoa > Chordata > Amphibia > Anura > Hylidae > Hyla > Hyla sarda. The sequence goes on along the minus strand of NC_079191.1, from coordinate 273,031,089 downwards.
TCCCAAAATTTTTACAATTTTAAAAAGGGTAATAGCAGAAAATGCCCCCCAAAATTTGAAGCCCAATTTCTCCCGATTCAGAAAACACCCCATATGGGTGTGAAAAGTGCTCTGCTGGCGCACTACAGGTCTCAGAAGAGAAGGAGTCACATTTGGCTTTTTGAAAGTGAATTTTGCTCTGGGGGCATGCTGCATTTAGGAAGCCCCTATGGTGCCAGGACAGCAAAAAAAAAACACATGGCATACCATTTTGGAAACTAGACCCCTCGGGGAACGTAACAAGGGGTAATGTGAACCTTAATACCCTACAGGTGTTTCACGACTTTTGCATATGTAAAAAAATATATATTTTTTTTACCTAAAATGCTTGGTTTCCCAAAATTTTTACAATTTTAAAAAGGGTAATAGCAGAAAATACCCCCCAAAATTTGAAGCACAATTTCTCCCGATTCAGAAAACACCCCATATGGGTGTGAAAAGTGCTCTGCTGGCGCACTACAGGTCTCAGAAGAGAAGGAGTCACATTTGGCTTTTTGAAAGTGAATTTTGCTCTGGGGGCATGCCGCATTTAGGAAGCCCCTATGGTGCCAGGACAGCAAAAAAAAAACACATGGCATACTATTTTGGAAACTAGACCCCTCGGGGAACGTAACAAGGGGTAATTTGAACCTTAATACCCTACAGGTGTTTCACGACTTTTGCATATGTAAAAAAATATATATTTTTTTTACCTAAAATGCTTGTTTTCCCAAAAATTTTACATTTTTTAAAAGGGTAATAGCAGAAAATACCCCCCAAAATTTGAAGCCCAATTTCTCCCGAGTACGGCGATACCCAATATGTGGCCCTAAACTGTTGCCTTGAAATACGACAGGGCTCCAAAGTGAGAGCGCCATGCGCATTTGAGGCCTAAATTAGGGACTTGCATAGGGGTGGACATAGGGGTATTCTACGCCAGTGATTCCCAAACAGGGTGCCTCCAGCTGTTGTAAAACTCCCAGCATGCCTGGACAGTCAACGGCTATCTGGCAATACTGGGAGTAGTTGTTTTGCAACAGCTGGAGGCTCCGTTTTGGAAACAGTGGCGTACCAGACGTTTTTCATTTTTATTGGGGAGGGGGGTTGTATAGGGGTATGTGTATATGTAGTGTTTTTTACTTTTTATTTTATTTTGTGGTAGTGTAGTGTAGTGTTTTTAGGGTACAGTCGCACGGGCGGGGGGTTCACAGTAGTTTCTTGCTGGCAGTTTGAGCTACGGCAGAAAATTTGACGCAGCTCAAACTTGCAGCCGGATACTTACTGTAATCCTCCGCCCATGTGAGTGTACCCTGTACGTTCACATTGGGGGGGGGGAACATCCAGCTGTTGCAAAACCAAAACTCCCAGCATGTACGGTCTATCAGTGCATGCTGGGAGTTGTAGTTTTGCAACCGCTGGAGGCTCCGTTCTGGAAACAGTGGCGTACCAGACGTTTTTCATTTTTATTGGGGAGGGGAGGGGGGCTGTGTAGGGGTATGTGTATATGTAGTGTTTTTTACTTTTTATTTTATTGTGTGTTAGTGTAGTGTTTTCAGGGTACAGTCGCACGGGCGGGGGGTTCACAGTAGTTTCTCGCTGGCAGTTTGAGCTGCGGCAGAAATTTTGCCGTACATCAAACTTGCAGCCGGATACTAACTGTAATCCTCCGCCCGTGTGAGTGTACCCTGTACGTTCACATTGGGGGGGGAACATCCAGCTGTTGCAAAACTACAACTCCCAGCATGTACGGTCCATCGGTGCATGCTGGGAGTTGTAGTTTTGCAACAGCTGGAGGCACACTGGTTGTGAAACACCGAGTTTGGTAACAAACTCAGTGTTTTGCAACCAGTGTGCCTTCAGCTGTTGCAAAAGCTACAACCCCCAGCATGTACGGACAGTGGAAGGTAATGCTGGGTGTTGTAGTTATGCAACAGCTGGAGGCATACTACTTTGGCTGGGGATGCTGGGGATTGTAGTTATGCAACAGCTGGAGACACACTGGTTTACTACTTAACTCAGTGTGCCTTCAGCTGTTGCAAAACTACAACTCTCAGCAGTCACCGACAGCCAACGGGCATGCTGGGAGTTGTAGTTATGCAACCACCAGATACACCACTACAACTCACAGCATGCACTTTAGCTGATTGTGCAAGCTGGGAGTTGTAGTTACACAACAGCTGAAGGTACACTTTTCCATAGAAAGAATGTGCCTCCAGCTGTTGCAAAACTACAAGTCCCAGCATGCCCATAAGGGCATGCTGGGAGTTGTGGTGGTCTGCCTCCTGCTGTTGCATAACTACAGCTCCCAGCATGCCCTTGTTGCATGCTGGGAGCTGTTGCTAAGCAACAGCAGGAGGCTGTCACTCACCTCCAACGATCCTCGCTGCACCAGGTCAGTCCCTCGTCGTCTCCGCCGCCGCCGCTGCTCCTGGGGCCCCGATCCCAACAGGGACGCCGGGGATCGGGGTCCCCAGCACCGGGGGTCGTCTTCCCGCACCCGCTCACGTCCTCCGGAAGAGGGGCGGAGCGGGTTGCGGGAGTGACACCCGCAGTAGGCGCCCTGATTGGTCGGCCGGTAATCCGGCCGACGAATCAGGGCGATCGTGAGGTGGCACCAGTGCCACCTCACCCCTGCTGGCTCTGGCTGATCGGGGCCGTCTCTGACGGCCCCGATCATCCAATAATTCCGGGTCACCGGGTCACTGGAGACCCGATTGACCCGGAATCCGCCGCAGATCGCTGGACTGAATTGTCCAGCGATCTGCGGCCATCGCCAACATGGGGGGTCATAATGACCCCCCTGGGCGATATGCCCCGATGCCTGCTGAACGATTTCAGCAGGCATCGGGGACCGGCTCCGCTCCAGATGGTTGCGGGGGGCCGGTAAAACACATGACGTTCTCATACGTCATGTGTCCTTAAGGACTCGGAAATGGAGACGTATGAGAACGTCATGTGTCCTTAAGGGGTTAAGTCTCTACTGACCTCTCCCTTCCCTATACTCTCACTTTACTTCTGCTTTACTATCTTTCTTTCCACCTTTACCACTTGTGTATCACTCCCACTATCAGTGCCCGGTGTCACTTATACTCGCTTTGTAGTATCACTTGAGCTGTGCTTGTTTTGGAAAGGACTCCCTTCCCTCCTCTTTTTATAACGATTTGAAATGTTGATTATTTATGTCTGGTTGCACTTGCCTCGGATGGGATGTACCATTGGTACGTTGTACTGCATCTCACTTTTGAGTTTTACACCCCTTTGTCTGCTTTGATGACGGGACTTAGTGCCACGGCCACGCCGATGCCCGTCTGCTTTATAAGGCCACTCCCTGTTATGTGTCCAGGCTATGGAGGTTTTAGGGGATTGTGTCAATCTAGGCCCCTAAGTAGACACTGTACTTTGTGATGCCTATGTATTGTACTTTACTTCTGTGATACTTTCTTCTTTAATTTTTGATTACTTTTTGTAAAACCTTTAATAAAGTTTACTTTAAAAAAAAAAAAAGAATGCAATTATACAGCAACCCTACACCAAGTAATAAACAAAAATGAAAATAAAAAAGAAATAAGGGGGGCAGGATAAATTAGATGGACACATCAATAGGTCAATATTAGGTCCAGTTCATTCCATTCTCTCTTGTGTTTAACACAAAAATCCAATAGGATTCTCTACTGAATAACTTACGTTTAAAATCGCCCCCTCTAACTCTGTTTCTGACCCGTTCTATTGCATTAGCGCACAATGTGGATACATCCCCATTATGTTGGTCCAGAAAAAGTCGGGAAAAGGCTGATATATTAAATTGTTCACCTCTGGCATCTGATATGTGACATCTCATGCTGGTTTTGAGGGGATTTGAAGTGCATCCCACATACTGGCATCTACAGGCAGAGCAAGCAGCTAAATAAACAACCGGAGTCATATATTTTTTTGCTTTGTTTTGTTTATTACTTTGTGTAGGGTTGCTGTATAATTGCATTCATTTTTTGTGTGGTTTTTTTCTGCCTGAATTAATGTTCCATTGTTCCATTTCCATGTTTGCCACATGTCTTTATTAAGTGTCATGTCATGATACATGAGATGTTCCTAAGAAAATATTTCAAGTTTGGATTTTATCTTGTGTGTTATGCCATGACTAAGGACCTGTGATGGTCCGAAACGTGTCTGCTCCTGCCTGATGCAAGTTTGTATCAGCTGATCCTACAATAAAGTACCTGTGGTTTTACCGCACTTGGCGCTGGATATTCCTTAATCACATGACACTTGTTTAATCACATGTCAACGGGTTCTTAAAGACACTTTTATGTACAATACACAGCATAATGATAACTGTACAAGGGAACAGGTGCAGGGGCCCAGGGGACACTGCAGGGAGGCTGCCTGGCAGGGCAGCTAGGGTACAGGGGTACAACTCCTGTACCAGGCCACCACAATTTCACCCATACATAATTCATTATTGGTTTTGTAGTCCATTTTTGTGGTAAAATGAAGGACATTGGGCTCTGCAATAAAAAAGGCCTTTGTAGATAAAAAATAAAATAAAAGAGTTATGGCTCCTAGAAGTCAAGGGTAAAAGAAAAACAAAAATATTAAAATGTTCTGGTCTTCAACAGGTTAAATCTGCATCTCTGGAGAATAAATGATCTAAGGCCAGTAGCTAGCATTAGCAATTTCATAACAAGACCAACAAAATGGCTGCCGTTTGCTTTGATATCCTTGGCAAGACATGACATCACAAAACCAACACTGTGTGACATCACAATGATGTACTTGCATAAAAGAAGGAGACACAGCTGGAGCTGCTGAGTTGTGGCTGAAGAGGCTGAAGATTTAGCTGAAGAAAGAAGCTGCTGAAGATACAGATGGAGAAAGCGGGATCCCTTTTAAGGGGGATCTATTGAATAGTGTCTAAGTATCACTGTATCGTATAGAGTAGAAGTATCATTGCATTGTATTGTATAGAGATGAATAATTATCATTGTATTGTATAGAGATGTATAAGTACCATTGTGTTGTATAGAGATGGTAATAGTCACACTCAGCAGCAGGAGGCAGACGATAGACGTGATCCAGGGTTATGTCCGATCGCCCCTTGTGGGGTCAGGAAGGAATTATTTTTTCCCCTGAGATTGAAATCTCCGGGGTTTTTCTTCGCCTTCCTCTGGATTACCCGGTGGTGGCTCTTCTTCAGGTTTACTCTGTACTGGACCCGAGAAAGAGTCACAAGCTGCATTATTTAATAGAATATGAAACCTCTGCCTACTGCTATGGACACTCTTAAAAGGGCATTAGTAGCTGTGGCCACCACCTGATTTACTACTATTTGTAACTGGACTGACCTCTGTTTTGGGGTACATGTCCAGGTGCAATGTGGCTAATGCCCCTGTAAGATCGCCCTAATAAAAATATAATTAAAAAGTGCAAATAAAGCTCTTTAATAAAAACGTGCATCTAAAAGATAAAAAGTGTTTCTGGTGTCATTTGTTCTAGAATTGTTCCATAGTGATCTGGGCTTGGTGGTGTCTCACAATCTCCCTCGGCCCAGTGGGTTGAAATGAGTGTCAGAAATGAGTGTAAACTATGCCAGAAATCTACTCCAGCGCATAGATGAGTACATTTCACAGCGTGGAGTGGGGTCAATAAAAGATGCATCAAATTTAGGATCTGTACCCCTTTATAAATTGGGTGCATCCCAATCTGGTGTACTTGTTCTTTAGGACTGGAGTTTTAAACTTCTGTCATAATAAATTCAGCCACGATAAAATCCTTCGCCACTAGGACTGCAAGGACATGCGCCGCCACCATTGACAGCAATGTAGTACACGTGGGTTCTGGCTAAAAAATGAACGTCTGCTGCGGAACTCTGCAGGGTACACTGCATAGCAAAATCCCATTGAAGAGATTGGGAGGCTGCTGCACCAGAAATGCTTTAGTGTGAAAACAAACAAACAAACCTCTACTTACCAGTTTATTCCATACTGCATCCAGCACCTCTACACTGATCATCCCTGCCAGCCTAGTTGACATGTTTTACAATGTCAACAAAACAGCCAATCTCAGCAAAAGAGGACATGAAACCCTGAGGCTATGTTCACATGCCAGAATTTCTGTGTGGAATTCTGCATTTGTATTCAATGGGATTCTGCTGCGCTGTGCACATAGCAGGATTTTCACGCCAGAAATTCTAATTTCGGAGTCCTCAGAAGGATTGGACATGTCTATTCTTTCTGCGGACTTCGCATGGAATACATTAATGTCTATGAGACGGCACATTTCCAGTGGTCCTAGGGCCGGCATGTTATGCCAGTGCTCTGCATTCAGGGGCAATGTCCACACAGATTTTCGGTACGGACATTGCCTTGTGAACATAGCCTGAGATTTTGGATTGGCTGTAATAGTGACATGAGTATACAGGCACTTTATCTCTGCAGCCAAGTAAACAAAGCTGACAAGGAAGACCACAGCAGTGGCGCTAGACAGCGGGGATTAATCAGGTATTAATTGGGACAGGAATAAAACTGGATGAAGAACAGCACGGAATAGATGGAAGTGACCACCACCAAAACAACTATGAACCATTTGCAGAATAATCTCACACTAAAGATTGTAGGGAAATGACTGAATACCTCAAGGACCATGAGGTCATAAAGTATGGTGGTTAACCAAAAAGTAGCCAGATGGGTGACTTCTTAGAAAATAATCTGCATGTCAGGAAAAATACTACAACCAGTACCAGATCCAATCCATGCTGAAGAAAGATCTTGAAAAAAAAAATGGAGTTAGGAGTCATGTAATGGAAGAAGAACTTCTAGTCCTGTAGAAAATATCAGATGGAGAAAGATCACTGGTCTTCAACATGGTAGCTGGTGGTGGGCTTAACCCTTGGTAAAATGGATGTCCTTCGGAGACAGATGCCAGAGAATGTCATTTAAAAAGTGATAACGTGAGCAAGCCATGCCCGATAAGGCTAGCCAGAACTACCGTATTTTTCACCATATAAGACGCTCCGGCATATAAGACGCACCCAATTTTAAAAGAGGAAAATCTAGAAAAAAAAGATTCTGAACCAAATATTGTAGTAAAATATTTTATATCAGTATAGTTCCCCCACAATAGTTGGCAGTATAGTTCCCCCACAATGGTTGGCAGTATAGTTCCCCCACAATGGTTGGCAGTATAGTTCCCCCACAATGGTAGGCAGCTCCCCCCCCACAATGGTTGGCAGTATATTTCCCCCACAATAGTTGGCAGTATAGTTCCCCCACAATGGTAGGCAGCTCCCCCCCACAATAGTTGGCAGTATAGTTCCCCCACAATGGTAGGCAGCTCCCTCCCACAGACATACAGCTTCCAGCCATATACAGTGTACGGCTGGAGGCTGTATGTCTGTGTGCTGCCCCCACAGTGTTCTGGTCACCGCTCCTCTGGCCCGGTCTCACAATCTACTGCTATGGCCTAGGGACCATAGCAGTAGGTGCTGGGACCGGAGGAGCAGTGACCGGAACACTTAAGATTACGCGCCGCCGGTCACTCGCCAGGCCCCGGCCGGCGCGCGTCTTCCTCCGGTCCTCCTGCGCCTCTATGGTTGTACGCACGGGACTTCACTGACGTCTGGTGCGTACAACCATAAAGAGGCGGAGGATCGCAGGAAGACCGCAGGACGACCGGAGGAGGACGCGCGGCGGGCGGAGAATGGTTAGTGACCGGCGGACATCCTTATGTCCGGCATAGGAAAACCTATGATTATCTGCCCGGGCCGGCTCCCGTGTGCGGCTGCAGGTGGGGGCCGGCCAGAGCAGGTAAAAATTAATTCATGTATACTAAAAACCAGGGTGCCTTCAGCTGTTGTGAAACTACAACTACCAGCATGCCCGTACAGCCTTTGCCGGTCCGAGCATGCTGGCACTTGTAGTTTCACAACAGCTGGAGGCACCCTGGTTTTTTAGTATACAGTTATTAGTAATTCACCTGCCCGGCGCCCGGATCTGTATGTTCCAGGCGTAGGGCAATAAACATAGCCAGTGTGAGGTGAAAAATTCACCGGCGGTCATGAGGCTGCTGCGGGCGGGGAGCGGGTACTCAGCGCTGTACCGCACCGCCACAGCCTCTGTACTTACCACTGACTTCCCGCTCTCGCCTGCAGCAGCTTCGGGCGTATATTTGCTGTATGAGATGAACCAACTTTATCCCCCCCCCGTTTTGGGGAAGAAAAAGGGCGTCTTATACGGCGAAAAATACGGTAACTACAAGAGTGCTCAATAGAACAAGGTGGAGGATGAGTTTATATTCACCTTAGACCAGAAGTCTTCAGCATGGAAAACTTGCTATGAGTAGGCTGCCAGCAGAGAGTGGGCCACGGATAGGGTCAGAATGTGGCTCTTAGTCCACAATAGGATCCTGGTTAACATTGGGAACTTCTGGCCCCCTAACGGTTAAAGACATAGACATGGGGGCAATGGTATCTTGGATAAGATATTCCCCTAGCAGGGGAGTCTGGACAGGGGTGGCTCTGTGAAATAGTTGGGAGGGAAAAACTAAAATATTAAAACTAAAATAAAAAAAATGCAGAGTTGGGGTAAATATACCGTTGGTTTGTTTGTATATTCCAAAATATGTCCCTTATTCTTCTGTTAGCAGAAATCGCTGTCAGGTTTTAATAATTTTGTTTATAATTTTGTAACTTTGTTTATCAACAATGATAGTTTGTTTTATATATATATATATATATATATATATATATATATATATATATATATGTAGCAGACTCACTAAACAAAAAAAAGTCTTTCCAGTGGTTCTCAACCTTTTTCACGAATATTCCCCCAAAGGTTGAAAGTATGTCCCCTCTGATCCCCCTGGGCCAATATATGAGATACATACAATAACACCCTCCCATACTGCGGTGTTACACTTAGTTTAACATGCTTACCAGGCCTAGGTCTATCCCGTTCGGCGGGAGTCGGAGGGGCGCACTGATGGGTGATGTCCTTCTGCGCTGTGCCGCCATCTCCACCCAACGTCAGGGACGTCACATGACAGGCCCGGCAGCCACTGCAGCTCATGTAAAAAGAGACCCCCCCCCCCCCCGGGGATAAAATGTTTTTGCCCAGAATACCCCTTTAATCCAAGCTGATCTGGCTATGCCTATAACAACCAATCACAGCTCGGCTTTCATTTAACCAAAGCTCAATAAGATATGCAAGCTAAGCTGTGATTGGTTGCTATGGGCAACACCAGACAGTCTGTGTTTCAAGCAGATTGATCTGGGCCATTGTATAATATATAAAAGCAGTAATTCCAACATTGGAACAACACTTGAATTGCTGCAGTTTGGTTTTATTATGTTTTATTATATTCATTTCCATAGAATGTTATTGAACACATTAACCCCTTCCGGACCCATGACGTACATGTACTTCATGGGACCCCGGTACTTAAGGACCCATGACGTACATGTACGTCATGGTATATTCCAGCCACTGCCGCAGCGCCCTGCAGAGATCGGAATGGCATGACTGCTGAAATTTTTCAGCAGGCATGCCATGCAAACGCCGAAGGGGGTCCCGGGACCCCCACATGTCGGCGATCGCAGCAGAGCGCTCGCGAATTCACGCAAACGATCTGCGGTGATTCTGGTCATTCAGGTCACTTGCGACCCAATGACCCGGAAAACTAAGGTGATTAGCGGTGTACGATACACCGCCAATCACCTTCGGTTGCTGGGAGTGGAGACATTACTGTCACCGCCCCAGCAACCCTACTATTGGCCGGCGATCGTCCGGCCAATAGCAGCGCAGCAGAGGAGGGGTTAACAGTCCCCTCACGCAGCTCTGCCCGCTCTCTGAGTTCAGTCAGCGGGCAGTGGTGTCAGAAGAGGACCGGGTAAAAGTGAAAGTATAAAATAAAAATGAAAGTAAAAAAAAATAATAATCCCCCCCCCCCACCTGACCCCCTAATCGGCCCCTAGGGTCCTGTGATCAGTGTCACCAGGGACCTTTTAGGGGGTTCAGGGCGCTGTGTGCGCCACCCCTTTTTTTGGCCGCAGTGTTTTTTCTCCCCCCCATTATAACGGTGTGTGAGGGATAATCACACACCGTTATATAAAGTAGTACACCAAGCACCACACTACATACTTCACACACCCCCCCCCCCCCCCGCACACACACCCTCCCCCCCAGTCACCGCCCCTCCCCCCACCACCGTAGAAAAAAGGCGATGGCTTGCCGGCCATTTTCGGCAGCGGAGGCTTACGCTTTTTTAGCCTCCGACTCCGAATCTGCCAGTGAGGACGAGGAAGATCCTACTTTTTTGTGTTCTTCCTCGTCCTCCTCATCATCTAGTAGTGATGATGAGTCCCCTGTATGGTGGCGGAGACGCCGCCAGGCAAGGCCACGCACCCCCCATTGAAAGTGACCCAGTGGCCGACACTAGTACGAGTGGCAATGCCGCTCGCAATAAGAGTCCGGCTCCCCAGACAAGTGCACCGGAGCCCTCTTCCGTTGACCCTGTCTGGAGCCCCCCAGAGGGTTATCAGCCACAGATTCCTGAGTTTGTTGGCGACTCAGCAATCCGGATTGACCATGCTGGCTTCACTGATCTAGACTGTTGAGACCCAATTACCTCCTAGCAGGCTATAACTCCCCCTCCCCCTTACTACAATAAATAATTAAATAATAACTGACACAACAACAATTCAACTTTTTCGTGGGTGGGGATCGGCCACAGCTTTATTTATAAAATTACTTATATAAATAACAATTTAACTGTAACAAAGACACCGATTGGCTTCTTGCCAACCCGAGAGGTGCTGCCCCACTGCCCTGTGTGGAGGTCTACCCCGGGTTGACCCCGCTTTCACCGTCTTCTTACCGCCACGGAGGAGACCAGTTAGCCCTACACTGGGCTCCGACCCCCACCCAAGAGATACTGGATAGCCAACACCTGGGGCCACCTCAGCCCCCGGACACACCCAACACATTACCTCTCCAGGAAATCCGCCCAACACATTTCCTCTCCAGGAAATCCGCCCAACACATTTCCTCTCCAGGAAATCCGCCCAACACATTTCCTCTTCAGGAAATCCGAGGTACCTGCTGCCAGGACCTTTTTATTTTTTATTTTGTTTTAATAACTCTTGTGTGAACTCATCTCTCAGACACGCCCATACACCGAAGAGTGCCGCAGCACTCCCACCACCTTGCGGAAAGCCGCTCGCAAAACATAACACATATGGGAAACATCAAACTGGGCGAAAATAGCAACGCAACATGCAGATTGCCAGCGCCCCACGCGCTGCACTATCCTCTCCGGAAACCAAGTCATCTCCGCCGGCCCCGATACAAAAGAGGGCAAATCTCAAACTCCCAACACCCCATCCTATCAAAGAAAAGCAAAACCCAAAACAGACAAAAAACTCGAAACTGAATAATCGGGGGCGGGGAGCAATAAAGAAAAAAGGACGACAACCCGAAAAAACTGTCATTCACTGACCCCCATGCAGCACAAGCTGCGCTACCCGGATCGCCTAAGCAGTCTCGGACAAAAGGGCCTTTTTTTTTTTCCTTTACTGTTTCGCGAAATGCACAAAATAGGCACCCAAAAAACAGACACCCCAGTCCCAGACGAGGAGAAAGGAAGTGCCCCATCCACATAGCCCCGAAAAAAGCCAGCGCAAAACCTCGGATCAGCAAAACGACGCAAAAGCGACAACCAAAAATCCGACCCGCAGCTGCCACCAAGCGACCCAAAAACTGATAGGAGAAAACGGTCGCCGACAGCAAGGCCACCCACTCGTGGGCCCAGCCCCTGGGTACACACCAACATCCCACCAACCGCAAAGCAGAAAAGAAAAAATTACCCCCTGCCATGCGCCAACCGCACCCCACTGGATCGCAGCACAGTGGGAAAGCCACCCACCTTTTTTTTTTTTTTTTGAATAGAAGGTGATTCACATGAACAGGTGAAGATACCCGGCGGCACATACTAAGAATGTTATTTGGATGCACGGAGAACACAGCCCAAATCTCGAACCTCCTTGGAGAGGTGACACAGCAGTTAACTTCCATCATCACATCCTATGAAAAGAAATAGGAATTAAACATCAGAGCCTGGAAGGTTACTACAAAGGGCATTCCAGGTATGAAAAAACAAATCACATTGGACACATTTGGAACCTCTGGGACCCACCTCAACTGTAGACATCCCGGCCTCCACACCAAGCCAACCACTCGCAAACGCCTTACCGTGAGTGCGACCAAGTCGCAGGAGCTACCAAAGCGGACCAAGAAATGCACACCACTCTCCACGATGACCCACGGGCCAGCCACACGAGTAAACCTTCCGACTCCGCCCGAGGGAGCAACCTCCGGAACCACTGCCAGAGAAAAACGGGACAAAGCGTCAACACCCAATACCGACTCCAGAGAGCATAGCCCCAAAATAAATTGTAACTCCAAACAGTGAAGCACTAGGTGCAACAAGCCGAGCACAGGAAGAAATCCGAAAGAGTAATAGCAGTGACAACTCCCCGAATGTCAGACCGACAACATGCCTCACGATCACTCATATCACACCCCAGAAAAGAAGAAAAGGAACACCAAATTAGAGCACTACCAAGCGCAGGGGCCATGCCAACCCACACAGTATCGTTACAAGTCCAGAACACAAACTTCCGAAGCAAGCACCCAAAGTCCCACAACCAATACCAAGGGAAAAGCGCAAACAAAACCCAAGCATGGCAGAAACCCACTGACTACCAAGACCCAGCAGCACCACTGGAAAAGCAAACCACACCAACAACCAACCAAACCGGCCACATCCGGGAACAGAGCGAGCTCCCCGTGAGCTGCAACGGGGGACAGAAAGCAGGCCTGTCCACTGCACGACTCCTGAAAACACCCCAACCAACCAAAACAGCAGCCCTTAGCGCACCCGGGGCACATATGCAGGGAAGGGGCCAAGCCCCGCATCAGAACACTCACCAATTCCAGAAGATGGAGAAGCACAACAGCTGGAAGAACCACTTCACCACTGCCGCAGGCGTGGGCAAGGCACGCTGGAGACCGCCAGGTCGCGGGCACTCACGGGGGTGCCCTCCACAGGGGGCATTGGAGAGGCAGGAGGAAGAAGGACAGTAGCGGCAGCAGGGGGGGGGGGTTGGGTACACGGGGCAGAGAGGTGATGGGGAGGGGGGGTGGTCGCAGTGGGCAGGGGGAGATAAGGGGGGAGGTGCTAGTGTGGTGTGGGTGAGGAGCTGGGTAAATGAGAGGGGACGGTATGAGGGCTCAAATAGTTTGCGCCGTGATCCGAAGTAGTCCGCAGTACCCTTGCAGTTTTCTGCGGATTTTGAGATTGCTGTTTATTCATACATACGGTAGAAAAAATGATCAAATATGCTAATCAGAACTGTCATATGTAACTATTCAATTATTACCAATATTATTTATTTATGTATTTCGTGTATATATTTAAATTTAATATTTATTTATTTATTTATTTATTTTCATTTAAATTTATTTTATTTGATTTATTCATTTATTTATATATTTGCGCGTACGCCATAGACGGAGCACTTCAAATGACCACATATTGTTATACCCCAGACATGCACGCATGCGGCGATACCACATATTTGCATGTCTGCAATACACAGCATTTTATTTGTTCAGTTATGTACACACACATATATATATATATATATATATATATATATATATATATATACATACATACATACGCACACATACATACAGACATACACATATACATACATATACATACACACACTTTTTTTTTTTTTGGATGGGGAAAAGTGGGCGAACCAAACGTTTATTATTGAAAGGATTAAATGACCTTTATTAACTTAACTTTTTTTTGGTTTGCAATGTTATAGCTCCATAGGAGCCATAACCCTGCACACACTGATCCTGACACTGATTACTTGCCATGTATTAACATGGCAATGATCGGTGCTATCAATGATTGATTGCTTAAGCCTGAATTTCAGGCTTGGAGCAATCAATCAACGAGCAGACGCGCGGGAGGCAGGTAAGTGACCCTCCTGCTGCGTCCCAGTAGATGCTTGGAATTACACTTTCAGACTCGGCGATGAACTTAGATCGCCACGTCTAAAGATGTAATGCCGGACATCTGCCCGATCGACGATGTCCGGCAGTAGCATGGGTCCTGGTTGCTAAGAGCAACCGGGACCCCGAGGATATAATGCGCGCTCACCTTGTGAGCGCGCATTATAGCTGGAGACGCACAAATGGATGTTAATAAGCGTCCATTCGTGTATAGGGGGTTAAAACAGCAGCAGCCCCCCAGGGGCCGCTGCCTCCAGAGACTGAGGGGAACAGGGGGGGGAGGAGATGGAGGGGACCGCAAGAAAGGAAAAGGAGATGGAGGGGACAATGAGGGGGACAGGGGGGACAAGGAAAACAGCAGAGCATGCTCATAAGGAGCACACCCGGAGGGAGGGATCCAGGCACAGGCAGGGGAGAGGACTTTGGCCACGGCAGAGAAGAGGGCAAAAGGAACGGGCGGGACAGGGCTCACAGGTACCATAGTGGGAAAGGAGAGCGGGACTGTGAGAGGTCCGCCAGCCTCCCGAACCCGTCTCAGGCGCAACAGGAGGGGAGGCCAGCTCAGCCACAAGGGAGCATGCCAGCCCTCACCCTCCTGCTCCATCCGGGCCATAAATAAGGGGTAGAAACATACCAATCGGCAGCCAAAACTCCGGGTCCTGGGCAGATTGAGGGGGAAGGGAGGCACCACAGCTATAAATACCCAGGGGAGGGCCCCTGAAAGCCCGGAAAACTATTAAACCCCTGATTGGTGCACTCCTTCCCCCCCACCCATGGGACATACCACTATATTTACCCACAAGTTTTACAGGCGGGGGAGGGGGCTAAAAACCTTGCCAGTATATTTCTTAACCCCTTAACTGCTCACCAGTCAGGGGGCAAGCTAGTTATGCACAGCTTGCCCCTCCAGACTTTTTAAAGTTTTTTTTCAGTGACAGCCGGGTCAATCACAAGGTTGAGCAAACGAACTGGTATGCCCAGCAGTTCATTGCCCACCACCTCGATTCATTTTTGGCCAGGTCCAATGAATGGCGCGCCATTGATGCAACGGAAATGAGGACATTTTGGGGCCTCTCTCTGCATATGGGCCTGCTCAAAAAACCAAGTGCTCGTCATTGACTGGAGCGGGGACGTCCTCTATCAGACCCCGCTTTACAGTATGGCGATGACAAGGAAGCGGTTTGAGGCCATTCGGAAATGCCTGCATTATGCCGGTCATCGATCACTTTGGGGCCAAATTTTTGGAGGCCTACGTACCGCTCAGGGACCTCTCGGTAGATGAGTCTCTCATCAGTTTTAAGGGGAGACTCATCTTCCGCTAGTATATTCCCTCAAGCGGGCGCGGTATAGCGTGAAACTCTGCAAACTCTGCGAGAGTACCTCCAGGTACACTTGCAAGTTTGGAGTATATGAGGGACGAGATTCTCGTATTGAACCCCCCCAGAATGTCCCCCCACTCTGGGTGTTAGCGGGAAACTCATTTGGGACCTTATGCACCCATTGCTGGATAAGGGTTTCCACGTGTACGTAAATAACTTTTATACCAGCATCCCTCTGTTCAAATCCCTTTCCGCCAGATCCACGTCCGCTTGTGGGACCGTGCGGAAGAACCAGAGAGGCCTCCCTCTAAATTTGGTCCAGACGCCTATTCCCAAGGGTGAGTCCCGTGCCCTGACCCATGATAACCTGTTGTTGGTGAAGTATATGGATAAGAGTGATGTCCTTATACTCACCACTATTCATGGGGATGACAGCACCCCTGTCCCTGTGCGAGGTACCGTGGGACCGGTCCTCAAGCCCGATTGTATTCTGGACTACAATCGGTATATTGGGGTAGTTGATCTCTCAGATCAAGTCCTCAAGCCATATAACGCCATGCGGAAAACACAGGCATAGTACAAAAAAGTTGCGGTCTACTTGGTACAGGTTGCCATGTACAACGCTTTTGTACTATCCCAGTACGCTGGCAACACAGGGACATTCCTCCAGTACCAAGAAAAAGTCCTAAGGTTCCTGATATTTGCTGACCGGGAAAGATCAGGCCGGACTTCCCAAGGGTCTGGAGTTATAGGCGCCAGGATCGTCCCAGGCCAGCACTTTCCAGGTGAGGTCCCCCGCACTGGAAGGACAGGACGATCCCAGATGCAGAGTGTGTCACAGGAAGGGGATACGGAAGGACACCACCACTCAGTGTGACACTTGCCCAGATAATCCGGGCCTCTGCATAAAAAACTGCTTCAGGGAGTATCACTCTTCCATGGAGCGCTAAATTTTCCCTTTTCATTAGAATTTTCCATAAATTGACCAATGTAACAAGTCCAGAGTACATTCAAAATTCTAACCCCCATTAACCACTAAATTGGCCAAAAAAAACCTGGGGGAAAAAAACCTGATAAGCCCTCTGGTGGTGTTTTTTCAGAAATGGGTCATAGGTCACTGAGTCACTATCATCGGGGACTTTTTATGTTGCCTCAAATGCGCAGCGCTCTCTCCACCTGAGCGGGTGCGCATTTGAGGCAACAGGATAGGGACGACCACACACATCACATTCCCAGAATGATGATTCAGAGCATAGGGTTTGGAGCAGGCATATTTTTTTTTAGTTTTGGCTATGCTCTGGGTCCTCATTCTGGGAACATATCCTGTTTTATTATTATTTATAATTTTCTGGCCCACTGTACCCCATATTACGGGCCTCTGTACCCCACCTGTCTACCCCAGTTACGGCCCGTTGTCCCCCAAGTGTTCCCCTATTTTAGGGCTCAGTGCTCCCCATTAACAGTCCTTGAGCGGGGGTCCCACATTCTGGCTCCATATGAAGCTCAAGGCCCCTGACTGACCTTACGCTATAACAAGAAAAGGTATGTCCTTACTCCAAAGAAATGTATTTACAAATTGTGGGGGGTCTTTTCTGCTATTAACACTTGTAAAAATGTAAAATTTTGGGGAAAACCAACATTTTAGTGAATTTTATTTTTTTTTTTTAATATGCAAAAGTCATGAAACCCCTGTGGGGTATTAAGGCTCACTTTATTCCTTGTTACGTTACTCAAGGGGTCTAGTTTCCAAAATGGTATGCCATGCGTTTTTTTTTTTTTTGCTGTCCTGGCACCATAGGGGATTCCTAAATGCGACATGCCCCCCGAGCAAAATTTGCTCTCAAAAAGCCAAATATGACTCCTTCTCTTCTGAGCATTGTAGTTCACCAGTAGTGCACTTCAGGTCAACTTATGGGGTACCTCCATACTCAGAAGAGATGGGGTTACAAATTTTTGGGGGTGTTTTCTGCTATTAACCCTTGCAAAAATGTGAAATTTGGGGGGAAACACATTTTAGTGAAAACATTTTTTTTTTTACATATGCAAAAGTCGTGAAACCCCTGTGGGGTATTAAGGCTCACTTTATTCCTTGTTACGTTCCCCAAGGGGTCTAGTTTCAAAAATGGTATGCCATGTGTTTTTTTTTTTTGCTGTCCTGGCACCATAGGGGCTTCCATAATGCGACATGTCCCCCCCATTTCTGCAAAGTTGGCAAATGTGACTCCTTCTCTTCTGAGCATTGTAGCGCTCCTGCAGTGCATTTGACGTCCACTTATGGGGTACTTCCATACTCAGAAGAGTTGGGGTTACAAATTTTGGGAGGTATTTTCTACTATTAACCCTTGAAAAAATGTGAAATTTGGGGGAAACACATTTTAGTGAAACATTTTTTTTTTTTTTATATGCAAAAGTCATGAAACCCCTGTGGGGTATTAAGGCTCACTTTATTCCTTGTTACGTTCCTCAAGGGGTCTAGTTTCCAAAATGGTATGCCATGTGTTTTTTTTTTTTGCTGTCCTGGCACCATAGGGGATTCCTAAATGCGACATGCCCCCCGAGCAAAATTTGCTCTCAAAAAGCCAAATATGACTCCTTCTCTTCTGAGCATTGTAGTTTGCCCGTAGTGCACTTCAGGTCAATGGTATGCCATGTGTTTGTTTTTTTTTTTGTTTTTTTTGCTGTTCTGGCACTATAGGGGCTTCCTAAATGCAACATGCCCCCCAAAAACCATTTCAGAAAAATGTACTCTCCAAAATCCCCTTGTGGCTCCTTCCCTTCTGAGCCCTCTACTGCGCCTGCCGAACAATTTACATAGACATATGAGGTATTTCAAGAGAAATTGGGCTACAAATATAAGTATACATTTTCTCCTTTTACCCCTTGTAAAAATTCAAAAATTGGGTCTACAAGAACATGCAAGTGTAAAAAATGAAGATTGTGAATTTTCTCCTTCACTTTGCTGCTATTCCTGTGAAACACCTAAAGGGTTAAAATGCTGACTGAATGTCATTTTGAATACAATGGGGTGCAGTTTTTATAATGGGGTCGTCTGTGGGATATTTCTAATATGAAGACCCTTCAAATCCACTTCAAACCTGAACTGGTCCCAGAAAAATAGAGAGTTTGAAAATTTTGTGAAAAATTGGAAAATTGATGCTGAACTTTGAAGCCCTCTGGTGTCTTCCAAAAGTAAAAACATGTCAATTTTATGATGCAAACATAAAGTAGACATATTGTATATGTGAATACAATGTTTTTTTTATTTAGAATATTCATTTTCCTTACAAGCAGAGAGCTTCAAAGTTAGAAAAATGCAAAATTTTCAAATTTTTCATAAAATTTTGGGATTTTTCACAATTCACAGAAAGGATGCAAATTACCACAAAATGTTGCCACTATGTTAAAGTAGAATATGTCACGGAAAAACAATCTCGGAATCAGAATGATAAGTAAAAGCATCCCAGAGTTATTAATGTTTAAAGTGACAGTGGTCAGATATTCAAAAAAATGTCCGGGTCCTTAAGGGGTTAAGAGATATAAAGAGCTGCAGTTTGTTTTCAATCTATTTTACTGCAGTTTACACTGTGTGCTTTCAATTTACACTGTGTTTACACGCAGCATAAAAGTGGTTAGAATATGGTCATGTGGTGAACCAGGAGAGTTGTGGTGTCTGGGGTGTTGCGGTATTGTTACAGGGTCTAGTGGTATTAACCCTTAGTTGTCATGACACCAGGGTGCGGTTTCCTTAGTGTTAATGGTCTTACCGCCAACCGTCCCAGAAATGGTAGGGAAAATAACGGAATGTCCACAGCAGACTTTATGAATAAACTGAAGAACTTTACTTGAAGATTTTATGCAACAGTCTTTGTACATAACAGTCTCTTAAGAGTGAACCTGGATATAGGTTCCTCACAGGTTTTGCTGGGACTTTGAAGCAATGAGCTTCACCGTGATACTAATTATAATATTTAGCTGGTAGTAGTCACACTGGATTTGATAGATTGAGCTTTTGGTAACTCACGGTTTAGTGGCTGCAGGTTCTTTCAGGCTTTGACCTAGTTGAAATGAGATTTGTGCTGAGATAGTTGTGCTTGTCCGGCAGGAAGAGAAGAGAATTTACAGACTACAGCCCTTTATATAAGGAGGGGCTGGACTAAGTTCATTGGTCAGCAAACCTGTAAGTCCTGAACCCAAGGAACTCTTGGTACATCACATGACCCAGTAAGGTCCTTAAGCAATTATACATTACAACTTTACATCACGTGACCCGGGAAAGGTCCTATACATATATATTTCCTATACATTAACCCCTTAAGGACCCAGACAATTTTCAATTTAGGACCCAGCCACATCTGACCACTGTCACTTTAAGCATTATTAACTCTGGGATGCTTATTCCTTTCATTCTGATTCTGAGACTGTTTTTTCATGACATATACTGCTTTATGTTAGTGGTAAAAATTCATCGATACTTGCATAATTTCTTGGTGAAAAATTCCAAAATTTGATGAAAAAATAGAAAATTTGGCATTTAAGGAAAATGGATATTCCAAATAAATTATATATTGATTCACATATACAATATGTCTACTTTATGTTTGCATCATAAAATTGCCATGTTTTTACTTTTGGAAGACATCAGAGGGCTTCAAAATTCAGCAGCAATTTTCCAATTTTTCACAAAATCTTCAAAATCGAAATTTTTCATAGTTCAGATTTGAAGTGGATTTGAAGGGCCTTCTTATTAGAAATATCTCACAAATTACCCCATTATAAAAACTGCACCCCTCAAAGTAATCAAAATGACATTCAAAAAGTTTGTTAACTCTTTAGGTGTTTCACAGGAATAGCAGCAAATTGAAGGAGAACATTTTTGAATTTTTACAAGGGGTAAAAGGAGAGAAATCTTCCTAAAATGTGTAACCCAATTTCTCTCGAGTAAGGAAATACCTGTATGTCAAGTGCTCTGTGGGTGCACTGGAGGTCTCAGAAGGGAAAGAGCGACAGTGGGATTTTGGAGAGTGAGTTTTTCTGAAATGGTTTTTGGAGGCATGTCACATTTAAGAAGCCCCTATGGTGCCAGAACAGCAAAAAAACAAAAAAAAAACAAAAAAAAAAAACATGGCATACTATTTTGGAAACTACACCCCTCAAGAAACGTAACAAGGGGTACAATGAGCCTTAACACCCCACAGGTATTTGAAGACTTTTCGTTAAAGATGGAGGTGTAAATTATTATAAATTTTTTTTTCAATAAAATGTTAGTTTTCCCCCACATTTTTACAAGTGGTAATAGGAGAAAATGCCTCCCAAAAAGTTGTAACCTTATCTCTTCTGAGTATGGAAATACCCCATGCGGACGTCAAGTGCTCTGCTGGCGCACTACAATGCTCAGAAGAGAAGGAGTTACATTTGTCTTTTGGAAAGCAAATTTTGCTGAAATGGATTTTGGGGGCATGTCGCATTTAGGAAGCCCCTATGCTGCCAGAATAGCAAAAAAAAAAAAAACACATGGCATACTATTTTGAAAACTACACCCCTCAAGGAACGTAACAAGGGATACAGAAAGCCTTAAAGGGGTTATCCAGGAAAAAACTTTTTTTTTCTTCTGAGCATTGTAGTGCGCCCGCAGAGCACTTTACATCCACATGTGGGGTATGTTCTTACTCAGATGAAATGGGGTTACAAATTTTGGGGGGCTTTTTTCCTATTCTCCATTGTGAAAATGAAAAATTTAGGGTAACACCCGCATTTTTGTAAATTTATTTTTTAATTTTGATATCCAACTTTAACGAAAATTTGTCAAACACCTGTGGTGTTTTAAGGCTCACTATACCCCTTGTTACATTCCGTGAGGGGTGTAGTTTCCAACATGGCATCACATGTGGGTATTTATTGTTTTGCGTTTATGTCAGAACCGCTGTAAAATCAGCCACCACTGTGCAAATCCCCAATTTAGACCTCAAATATACATAGTGCGCTTTCACTCCTGAGCCTTGTTGTGCGCCCGCAGATCCCTTTACACCCATATCAGCAGTCATTCCGGTCCAGGTACGCCCTGGGTCCTTAACTACCAGGGAGTCAGGGCATACCCATATGCCCTGGGTCCTTAAGGGGTTAACAATAACAGAATTGCAGAATCATGTTTTTTGGTAGAGGGTGTGATGCAGGGGAGATGGAATTACCCTACGGGCAGATGGCATTAAGACCTTGTGTTAGTAATGCCAGGGTGTGGTTTATCCTCAATACCACCCGAAGGAATACAGCTGGATCGTGGGCTAGGCAAGGGGGCATTAATGACTTTGATGAAAAGTTATGGAACAACGGTAGCTTTACTGAGTTAGACAGGTGGAATAGTCTATACAGCGTAGTCAGGCCCATGGAAGTGAACAGTGACCTTAGGGCATGCTAGGACTTGTAGTGGACTGGGACAATTTTGATGCAGGCCAAGCTGACTGAAGACAGGTTGACTTTGACTGACTTGACTGAGACTGACTATACCCTGTTTGCAGCTTACCAGGCTTTGACTGCAACACAGGGGTAGTGAACCTATAGACTTGTGGCTTGTGTTTAACTTGAGGTTTGACTTGAGGTTTTTACTTGTGTTTGACTTGAGGCCTCCTCGGTACTCCAGACACACACTTAGGACTTGACTGCACCGGACCTCAGCAAAGACTTAAAGGGGTACTCTGCTGCTCAGCGTTAGGAACAAACTGTTCCGAACGCTGAAGCCGTTGCCGGGAGCTTGTGACATCATAGAACCGCCCCCTCATGATGTTACTCCCCACCCCCTCAATGCAAGTCAATGGGAGGGGGCTTGATGGCTGTCATGCCCCCTCCCATAGACTTGCATTGAGGGGGCAGGGTGGGGCGTGACATCATAAGGGGCGGGGCTATGATGTCACAAGCTCTCGGCGCTGCCTCTGGCGTTCGGAGCAGTTTGTCCCAAACGCTGAGCAGCAGAGTAACCCTTTAACTGGAAATCAAGAGATTGAGCTAACTCCTCCCAGGGCTTATATGGGGGAGACTGGGAGGGGTCCCATAGGTCACCCTAAGGTAACATGGTCACTGATACCTCACTGGGTTACAATCACATGGCACTGTAAAGCAACATTGTGTGTAGACAGCTCTCTCCCTCATGTTTCCAGCACCAGTGCACGGGCTAGCCAGCAGCGTCCCCGGACCGATCAACGGTATAACAAAGGAATGTCCAGCGCCAAGTGCGGTAAAACGACAAGTACTTTATTGTAGGATCAGCGGATACAAACTTGCATCAGGCAGGAGCCGAGGCGTTTCGGACCGTTTCAGGTCCTTAGTCATGGCATAACACACAAGATAACATCCAAACTTGACATACTTTCTTAGGAACATCACATGTATCATGACATCACACTTAATAATGACATGTGGAAAACATGGAAATGGAACAATGGATGTGTATGTACACATGAATTCAGGCAGAAAAAACCCACACAAAAAATGAATGCAATTATACAGCAACCCTACACAAAGTAATAAAAAATAAAATAAAAAATAAATAAGGGGGGCTGGATAAGTTAGATGGACACGTCAATAGTTCAATATTAGGTCATGTCTCCAGTTCATTCCATTCGGCTCTCTTGTGTTTAACATGAAAATAAAATAGGATTCTCTATTGAATAACTTACGTTTCAAATCGCCCTCTCTAACACTGTTTTGGACCCGTTCTATTGCATTAACGCACAATGTGTATACATCCACATTATGTTGGTCCGGAAAATGTCGGGACAAGGCTGATATATTAAGTTGTTCACCTCTGGCATCTGATAAGTGACGTCTAATGCGGGTTTTGAGGGGGTTAGAAGTGCATCCCACATACTGGCTGTTACGCCGAGCGCTCCGGGTCCCCGTTCCTCCCCGGAGCGCTCACAGCGTTCTACTGTTCGCAGCGCCCCGGTCAGATCCGCTGACCGGGTGCGCTGCGATAATGTTCCTAGCCGGGATGCGATTCGCGATGCGGGACGTGCCCGCTCGCGGTGCGCATCCCGACCCGCTTACCAGACTCGCTCCCCGTCTGTGCTGCCCCGGCGTGCGCGGCCCTGCTCCCTATGGCGCGCGCGCCTGGTCTTTGCGATTTAAAGGGCCGGTGCGCCACTGATTGGCGCATGGGTTTTAATTAGTGTCTTCACCTGTGCACTTCCCTATATTACCTCACTTCCCCTGCACTTCCTTGCCGGATCTTGTTGCCATTGTGCCAGTGAAAGCGTTCCTTGTGTGTTCCTAGCCTGTGTTCCAGACCTCCTTGCCGTTGCCCCTGACTACGATCCTTGCTGCCTGCCCTGACCTTCTGCTGCGTCCGACCCTGCTCTTGTCTAATCCCTTGTACCGCGCATATCTCAGCAATCAGAGAGGTTGAGCCGTTGCCGGTGGATACGACCTGGTTGCTACTGCCGCTGCAAGTCCATCCTGCTTTGCGGCGGGCTCTGGTGAAAACCAGTAGCAACTTAGAACCGGTCCACCGACACGGTCCACGCCAATCCCTCTCTGACACAGAGGATCCACCTTCAGCCTGCTGAATCCTGACAGTAGATCCGGCCATAGATCCCGCTGAGGTTCCGCTGCCAGTTGTCGCTGACCTTACCACGGTGGTCGCCCAGCAGTCGCAACAGATAGCGCAACAAGGCCACCAGCTGTCTCAACTAACTGTGATGCTACAGCAGCTTCTACCACAGCTTCAGCAACCATATCCTCCGCCAGCTCCTGCACCTCCTCCGCAGCGAGTGGCCGCATCCAGCCTCCGTTTATCATTGCCGTACAAGTTTGATGGGGACTCTAAACTTTGCCGTGGTTTTCTCTCGCAATGTTCCCTGCATTTGGAGATGATGTCGGGCCAATTTCCAACTGAAAGGTCAAAGGTGGCTTTCGTGCTCAGCCTTCTGTCTGGGAAAGCCCTGTCATTGGCCACACCGCTCTGGGACCGCAATGATCCTGTCACTGCCTCTGTACACTCTTTCTTCACGGAGATTCGAAGTGTCTTCGAGGAACCAGCCCGAGCCTCTTCTGCCGAGACTGCCCTGCTGAACCTGGTCCAGGGTAATTCTTCTGTTGGCGAGTACGCCATCCAATTCCGTACTCTAGCCTCCGAATTGTCGTGGAATAACGAGGCCCTCTGCGCGACCTTCAAAAAAGGCCTATCCAGTAACATCAAAGATGTGCTGGCCGCACGAGAAATCCCTGCTAACTTGCATGAACTTATTCATCTGGCCACCCGCATTGACATGCGTTTTTCCGAAAGGCGTCAGGAGCTCCGCCAGGATATGGACTTTGTTCGCACGAGGCGGTTTCTCTCCCCGGCTCCTCTCTCCTCTGGTCCGCTGCAATCTGTTCCTGTGCCTTCCGCCGTGGAGGCTATGCAAGTAGACCGGTCTCGCCTGACACCTCAAGAGAGGACACGCCACCGCATTGAGAACCTATGCCTGTACTGTGCCAGTACCGAACACTTCTTGAAGGATTGTCCTATCCGACCTCCACTTCAGGAAAGACGCACTCCGATTCCGCACAAAGGTGAGACAGCTCTAGGTGTGAACTCTGCTTCTCCACGTCTTACTGTGCCTGTGCGGATTTCTTCTTCTACTTTCTCCTTCTCAGCTGTGGCCTTCTTGGATTCCGGATTTGCAGGAAATTTTATTTTGGCCTCTCTCGTTAACAGGTTCAACATCCCAGTGACCAGTCTCGCCAGACCCCTCTACATCGCCTCTGTTAATGGTGAAAGATTGGACTGTACTGTGCGTTACCGCACGGAACCCCTCTTAATGTGCATTGGACCCCATCATGAAAAGATTGAATTTCTGGTCCTCTCTAACTGCACTTCTGAAATTCTTCTTGGACTACCTTGGCTTCAACGCCATTCCCCTACCCTCGATTGGACCACTGGGGAGATCAAGAACTGGGGTACTACTTTCCACAAAAAGTGTCTCATGTCTGCTCCCAGTCCTGTCAGTCAAAACCCTATGGCTCCTCCGATACCAGGTCTCCCCAAGGCCTATCTGGACTATGCTGATGTTTTTTGCCAAAAACAAGCAGAGACTTTGCCTCCCCACAGGCCTTATGACTGTCCTATTGATCTCCTCCCTGGTACTACTCCACCCCGGGGCAGAATCTATCCTCTGTCTGCTCCGGAAACACAAGCCATGACGGAGTACATCCAAGAAAATTAAAAAAGGGGATTTATCCGCAAGTCTTCCTCCCCTGCCGGAGCTGGATTCTTCTTCGTTTCCAAAAAAGACGGCTCCTTACGACCTTGCATTGATTACCGCGGTCTTAATAAAATCACTATAAAAAAACGCTATCCCCTACCTCTTATCTCGGAACTCTTTGACCGCCTACGTGGCGCCAACATCTTTACCAAATTGGATTTAGGAGGTGCATATAACCTCATCCGCATCAGGGAAGGGGACGAGTGGAAGACCGCGTTTAACACAAGAGATGGACACTTTGAATATCTGGTTATGCCTTTTGGGCTTTGCAACGCCCCTGCCGTCTTCCAGGACTTTGTAAATGAAATTTTTCTTGATCTATTAAAAACCTGTGTTGTGGTCTACCTGGACGATATTTTGATTTTTTCTTCTAACCTAGAAGAACACCGCCGGCATGTCCGCATGGTTCTTCAGTGACTTCGGGACAATCAGTTATATGCCAAAATGGAAAAATGTCTCTTTGAATGTCAATCTCTTCCCTTCCTAGGATATTTAGTCTCTGGCCAGGGACTCCAAATGGACCCGGACAAACTATCAGCCGTATTGGATTGGCCACGCCCCTCTGGACTCCGAGCTATCCAACGTTTCTTGGGGTTTGCCAATTACTACAGACAATTTATTCCACATTTTTCCACAATTGTGGCCCCAATTGTGGCCCTAACCAAGAAAAACACCAACCCTAAGTCCTGGCCTCCTCAAGCGGAAGAGGCGTTCAATCATCTCAAAACTGCCTTTTCTTCTGCTCCCGTACTCTCCAGACCTGATCCATCTAAACCCTTCTCACTGGAGGTAGACGCCTCCTCGGTGGGAGCTGGAGCTGTACTCCTACAGAAAAATTCTTCCGGACATGCTGTTACTTGTGATTTCTTTTCTAGGACCTTCTCTCCGGCGGAGAAAAACTACTCCATTGGTGATCGAGAACTACTGGCCATAAAACTGACTTTCGAGGAATGGAGGCACCTGCTGGAGGGATCCAAATACCCAGTTATCATATACACCAATCACAAGAATCTCTCTTATCTTCAGTCTGCCCAACGGCTGAACCCTCGCCAGGCTAGGTGGTCATTGTTCTTTGCCCGTTTTAACTTTGAGATTCATTTTCGCCCCGCTGACAAGAACATTAGGGCTGACGCTCTCTCTCGTTCCTCGGATGCCTCTGAAATGGAAGCTTCCCCGCAACACATTATTCCTCCTGACTGTCTGATCTCCGCTTCTCCAGCTTCCATCAGACAAACTCCTCCAGGAAAGACCTTCGTCCCTCCACGCCAGCGCCTCAGGATTCTCAGTTGGGGACACTCCTCACACCTCGCCGGCCATGCTGGCATCAAAAAATCCGTCCAGCTCATCTCTCGTTTTTATTGGTGGCCTACCCTGGAAGCTGATGTTGCTGATTTTGTTCGAGCTTGTACAGTCTGTGCCCGGGACAAGACTCCTCGCCAGAAGCCTGCCGGTCTCCTCCATCCTCTGCCTGTTCCTGAGCGACCATAGTCTTAGATTGCTATGGACTTTATTACTGACTTACCTTTATCCCATGGCAACACAGTTATTTGGGTGGTCGTTGGTCGTTTCTCCAAGATGGCACATTTTATCCCTCTTCAAGGTCTTCCTTCTGCGCCTCAGTTGGCGAAACAATTTTTTGTGCACATTTTTCGCCTTCACGGGCTTCCTACGCATATCGTCTCGGATAGAGGCGTTCAATTTGTGTCGAAATTCTGGAGGGCCCTCTGTAATCAGCTTAAAATCAAATTAAACTTCTCGTCTTCTTATCATCCCCCATCCAATGGGCAAGTGGAAAGAGTTCATCAGGTTCTTGGTGACTATTTGCGACATTTTGTTTCCTCCCGCCAGGATGACTGGGCCGATCTCCTACCATGGGCCGAATTCTCGTACAATTTCAAAGTCTGAGTCTTCCGCTAAATCCCCATTCTTTGTGGTGTATGGCCGTCACCCTCTTCTCCCCCTCCCCACTCCCATGCCTTCTGGTTTGCCCGCTGTTGATGAGGTGACTCAGGACTTCTGCACCATCTGGAAAGAGACTCAAAAATCTCTCCTACAGGGCTCATCCCGGATGAAGAAACATGCCGACAAAAAAAGAAGAACTCCTCCTGTCTTTTCTCCTGGAGACAAAGTGTGGCTCTCCGCCAAGTATGTCCGCTTTCGTGTCCCCAGTTATAAACTGGGACCACGTTATCTTGGTCCTTTTAAAATCAAATGCCAAATCAACCCTGTCTCCTACGAACTCCTTCTTCCTCCTTCTCTCCGTATTCCTAATGCTTTTCATGTTTCTCTCCTTAAACCACTCATCCTTAACCGCTTCTCTCCTAAGGTTGTTGCTCCTACTCCTGTTTCCGGGTCCTCTGACATCTTCTCGGTTGAAGAAATTCTGGCATCCAAGATGGTCAGAGGTAAAAAACATTTTTCTTGTAGATTGGGAGAATTGCGGCCCGGAGGAGAGGTCATGGGAACCCGAGGACAACATCCTTGACAAGGACCTTATCCACAAATTCTCAGGTTCTAAAAAGAGGGGGAGACCCAAGAGTACTGTTAAGCCGAGCGCTCCGGGTCCCCGCTCCTCCCCGGAGCGCTCACAGCGTTCTCCTGTTCACAGCGCCCCGGTCAGATCCGCTGACCGGGTGCGCTGTGATAATGTTCCTAGCCGGAATGCGATTCGCGATGCGGGACGCGCCCTCTCGCGGTGCGCATCCCGACCTGCTTACCAGACTCGCTACCCGTCTGTGCTGCCCCGACGTGCGCCGCCCCGCTCCCTAGGGCGCGCGCGCGCCGGGTCTTTGCGATTTAAAGGGCCGGTGCGCCACTGATTGCCGCATGGGTTTTAATTAGTGTCTTCACCTGTGCACTTCCCTATATTACTTCACTTCCCCAGCACTTCCTTGCTGGATTTTGTTGCCATTGTGCCAGTGAAAGCGTTCCTTGTGTGTTCCTAGCCTGTGTTCCAGACCTCCTTGCTGTTGCCCCTGACTACGATCCTTGCTGCCTGCCCTGACCTTCTGCTACGTCCAAGCCTGCTCTTGTCTAATTCCTTGTACCGCGCATATCACAGCAGTAAGAGAGGTTGAGCCGTTGCCGGTGGATACGACCTGGTTGCTACCGCCGCTGCAAGTCCATCCCGCTTTGCGGCGGGCTCTGGTGGAAAACAGTAGCAACTTAGAACCGGTCCACTGACACGGTCCACGCCAATCACTCTCTGACACAGAGGATCTACCTCCAGCCTGCCGAATCCTGACACTGGCATCTACAGGCAGAGCAAGCAGCTAAATAAACAACCAAAGTCAGATTTTTTGTTTTTTTTGTTTTGTTTATTACTTTGTGTAGGGTTGCTGTATAATTGCATTCATTTTTTGTGTGGGTTTTTTCTGCCTGAATTCATGTGTACATACACATCCATTGTTCCATTTCAATGTTTTCCACATGTCATTATTAAGTGTGATGTCATGATACATGAGATGTTCCTAAGAAAGTATTTCAAGTTTGTATTTTATCTTGTGTGTTATGCCATGACTAAGGGCCTGTAACGGTCCGAAGCGTGTCGGCTCCTGCCTGATGCAAGTTTGTATCCGCTGATTCTACAATAAAGTACCTTTGGTTTTACCGCACTTGGCGCTGGACATTCCTTAATCACATGAAACTTGTTTAATCACATGTCAACGGTTCTTAACCCCTTAAGGACTCGGACGTTTTTTGCAATTCTGACCACTGTCACTTTAAACATTAATAACTCTGGAATGCTTTTAGTTATCATTCTGATTCCGAGATAGTTTTTTCGTGACATATTCTACTTTAACATAGTGGTAACATTTTGTGGTAACTTGCATCCTTTGTTGGTGAAAAATCCCCAAATTTGATGAAAAATTAGAAAATTTTGCATTTTTCTAATTTTGAAGCTCTCTGCTTGTAAGGAAAATGGATATTCCAAATATTTTTTTTTTTATTCACATTTCCAATATGTCTACTTTATGTTTGCATCATAAAATTGACGTGTTTTTTCTTTTGGAAGACACCAGAGGGCTTCAAAGTTCAGCAGCAATTTTACAATTTTTCACAAAATTTTGAAACTCGCTTTTTTTCAGGGACCAGTTCAGGTTTGAAGTGGATTTGAAGGGTCTTCATATTAGAAATACCCCACAAATTACCCCATTATAAAAACTACACCCCCAAAGTATTCAAAATGACATTCAGTCAGAGTTTTAACCCTTTAGGTGTTTCACAGGAATAGCAGCAAAGTGAAGGAGAAAATTCACAATCTTCCTTTTTTATACTCGCATGTTCTTGTAGACCCAATTTTTGAATTTTTGCAAGGGGTAAAAGGAGAAAATGTACACTTATATTTGTAGCCCAATTTCTCTCGAGTAAGGACACACCTCATATGTCTAAGTAAAGTGTTCGGCGGGCGCAGTAGAGGGCTCAGAAGCGAAGGAGCGACAAGGGGATTTTGGAGAGTACGTTTTTCTGAAATGGTTTTTGGAGGGCATGTTGCATTTAGGAAGCCCCTATGGTGCCAGAACAGCAAAAAAAAAAAACACATGGCATACCATTTTGGAAACTAGACCCCTTGAGGAACGTAAGAAGGAATAAAGTGAGCCTTAATACCGCACAGGTGTTTCACGACTTTTGCATACGTAAAAAAATAAATAAATAAATTTCACAAAAATGTGTTTCCCCCCAAATTTCACATATTTGCAAGGGTTAATAGCAGAAAATACCCCCCAAATTTGTAACCCCATCTCTTCTGAGTATGGAGGTACTCCATAAGCTGGCCTGAAGTGCACTACGGGAGAACTACAATGCTCAGAAGAGAAGGAGTCATATTTGGCTTTTTGAGACTGTTATGATTCGGCAAGCTGGAGGTGGATCCTCTGTGTCAGCGAGGGATTGGCGTGGACCGTGTCGGTGGACCGGTTCTAGGTTGCTACTGGTATTCACCAGAGCCCGCCGCAAAGCGGGATGATCTTGCTGCGGCGGTAGCAACCAGGTCGTATCCACTGGCAATGGCTCAACCTCGCTGACTGCTGAGAAGGCGTGGGACAGAAGGACTAGACAGAGGCAAGGTCAGACGTAGCAGAAGGTCGGGGCAGGCGGCAAGGTTCGTAGTCAATAGCAATAGCAGAAGGTCTGGAACACAGGCTTTGGACAACACTAAACGCTCTCTCTGGCACAAGGCAACAAGATCCGGCAAGGAAGTGAAGGGGAAGTGAGGTTAAATAGACAGGGAGCAGGTGGAGGCTAATAGACTGATTGGGCCAGGCACCAATCATTGGTGCACTGGCCCTTTAAATCTTAGAGAGCTGGCGCGCGCGTGCCCTAGAGAGCTGAGCCGCGCGCGCCAGAACGTGACAGCCGGGGGCCGGGACGGGTAAGTGGCTTGGGATGCGATTCGCGAGCGGGCGTGTCCCGCTATGCGAATAGCATCCCCATCGTGAATGTTAGTGCAGCGCTCCCGGTCAGCGGGTCTGACTGGGGCGCTGCAGAGAGGAGAGCGCCGCGAGCGCTCCGGGGAGGAGCAAGGAACCGGAGCGCTCGGCGTAACAGAGACCAAATTTTGCTCAGGTGGCATTTTGCATTTAGAAAGCCACTATGGTGCCAGAACAGCAAAAAAAAAAACACATGGCATACCATTTTGGAAACTAGACCCCTCGGTGAACGTAACAAGGGGTTAAGTGAACCTTTATACCCCACAGGTGTTTCACGACTTTTGCATATGTAACATTTTTTTATTTATTTACCTAAAATGCTTGTTTTCCCCAAAATTAGAAATTTTTAAAAAGGGTAAAAGCAGAAAATACCCCCCAAAATTTGTAACACAATTTCTCCCGAGTACGGCAATACCCCATATGTGACCCTAAACTGTTGCCTTGAAATACGACAGGGCTCCAAAGTGAGAGCGCCATGCGCATTTGAGGCCTAAATTAGGGATTGCATAGGGGTGGACATAGGGGTATTCTACGCCAGTGATTCCCAAACAGGGTGCCTCCAGCTGTTGTAAAACTCCCAGCATGTTTGGACAGTCAACGGCTGTCCGGCAATACTGGGAGTAGTTGTTTTGCAACAGCTGGAGGCTCCGTTTTGGAAACAGTGGCGTACCAGACGTTTTTCATTTTTATTGGGGAGGGGGGCTGTGTAGGGGTATGTGTATATGTAGTGTTTTTTAATTTTTATTTTATTTTGTGTTAGTGTAGTGTAGTGTTTTTAGGGTACAGTCACACGGGCGGGGGTTCACAGTAGTTTCTCGCTGGCAGTTTGAGCTGCAGCAGAAAATTTGCCGCAGCTCAAACTTGCAGCTGGATACTTACTGTAAACCTCCGCCCATGTGAGTGTACCCTGTATATTCACATTGGGGGGGGGGGGGGACACCCAGCTGTTGCAAAACTACAACTCCCTGCATGCGCTGACAGACTGTACATGCTGAGAGTTTTAGTTTTGCAACAGTTGTAGGCACACTGGTTATGTATCACTGAGTTTGTGACCTTACTCAGTGTTTCACAACCAGTGTGCCTCCAGCTGTTGCAAAACTAAAACTCTCAGCATGTACAGTCTGTCAGCGCATGCAGGGAGTTGTAGTTTTGCAACAGCTGGGTGTCCCCCCCCCCCCCCCAATGTGAATATACAGGGTACACTCACATGGGCGGAGGTTTACAGTAAGTATCCAGCTGCAAGTTTGAGCTGCGGCAAATTTTCTGCTGCAGCTCAAACTGCCAGCGAGAAACTACTGTGAACCCCCGCCCGTGTGACTGTACCCTAAAAACACTACACTACACTAACACAAAATAAAATAAAAATTAAAAAACACTACATATACACATACCCCTACACAGCCCCCCTCCCCAATAAAAATGAAAAACGTCTGGTACGCCACTGTTTCCAAAACGGAGCCTCCAGCTGTTGCAAAACAACTACTCCCAGTATTGCCGGACAGCCGTTGACTGTCCAAACATATACGGTGCATGCTGGGAGTTGTAGTTTGCAACAGCTGGAGGCACACTGGTCGTGAAACACTGAGTTAGGTAAAAGAAACTCTGAGTTTCACAACCAGTGTACCTTCAGCTGTTGCAAAACTACAACTCTCAGCAGTCACCGACAGCCAATGGGCATGCTGGGAGTTGTAGTTATGCAACCACCAGATGCACCACTACAACTCCCAGCATGCACTTTAGCTGTTTGTGCGAGCTGGGAGTTGTAGTTATACAACAGCTGAAGGTACACTTTTCCATAGAAACAATGTGCCTCCAGCTGTTGCAAAACTGTTGCAAATTATGCCCATAAGGGAATGCTGGGAGTTGTGGTGGTCTGCCTCCTGCTGTTGCATATCTACAGCTCCCAGCATGCCCTTTTTGCATGCTGGGAGCTGTTGCTAAGCAACAGCAGGAGGCTGTCACTCACCTCCTGCTGCTGCTCCACTGCATGTCAGTCCCTCGCCGCGGCCGTCGCTCCTGGGGCCCTGATCCCGGGGTCTTCTTCCCGCTCACGTCCTCCGGAAGAGGGGCGGAGCGGGTTGCGGGAGTGACACCCGCAGCAGGCGCCCTGATTGGTCGGCCGGTAAACCGGCCGACGAATCAGGGCGATCGTGAGGTGGCACCAGTGCCACCTCACCCCTGCAGGCTATGGCTGTTCGGGGCCGTCAGAGACGGCCCCGATCAGCCAATAATTCCAGGTCACCGGGTCACTGGAGACCCGATTGACCCGGAATCGCCGCAGATCGCTGGACTGAATTGTCCAGCGATCTGCGGTCATCGCCGACATAGGGGGGGCACAATGACCCCCCTGGGGATATGCCGGGATGCCTGCTGAACGATTTCAGCAGGCATCCAGCTCCGGTCCCCAACCGGCTAGCGGTGGGGACCGGAATTCCCACGGGCGTATGGATACGCCCTGCGTCCTTAAGGATTCGGAATGCAGGGCGTATCCATACGCCCTGCGTCCTGAAGAGATTAAAGACATGACACTTTTATATACAATACACAGCATAATGGTAACTGTACAAGGGAACAGGTGCAGGGGCCCAGGGGACACTGCAGGGAGGCTGCCTGGCAGGGCAGCTAGGGTACAGGGGTACAACTCCTGTACCGGGCCGCCACAATTTCACCCATACATAATTCATTATTGGTTTAGTACTCCATTTTGTGATAAAATGAAGGACATTGGGCTCTGCAATAAAAAAGGCCTTTGTAGATAAAAAAAATAAAGAAAAAAGTTTTGGCTCCTAGAAGGCAAGGATAAAAAAAAACAATAAAATTAAAATGTCCTGGTCTTCAACAGGTTAAATCTGCATTCCTGGAGAATAAATGATCCAAGGCCAGTAGCTAGCATTAGCAATTTCATAACAAGACCAACAAAATGGCTGCCGTTTGCTTTGATATCCTTGGCAAGACATGACATCACAAAACCAACACTGTGTGACATCACAATGATGTACTTGTATAAAAGAAGGAGACACAGCTGGAGCTGTTGAGTTGTGGCTGAAGAGGCTGAAGATTTAGCTGAAGAAAGAAGCTGCTGAAGATACAGATGGAGAAAGCAGGATCCCTTTTAAGGGGGATCTATTGAATAGTGTCTAAGTATCACTGTATCGTATAGAGTAGAAGTATCATTGCATTGTATTGTATAGAGATGAATAATTATCATTGTATTGTATAGAGATGTATAAGTACCATTGTGTTGTAT
Source organism: Hyla sarda (assembly GCF_029499605.1). Taxonomy (NCBI): domain Eukaryota; kingdom Metazoa; phylum Chordata; class Amphibia; order Anura; family Hylidae; genus Hyla; species Hyla sarda. The sequence continues at coordinate 272,996,757 of NC_079191.1, read as the reverse complement.
AGAGATGGTAATAGTCACACTCAGCAGCAGGAGGCAGACGATAGACGTGATCCAGGGTTATGTCCGATCGCCACTTGTGGGGTCAGGAAGGAATTATTTTTTCCCCTGAGATTGAAATCTCCGGGGTTTTTCTTCGCCTTCCTCTGGATTACCCGGCGGTGGCTCTTCTTCAGGTTTACTCTGTACTGGACCCGAGAAAGAGTCACAAGCTGCATTATTTAATAGAATATGAAACCTCTGCCTACTGCTAAGGACACTCTTAAAAGGGCATTAGTAGCTGTGGCCACCACCTGATTTACTACTATTTGTAACTGGACTGACCTCTGTTTTGGGGTACATATCCAGGTGTAATGTAGCTAATGCCCCTGTAAGATTGCCCTAATAAAAATATAATTAAAAAGTGCAAATAAAGCTCTTTAATAAAAACATGCATCTAAATGATAAAAAGTGTTTCTGGTGTCATTTGTTCTAGAATTGTTCCATAGTGATCTGGGCTTGGTGGTGTCTCACAATCTCCCTCGGCCCAGTGGGTTGAAATGAGTGTCAGAAATGAGTGTAAACTATGCCAGAAATCTACTCCAGCGCATAGATGAGTACATTTCAGAGCGTGGAGTGGGGTCAATAAAAGATGCATCGAATTTAGGTTCTGTACCCCTTTATAAATTGGGTGCATCCCAATCTCGTGTACTTGTTCTTTAAGACTGGAGTTTTAAACTTCTGTTATAATAAATTCAGCCATGATAAACTCCATCGCCACTAGGACTGCAAGGACATGCGCCACCACCATTGACAGCAATGTAGTACACGTGGGTTCTGGAGAAAAAATGAACGTCTGATGCGGGACTCTGCAGGGTGCACTGCATAGCAAAATCCCATTGAAGAGATTGGGAGGCTGCTGCACCAGAAATGCTTTAGTGTGAAAACAAACAAACAAACCTCTACTTACCAGTTTATTCCATACTGCATCCAGCACCTCTACACTCAGGCCTGTCGCTACAGGACAGGCAAACCAAGCAATTGCTTGGGGCCCCGAGCTGGCTTGGGGCCCCCGAGCACAGCCAGTGCTTGCCCGTCCTGCAGGGCCGGACTGGGGATGAAAACCAGCACTGGAAATTACTGTATACCAGCCCCACAGCATTGTGTCATTGTGACGGCAAACGGCCACCGAGCACAGGCGTATCACTTTGCGTGGCTATATATATATATATATATATATATATATATATATATATATATATATATCAAAGAAGGGATACACCAATACTTTGCCAAATGTTTCAATAAAGTGGTGTCAGCGTCCAAGACCCAATCATAGGCCACCACAAATTCAAAAAGTAAAAGGGCACAACACTCCCTTATAATCAGGGCAGTATGGTCCCCCACATTAGGTGCAGTATAGTTCCCCCACATTAGGTGCAGTATAGTCTCCCACATTAGGTGCAGTATAGTTCCCCCACATAAGGTGCAGTATAGTTCCCCCATATAAGGTGCAGTATAGTCCCCCACATTAGGTGCAGTATAGTTCCCCCACATTAGGTTGGCTGTATAGTTCCCCCACATTAGGTGCAGTATAGTTCTCCCCACATTAGGTGCAGTATAGTTCCCCCACATTAGGTGCAGTATAGTTCCCCCACATTAGGTGCAGTATAGTTCCCCCACATTAGGTACAGTATAGTTCTCCCCACATTAGGTGCAGTATAGTCACCCACATTAGGTGCAGTATAGTTCTCCCCACATTAGGTGCAGTATAGTTCTCCCCACATTAGTTGCAGTATAGTTCTCCCCAAATTAGGTGCAGTATAGTCCTCCACATTAGGTGCAGTATAGTCCCACACATTAGGTGCAGTATTGTTCTCCACATTAGGTGCAGTATAGCTCTCCACATTAGGTGCAGTACAGTTCCCTCCACATTAGGTGCAGTATAGCTCCCCACATTAGGTTGGCAGTATAGTTCCCCCACATTAGATGCAGTATATAGTCCCCCCCCCCTCATTAGGTGCAGTATAGTTCCCCCACATTAGGTTCAGTATAGTTCCCCACATTAGGTGCAGTATAGTTCCCCACATTAGGGGCAGTACAGTCCCACACATTAGGCGCAGTATAGTTTCCCACATTAGGTGCAGTATAGTTTCCTCACATTAGGTGCAGTATAGTCCCCCACATTAGGTGCAGTATAGTCCCCCACATTAGGTGCAGTATAGTCCCCCACATTAGGTGCAGTATAGATCTCCACATTAGGTGCAGTATAGTTCTCCCCACATTAGGTGCAGTATAGTCCCCCACATTAGGTGCAGTATAGTTTTCCACATTAGGTGCAGTACAGTTCCCTCCACATTAGGTGCAGTATAGTTTCCCACATTAGGTGCAGTATAGTTCCCCCACATTAGGTGCAGTATAGTTCTCCCCACATTAGATGCAGTATAGTTCTCCCCACATTAGGTGCAGTATAGTCCCCCACATTAGGTGCAGTATAGTCCCCCACATTAGGTGCAGTATAGTCCCCCACATTAGGTGCAGTATAGTTCTCCCCACATTAGGTGCAGTATAGTTCTCCCCACATTAGGTGCAGTATAGTCCCCCACATTAGGTGCAGTATAGTCCCCCACATGAGGTGCAGTATAGATCTCCACATTAGGTGCAGTATAGTTCTCCCCACATTAGGTGCAGTATAGTCCCCCACATTAGGTGGAGTATAGTTCTCCACATTAGGTGCAGTACAGTTCCCTCCACATTAGGTGCAGTATAGCTCCCCACATTAGGTTGGCAGTATAGTTCCCCCACATTAGGTGCAGTATATAGTCCCCCCCCCCTCATTAGGTGCAGTATAGTTCCCCCACATTAGGTTCAGTATAGTTCCCCACATTAGGTGCAGTATAGTTTCCCACATTAGGGGCAGTACAGTCGCACACATTAGGTGCAGTATAGTTTCCCACATTAGGTGCAGTATAGTTCCCCCACATTAGGTGCAGTATAGTTCTCCCCACATTAGGTGCAGTATAGGTCTCCCCACATTAGGTGCAGTATAGTCCCCCACATTAGGTGCAGTATAGTCCCCCACATTAGGTGCAGTATAGTCCCCCACATTAGGTGCAGTATAGTTCTCCCCACATTAGGTGCAGTATAGTTCTCCCCACATTAGGTGCAGTATAGTCCCCCACATTAGGTGCAGTATAGTCCCCCACATTAGGTGCAGTATAGTTCCCCACATTAGGTGAAGTATAGTTCTCCACATTAGGTGCAGTATAGCTCTCCACATTAGGTGCAGTATAGTTCCCCATATTAGGTGCAGTATAGTCCCACACATTAGGTGCAGTATAGTTTCCCACATTAGGTGCAGTATAGTTCCCCCACATTAGGTGCAGTATACCTCTCCACATTAGGTGCAGTATAGTTCTCCACATTTGGTGCAGTATAGTTCCCCCACATTAGGTGCAGTATAGTTCTCCACATTAGGTTGGCAGTATAGTTCCCCACATTAGGTGCAGTATAGTTCCCCACATTAGGTGCAGTATACAGTAGTTCCCCCACATTAGGTGCAGTATACAGTAGTTCCCCCACATTAGGTGCAGTATAATTCCCCACATTAGGTGCAGTATACAGTAGTTCCCCACATTAGGTGCAGTATACAGTAGTTTTCCCACATTATGTGCAGTATACAGTAGTTCCCCACATTACATGCAGTATAATTCCCCACATTAGGTGCAGTATACAGTTCTCCCACATTAGGTGGAGTATACAGTAGTTCCCCCACATTAGGTGTAGTATAATTCCCCACATTAGGTGCAGTATACAGTAGTTCCCCACATTAGGTGCAGTGTACAGTAGTTCCCCCACATTAGGTGCAGTGTACAGTAGTTCCCCCACATTAGGTGCAGTATACAGTAGTTCCCCACATTAGGTGCAGTATACAGTAGTTCCCCCACATTAGGTGCAGTATACAGTAGTTCCCCTACATTAGGTGCAGTGTAGTTCCCCACATTAGGTGCAGTATATTTCCCTCACATTAGGTGCAGTATAATTCCCCACATTAGGTGCAGCATAGTTCTCCCACATTAGGTGCAGTACAGTTCCCCCACATTACGTGCACTATAATTCCACCACATTAGGTGCACTATAGTTTCCCCACAGACATACAGCCTTCAGCCATATACAGTGTATGGCTGGAGGCTGTATGCCTGTTTACTGCCCCACTTGAGTATTCCGACCACCACTCCGGGGTCACGATCTACTGCTATGGCCTATGGGACATCCCGGTCACGATCTACTGCTATGGCCTATGGGCCATCCCGAGACGGAACACTGAAAATGACCTCAGGTCACTTACCATACCCGCGCGTCCTCCTCACTGCTGCGCTCTGCTGTACTGTTGCTATGGGCGCACGCACGTGACGTCAGTGACGTCACTGCGTGCGCTTCCTCCCAACGGTCCCAGCGTTTTTAAAGTTAACGCGGGGCTGCTATGAGGTAAACGGGGCATCCTTGTGTCCTGAAAAGATTTTTCGGGACACAGGGATGTCCCGAATGTGACGGGGGCCCCCTACGGGCACGGGGCATGGAGCTGGTCACTGTTTTAAAGTGGCCGCGGCCGGACTGCTAATCTTTAACAAGAAGCCAACCCTGCGGCCACTTTAAAACAGTTGCCCCCCCCCCTACTGAGCAGGGGGATGGGGGCCTTAGGCAATTGCCTGGTTTGCCCTGCCCTAACGCCGGCCCTGTTTATAATGAAAAATGGCACCAATGTTTTAAAAAGGTTATATGTGAAAATCCGGTATATTGAGAGCAATATTACCAATAACGCCAGTATACAAGGAGGAAAATTATCACCATACATATTACCATGATACTGTTACTGACCAAATCCTGTATGTTGAGAGTAATATTAACAATAATACCAGTATACAAGGAGGAATATTATCCCCATACATATTACCATCATACTGTTACTAGCCAAATCCTGTATACTGAGACCAATATTACCAGTATACAAGGAGGAATATTATGCCCATACATATTACCGTCATACTGTTACTGACCAAATCCTGTGAACTGAGATTGAAATTATCAATATCAGTATAAAAGGGGCAAGTAATACCGCCACATCATGACCAGTATCACCGCAGAATGACTAATATCCCCACACTGCTACTGAAAAAAATCCACTAGACAAAGACCAAGGTTAACTCCATACAGTAATCATATACAGATAAATACCAACACTACAAAGTTGCCCCCCTTCCCTTTCCCCTTCTTAGCTAAGTAAATGTTCAGCCTTAATATTTTAGGTAGGTAGGCAGGCTTCTTCCCACTTCTACCTCCATTCCACATTAGGCTGCATTCACACCACGATTGTTACATACGGGACCGGATCCGATAGGGACATGTGAAAACCAGGCACATCCGTATCTCAGCCCCCATCCCAGCCCCCATCTCATTCATTTGAATGAGCCAACCGGAGTCAAAAAGTGACTCCAGTCGGCTTATTTTTGCCCCATATCTGGTTTTGTGACCAGACTTAAAAACGTGGTATACTACAGTTTTAAGTACGGTCACAAATCTGGATACGGGGCAAAACTGAGCCGTCTGGAGTCATTATCTGACTCCGGTCGGCTCATTCAAATGAGATGGGGGCCGGGTCCGGCTGAGATACGGGAGCGCCTGGTTTTCACATCTCCCAGCCAGATCCGGTATGTAACAATTGTGGTATGAATGCAGCCTTAGCTAGCAATATCTCTCTCCCCAACCAGGGTAGAACTGGGGCTAAAAACCAACCCTGGAAAAATGATCATACCAGCCCCACAGCATTGTGTCATTGATGCAGCCGCCGGCTGCAGGGAAGGGACAGGGAGGCTTGACATTTGATTTGCCAGGCCTCCATAAGAGAGCTTTGTTGTGGTAGAAATGTGGTATTAACGCTATGTAAAATCCACTTGGGGAAGACAGTATAAAAAAAAAAAAAACTCTCTTCCTTGCTCTTGCGCTACCGCCAGAATCACGAAATTCAGTTCCCAGTGTCCAGCGCTTCTGGGTTAGGTGACATTACACAGCTGCTCATTCAGTTATGGGCCGAAGCAATGTCCAGCCTCAGCCGCTGATTGGATGGCTAGCCATATGACGTCACCTAACCCGGAAGTGCCAGATACCAGGAACAGAATTCCAGTAGTAGTGCAGAAGCGAGGAATTTAACTGTATAGGGACTAGGGCTCCAAACTGTGGACTGCTAGTTGTTCCAAAAATGGTCTGGGCATGCTGGGAGTTGCAGTTTTGCTGGGAGTTTTAGTTAAGCAACAGCTGGAGGTCCACAGTTTGGAGACCATTGGCATAGGGAGAGATGTGTCACCCGCCCCACTGGGACCAGCCCCAGGGACTAATTTCCGGGGTTTCAGCAGGATTTTCAAACTAAGATTACTCTGAATGACCGAGTGTCTCAGTGTTTTTCCTAGTGTCCTGGGATCGTGATGCCTGCACCAGTTTTATGCTGCCCACTGTTTAGGCAGAATAAAACTGATAAAACATTCCCCTTAACTGTAGTTAAATATAAATTTTTTTTTATTATTTTTCATTAACTAACAACTTAAATTGCAATAAAAGAAAACCAAAGTGCCCCTCTCTTACAAAGTAGTAACAGCAGGTCTTCTCTCCTTAGAGGCCACCCCCCACCCCACATAACAGCCCCCCACATAACAGGTATCCCCCTCTCCAGCCCCCCGCCCACATCACAGGTCCCCCCTCTCAAGCTCCCCCCACATCACAGGTCCCCCCCACATCACATGTCCCCCCTCTCCAGCACCCCACATCACATGTCCCCCCTCTCCAGCCCCCCACATCACATGTCCCCCCTCTCCAGCACCCCACATTACATGTCCCCCCTCTCCAGCCCCCCACATTACATGTCCCCCCTCTCCAGCCCCCCACATTACAGGTCCCCCCTCTCCAGCCCCCCCCCCCCACATCACACACTACATAACAGGACTCCCACCCTTTCCCTTACATAGTAATAACATTAGGTCCCCTTTTCCTCTCACCCTGCATAGTAGATCTTCCCCCGAGCAGCTGCAGTCACTGTGCCGACAGGAGGAGGGGTCAGGAGCAGTGAGGAGGCAGAGAGTAGAGGTGAGTATACTGTCTGTACAGCTCCCAGTACAGACTCTGTAGCCCCCAGTCCTCCGGACCTCCACTCACTGTATTAGCTGTCAGGCGTCTCAGGACCTGTGTGTAATGCTGCAGCTGCCGAGCACGCAGGTCCTGACAGACTGATACAGTGATTTGTCGGGACTCAGGCAGCCTGTCCTCCAGACACTACCGGCCCAGAGGGCGCGCGGCCTAGCGGGAATTTTCCCGGTATCCCGCTAGGCCATTCCACCCCTGCCGTCCTGTAGCGATTAACAATCGTGCTCTTGGAGTTTGTGCTCCGGGCCCCAGGCACCCAGTCAAACAAGAGGGCCCCCAAATGTCTGACATTTTTTTAAATAAACTCATTTGCAGCTTTGGAGTTCTTCTCACCTCACCACAATCACGCTCCCCCCACCCCAGCTGCACTTGGTATCTTCCCTCAGCCCGGACTCTTCTCTCAGCCTTCAGCCGTCTTAGGAGGGGGAGGAGAGAGCTGTGAGGAAAGGAGACCACAGAGGCTGTACAATAAAACATGGGGGCTGACTACAGAAGGTGTCCCTGGATGTATATGTATTTGTGTATTAGCGTGTGTGTGTGTGGATATATATATATATATATATATATATGTGTGTGTGTGTACATATGTGTATGTCTATGTACTGTGCCTGTGTGTTTGTGTTACTACTGTGGATGACTATATGTAAAGTGCATGCGTGTATCCATACCAGTGTTTCCCAACCAGGGTGCCTCCAGTTGTTGCAAAACTACAACTCCCAGCATGCTCAGACAGCCAAAGGCTGTCTGGGCATGCTGGGAGTTGTAGTTTTGCAACCTCTGTAGGCATCCTGGTTGGGAAACACTGATCTATTCTATCTGTGTGTATGAAGCATGTACAGTACGTAATGTGTACAGTATGTGTGTGTGTATTATGCATGTATAGTATGTAATGTGTACAGTATGTGTGTGATGCATGTACAGTATTTAATGCGTACAGTGTGTGTGTGTGTTGCATGTACAGTATGTAAAGTGTACAGTGTGTGTGTATGATGCATGTACAGTATGTAATGTGTACAGTATGTGTGTATGAAGCATGTACAGTATGTAATATGCACAGCATGTGTGTGTATGATGCATGTACAGTATGTAATGTGTGCAGTGTGTGTGTATGATGCATGTACAGTATGTAATGTGTGCAGTATGTGTGTGTGTATGATGCATGTTCAGTATGTAATGTGTACAGTGTGTGTGTGTATGATGCATGTACAGTATGTAATGTGTACAGTGTGTGTGTATGATGCATGTACAGTATGTAATGTGTACAGTGTGTGTGTGTGTATGATGCATGTACAGTATGTAATGTGTACAGTGTGTGTATGATGCATGTACAGTATGTAATGTGTACAGTGTGTGTGTATGATGCATGTACAGTATGTAATGTGTACAGTGTGTGTGTATGATGCATGTACAGTATGTAATGTGTACAGTGTGTTGTGTGTGTATGAAGCATGCATGTACAGTATGTAATGTGTACAGTATCTGTGTGTGTATGAAGCATTCATGTACAGTATGTAATGTGTGCAGTGTATTGTGTGTGTATATGATGCATGCAGTGGCGGATCCAGGGGGGGGGTCCCGTGCGTGCGCCCATTGGAAAGCAACGCGGAGCACTGAACAGGACATGCGCTGGCCAGCATGGTAAGTGACCAGCAGCACATCAGCTTTAGTGCTCCAACCACTGCTCCTCCAGTCCCGGGACCTACTGCTATAGTGGCCAGACAAAAGGAGCAGTGGTCAGAACACTGAAGTGGGGCAGTAAACAGGCATACAGCCTCCAGCCATACACTGTATGGCTGGAGGCTGTATGTCTGTGGGGGGGACATACTGCACCTAATGTGGGGTAAACTATACTGCCAACCTAATGTGGGGGAACTATACTGCATCTAATGTGGAGAACTATACTGCACCTAATGTGGGGGACTATACTAATGTGGAGAACTACACTGCACCTAATGTGGAGAACTATACTGCACCTAATGTGGGGAACTATACTGCACCTAATGTGGGGAACTATACTGCATATAATGTGAGGAGAACTATACTGCACCTAATGTGGGGAGAACTATACTGCACCTAATGTGGGGAGAACTATACTGCACCTAATGTGGGGGGACTATACTGCACCTAATGTGGGGGGACTATACTGCACCTAATGTGGGGAGAACTATACTGCACCTAATGTGGGGAGAACTATGCTGCACCTAATATGGGGAGAACTATACTGCACCTAATGTGGAGAACTATACTGCACCTAATGTGGGGGAACTATACTGCACCTAATGTGGGGGAACTATACTGCTTAATGTGGGGGAACTATACTGCACCTAATGTGGGGAACTATACTGCACCTAATGTGGGGAACTATACTGCACCTAATGTGGGGAGAACTATACTGCACCTAATGTGGGGAGAACTATACTGCACCTAATGTGGGGGGACTATACTGCACCTAATGTGGGGGGACTATACTGCACCTAATGTGGGGAGAACTATACTGCACCTAATGTGGGGAGAACTATGCTGCACCTAATATGGGGAGAACTATACTGCACCTAATGTGGAGAACTATACTGCACCTAATGTGGGGGAACTATACTGCACCTAATGTGGGGGAACTATACTGCTTAATGTGGGGGAACTATACTGCACCTAATGTGGGGAACTATACTGCACCTAATGTGGGGAACTATACTGCACCTAATGTGGGGAACTATACTGCACCTAATGTGGGGAACTATACTGCACCTAATGTGGGGAACTATACTGCACCTAATGTGGTTGAACTATATTCCACCTAATGTGGGGGAACACTGCTAGCCTAATGTGGGGAGAACTCTGCTGCACCTAATGTGGGGGGAACTCTGCTGCACCTATTGTGGGGGGAACTGTGCCGCACCTGATGTGGGGGGACTGTGCCACACCTAACTTGGGGGGAACTGTGCCACACCTAATGTGGGGGGAACTGTGCCGCACCTAACGTAGGGGGAATTGTGCCGCACCTAATGTGGGGGGAACTGTGCCGCACCTAATGTGGGGGGAACTGTGCCGCACCTAATGTGGGGGGAACTGTGCCGCACGTAATGTGGGGGGAACTGTGCCGCACCTAATGTGGGGGCCTCGTATCGACGTTCGCTCACGTCACGCTCCCAACATTCAAGGGCTGGCGTTACTACGTCCTGACGCCGGCCCTAGAGCGTGACGTGCATGAACATCAAGGGAGGGGGGCTCCATGTCCATTTTGGTTGGGGCCCCCAAATTCCTTCAAAAGGCCCTGTCTACACTGATCATCCCTGCCAGCCTAGTTGACATGTTTTACAATGTCAACAAAACAGCCGATCTCAGCAAAAGAGGACATGAAACCCTGAGGCTATGTTCACATGCCAGAATTTCTGTGTGGAATTCTACATTTGAATTCAATGGGATTCTGCTGCGCTGTGCACATAGCAGGATTTTCACGCCAGAAATTCAAATTCCGGTGTCCTCAGAAGGAATGAAAATTCTTTCTATTCTTTCTATGTCTATTCTTTCTGCGGACTCCGCATGGAAAACATTGCTGTCTATGAGACGACACATTTCCAGTGGTCCTAGGGCCGGCATGTTATGCCAGCGCTCTGCATTCAGGGGCAATGTCCACACAGATTTTCTGTACGGACATTGCCTTGTGAACATAGCCTGAGATTTTGGATTGGCTGTAATAGTGACATGAGTATACAGGCACTTTATCTCTGCAGCCAAGTAAACAAAGCTGACAAGGAAGACCACAGCAGTGGCGCTAGACAGCGGGGATTAAACAGGTATTAATTGGGACAGGAATAAAACTGGATGAAGAACAGCACGGAATGGATGGAAGGGACCACCACCAAAACAACTATGAACCATCTGCAGAATAATCTCACACTAAAGATTTAGGGAGATGACTGAATACCTCAAGGACCATGAGGTCATAAAGTATGGTGGTTAACCAAAAAGTAGCCAGATGGGTGACTTCTTGGAAAATAATCTGCATGTCAGTAAAAATACTACAACCAGTACCAGATCCAATCCATGCTGAAGAAAGATCTTGAGAAAAAAAATGGAGTTAGGAGTCATGTAATGGAAGAAGAACTTCTAGTCCTGTAGAAAATATCAGATGGAGAAAGATCGCTGGTCTTCAACATGGTAGCTGGTGGTGGGCTTAACCCTTGGTAAAATGGATGTTCTTGGGAGACAGATGCCAGAAAATGTCATTTAAAAAGTGATAACGTGAGCAAGCCATGCCCGATAAGGTTAGCCAGAACTAACTACAAGAGTGATCAATAGAACAAGGTGAAGGATGAGTTTATATTCACCTTAGACCAGAAGTCTTCAGCATGGAAAACTTGCTATGAGTAGGCTGCCAGCAGAGAGTGGGCCACGGATAGAGTCAGAATGTGGCTCTTAGTCCACAATAGGATCCTGGTTAACATTGGGAACTTCAGGCCCCCTAACGGTTAAAGACTTGGACATGGGGGCAATGGTATCTTGGATAAGATATTCCCCTAGCAGGGGAGTCTGGACAGGGGTGGCTCTGTGAAATAGTTGGGAGGGAAAAAATATATATATATATAAATATCTATATGTATATTATCTTTTTTTTCTGTTGCAATAATTTGAATTTATATAAATCATGTTTCCCTAAAACCTTAAAAAAGGCCTGCTGCAATTGCAAAAATGTATCCAAATGCTACAAAGTCGAGGGGCTCTGGGAAGAAGATGGAGGCCGTACCTGCAGGAGAAGATGCCTGGGGACCTGGGATCTTCGCTGAGCCTGCAGGATCCTGATCAGGTAGGGAATCGACAGTGGGGGGGGGGGGGGGGGAATTGAAAGTGAAAGTAAATCAATCTTTACTGTGGCAACCACTAGGGGGGCCAAACTGCAACTCCCAGCATGCCCAGACAGCCAAAGGCTGTCTGGGCATGCTGGGAGTTGTAGTTTTGCAACACCTGGAGGGTCACAGTGGTGCCCAAACAGTAGCCCTCCAGATGTTGCCAAACTACAACTCTCAGCATGCCTTGACTGCCCAGGCATGCTGGGAGTTGTAGTTCTGTAACATCTGTCCCTTCAGATTTAGCAATTTTCATGACATTTTTGAAAATTGCTGCTCTACTTTGAAGCCCTCTAATTTTTTCAAAAAGGAAAAATATGTCCATTTTATGATGCCAACATAAAGTGGATATATTGTGTTTGTGAAGAAAAATAAAATTTATTTGGAATATCCATTTTCCTTACAATTAGAGAGCTTCAAAGTTAGAAAAATGCAAAATTTCAAAATTTTCATGAAATTTTGGGATTTTTCACCAAAAAAGGATGCAATTAACGCCAAAAATTTACCACCAAAATAAAGTAGAATATGTCACGAAAAAACAATCTCAGAATCAGAATATTCGTAAAAGCGTTTTCGCGTTATTAATTCGTAAAGTGACGGTGGTCATAATTGCGAAAAAGGGCTCAGTCCTTAAGGTGAAAAAGTGCTGCGTCCTTAAGGGGTTAATGCAAATTTCAACAATGATCGTTAAATTCTCGGCGCTCTGCCAGGGCCTTCTCCTACCCTGCCTGGGCCGATCCGAGGACCTCACTAACCAACTCACTAACTAATCCAATCGCTTATAGCGACGGGCAGTGTGTACAAAGGGCAGGGACTTAATAAACGCCAGCTTATGACCCTCACTTACTGGTAATTCCTCGTTTTAAAATTAAATAATTGCAATCACAGATCCCTATCACGAACTGGTTTCAGCGTGCAACACGCACCTGTCCTTGAAAGATAGAGAGACGCTAATCCGTTCAGTGGAGCGCTAGTGCGGCCCAGGACATCTGAGGCCATAACACACCTGTTATTGCTTGATCTCGCAATTGATCGGGCAAGGTAAGGGGTTATTAAAGCCTCTTGGGTACTGCTGAGGCCTACTCCTGACTGCTCCTGGTGCAATGTATGGGGTAATTAAACACTCTTGGTTAAAGTTATTGTTAAATTTACTGGTAATTTTATCAGTAATAAAATTGAATTTTGCAGAATGCTAACCGTTACACAACGGAACGCTTGTTGCGTGTGATTTTTTAATGAAAAAAAATAAAAAATAGATGGAGAGGGATAAACTCTGCTTAATCATTTTTGGCGAATAGAATCTTTTTGCCATCTGATTTTTTGAAGACAGTTACAGGAAGCAATTGATTTCAGTTATTTTTCCAGAGGGTGTGCAACCAAATATTACGTTAAGGGTGCTCCCGGTGATGGCTCCGGCGTTCGGAACAGTTTGTCCCAAACGCTGAGCAGCGGAGTACCCCTTTAACTGAAAATCAAGAGACTGAGCTAACTCCTCCTAGGGCTTATATGATGGAGACTGGGAGCGGTCCCATAGGTCACCCATAGGTCACATGGTCACTGATACCTCCCTGGGTTACAATCACATGGCACGGTAAAGCAACATTGTGTGTGGACAGCTCTCTCCCTCGTGTTTCCAGCACCAGTACACGGGCTAGCCGGCAGCGTCCCCGGACCGGATCAACGGTATAACAGGAATGTCCAGCGCCAAGTGCGGTAAAACGACAAGTACTTTATTGTAGGATCAGCGGATACAAACTTGCATCAGGCAGGATCCGACACGTTTCGGACCGTTACAGGTCCTTAGTCATGGCATAACACACAAGATAAAATCCAAACTTGAAATACTTTCTTAGGAACATCACATGTATCATGACATCACACTTAATAATGACATGTGGAAAACATGGAAATGGAACGATGGATGTGTATGTACACATGAATTCAGGCAGAAAAAACCCACACAAAAAATGTATGCAATTATACAGCAACCCTACACAAGGTAATAAACAAAAAATAAAATAAAAAAGAAATAAAGGGGGCAGGATAAATTAGATGGACACGTCAATAGTTCAATATTAGGTCATGTCTCCAGTTCATTCCATTCGGCGCTCTTGTGTTTAACACGAAAATCCAATAGGATTCTCTATTGAATAACTTACGTTTCAAATCGCCCCCTCTAACACTGTTTCGGACTTTTTCTATTGCATTAACGCACAATGTGGATACATCCCCATTATGTTGGTACCGAAAATGTTGGGACAAGGCTGATATATTAAATTATTCACCTCTGGCATCTGATATGTCTAATGCGGGTTTTGAGGGGGTTTGAATTGCATCCCACATACTGGCATCTACAGACAGAGCAAGTAACTAAATAAACAACCGGAGTCGTATTTTTTAAAAATCTTTGTTTGTTTATTACTTTGTGTAGGGCTGCTGTATAATTGCATTCATTTTTTGTGTGGGTTTTTTCTGCCTGAATTCATGTGTACATACACATCCATTGTTCCATTTCCATGTTTTCCACATGTCATTATTAAGTGTGATGTCATGATACATGTGATGTTCCTAAGAAAGTATTTCAAGTTTGGATGTTATCTTGTGTGTTATGCCATGACTAAGGACCTGTAACGGTCCAAAACGCGTCGACTCCTGCCTGATGCAAGTTTGTATCCGCTGATCCTACAATAAAGTACCTGTGGTTTTACCGCACTTGGTGCTGGACATTCCTTACTCACATGACACATGTTTAATCACATGTCAATGGTTCTTAAAGACATAACACTTTTATATACAATACACAGCATAACGATAACTGTACAAGGAGAACAGGTGCAGGGGGCCCAGGGGACACTGCAGGGAGGCTGCCTGACAACTCCTGTACCGGGCCACCACAATTTCACCCATACATAATTCATTATTGGTTTAGTAGTCCATTTTGTGGCAAAATGAAGGACATTGGGCTGTGCAATAAAAAAGGCCTTTGTAGATAAAAAAATAAATAAAAGAGTTTTGGCTCCTAGAAGGCAAGGATAAAAAAAACAATAATATTAAAATGTTCTGGTCTTCAACGGGTTAAATCTGCATTCCTGGAGAATAAATGATTTAAGGCCAGTAGCTAGCATTAGCAATTTCATAACAAGACCAACAAAATGGCTGCCGTTTGCTTTGATATCCTTGGCAAGACATGACATCACAAAACCAACACTGTGTGACATCACAATTGTCACGATGCCGGCTGGCAGGTAGTGGACCCTCTGTGCCAGAGAGGGATTGGCGTGGACCGTGCTAGTGGACCGGTTCTAAGCCACTACTGGTATTCACCAGAGCCCGCCGCAAAGCGGGATGGTCTTGCTGCGGCGGTAGTGACCAGGTCGTATCCACTAGCAACGGCTCACCTCTCTGGCTGCTGAAGATAGGCGCGGTACAAGGGAGTAGGCAGAAGCAAGGTCGGACGTAGCAGAAGGTCGGGGCAGGCAGCAAGGATCGTAGTCAGGGGCAACGGCAGAAGGTCTGGAAACACTGGCAAGGGACACACAAGGAACGCTTTCACTGGCACTAAGGCAACAAGATCCGGCAAGGGAGTGCAAGGGAAGTGAGGTAATATAGGGAAGTGCACAGGTGATAACCCTAATTGGAACCACTGCGCCAATCAGCGGCGCAGTGGCCCTTTAAATCGCAGAGACCCGGCGCGCGCGCGCCCTAGGGAGCGGGGCCGCGCGCGCCGGGACAGAACAGACGGGGAGCGAGTCAGGTAGGGGAGCCGGGGTGCGCATCGCGAGCGGGCGCTACCCGCATCGCGAATCGCATCCCGGCTGGCAGCAGGATCGCAGCGCCCCGGGTCAGAGGACGTGACCGGAGCGCTGCAGCGGAGGGGGAGAAGCGAGCGCTCCGGGGAGGAGCGGGAACCCGGAGCGCTCGGCGTAACAGTACCCCCCCCCTTGGGTCTCCCCCTCTTCTTGGAGCCTGAGAACCTGAGGAGCAGACTTTTGTCAAGGATGTTGTCCTCAGGTTCCCAGGATCTCTCTTCAGGACCACAACCCTCCCAGTCTACTAAAAAAAAATTTTTCCCTCTGACCTTTTTGGCAGCCAAAATCTCTTTGACCGAGAAGACGTCCGAGGAGCCGGAAACAGGAGTGGGAGGAACAGATTTGGGAGAAAAACGGTTGAGGATGAGTGGTTTGAGAAGAGAGACGTGAAAGGCATTAGGGATACGAAGAGAAGGAGGAAGAAGAAGTTTATAAGAGACAGGATTAATTTGACACAAAATTTTGAAAGGACCAAGATAGCGTGGTCCCAACTTGTAGCTAGGGACACGGAAGCGGACATATTTAGCGGAGAGCCATACCTTGTCTCCAGGGGAAAAAACGGGGGGAGCTCTTCTTTTCTTATCCGCGAATCTCTTCATGCGTGAAGAAGTCTGTAAGAGAGAATTTTGGGTCTCTCTCCATATAATGGAAAGGTCACGAGAAATTTCATCCACAGCGGGCAGACCAGAGGGCAAGGGGGTAGGGAGGGGGGGAAGAGGGTGACGGCCGTACACCACGAAAAATGGGGATTTGGAGGAAGATTCAGAGACCCTGAAGTTATACGAGAATTCGGCCCATGGAAGGAGATCTGCCCAGTCATCCTGGCGGGAGGAAACAAAATGTCGCAAATAATCACCCAGGATCTGGTTAATTCTTTCTACTTGTCCATTGGACTGGGGATGATATGCAGAGGAAAAATTTAATTTAATCTTGAGTTGTTTACAGAGAGCTCTCCAGAATTTAGACACGAATTGGACCCCTCTATCCGAGACAATCTGCGTAGGCAACCCGTGAAGACGAAAAATGTGGACAAAAAATTGTTTAGCCAACTGAGGCGCAGAAGGAAGACCAGGAAGAGGGATGAAATGTGCCATTTTGGAGAATCGATCAACGACCACCCAAATAACGGTGTTGCCACGGGAAGGGGGTAAATCAGTAATAAAATCCATACCAATCAGAGACCAAGGCTGTTCGGGGACAGGCAGAGGATGAAGAAAACCAGCGGGCTTCTGGCGAGGAGTCTTATCCCGGGCACAGATAGTGCAGGCTCGCACAAAGTCCCCGACATCCGTCTCCAGAGTCGGCCACCAATAGAAGCGGGAGATGAGTTGCACAGATTTCTTGATGCCCGCATGACCTGCGAGATGGGAGGAGTGACCCCATTTGAGGATTCCGAGGCGTTGGCGTGGAGAAACAAAGGTCTTTCCTGGAGGAGTCTGCCTGATGGAGGCAGGAGAAGTGGAGATCAGGCAGTCAGGTGGAATGATGTGTTGCGGAGGGAGATCAACTTCTGAGGCATCCGAGGAACGAGAGAGAGCATCGGCCCTAATGTTCTTATCGGCAGGACGAAAGTGAATCTCAAAATTAAATCGGGCAAAGAACAGAGACCACCGGGCCTGGCGAGGATTCAGCCGTTGGGCCGACTGGAGGTAGGAGAGGTTCTTGTGGTCGGTGTAGATAATGACAGGAAATCTTGATCCCTCCAGCAGATGCCTCCATTCCTCAAGTGCTAATTTAATGGCTAGAAGCTCTCGATCCCCGATGGAGTAGTTCCTCTCCGCTGGAGAGAAGGTCCTAGAGAAAAAACCACAAGTGACAGCATGCCCGGAAGAATTTTTTTTGTAGAAGAACAGCTCCAGCTCCTACTGAGGAGGCATCAACCTCCAATAGGAAGGGTTTGGAAGGGTCAGGTCTGGAGAGCACGGGAGCCGAAGAAAAGGCAGACTTGAGTCGTTTAAAGGAGTCCTCTGCTTGAGGAGGCCAAGACTTGGGATCAGCATTTTTCTTGGTTAAAGCCACGATAGGAGCCACAATGGTAGAAAAATGTGGAATAAATTGCCTGTAATAATTGGCGAACCCCAAAAAGCGTTGGATAGCACGGAGTCCGGAGGGGCGTGGCCAATTTAAGACGGCAGAGAGTTTGTCTGGATCCATCTGTAGTCCCTGGCCAGAGACCAAATATCCTAGAAAAGGAAGAGATTGGCATTCAAACAGACATTTCTCAATTTTGGCATAGAGTTGGTTGTCACGAAGTCTCTGAAGAACCATACGGACATGCTGGCGGTGTTCTTCTAGATTGGCAGAAAAAATTAGGATATCGTCCAGATATACCACAACACAGGAGTATAACAGATCACGAAAAATTTCATTGACAAAGTCTTGGAAGACGGCAGGGGCATTGCACAGTCCAAAGGGCATGACCAGATACTCAAAGTGTCCATCTCTGGTGTTAAATGCCGTTTTCCACTCGTCCCCCTCTCTGATGCGGATGAGGTTATAGGCGCCTCTTAAGTCCAATTTAGTGAAGATGTGGGCACCTTGGAGGCGATCAAAGAGTTCAGAGATGAGGGGTAAGGGGTAGCGGTTCTTAACCGTGATTTTATTAAGACCGCGGTAGTCAATGCAAGGACGTAGGGAGCCATCTTTTTTGGACACAAAGAAAAATCCGGCTCCGGCAGGAGAGGAGGATTTACGGATAAAGCCCTTTTTTAGATTCTCCTGGACGTATTCGGACATGGCAAGAGTCTCTGGGGCAGAGAGAGGATAAATTCTGCCCCGGGGTGGAGTAGTACCCGGGAGGAGGTCGATAGGGCAATCATAAGGCCTGTGAGGAGGTAGAGTCTCAGCTTGTTTTTTGCAGAAAACATCCGCGAAGTCCATATAGGCCTTAGGGAGACCGGTTACTGGAGGAACCACAGAGTTACGGCAAGGGTTATTGGGAACCGGTTTTAGACAGTTCTTGGAACAAGAGGACCCCCAACTCTTGATCTCCCCAGTGGACCAATCCAGGGTTGGGGAATGAAGTTGAAGCCAGGGAAGTCCAAGGAGAATCTCCGAGGTGCAATTGGGGAGGACCAAAAGTTCAATCCTCTCATGATGAGATCCGATGCTCATAAGAAGGGGCTCCGTGCGGAAACGTATGGCACAGTCCAATCTTTCATTATTTACACAATTGATGTAGAGGGGTCTGGCGAGACTGGTCACTGGGATGTTGAACCTGTTGACGAGAGAGGCCAAAATAAAATTTCCTGCAGATCCAGAGTCCAAGAAGGCCACTGTAGAGAAGGAGAAGGCAGAGGCAGACATCCGCACAGGCACAGTAAGACGTGGAGAAGCAGAGTAGACATCAAGGACTGTCTCACCTTTGTGCGGAGTCAGCGTACGTCTTTCCAGGCGGGGAGGACGGATAGGACAATCCCTCAGGAAGTGTTCGGTACTAGCACAGTACAGGCAGAGGTTCTCCATACGGCGTCGTGTCCTCTCTTGAGGTGTCAGGCGAGACCGGTCGACCTGCATAGCCTCCACGGCGGGAGGCACAGGAACAGATTGCAGGGTACCAGAGGAGAGAGGAGCCGAGGAGACGAAACGCCTCGTGCGAACAGAGTCCATATCTTGACGGAGTTCCTGACGCCTTTCAGAAAAACGCATGTCAATGCGAGTGGCTAGGTGAATAAGTTCATGTAGATTAGCAGGAATTTCTCGTGCGGCCAGAACATCTTTAATGTTGCTGGATAGGCCTTTTTTGAAGGTCGCGCAGAGGGCCTCATTATTCCAGGACAATTCTGAAGCAAGTGTACGGAATTGTACGGCATACTCGCCAACGGAAGAATTACCCTGGACCAGGTTCAACAGGGCAGTCTCAGCAGAAGAGGCTCGGGCAGGTTCCTCAAAGACACTTCGGATTTCCGAGAAGAAGGAGTGTACAGAGGCAGTGACGGGGTCATTGCGGTCCCAGAGCGGTGTGGCCCATGACAGGGCTTTTCCGGACAGAAGACTGACTACGAAAGCCACCTTAGACCTTTCAGTGGGAAACAGGTCCGACATCATCTCCAGATGCAGGGAACATTGGGAAAGGAAGCCACGGCAAAACTTAGAGTCCCCATCAAATTTATCCGGCAAGGATAAGCGTATCCCA
This sequence comes from Hyla sarda, assembly GCF_029499605.1. Lineage (NCBI taxonomy): Eukaryota > Metazoa > Chordata > Amphibia > Anura > Hylidae > Hyla > Hyla sarda. Next base: position 272,976,802 of record NC_079191.1, on the reverse strand, counting down.
GGGGCGGCCACTCGCTGCGGAGGAGGTGCAGGAGCTGGCGGAGGAGATGACTGCTGAAGCTGTGGTAGCAACTGTTGTAGCATAACGGTCAGTTGAGACAGCTGTTGGCCTTGTTGCGCAATCTGTTGTGACTGCTGGGCGACCACCGTGGTGAGGTCAGCGACAACTGGCAGAGGAACTTCAGCGGGATCCATGGCCGGATCTACTGTCACGATGCCGGCTGGCAGGTAGTGGACCCTCTGTGCCAGAGAGGGATTGGCGTGGACCGTGCTAGTGGACCGGTTCTAAGCCACTACTGGTATTCACCAGAGCCCGCCGCAAAGCGGGATGGTCTTGCTGCGGCGGTAGTGACCAGGTCGTATCCACTAGCAACGGCTCACCTCTCTGGCTGCTGAAGATAGGCGCGGTACAAGGGAGTAGGCAGAAGCAAGGTCGGACGTAGCAGAAGGTCGGGGCAGGCAGCAAGGATCGTAGTCAGGGGCAACGGCAGAAGGTCTGGAAACACTGGCAAGGGACACACAAGGAACGCTTTCACTGGCACTAAGGCAACAAGATCCGGCAAGGGAGTGCAAGGGAAGTGAGGTAATATAGGGAAGTGCACAGGTGATAACCCTAATTGGAACCACTGCGCCAATCAGCGGCGCAGTGGCCCTTTAAATCGCAGAGACCCGGCGCGCGCGCGCCCTAGGGAGCGGGGCCGCGCGCGCCGGGACAGAACAGACGGGGAGCGAGTCAGGTAGGGGAGCCGGGGTGCGCATCGCGAGCGGGCGCTACCCGCATCGCGAATCGCATCCCGGCTGGCAGCAGGATCGCAGCGCCCCGGGTCAGAGGACGTGACCGGAGCGCTGCAGCGGAGGGGGAGAAGCGAGCGCTCCGGGGAGGAGCGGGAACCCGGAGCGCTCGGCGTAACAACAATGATGTACTTGCATAAAAGAAGGAGACACAGCTGGAGCTGCTGAGTTGTGGCTGAAGAGGCTGAAGATTTAGCTGAAGAAAGAAGCTGCTGAAGATACAGATGGAGAAAGCGGGATCCCTTTTAAGGGGGATCTATTGAATAGTGTCTAAGTATCACTGTATCGTATAGAGTAGAAGTATCATTGCATTGTATTGTATAGAGATGAATAATTATCATTGTATTGTATAGAGATGTATAAGTACCATTGTGTTGTATAGAGATGGTAATAGTCACACTCAGCAGCAGGAGGCAGACGATAGACGTGATCCAGGGTTATGTCCGATCGCCACTTGTGGGGTCAGGAAGGAATTATTTTTTCCCCTGAGATTGAAATCTCCGGGGTTTTTCTTCGCCTTCCTCTGGATTACCCGGCGGTGGCTCTTCTTCAGGTTTACTCTGTACTGGACCCGAGAAAGAGTCACAAGCTGCATTATTTAATAGAATATGAAACCTCTGCCTACTGCTAAGGACACTCTTAAAAGGGCATTAGTAGCTGTGGCCACCACCTGATTTACTACTATTTGTAACTGGACTGGCCTCTGTTTTGGGGTACATGTCCAGGTGCAAAGTGGCTAATGCCCCTGTAAGATCGCCCTAATAAAAATATAATTAAAAAGTGCAAATAAAGCTCTTTAATAAAAACGTGCATAAAAGATAAAAAGTGTTTCTGGTGTCATTTGTTCTAGAATTGTTCCATAGTTATCTGGGCTTGGTGGTGTCTCACAATCTCCCTCGGCCCAGTGGGTTGAAATGAGTGTCAGCCGCTGGGCCTGGGGCTGGATTAACGTAGGGGCTCCGGGCCCCTACATGAAAATAGGACCAGCGGCCTGCCCAGGCGGCCGCATAGGCCGCCTGCAGGCCCGGCTCTGTAACTAGGCGGACCAAGCGCCAGGGGGGGGCCAGGTCCGCAGTCTGGTGGGGGGGAGAGGGGCTGAAAATTTGCTGCCCGCTCTGTCTGCCACCCTGTTCAGCCCAGGGAGCGCAGGGGAGTCACGTGCGACGTCACATGTGGCGTCATTCCCCCCTGCGTCTTCACGCCGCCGTAAAGCTGGGAGCCCGGAACTGCTGCTGAGCGCGGGACGGATCTGCGTGTGAAAAAGGTAAGACTGAGGAGAGGGGGGGAGGTGTTGTATATGTATTATTGATATTGGGGGGGGAGGCTGGGGGTGACGAACAAGGGGGAAGGGGTGTATAATTATGATTGATGGGGGGAGGCTGGGGGGTTAGGACCAAGGATGAGGGGGTTGGGGGGTTAGTACCAAGGTTGGGGGGGGTATATTTATGATTGATGGGGGGGAGGCTGGGGGCGTTACGACCAAGAATGAGGGGGGTTGTGTATATTCATGATTGATGGGGGGGGGGGAGGCTGGGGTGTTAGGACCAAGGATGAGGGGGGGGGGGTGAATATTTATGATTGATGGGGAGGGGGAGATTGGGGGGTTAGGACCAAGGATGAGGGGGGGTGTATATTTATGATTGATGGGGGGGGGCTGGGGGGTTAGAACCAAGGATGAGGGGGGGGTGTATATTTATGAATGAAGGGGGGGAAGCTGGGGGGTGTTGGTGAGGATAACAAGGATGGGGGGGTTTGGGGAGGTGTGAGGCTGAGGAAACCAAGGATAAGGGGGAGGTGTATATGCATGATTGATAGATGCGGGGTCAGAAGAATATGGCATAAGTTATAGATTGTGGGGGGGGGTCCAAGCGCTGAGACCCCCGCGATCTCCAGTACGGGCCTTGGCAGTCAGCTGGAAAAGAGATATGCCTACCCAGCACGAAGTGCCGGCCGACACATCCCTCCGTATACCCCATAGAGATACATGGAGGGAGCGTGCCGACCACGGCTTCCTGTGGGGTCAGACTTCAGCTTCTGGCTTACTGACTGGGCCCCCGTGCAGGAGATCGTGGGGGGTCTCAATGCTTGGACCCCCGCAATCTATAACTTATCCCCTATCCAAAGGCTAATCCAAAGACTAATGGCAGTATTATGTTTAGGGCGCAGTGTATGGCAGTATTATATTCAGGGCGCAGTGTATGGCAGTATTATATTCAGGGCGTAGTGTATGCCAGTATTATATTCAGGGCGCAGTGTATGCCAGTATTATATTCAGGGTGCAGTGTATGGCAGTATTATATTCAGGGCGCAGTGTATGGCAGTATTATATTCAGGGTCCAGTGTATGGCAGTATTATATTCAGGGTCCAGTGTATGGCAGTATTATATTCAGGGCGCAGTGCATGGCAGTATTATATGCAGGGCGCAATGTATGGCAGTATTATATTCAGGGCGCAGTGTATGGCATTATTATGTTCAGGGCGCAGTGTATGGCATTATTATATTCAGGGCGCAGTGTATGGCAGTATTATATTCAGGGCGCAGTGTATGGCAGTATTATATTCATTGTGCAGTGTATGGCAGTATTATATTCAGGGCGCAGTGTATGGCAGTATTATATTCAGGGCGCAGTGTATGGCAGTATTATATTCAGGGCGAAGCGCATGGCAGTATTATATTCAGGGCGTAGTGCATGGCAGTATTATATTCAGGGCGCAGTGTATGGCAGTATTATATTCAGGGCGCAGTGTATGGCAGTATTATATTCAGGGCGCAGTGTATGGCAGTATTATATTCAGGGCGCAGTGTATGGCAGTATTATATTCAGGGCTCAGTGTATGGCAGTATTATATTCAGGGCTCAGTGTATGGCAGTATTATATTCAGGGCGCAGTATATGGCAGTATTATATTCAGGGCTCAGTGTATGGCAATATTATATTTGTGGCGCAGTGTATGGCAGTATTATATTCAGGGCTCAGTGTATGGCAGTATTATATTCAGGGCTCAGTGTATGGTAGTATTATATTCAGGGCTCAGTGTATGGCAGCATTATATTCAGGGCTCAGTGTATGGCAGTATTATATTCAGGGCTCAGTGTGTGGCAGTATTATATTCAGGGCGCAGTGTATGCCAGTATTATATTTGGGGTGCAGTGTATGGCAGTATTATATTCAGGGCTCAGTGTATGGCTGTATTATATTCAGTGGGTACAGTGTGTGGCAATATTACATTCAGTGGGTGCAGTGTGTGGCAGTATTTTATTTAGGGCACAGTGCATGGCATTATTATAATCAGGGCACAGTGCATGGCATTATTATATTCAGGGCTCAGTGTATGGTAGTATTTTATTTGGGGCACAGTGTATGCCAGTATTATATTCAGGGCTCAGTGTATGGCAGTATTATATTTGGGGTGCAGTGTATGGCAGTATTATATTTGGGGTGCAGTGTATAGCAGTATTATATTCAGGGCTCAGTGTATGGTAGTATTATATTTGGGGTGCAGTGTATGCCAGTATTATATTCAGGGCTCAGTGTATAGCAGTATTATATTCTGGTCGCAGTGTGTGGCTGTATTATATTCAGTGGGTACAGTGTGTGGCAGTATTACATTCAGTGGGTGCAGTGTGTGGCAGTATTTTATTTAGAGCACAGTATCTGGCAGTATTATAAAGATTATTGTCGTCATACAGAGGATGAGGATCTGCTGACATAGTGAGGAGACAATGAAGTTTGGGCCTCAGACTCTGCAGAGAAGATGGAGCTGGAAGAAGACCTGGCATCTGGACCAGAGGAAAAGGAACGACAACAGAGAAGACGTCGCTCAGGTCAGTGATATCATTGTGTATTCTCCTGTCTGTCCCATCAGAGCTGTAATTTGTAAGTTCTGCAGTGATGATAGGGACACTATACTCCAATCTGTGGCCTTCAGCTGTTACAAAACTGCATCCCATAATACCTGAGGTTCCAGACATGATGGGAGTTGTAGCTTTGCAACAGCTGGAGAGCAACTTGAAGCGAGGTGATTGGTGGAGGTCCCAGCATTCAGTATCCACCAAAAAAAAAATAATGGACTGCTTATTCTTAAATGTCAGGGCGTATTTTTGGTCCCAGTCCAAACCCCCATCAAAAAAAGTCGCAAATTTAAGCCTGGTCAGACCTGGCTTACAAAACGTGCTGTAGCATTTTAAAAAAAGGTGTACAAAAAGTCGCAAACTGCTACTTTTTGTACAACTTTTTGTGAAGCTCCGCTCCCCTGCCATTTGCCCGCATCTACCTCCCACTGGCTAGCTGGTAGAACTACAACTCCTAGCATGTCCTCACTGTAAGAGCATGCTGGGAGTTTAGTCTTCCAACAGCTAGCTGGCAGGTGGGAGATGCGGGCGGGGGGGGGGGGGTGTCTTTGTTTTTGTACTTGAGGATTGGGGGGGGGGGGCTGTCCTCAGTGTATAGAGCCCTGCTTGTCCTCAGGGTACAGATCCCTGCTTGTCTTTAGTGGTACAGAGCCCTGCTTGTCCTCGGTGTACAGAGCCCTGCTTGTCCTCGGTGTACAGAGCCCTGCTTGTCCTCGGTGTACAGAGCCCTGCTTGTCCGCAGTGTACAGAGCCCTGCTTGTCCTCAGTGTACAGAGCCCTGCTTGTCCTCAGTGTACAGAGCCCTGCTTGTCCTCAGTGTACAGAGCCCTGCTTGTCCTCAGTGTACAGAGCCCGCTTGTCCTCAGTGTACAGAGCCCCGCTTGTCCTCAGTGTACAGAGCCCTGCTTGTCCTCAGTGACTGCACCTAATGTGGGGAACTATACTGCACCTAATATGGGGACTGTACAGAACCTAATGTGGGGGGAACTGTACTGCACCTAATGTGGGGGGAACTGTACTGCACCTAATGTGGGGGGAACTGTACTGCACCTAATGTGGGGGGAACTGTACTGCACCTAATGTGGGGAGCTATACTGCACCTAATGTGGGGGAACTATACTGCACCTAATGTGGGGGAACTATACTGCAACTAATGTGGGGGAACTATACTGCACCTAATGTGGGGGAACTATACTGCACCTAATGTGGGGGGAACTATACTGCACCTAATGTGGGGGGAACTATACTGCACCTAATGTGGGGGAAACTAATATGCTTTAAAATGCATGATTTTACCTTTTATGAACAAGAAAATTACAACGTGCTGGTATAATGACGCAACACTATGGGGCTGGTATGTCATTTTTTCCAGGGCTGGTTTTCACACCCAGTCCGGCCCTGTCTGCAGGGTGCACTGCATAGCAAAATTCCCATTGAAGAGATTGGGAGGCTGCTGCACCAGAAATGCTTTAGTGTGAAAACAAACAAACAAACCTCTACTTACCAGTTTATTCCATACTGCATCCAGCACCTCTACACTGATCATCCCTGCCAGCCTAGTTGACATGTTTTACAATGTCAACAAAACAGCCGATCTCAGCAAAAGAGGACATGAAACCCTGAGGCTATGTTCACATGCCAGAATATCTGTGTGGTATTCTACATTTGAATTCAATGGGATTCTGCTGCGCTGTGCACATACCAGGATTTTCACGCCAGAAATTCAAATTCCGGTGTCCTCAGAAGGAATGGACATGTGTAAGGATCCGGACTGGTAGCAGGAAGCGGTACTGGTAGTGGATCCTCTGTGTCAGTGAGGGATTGGCGTGGACCGTACCGGAGGATCAGTTCTAAGTAGTTACTGGTATTCACCAGAGCCCGCCACAAAGCGGGATGGTCTTGCTGCGGCCGTAACTACCAGGTCGTGTCCCCCGGTATCGGCTCAATCTCACTGACTGCTGAGACGTGCGAAGCACAGAAGGGACAGGCATAGGCGTAGTCAGACGTAGCAAAAGGTCAGGGCAGGCAGCACGGGTTCAGAGGCGGTAGTCGTTAGCAACGGATTCAGCAACGGGCAAGGAATACACAATAAACGCTGTCTCTTGGGCACTGAGGCAACACAAAGATCCGGCAAGGGCAGGAAAGGGCAGGGTACATTTATAGGAGCAGAGGACATTGGATTGGGCCAGGCACCAATCAATGGTGCACTGGCCCTTTAAATTTTACACAGTCGGCGCGCGCGCACCCTATAGTGCAGGGACGCACACGCCGGGAACCACATGACAGGGGAGCAGAGGAGAGAGCCGGAGCGGGTGCCGGTAAGTAAGGATGGGCCGCGGGCCGTGCGCGGGGACAGCCCGCAGCGCAGACCGCATCCCTGCTGGCTACAGAAGTGAAGTGTCCCTGGTCAGAGAGTCTGACCGGGGCACTCAGCGGGGACTAACGCGGTGAGCGCTCCGGTCCAAGAGCAGAGGATGGAGCGCTCAGCGTTACAACAGTCTATTCTTTCTGCGGACTCCGCATGGAATACATTGCTGTCTATGAGACGGCACATTTCCAGTGGTCCTAGGGCCGGCATGTTATGCCAGCGCTCTGCATTCAGGGGCAATGTCCACACAGATTTTCTGTACGGACATTGCCTGAGATTTTGGATTGGCTGTAATAGTGACATGAGTATACAGGCACTTTATCTCTGCAGCCAAGTAAACAAAGCTGACAAGGAAGACCACAGCAGTAGCGCTAGACAGCGGGGATTAAACAGGTATTAATTGGGACCGGAATAAAACTGGATGAAGAACAGCACGGAATGGATGGAAGTGACTAGAGATGAGCGAACTTACAGTAAATTCGATTCGTCACAAACTTCTCGGCTCGGCAGTTGATGACTTTTCCTGCATAAATTAGTTCAGCTTTCAGGTGCTCCGGTGTGCTGGAAAAGGAGGATACAGTCCTAGGAGACTCTTTCCTAGGCATGTATCCACCTTTTCCAGCCCACCGGAGCACCTGAATGCTTAACTATTTTACGCAGGATAAGACATCAACTGCCGAGCCGAGAAGTTCGTGAGGAATCGAATTTACTGTAAGTTCGCTCATTTCTAGAAGTGACCACAACCAAAACAACTATGAACCATCTGCAGAATAATCTCACACTAAAGATTGTAGGGAGATGACTGAATACCTCAAGGACCATGAGGTCATAAAGTATGGTGGTTAACCAAAAAGTAGCCAGATGGGTGACTTCTTGGAAAATAATCTGCATGTCAGGAAAAATACTACAACCAGTACCAGATCCAATCCATGCTGAAGAAAGATCATGGGAAAAAAATTAAGTTAGGAGTCATGTAATGGAAGAAGAACTTCTAGTCCTGTAGAAAATATCAGATGGAGAAAGATCGCTGGTCTTCAACATGGTAGCTGGTGATGGGCTTAACCCTTGGTAAAAGGGATGTCCTTCGGAGACAGATACCAGGAAATGTCATATAAAAAGTGATAACGTGAGCAAGCCATGCCCGATAAGGCTAGCCAGAACTAACTACAAGAGTGATCAATAGAACAAGGTGGAGGATGAGTTTATATTCACCTTAGACCAGAAGTCTTCAGCATGGAAAACTTGCTATGACTAGGCTGCCAGCAGAGAGTGGGCCACGGATAGACTCAGAATGTGGCTCTTAGTCCACAATAGGATCCTGGTTAACATTGGGAACTTCAGGCCCCCTAACGGTTAAAGACATGGACATGGTGGCAATGGTATCTTGGATAAGATATTCCCCTAGCAGGGGAGTCTGGACAGGGGTGGCTCTGTGAAATAGTTGGGAGGGGAAAATAAAAAAAATATATATATTTTTTTTTCTGTTGCAATTGTTTATTTAAATAATATAAATCACAATGTCCCCCTAAAACCTTAAAAAAAGGCACGCTGCAATTGCAAAAATGTATCCAAATGTATCCAATAAGACTTGGGCAAATAAAGCATTATGGCTTCACATGATCAAGACAAGGAGGGTCAATGCAGTTACAGTCTGTAAGTGGTCACCAATCATTTCATCTGTTTTAAAAGAAAATGATCATCCATGTCAGAAGAACAGACCACCACACTAGGAAGAACGTATAGAGATTTGCAAGTCTCCAACCTATTAAAGTTAGTACCATATATATATAATTCTACATTTGTTTATTGGAATAAGGCAAAAGAGACCCATAAGGGAAAATGAAGTTTAACCCCTTAAGGACTGAGCCCTTTTTCACCTTAAGGACTCGGCCATTTTTTGCAAATCTGACCACTGTCACTTTAAACATTAATAACTCTGGAATGCTTTTAGTTATCATTCTGATTCCGAGACAGTTTTATCGTGACGTATTCTACTTTAACTTAGTGGTAACAGTTTTTTTGTAACTTGCATCCTTTCTTGGTGAAAAATCCCCAAATTTGATGAAAAATTTGAAAATTTAGCATTTTTCTAACTTTGAAGCTCTCTGCTTGTAAGGAAAATGGATATTCCACATATTGTTTTTTTATTCACATATACAATAAAATTGATGAGTTTTTACTTTTGGAAGACACCAGAGGGCTTCAAAGTTCCGCAGCAATTTTCCAATTTTTGACAAAATTTTGAAACTCGCTTTTTTTCAGGGACCAGTTCAGATTTGAAGTGGATTTGAAGGGTCTTCATATTAGAAATACCCCATAAATGACCCATTGTAAAAACTGCACCCCCCAAAGTATTCAAAATGATATTAAGTAAGCGTTTTAACCCTTTAGGGGTTCCACAGGAATAGCAGCAAAGTGAAGGAGAAAATTCACAATCTTCATTTTTTACACTCGCATGTTCTTGTAGACCCAATTTTTGAATTTTTGCAAGGGGTAAAAAGGAGAAATTTTTTACTTGTATTTGAAACCCAATTTCTCTCGAGTAAGCACATACCTCATATGTCTATGTTAATTGTTCGGCGGGCGCAGTAGAGGGCTCATAAGGGAAGGAGCGCCAAATGGTTTTTGGGGGCATGTCACCTTTAGGAAGCCCCTATGGTGCCAGAACAGCAAAACAAAAAACACATGGCATACCATTTTGGAAACTAGACCCCTCAGGGAACGTAACAAGGGGTAATGTGAACCTTAATACCCCACAGGTGATTCACGACTTTTGCATATGTAAAAAAAAAAAATATTTTTACCTAAAATTCTTGGTTTCCCTAAAGTTTTCCATTTTAAAAAAGGGTAATAGCAGAAAATACCCCCCAAAATTTTAAGCCCAATTTCTCCCGATTCAGAAAACACCCCATATGGGGGGTGAAAAGTGCTCTGCTGGCACACTACAGGTCTCAGAAGAGAAGGAGTCACATTTGGCTTTTTGAAAGCAAATTTTGCTCTGGGGGCATGTCGCATTTAGGAAGCCCCTATGGTGCCAGAACAGCAAAAAATACCCACATGGCATACCATTTTGGAAACTAGAGCCCTCTGGGAATGTAACAAGGGGTTAAGTGAACCTTAATACCCCACAGGCGTTTCACGACTATTGCATATGTAAAAAAATAAAATAAAATTTACCTAAAATGCTTCTTTTCCCAAAAATTTTAAATTTTTAAAAAGGGTAAATGCAGAAAATACCCCCCAAAATTTGTAACACAATTTCTCCCGAGTACGGAGATACCCCATATGTGACCCTTAACTGTTGCCTTGAAATACGACAGGGCTCCAAAGTGAGAGCGCCATGCGCATTTGAGGCCTAAATTAGGGATTGCATAGGGGTGGACATAGGGGAATTCTATGCCAGTGATTCCCAAACAGGGTGCCTCCAGCTGTTGTAAAACTCCAAGCATGCCTGGACAGTCAACGGCTGTCCGACAATACTGGGAGTTGTTGTTTTGCAACAGGTGTAGGCTCCGTTTTGGAAACCGTGGCATACCAGACGTTTTTCATTTTTATTGGGGAGAGGAGGGGGGCTGTGTAGGGGTATGTGTATATGTAGTGTTTTTAACTTTTTATTTTATTTTTTGTGTTAGTGTAGTGTAGTGTTTTTAGGGTACAGTCGCACGGGCGGGGGTTCACAGTAGTTTCTCGCTGTCAGTTTGAGCTGTTGCAGAAAATTTGCTGCAGCTCAAACTTGCAGCCCGATACTTACTGTAAGCCTCCGCCCATGTGAGTGTACCCTGTACATTCACATTGGGGGGGGGGGACATCCAGCTGTTGCAAAACTACAACTCCCAGCATGCGCTGACAGACTGTACAAGCTGAGAGTTTTAGTTTTGCAACAGCTGTAGGCACACTGGTTATGTATCACTGAGTTTGTGACCTTAGTCAGTGTTTCAAAACCAGTGTGCCTCCAGCTGTTGCAAAACTACAACTCCCAGCATGTACGGTGCATGGTGTTAGGTGACTGCTGGGAGTTGTAGTTTGCAACAGCTGGAGGCACACCGGTCGTGAAACACTGAGTTAGGTTAAAAAAAAATGGGTTTCATAACCAGTGTGCCTTCAGCTGTTGCAAAACTACAACTCTCAGCAGTCACCGACAGCCAATGGGCATGCTGGGAGTTGTAGTTATGCAACCAGCAGATGCACCACTACAACTCCCAGCATGCACTTTAGCTGTTTGTGCAAGCTGGGAATTGTAGTTATACAACAGCTGAAGGTACACTTTTCCATAGAAAAAATGTGCCTCCAGCTGTTGCAAAACCATAAGTCCCAGCATGCCCATAAGGGAATGCTGGGAGTTGTGGTGGTCTGCCTCCTGCTGTTGCATAACTACAGCTCCCAGCATGCCCTTTTTGCATGCTGGGAGCTGTTGCTAAGCAACAGCAGGAGACTGTAACTCACCTGCTGCTGCTGCTCCATCGCAGGACTGTCCCTCGCCGCCGCCGTCGCTCCTGGGACCCCGATCCCAACATGGACGCCGGAGATCGGGGTCCCCAGCACCCGGGGTCGTCTTCCCGCACCCGCTCACGCCCTCCGGAAGAGGGGCGGAGCGGGTGCGGGAGTGACACCCGCAGCAGGCGCCCTGATTGGTCGGCCGGTAATCCGGCCGACGAATCAGGGCGATCGTGAGGTGGCACCAGTGCCACCTCACCCCTGCAGGCTCTGGCTGTTCGGGGCCGTCAGAGACGGCCCCGAACAGCCAGTAATTCCGGGTCACCGGGTCACTGGAGACCCGATTGACCCGGAATCGCCGCAGATCGCTGGACTGAATTGACCCCCCTGGGCGATATGCCGGGATGCCTGCTGAACGATTTCAGCAGGCATCCGGCTCCGGTTCCCAACCGGCTAGCGGTGGGGACCGGAATTCACACGGGCGTATGGATACGCCCTGCGTCCTTAAGGACTCGGAATGCAGGGCGTATCCATACGCCCTGCGTCCTTAAGAGGTTAAATGCAACTCAAGGTCGCACATACAGTGGTTTATACATCATGTATTTACAGAGTACCAACACAAATTACAATACAGTTCTCATATCTGCATCTTTTATAGGTGAAGCACATTGAAACAAGTGGCAAGCCTGAAATATCACGCAATTCATTGTAAAAGCATATTCCGTCAGTGCAGCATAAACTGCTACATGTATGGACACTCTAACTACCAGGTCAGACTTTACACTCCCCCCCCCCCCCCCCCCCCATTTGCCAGCTTTAGATTAGGTGCAATTATTGCTCATTACTTTAAAGAGAAAATTGACAATAAACACTTATTGACAACCTTTAAAGGGGTACTCCGCCCCTAGACATCCTATCCCCATTCTAAAGATCTCGGCTGCTACACCCCAAACATCCGGTGCACGCCCCCTCCCATAGACTTGCATTGAGGGGGCGTGGCCGTGATGTCACGAGCCTCCGGCGCTCCAGAGCTGCACCTGATGTTCTAAACGAACACAGAGTGCAGCAGGGAGATTGTGGGGGGTATCCTTTGGATAGGGGATAAGATGTCTAGGGGTGGAGTAACCCCTCAAGTCTTACGTTTGACCTGTCAGAGTTAATAATATATCGCCTAATTTGTCAATCTGTCGAGTACAATATCATTTGCCAGATGATAAATTAGAAAAACCATTATTTATGACCTGACAAGGAATCTCCTTTGAGATTAGTGCCAAGAGTTGAGTTGGCATTTCTGCTTAGACTTTATCCGTTCATATGAATTGGAATGGATTGAAAATATGTGGAATATCAGTAAGTATTGTGTATTCTGGATGTCATAAAACTGAGCATCATATAAATTACAATACTCAGAACTGACTTTCAGCTTTAAGCCAAGGCTTTAGGAGATAAAGATGTAGCATGTAGTCAGATATGGAGACATAGGTAGGCGACTCATTTCTACCAGATACCAGCTTCTTGTTAGGTATTTTGTTAAATATATATAGTTTCAATTGAAAGGAAATGTGTTAAACTGATGCCACTAAAGCTGCGCCCACTGCACAGCTTTTAGGTAAGTGTTACTTGTGTCCTGCAGCATGAACAGAAGCGACGAAGGTCAGGAATCATCTGTAAAACATAGAATACTTGGCAGCTGGGCAGATTTGCTTATTATCTAAGGCATGCTTATATTAAAACTAAAATAAAAAAATGCAGAGCTTGGGTAAATATAGTTACATAGTTAGTACGGTTGAAAAAAGACATACGTCCATCAAGTCCAACCAGGGAATTGAAGTGAAGGGTGTAAGATGATAAGGGGAAGGGATGTAGTTTTATAATTCTGCATACGCATTAATGTTATTTTGTTCCAGGAATGTATCTAACCCTGTTTTAAAGCTGTTAATTGTTACTGCTGTGACCAGTTCCTGAGGTAGACAGTTCCATAAATTCACAGTCCTCACGGTAAAGAAGGCGTGTCGCCCCTTTAGACTAAACCTTTTCTTCTCCAGACGGAGGGAGTGCCCCCTCGTCCTTTGGGGGGGTTTGACCTGGAACAGTTTTTTCTCCATATTTTTTGTATGGGCCATTTATATACTTATATACGTTTATCATATCCCCCCTTAAACGTCTCTTCTCAAGACTAAACAATTGTAACTCCTTTAATCGCTCCTCATAGTTAAGATGTTCCATGCCCCATATTAATTTAGTCGCGCGTCTCTGCACCCTTTCCAACTTCACAGTGTCCCTTTTATGAACAGGCGACCAAAACTGAACAGCATATTCCAGGTGAGGCCGTACAAATGCTTTATAAAGGGGGAGTATTATGCCCCTGTCCATGCCTCTTTTTATACATGACAATATACTGCTGGCTTTGGAAGCAGCAGCTTGACATTGCATGCTATTCTGTAGTCTGTGATCTACAAGTACACCCAGATCCTTCTCTACCAGTGACTCTGCCAGTTTAATCCCCCCTAAGACATACGATGCATGCATGTTATTAGTACCCAGATGCATAACTTTACATTTATCCACATTGAACCTCATTTGCCAAGTGGATGCCCAGACACTTAGACTATCTAAGTCATCTTGTAACTTATGCACATCCTCTATAGACTCTACTGTGCTACAAAGCTTGGTGTCATCTGCAAAGATAGAAACAGAGCTGTTAATGCAATCCTCTATATCATTGATAAATAAATTAAACAACAGCGGTCCCAGTACTGAACCTTGGGGTACACCACTAATTACAGGGGACCAATGAGAGTACGAATCATTGACCACCACTCTCTGGGTACGATCCATGAGCCAGTGTTCAATCCAGTTACAAACTAAAGTTTCCAAGCCCAAAGGCCTTAACTTACCTTCAGACGTCTGTGAGGGACAGTATCAAACGCTTTGGCAAAATCCAGAAACACTATATCCACAGCCATTCCTCTGTCAAGGCTTCTACTCACCTCTTTATAAAAGCAAATTAGATTGGTTTGACAACTTCTATCCTTAGTAAACCCATGCTGGCTATCACTTATAATACTATTATCCCCTATGTATTCCTGTATGTAATCCCTTATAAGTCCTTCAAACAATTTACTCACAATGCACGTTAGACTTACCGGTCTATAATTGCCTGGCGAAGACCTAGAGCCCTTCTTGAAGATTGGTACCACATTAGCCTTGCGCCAGTCCCTTGGCACAATACCAGACACCAGAGAATCTCTAAATATCATGAACAAGGGTACAGATATTACTGAACTTACCTCTCTAAGAACTCTTGGGTGTAGTCCATCCGGCCCTGGAGATTTGCTTACATTTACTTTTGTAAAATTACCTTGTACCATCTCTACATTAAGCCAGTTCAGTACATTACATGATGTGTTACCAGCACTGACCTGGCCAATGTCAGCTCCTTTTTCCATAGTGTATACAGAACTAAAGAACCCATTCAGTAGCTCCGCCTTCTCTTGATCGCCCGTGACAACCTCCCCATTATCATTATTAAGGGGTCCTACATGCTGTGTCCTTGGTTTTTTTGTATTTATATATCTAAAAAAATATTTAGGATTAGTTTTGCTTTCTTTGGCCACCTGTCTCTCATATACCGTTGGTTTGTTTGTATATTCGACAATATGTCCCTTATTCTTCTGTTAGCAGAAATCGCTGTCAGGTTTTATATATTGTATTTTTGTTTATCAACAATGAAAGTTTGTTATTCAAAATAAATAAATATACCAGGTGTATGGAATCTAAGGGGTTACTGGTTTTCACCAGAGTCCGCCGCAAGGCGGGATGGACTTGCTGTGGCAGGTAACCCACAGGTCGTTCCACCCAATAGCGACTCAACCTCACTGACTGCAGAGTCAGGCGCGGTACACAAGGACTAGGCAAAAGGCAAGGTCAAAAGTAGCAGAAGGTCAGGGCAGGAGGCAACGGTTTGCAGTCAAGGGCAACGGCAAGGGTCTGGATACACAGGCAATGGACACATGGGAACGCTTTCATTGGCACATGTATATGGGCAGGGGGCGGGGTGTCCGAACATCTGTCATTCACCATTACACAGAGTAATGGGATTGCATACGTCACAGGGCCTCCAAAGGTCCTTAAGCAGAATACCATAGAGTTTACCTAGTCACGTGACCCGCAGGTCCTGCAATGCTATGGAACCAGTAATTAACCATTTATTTACATATTTTACTATATTTACATCAACCTTACATAAATTTCTAGGCTATTAGTTGGAATAGAGGCGACAAAGGGTAGGCTACACAACAGGGATCCCTACGTCCTAGGGACTCTGGATATGGGGACACACACATACATAGGTACCGTATAAGATGCGGTACCGGGACACCACAAACCCCCTTACTTAAGATAAGTCGGCCTCGACGTCTGTCCCCTGAGACCGAGGGACTAGGACTAGAACAGGATGCTATAGAACAGGATGATCTATACATTTGGTGTACATCCTAAGTAGACTAAACACATTTACATTCTTTTGATACCTTTCCTAGTATCTGGATTAGGCAATTAGAAATCTATCTAGACATTTAAAGCTATCTAGACATTTAATGCTATCTAGACATTTAAAAGAGCTATCTATCCTTTGGTTTCTAGCTTCCTATATAACTTTATCAAACTTATTATACATTTTGAAGCTTACTAGACAATAAGGCAGCTATCTGACATGTAGTTGCTAGCTCCTAAGACACTTTATTAGCTCTCTATACATTTTTATGAGGCTAAACTGAACATTAGCACATGCTTCTATACATATGGCTAACTAGACATTCGTACAGCTTTCTATACAGTTAGCTTCAAGCTGACTAGGCATTTGTATTATCTCATACATTCTATTTGCCAACAATAAGTTACCTGTTAGTTAGTACACGAAAGGTATACTGGCTAGCCGGAAGCTAGGTCACAGTAAGGGTGGCTGCTAGGGTCTATCGACTACACGCTACTTATCCCTAGAGCACTTTCAAAACAACCTACTAGGTTATTCTTAGAATTACATGTTTATTTTTGTATTTGCAAGAGCACCTACTGGCCAGGCAGGAATTGGGTATCAATATGCTTCAATTCCTAAGTGTTTTCTTTAAGTGAGATATTTATTTTGATTTATGTACTAGGAAAAATTTGAAGTAGTACATTTAAGTGAGTAATCTAGGGTACTATGAGTGCAAGTACTATTTTAAGAGGGAATCCTCCCTACTATTTTTGTTGAGACAGGTGCTAGCGATGTGCGTCAGCAATAATACTTCCCTCGGAGGAGCCGAGGTGTCCCCTGTGAAGTTACCTACTAAACACCTCTAGCATTTTATACATGTACAAGAATTAGTTGTGTTTTTAATGTTGTATACACGTGCAGTACGTCGATATTTTCTGTGTACAACTCTACCTTACTTTTTATGTACATAGACATTAGACTATTTTCTTATGTACAACCTTTACTTACTACTTATGTACACAGACATGAGGATACCTTCCTGTGTACAGAACCATATACATATTTACTATACATTTATCAACACTCCAACATTTAGCATAAGAGTTCTTATGAAGCTGCTGGTATATACATAAAATAGACGTGTAAGGATCAGCAGTCCACCTACACCAGGAGTCCATTTAAAGGAAAATATGCAAAGTGGCGTGTAAGGATCAGCAGTCCACCTACACTAAGAGTCCATGGAAGGGAAAGGAAAACACGGCCTTAACCACAACTCAGCCGGGTACAGTCCTTAATGAATCTCCTACAGGCTAGGAGTCTCTTGACTTAATAGTCAGGCACAAGCTTAGTGGTTACGTTGCTGAACTTTGAACAGGAACAAACTTAGCACAGTCCTGCTAGGCACAATTCTTGAACATGTTTGCTGTAAGACAAAAATGGTGAGACAGAAAAACAATAGGACATTACTTTAGAGTCTCTTTAGAAGATGTTCTTCTTTACTCTTGTAGTGCCTCTCTTGGTTCCTCTGTATCTGCCAACATGAGGGGCAGGATTAGACTTAACATAGCTTTGCCACACTACATTGGTGAGGATAGAGTGGTGGAAAGCAGCTTGAGAAGGGGTTATAGGCTTACTAGCCGGGACCACAGTGGGGCAATAGGGTTTGAGCACCATCTCCAAATTAGGAGCAACCCATGACCCTTTCGTTGGTACCTTAGGAACTGGCAAACTCTCACTGCTCCGAGAGGGCCTAGGTACATCTAAGAGTATCCCAGGCTTAGACAAACTCTCACTGCTCTGAGAGGGTCTAGGTACCGACTTGGGTGGCCGCAACTTTGGCCTGTTTTCTTCACCCTGTGCTGAACTTGACTCTTGACGGTATGAAGAAGATGAAGAACTTGACTCTTTACTGTACATAGAAGATGATAAACTTGACTCTTTAAGCTCCTCCTCCTTGGGTACGCTGGTAGAGGCTTTAGGAGCAGACCTTTATGGCCTCAAGTTGAAGGGATCGGACTCCCAATCCGTTGATGGGAAATACTTGAAGGGAAGCTGTGTTGGGGCTGTTGGTCTTGTGACCGTTGCAGCCCATTCTCCACGAATGCTCTGGACGGGGGTGTACTCCACAATTTCACCCACCTCCAAGGTGTAGAACTTCTTATGGAGATATGGCCTTTGCACTGCTCGCCGGTTTACGAGGATGGTCTGCCCAGTGTGGCAGTCAAGGAGTGTCCCATAACCTCTGAACTTGGCCACAGTTGCTCTTCTCCTTTCTAATGGCTCCTCCCCTTCTCGGGGCTGATCCCATTTACGGATGTACAATGCCTACATTTCTTTGGTATTCTCTTGATACCGCACTTTTTCTTCATAAGGCAAATGTACGTGCTTTGGAGCATAGAGTTCTTTGTGTCGGGCCTTTAACTTTTCCATCAATTCGGCCAGCTCGGCTTCTTGACGGGTCCTTTCCCTTTCTGCAGTTGGGATTGGTGGGAGTGTTTTCCCAGGTAACGGTTGAAGTACTCTGTGCATGTACTCGATCAGCTCCGGCTCATTTCGGAACACCCATTGCGGCAGTTTTGGTGAGCACGGTCGTGCACTTGGCAAGCTTGTTCGAGGAATGACCTCAGGGCTGTAGGAGGAAGAATAGGCCACCTCTGACGGGGTACTCACAGCAGATTCCTCCGACGGGATCTCGGCCCATGAGCCCCAGGTCCTGTGGTGAGGGGACAATCTCACCGGTGACGGACCTCCAGGTGTTCCTGCACTGTTCGCTGGAGGTGTCTCTGGCCAATCGTCGTCATCATCAGACAGTGGGGGAAGATTGCAGGCCCCCTCTTCGTCTAATGACAACCGCTGCAGACGGTCAGCAAGCTCTTGAAAAAGTTGGGCTGCGACTGCTACAACTTTCCGTGTTTCCGGCGCCATTTTGCCAACTTGACCACGTGGAACGCTGCTCTCCGCCATGTCTGTACTCTCCAGCTCTCTCCGCAGACTGAAGAGGTTGCTCTGCGTGTCGTTTTTTTATAGTGGGCTTCTCCAAAATGGCGCTGGGCAGGAAGGACGCTATCGGTGCAGCCCTGACTTCCGGTCCCTCCAGAAACAACTCCTGCATCTCTGAGTTCCCTTTCGGCTGGGATACAGCAACTTGGCTTCCACACCCAGGGGCGGGGCGTGACGCAGCGCGGGCTTTCTTCGTGCGCTTTTCCAGCAGCAGTTCGGCTCCGCCTGTGCCGAACGGACCAGAAGATTGCAGCATGAACTCATTGCGCAGTTTACACATTTAGAGGCGACAAGGGGTAGGCTACACAACAGGGATCCATACGTCCTAGGGACTCTGGCTATGGGGACCCACACATACATAGGTACCGTATAAGATGCGATACCGGGACACCACACATAGACCAAAGGGCATGACAAGATATTCAAAGTGTCCATCTCTGGTATTGAAGGTGGTTTTCCATTCATCACCTTCACGAATACGGATGAGATTATAGGCGCCACTTAGATCAAGTTTGGTGAAGATCTTAGCTCCACGCAATCGATCAAATAGTTCAGAGATGAGTGATAGAGGATAGCGGTTTTTCACTGTGATCTTATTAAGACCGCGGTAATCTATACAAGGGCGTAGAGATCCGTCCTTCTTGGCCACGAAGAAGAATCCAGCTCTAGCTGGAGAAGAAGATTTCCGGATAAAACCTCTTTTTAGGTTTTCCTAAGTGTACTCTGTCATGGCTTGTGTTTCCGGGGCAGAAAGTTGGTAAATCCTACCATGGGGCGGTGTGGTACCAGGGAGCATGTCGATAGGGCAGTCATAGGGTCTATGTGGAGGTAAGACCTCTGCTTGCTTTTTACAAAAGACGTCAGAATAGTCCTGATAGGCCTTAGGAAGACCTGGCAATGGAGTAGCAATGGAGACTTGGCAGGAAGGAACTGGGTGGAGACATCGCTTGTGGCAAGAAGATCCCCAACTCTTAATGTCCCCGGTGGTCCAGTCGAGGCTAGGCGAGTGACGTCGGAGCCAGGCAAGCCCAGAAGAATTTCTGAAGTACAGTTGGGCAGCACAAAAAATTCAATACGTTCATGATGGTGAACTCCAACACTCATGAGCAGAGGTTGAGTGCGGTAACGCACGGTGCAGACCAGCCTTTCTCCATTGACGGATGAAATGAAGAGAGGTTTGACAAGAAGGGTAACTGGAATATTGAATCTGTTGATTAGGGAGGCTTCAATGAAACTTCCTGCAGAACCAGAGTCCAAGAAGGCCACAGCGGAGAAGGAAGTATTAGTATTAGCGGGTATAGCAATCCTCACAGTCATAGTCAGTCGTGGAGAGGTAGAATTCACACCTAGCAACGCCTCTCCTATGTTAACTAGGTGCGAGCATTTCCCTGACGCGGAGGACGAATAGGACAGTCCTTTAGGAAATGTTCAGTACTAGCACAGTACAGGCACAGGTTTTCGTTCCTACAGAGAGTCCTTTCTTGTTGGGTCAGGCGAGACCGATCCACTTGCATAGCCTCCTCGGCGGAAGGCACAGGAACAGATTGCAATGGACGTTGGAAGAGAGGTGCCAGGGGAGGAAAGCGCCTGGTGCGAACAAGATCCTTTTCCTGACGAAGCTCCTGGCGTCTTTCAGTGAAACGCTTGTCGATGCGGGTGGCCAAATGGATCAGTTCAGACAGGGTAGCAGGAATTTCTCGTGCGGCCAGAACATCTTTGATGTGACTGGATAAGCCTTTCTTGAAGATCGCGCAGAGGGCCTCATTATTCAAGGATAGCTCAGAGGCGAGGGTGCGGAACTGAATGGCATATTCGCCTACTGAAGAACTCCCTTGGACAAAATTCAATAGGGCTGTCTCGGCTGAGGAAGCCCGGGCTGGCTCCTCAAAGACTGCGTACTTTTGAGTGGATAGTAGCAGTGCGTACTGACACTGCGTACTGAGGACTGGATAGTAGCAGTGGCAGGATCGTTGCGGTCCCACACTGGTGTGGCCCAGGACAAGGCCTTTCCAGACAGCAGGCTGACCACGAACGCCACCTTAGACCGTTCTGTAGGAAATTGGTCTGACATCATCTCCAGGTGTAGGGAACACTGGGACAGGAACCCACGGCACAGTTTAGAGTCCCCATCAAACTTGTCAGGTAGGGACAGGAGAAGTCTGGGAGTGGCCACTCGCTGCAGAGGTGATGCAGGAGCTGGCGGAGGAGATGGTTGCTGTTGTTGAGACAGAAGCTGTTGTAGCATAGCAGTCAACTGAGTCAGCTGTTGTCCGTGTAGCCAGATCTGCTGAGATTGCTGGGTGACCACGGAGGTTAGGTCAGGGACACTGGGTAGCGGGACCTCAGCGGGATCCATGGCCGGATAAACTGTCAGGATCCGAAGTGGTATGCAGGGATGACACAGGTAGTGGATGCTCAATGTCAGTGAGGTGATGGCGTGGGCCGTACCAGGAGAACGGAATCTAAGGGGTTACTGGTTTTCACCAGAGCCCGCTGCAAGGCGGGATGGACTTGCTACGGCAGATAACCCCCAGGTCGTTCCACCCAATAGCGACTCAACCTCACTGATTGCTGAGTCAGGTGCGGTACACAAGGACTAGGCAAAAGGCAAGGTCAGATGTAGCAGAAGGTCAGGGCAGGCGGTAACGGTTCGTAGTCAAGGGCACCGGCAAGGGTCTGGATACACAGGCAATGGACACACAGAAACGCTTTCACTGGCACAAGCAACAAGATTCGGCAAGGGCAGGAAGGGGAAGTGGATATTTATAGGTTCTGCAAAGATTGGACCAGGCACCAATTAGTGGTGCACTGGCCCTTTAAATTTAAGCAAACTGGCGCACGCGCGCCCTAGGTAGCGGGGCCACGCGCCAGTAGGAAGCAGACGGAGGTGTGAGGTGAGTGACATGGAGCGCGATCCGACAGCGGGCACGTCCCGTGCCTTGGATCGCGTCCCCTCTGGTGACAAGGGAGCAGCGCTCGCAGTCAGCGGTGCTGACCGGAGCGCTGCATGCAGAGGCACGCGGTGAGCGCTCCGGGGAGGCAGCGGGACCCGGAGCGCTCGGCGTGACAGTGGTTCTTAACCTTTTTCGCGAATATTCCCCCAAAGGGTGAAAGTATGTCCCCTCTGATCCCCCTGGGCCAATATATGAGATACATAGAATAACACCCTCCCATACTGCAGTGTTACACTTAGTTTAACATGCTTACCAGGCCTAGGTCTATCCCGTTCGTCGGGAGTCGGAGGGCCGCACTGATGGGTGATGTCCTTCTGCGCTGTGCCGGCATCTCCACGCAACGTCAGGGACGTCACACGACAGGCCCGGCAGCCACTGTAGCTCACATAAAGTATCCGCGGCAGCAGTACAATATAGTGAGCTGGCTGATCGAAGGGGGCCCGCTGCTGAGACCCCCCCCCCCCCCCCCCCCGGAATAAAATGTTTTTGCCCGGAATACACCTTTAAACCAAACTGATCTGGCTATGCCTATAACAACCAACCACAGCTCGGCTTTCATTTAACCAAAGCTCGATAAGATATGCAAGCTAAGCTGTGATTGGTTGCTATGGGGTTTCAAGTCTGGGTTTCAAGCAGATTGATCTGGGCCATTGTATAATATATAAAAGCAGTAATTCCAACATTGGAACAACACTTGAATTGCTGCAGTTTGGTTTTATTATATTATATTTTATTATATTCATTTCCATAGAATGTTATTGAACACATTAAGAGATATAAAGAGCTGCAGTTTGTTTTCAATCTATTTTACTGCAGTTTACACTGTGTGCTTCACGCAGCATAAAAGGGGTTAGAATATGGTCATGTGGTGAACCAGGAGAGTTGTGGTGTCTGGGGTGTTGCGGTAATGTTACCGGGTCTGGTGGTATTAACCCTTAGTTGTCATGACACCAGGGTGCAATTTTCTTACTGTTGATGCTCCTACCACCAACCGTCCCAGAAAAGGTAGGGAAAATAACGGAATGTCCACAGCAGACTTCATGAATAAACTGAAAAACTTTACTTGAAGATTTCATGCAACAGTATTTGTACATAACAGTCTCTTAAGAGTGAACTGGGATACAGGTTCCTCACAGGTTTTGCTGTGCAAATGAAAAATTTTATTTTTCATTTTCACGGACCACCGTTCCAAAAATCGGTCAAACACCTGTGGGGTGTAAAGGCTCACTGTACCCCTTATTACATTCTGTGAGTGGTGTAGTTTCCAAAATAGGGTCACATGTGGTGGGGGGGGGGGGGGGTAGCACTGTTCTGGCATTATGGGGGCTTTGTGCACATACATGGCCTTCAATTTCAGACACATTCTCTCTCCAAAATCCCAATGGCGCGCCTTCTCTACTGAGCATTGTAGTGCATCCGCAGAGCACTTTACATCCACATATGGGGTATGTTCATACTCAGAAGAAATGGGGTTACAAATTTTGGGGGGCTTTTTTCCTATTCTCCCTTGTGAAAATGAAAAATTTAGGGTAACACCTTCATTTTTTGTGAATAGTTTTTTTCATTTTCACTTCCAACTTTAACAAAAATTTGTCAAACACCTGTGGGGTGTTAAGGCTCACTATACCCCTTGATACATTCCGTGAGGGGTGTTGTTTCCATAATGGTGTCACGTGTGGGTATTTATTGTTTTGCGTTTATATCAGAACCACTGTAAAATCAGCCACCCCTGTGCAAATCACCAATTTAGACCTCAAATGTACATAGTGAGCTTTCACTCCTGAGCCTTGAGACTGTGCAGGGGTATATGTATACATAGTGGTTTACTTTTTATTTGGTGTAGGTGTAGCGTAATGTAGGGTTTGTAGGGTACATTCACACGGGTGGGTTTATAGTGAGTTTCTCGCTGGGAGTTTGAGCTGCGGCGGAAAATTTGCCGCATCTCAAACTTGCAGCAGAAAGCTCGCTGTAAACCCGCCCGTGTGAAT
Organism: Hyla sarda; assembly: GCF_029499605.1. Taxonomy (NCBI): domain Eukaryota; kingdom Metazoa; phylum Chordata; class Amphibia; order Anura; family Hylidae; genus Hyla; species Hyla sarda. The sequence goes on along the minus strand of NC_079191.1, from coordinate 272,952,937 downwards.
GTACCCTGTACAGTCACATGGGGGGGGGGCTTCAGCTGTTGCAAAACTACAACTCCCAGCATGCACTGACAGACCATACATGCTGGGAGTTGTAGTTATTCAACAGCTGGAGGCACATTGGTTGTGCAACACTGAGAGTTTGTTACTTTGCTCAGTGTTTTGCAACCAGTGTGCCTCCAGCTATTGCAAAACTAGAACTCAGTATGTACAGTCTCTCAGCGCATGCTGGGAGTTGTATTTTTGACACAGCTGGAGGCACACTGGTTGCAAAACACTGAGTTAGGACACAAACTCTGTTTCACAACCAATGTGTCTCCAGCTGTTGAAAAACTGCAACACTCATCATGCATTGACAGTCGAAGGGCATGCTGAGAGTTGTAGTTTTGCAACAGCTGGAGGCACACTGCTACAATTCCCAGCATGCCCTTTGGTAGTCTGTGCATGCTGGGAGTTGTAGATATGCAACAGCTGGATGCACACTTTTTCATAGAAAAATGTGCCTCCAGCTGTTGCATAACTACAACCCCAAGCATGCACTGACTACCAAAGGGTGTGCTGGGAATTGTAGTAGGAACTCCAGCTGTTGCAAAACTACAACTCCCAGCATGCCCTTTGGCTGTGCATTCTGAGAGTTGTTGCTAAGCAACAGCAGGAGTTGAACAGGCCTCACCTCCTGCTGTATCCTGCCCTCTGCTCCTGCCACCTAGACTGCATTTTTGTGATTTTTTTTTTTCAGTTTCACATCCAGCTTTAATGAAAATTCGTCAAACACCTGTGGGCTCTTGAGGCTCACTATACCCCTTGTTACATTCCGTGAGGGGTGTAGTTTCCAAAATGGCATCACATGTGGGTATTTATTGATTTGCATTTATGTCAGAACTGCTGTAAAAGCCACCCCTGTCCAAATCCCCAATTTAGACCTCAAATGTACATAGTGCGCTTTCACTCCTGAGCCTTGTTGTGCGCCCGTAGATCACTTTACACCCACATATGGGGTATTTCTGTACTCAGGAGAGATTGTGTTTCAAATTTTGGGGCAACACCAGCATGTAAATAATTACATTTTTTTACACTAACATGCTTGTGTAGACCCCAACTTTACCTTTTCATAAAGAGTAAAAGGAGAAAAAGTCCCCCAAAATTTGTAAAGCAATATCTCCCGAGTACGGAAATACCCCATATGTGGCCGCAAACTATTTCCTTAAAATAAGACAGGGCTCCAAAGCGAGAGAGGTTTTTAGGGTACATTTACACAGGCGGGTTTATAGTGAGTTTCTCGCTGGGAGTTTGAGCTGAGTTGTAAACCTGCCTGTGTGAATGTACCCTGTACATTCACATAGGGGGGGGGGGGGGACCTTCAGCTGTTTCAAAACTACAACTCCCAGCATGCACTGACAGACCATACATGCTGGGAGTTGTAGTTATTCAAAATCTGACACTGAGAGTTTGTTACTTAACTCAGTGTTTTGCAACCAGTGTGCCTCCAGCTATTGCAAAACTAGAACTCACAGCATGCACAGTCTCCCATCGCATGATGGGAGTTGTATTTTTGACACAGCTGGAGGCACACTGGTTAGGAAACACTGAGTTAGGACACAAACTCTGTTTCACAACCAATGTGTCTCCAGCCGTTGAAAAACTGCAACACTCAGCATGCCTTGACAGTCAAAGGGCATGCTGAGAGTTGTAGTTTTGCAACAGCTGTAGGCACACTGCTACAACTCCCAGCATGCCCTTTGGTAGTCTGTGCATGCTGGGAGTTGTAGTTATGCAAAAGTTGGACACACACTTTTTCATAGAAAAAATGTGCCTCCAGCTGTTGCATAACTACAACACCCAGCATGCACAGACTACCAAAGGGCATGGTGGGAGTTGTAGTTGGAACTCCAGCTGTTGCAAAACTACAACTCCCAGCATGCCCTTTGGCTGTGCATGCTGTGAGTTGTTGTTAAGCAACAGCAGGAGGTGAACAGGCCCCACCTCCTGCTGTATCGTGTCGCCTGCACCGCCGGGACCATCGCCGCTCCTGCCACCTGGACCGCCGCTCCTGAGGTGACCCCAGCTGGACCAGTGAAAGGTAGGTGACCCCCAATCTCTGCCTCGATCGCCGCCCAGCAGGACAGTGATTGTGAGGTCGTTCCAACCGAACAATCTCGTGATCGTGAGGTGGCACCCATGCCACCTCACTCCTGCTGGTTAAGGGTGAACGGGGCTGTCTCGGACAGCCCCATTCACCCTTTTTTTTCCGGGTCACCAGAGACCCGATTGACCTGAATTCGCGGCAAATAGCCGGTCTGAATTGAGGGAGGGTCTCAGGACCCCCCTGGGCATTTGCACAGGATGCCTGCTGATAGATATCAGCAGTCATCCCGGTCTGGTCCCCACCCAGCGCGCGGCGGGGACCGAAATTCCCACAGGTGTACAGGTACACCCTGGGTCCTTAACTACGAGGGAGTCAGGGCATACCCATACGCCCTGGGTCCTTAAGGGGTTAACAATAGATGTGCTACCAACGTTCCTGAATGACCAATATGTGATGTTCCAGCATGGGATATGGGATAAGACATAGGATAAGAATATATAATATATATTTATTGTAATTGGTCACTACTGTATGTAATTATTATGCACCTTGTTTGGGCTATTTAAAGATTAATTCACTTTAACATGCTTGAAAAAGACGATGGGAGATCGTTGAAGCGTTGCACCTTTGTATTGTGCTGAGGATGAAATAAAGTTCACCTGGATTGATATTTTCTGTGTGCTGCCGTTTTTTCTTGTGGATATATATATATATATATATATATATTTATTAACCCCTTAACGACATGCACCGTAAATGTACGACACTGTATAGTGTCATTTAGCGCACAGCGCCATTTACGGCATGGCTGTGATGTGATCTCCTGCGCTCGCTTCATTCCCGGAGGGTTCCGTTAGCAGCCGCGGACCGGCCGGTAATGGCGGACATCAGCGATCGCACTGATGTCTGCATTTAACCCCTCAGGTGCCGTGATCAATACAGATCACGGCATATGCTGCAGTGCTGCATTTATAATGGCTGATATGATCGCCTGCGGCACTGCCGTCCGTCTCCCGGTGTCTTCTGCACTGATCTGCCTTTCAGCAGACCAGAGCAGAAGATCGCTGATAATACTGATCAGTGCTATGTCCTATACATAGCACTGAACAGTATTAGCAATCTAATGATTTCTATAAGTAGTCCCCTATGGGGACTGAAAAAGTGTAAAATAAATGTAAAAAAAGTTTTTAAAAAAGTGAAAAAAAATCCAATAAAGTTTAAAATCACCCCTTTTCCCCATATTAATACAAAAAAGCATAAAAATACGATAAATAATAAACATATTTGGTATCATCGTCAATGTCCAAACTATAAATATATAATGTTAATGATCCCGTACGGCAAACGGCGTTAACATAAAAAAAAAAAAAAAAAGGAAAAAGTGTCTGCTCTTTTGTCACATCAAACTGCAAATTCTTTTTTTTATAAAAAATTATCAAAAAGTCATATATATATATGCAAATATGGTATAAAAAATAAGAAAGTTAGAGGTGGTCAAAATAGGGCAATTTTACGTACTGATTTTGTAAAAAAAAAAGTTTGAGATTTTTTAACAGCAGTGCAATAATAGAAAAGTATGTAACCATGGGTATCATTTTAATCGTATTGACCCAGAGAATAAAGAAAACATGTAATTCTTATGCAACGTGTACAGTGCGAAAACTAAACCCCCCCAAATTTGCTAAATTAGATTTTTGTTTAAACTTCCTTACACAAAAAAAATATTTTTGTAGTTTACCATACATTTAAGGGTAAAATTAGTGATGTCATTGCAAAGTGCAATTGGTCACGCAAAAAATAAGCCCTCATATGGGTCTGGGAATGGAAATATAAAAGAGTTATGAATTTTAGAAGGCAAGGAGGAAAAAGCGAAAATGCTAAAATAAAATGGGCTGTGTCCTTAAGGAATTAAATGTTGGCACCTCTGAATTTTTTTAAGAAAATTAAGTATTTCTTACAGAAAAGCATTGCAGTGAGGTTAAGTTTCTACTTCGCTTTGTTTTTTGAAAAACGGCAAGAAAAAACGCCAAATCTGCCGCATGCCGTTTTTTTTCATCAATGGCCGGGACCCGTGGCTAATACCACACATCGCCGATCGCGGCAATGTGCGGTATTAACCCTTTAGAAGCGGCTGTCATCGTAAATCGCGGCGTCCCAAACAGCTTACAGGACACCGGGAGGGCCCTTACCTTCCTCCTCGGTGTCTGATCGACGAATGACTGCTCCGTGCCTGAGATCCAGGCAGGAGCAGTCAAGCACCGATAACACTGATCACAGGAGTGTTAATACACGCCAGTGATCAGCATAGGAGATCAGTGTGTGCAGTGTTATAGGTCCCTATGGGACCTATAACACTGCAAAAAAATAGTAAAAAAAAGTGTTAATAAAGGTCATTTAACCCCTTCCCTAATATAAGTTTGAATCCCCCCCCCCTTTTCCCATAAAAAAAATAAAACAGTGTAAATAAAAAAATAAATAAACATATGTGGTATCGCCGCGTGGGTAAATGTCCGAACTATAAAAATATATCATTAATTAAACCGCACGGTCAATGGAGTACGCGCAAAAAATTCCAAAAAAGCTTATTTTTGGTCTCTTTTTATACCATTAAATAATGAATAAAAAGTGATCAAAAAGTCTGATCAAAACAAAAATCATACTGATAAAAACTTCAGATCACGGTGCAAAAACTTAGCCCACATACTGCCCCCCACGTGGAAAAAGAAAAAAGTTATAGGGGTCAGAAGATGACATTTTTAAACGTATAAATTTTCCTGCATGTAGTTATGATTTTTTCCAGAAGTACGACAAAATCAAACCTATATAATAGGGTATCATTTTAACCGTATGGACCTACAGAATAATGATAAGGAGTCATTTTTACAGAAATATGCACTGTGTAGAAACGGAAGCCCCCAAAAGTTACAAAATGGCGTTTTTTATTCGATTTTGTCGCACAATGATTTTTTTTTCCGTTTCGCCGTGATTTTTTTTGGGGTAAAATGACTAATGTCAATGCAAAGTAGAATTGGTGATGTAAAAAATAAGCCATAATATGGATTTTTAGGTGGAAAATTGAAAGGGTTATAATTTTTAAAAGGTAAGGAGGAAAAAACGAAAGTGCAAAAACTGGAAAACCCTGAGTCCTTATGGGGTTAAAAAATAAAAATAAAAAGATACAGTAGTGAAGGAAAAAATTGTATATAACGAAATGTATCTTTTTTTATAACAAAATGTTTATTAATTTTTAAAACAGGGATCAATTCATGGGGGCGGGCAGGGACTTAAAAATGTAGCTGACAATAATAAAAATGTAGTGTGTGCGTTTTTCACTTTTTTTCTTTATTTTTTACATTTTTAAGGTAATACTACTACTCCCAGCATGGAAAACACTGTTCCATGATGGGAGTAGTAGCACCTGTACTAATTGACAGATCGCCCATTGCGATCCTACTGTATAATGTATAGATGCGTCCGGCTGCTCTTCTATGGACCCCTGCACTGATTTATATATATATATATATATACCTATATACCTATTCATATTTCCCGCAGAGAGCTGTGATTGGCGAGATGGTTCCAGCCACTCGCAACTCTCTGTGGGATATATGAATAGGTGTATATATACATCAGTGCAGGGGACCATAGAAGAGTGGCCGCCCGCATCTATACATTATACAGGAGGATTACAGCGGGTGTCAGGAGTGACATCCACTGTGATCTTTCCTTAACTGCAGGTACTACTACTCCCAACATGGAGCGCTCTCTGCTCCATGCTGGGAGCTGTCGTACCTGCATTAATAGACAGATCACAACAGGTGTCAGAAGTTACACTCGCTGCAATCTGTCTATTAATGCAGGTACTACAGCTCCCATCATGGCTTTCTCCTGCGCTCACATCTCTGCACTATACTCCGGCCAGTGATGTGAATAGAACATCACTCATTTATATTTCCCTCTGAGAGCGGTGATTGGCTGCAACCATCCAGCAATTCCCCACTCTGGACGGAAAGCATGAATGAGTGATGTTCTATTCACATCACTGGCCGGAGTATAGTGCAGAGATGTGAGCGCTGTATAGAGCCACTCCACATCTCTGCTATATTATGGACGATCACATCAGGTATCACGACTGACACTCGGGGCGATATGTCTATTAGTACAGGTACTACTACTCCCATTATGGAACAGTCTCCCATGCTGGGAGTAGTAGTACTACCTAAAAATGTAAAACATAGAGGGAAAAAAAGTGAAACACACACACTTCATTAAAAATTTAATTAAAATGTAGTTAAAAAATTTTTTTTTTGTTAAATAGATATTTTTTTCCATCACTACTGTATCCTTTTTTTTTTTTTGGTACCCAACAAATTTTGGGTACCAAAAAAAAACAAACATGCCAACGTGAAATTTCCACACAAATGAAAAAACGCCAGGAGAAACTGCATAAAAAACGCCAGATGCAGGAAATTGCACTGGCGTTTTTTCAGGCATTTTTTTCAACCCAAAAAATGCAGGACAAAAACCAAGTAGAAACTTAGCCTAACAAGTGTTTTGCTATATACATGTTTATTTCCTTTGTGTGTATTTGAACTTAAAGGGGTATTCCAGGCCAAAACTTTTTTTTATATATCAACTGGCTCCGGAAAGTTAAAAAGATTTGTGAATGACTTCTATTAAAAAATCTTAATCCTTCCAATAGTTATTAGCTTCTGAAGTTGAGTTGCTGTTTTCTGTCTAACTGCTTTCTGATGACTCACTTCCCAGGAGCTGTGCAGTTCCTATGGGGATATTTTCCCATCATGCACAGCTCTCGGGACGTGACTTCATCATTGAGCAGTTAGATAGAAAACTTCAGAAGCTAATAACTATTGGAAGGATTAAGATTTTTTAATAGAAGTAATTTACAAATCTGTTTAACTTTCCGGAGCCAGTTGATAAATAAAAAAAAAGTTTTTGCCTGGAATACCCCTTTAACCCAAAAAGGGAAGAAAAAAAAGCAAATTGGACATAATGACAAACCAAACTCGAAAAATGGTCTGGACAAAACTATTTTCACCCTTCCAAAATTGGGGAAAAATAAGATTGTTATAAGCATGTGATGCTCCTTTGAACTCACCTGGGGCAAGTAACAGGTGTGGGCAATATAAAAATCACACCTGAAAGCAGATAAAAAGGAGAGAAGTTCACTTAGTCTTTTCATTGTGTGTCTGTGTGTGCCACACTAATGGACAACAGAAAGAGGAGAAGAGAACTGTCTGAGGACTTGACAACCAAAATTGTGGAAAAATATCAACAATCTCAAGTTTACAAGTCCAACTCGAGAGATCTAGATTTGCCTTTGTCCACAGTGCACAACATTATCAAGAAGTTTGCAACCCATGGCACTGTAGCTAATCTCCCTGGGTGTAGACGGAAGAGAAAAATTGATGAAAGATTTCAACTCAGGATAGTCCGGATGTTGGATAAGCAGCCCCAAACAAGTTTCAAAGATATTCAAGCTGTCCTGCAGGCTCAGGGAGCATCAGTGTCAGCGTGAACTCTCCATCGACATTTAAATGAAATGATACGCTATGGCAGGAGACCCAGGAGGACCCCACTGCTGACACAAAGACAAAAAAGCAAGACTACATTTTGCCAAAATGAATTTGAGTAAGACAAAATCCTTCTGGGAAAATGTCTTGTGGACAGAGGAGACCAAGATAGAGCTTTTTGGTGAAACACATCATTCTACTGTCATTCTACTGTTTACTGAAAACGGAATGAGGCCTACAAAGAAAAGAACACAGTACCTACAGTGAAATATGGTGAAGGTTCAATGATGTTTTGGGGATGTTTCGCTGCCTCTGGCACTGGGTGCCTTAAATGTATGCAAGGCATCATGAAATCTGAAGATTACCAACGGATTTTGGGTTGCACTGTACAGCCCAGTGTCAGAAAGCTGGGTTTGCGTCCAAGATATTCGGTCTTCCTGCAGGACAATGACCCCAAACATATGTCAAAAAGCACACAGAAATGGATGGCAACAAAGCGTTGGAGACTTCTGAAGTGACCAGCAATAAATCCAGATCTAAATCCCATTGAACGCATGTGGAGAGATCTTAAATTTGCTGTTGGGAAAAGTCACCCTTCCAATAAGAGAGATCTGGAGCAGTTTGCAAAGGGAGAGTGGTCCAAGATTCCGGCTGAGAGGTGTAAGAAGCCTATTGATGGTTACAGGAAGCAATTAATTTCAGTTATTTTTCCAAAGGGTGTGCAACCAAATATTATGTTAAGGGTGCCAAAAATTTTGTCCAGACCATTTTTGGTGTTTGGTATCACATTATGTCCAATTCGCTTTTTTTCCTTCCCTTTTTTTGGTTTAGTTCCAATACACACAAACGGAAAAAACATGTGTATAGCAAAACATGTGTTACTGCAGTCCTTTTCTGTGAGAAATGCTTCAATTTCTTGAAAAATTTCAGGGGTGCCAACATTTATGGCCATGGCTGTATATATAGTGTGGCAAGGAAAGGGTGTATTTCCCTTGCTAACTCTGCTGAATTCTCCACCTGTGGCCTGATTAATGAGGTATCAGGAAGGGAAAGTGTGTTTAAAAGGAAAAGAAACAGAATAGTTGGGTCTCTCCCTGGGTAACAGCATGTCACTGTAGGGGGAGACACACGGACCCTGTTGAGGAAACACACAGCGAACTGTGAGCGGTCCAAGACGTGAAGAAGTGGTGTGAACTGTGAGTAACAGGTTGCAGGGGCACATGTTTTATGCTGGCTGAGGGTAGCTCACCAGATAGTAGTCAGGGCATGCTGATATGTTAGTCAGTGACCAGACGGTCTAGGACTTTGGTTTGTTCCTGAGTTATGTTTTGTTTTACCTGCAACCTGTCTAAATAAAGCTGGCAAGGTGCCAGGCTTGCATGAATAACCGTTGTCTGCGGGTTTATGGAGTGGAAACGTGTCCCGTGGCAGTGTCCAGGACTATCCCGGAGCTAATCCCCAAGGAGGAATCCTTACAATATATATATATATATATATATATATATATATATATATATATATATATATATATATATATATATATTTTAAGTGATACCTAAAAATTATTAATCATTTTATCATGGGAAAGATTTTAAAATAAAACAAACCCAACCATATATACAAATATAACCACCTTCTCATGTGGCTCCTCTAACGTGAATAGACATAAATAATATATGAAAATCAACCATAATAATTTGGACAAAAACACCAGTATGCACATCAGGAACCATCCTGTATATGTATGTATATATATATATATATATATATATATATATATATATATATATATATAGGCATTTTGGTGTGCGCATTTTGGGGGCTTTACACATTATTTTATTATATAATTTTTTATTCATTTTTATTGTTACATGTCACAATATATGCTAGTATTTGAGAAATATACTTTCACGTTTTGGTTTTTCCCTGCGACTCTTAGGACTTGATTGCACCGGACCTCAGCAAAAACTTAAAGGGGTACTCCGCTGCTCAGCGTTAGGATCAAACGCTGGAGCCGTCGCCGGGAGCTTGTGACGTCATAGCCCCGGCCCCTTATGATGTCACACCCCACCCCCTCAATGCAAGTCTATTGGAGGGGGCGTGACGGCTGTCATGCCCCCTCCCATAGACTTGCATTGAGGGGGCGGGGTGGGGCGTGACATCATGAGGGGCGGGGCTATGATTTCACAAGCTCCCGGTGCTGGCTCCGGGGTTTGGAACAGTTTGTCCCAAACGCTGAGCAGCGGAGTACACCTTTAACTGACAAGAGACTGAGCTAACTCCTCCCAGGGCTTATATAAGGGAGACTGGGATGGGTCCCATAGGTCACATGGTCACTGATACCTCACTGGGTTACAATCACATGGCACTGTAAAGCAACACTGTGTGTGGACAGCTCTCTCCCTCTCCCTAGCCGGCAGCTTCCCCGGACCGGATCAACGGTATAACAAAGGAATGTCCAGCGCCAAGTGCGGTAAAACGACAAGTACTTTATTGTAGGATCAGCGGATACAAACTTGCATCAGGTAGGAGCCGAGGCGTTTCGGACCGTTACAGGTCCTTAGTCATGGCATAACACACAAGATAAAATCCAAACTTGAAATGCTTTCTTAGGAACATCACATGTATCATGACATCACACTTAATAATGACATGTGGAAAACATGGAAATGGAACAATGGATGTGTATGTACACATGAATTCAGGCAGAAAAAACCCACACAAAAAATGAATGCAATTATACAGCAACCCTACACAAGGTAATAAACAAAAAATAAAATAAAAAAGATAAATTAGATGGACACGTCAATAGGTCAATATTAGGTCATGTCACAAGTTCATTTCATTCGGCTCTCTTGTGTTTAACACAAAAATCCAAGAGGATTCTCTATTGAATGACTTACATTTCAAATCGCCCCCTCTAACACTGTTTTGGACCCGTTCTATTGCATTAACGCACAATGTGGATACATCCCCCTTTTGAGGGGCATTTACTAATCTTTTACTATGTAGTCTGGTTTTTACCCTGTTTTTTTCTACTTCATTTTTGACTATGTGCGACAAATTTACAAAATTGTTGCACGGCATTAATAAATTTGGCACACATAGGCAAAAGTGGGAAATTTACTTCATGTAGTAGAAAAAATAGTTTGTTCCTCTTTCCTGCTGTCTGAATGGGTTTGACTGCTAGGTTTCCTTCTGGATCTTTTGTTTTTGAGTTTTTTTTTAGCTTTTTCACCACATCTAAAAAATTCAATAACGAAATTGTAGTCATGGCTCAGAATAGTGGTAAACAGCGTTTAGTGTGTGTGTGTGTGTGTGTGTGTGTGTGTGTGTGTGTGTGTTTATTACATTTTTTTAACACAGTTTTTTTCTCCCTAAATGTATTTACACTTTTTTTTTTGTTCTTCTACAGATCCGTGTATCCTGTGGACTCCTTCGGATTCGGTGGACTACTTTGACGACCAGCGTTTTACTTTGCTTGATGTTAATGAAATGGTTAACGAGGGCTTGTGGGGGAGTGTTTTTTTGTAATAAACATTTTTTTAAGCCTGTTGTGTTTTTTTTTTTTTTTTACTTTATTAGACAGGCTTAGTAGTGGAAGCTGTCTTATAGACGGAGTCCATTACTAAGCCGGGTTTAGCGTTAGCCACAAAAACAGCTAGCGCTAACCCCCAATTATTACCCCGGTACCCAACACCACAGGGGTGCCGGGAAGAGCCGGTACCAACAGGCACGGAGCGTCAAAAATGGCGCTACTGGGCCTAGGTGGTAACAGGCTGGCATTATTTAGGCTGGGGTGGGCCAGTAACAATGGTCCTCACCCACCCTGGTAGGCCGGGCACAGTGTTTCCCAACCTGGGACTTGTAGTTTTGCAACATCTGGAGGCACCCTGGTTGGGAAACACTGTTTTAGGCCAGTGTTTCCCAACCAGGGTGCCTCCAGATGTTGCAAAACTACAACTCCTAGCATGCCTGGACAGCCAAAGGCTGTCCAGGCATGCTGGGAGTTGTAGTCTTGCAACATCTGGAGGCACCCTGGTTGGGAAGCTTGGGCAACTTACTGGCTTCCATAGGATCCAGCGCTGCACGACATTGCCGCGCGACAGTGCCGCCCGACGATCTCCGTCACCGATCGTCGCTGGAGCCTCGGAAGGGTAAGTGAACATTTTCGCCGGTCCCCTTCAGCTGTTTAGTTTTGCAACAGCCACAAAACAGTGGCCCTGCAAACTGTGGCCCTCTAGCTGTTGCAAAAGTACAACTCCCAGCATGCCTGGACAGCCAAAGGCTGTCCAGGCATGCTGGGAGTTGTAGTCTTGCAACATCTGGAGGCACCCTGGTTGGGAAACACTGTTTTAGGCCAGTGTTTCCCAACAAGGGTGCCTCCAGATGTTGCAAAACTACAACACCCAGCATGCCCTGACAGCCAAAGCTTTTGGCTCTCAGGGCAGGAGCCCGGGCTGACATTACAGTGCTCATACTGCCTCCCCGCTACCCTCACTTATGGGGACACTGATATCCCCCCCTCCCTTGTCTCCCGCCCGCGCCGCTCAGCTCCCGCTGCTACAAGACTACAACTCCCAGCGTGTCCTCACTGTAAGGGCATGCTGGGACTTGTAGTCTTGCAACAGCAGACAGATGGGAGTTGTGTGGCGCTGGCAGGTGAGAGGGGTGGGATGTAAATCACTGTAGTGTCCCGGTAGTGCAGTGAGGGTAGCGGGGAGAAAGTATGTCGGAGCACGGGCGGCAGTAGCTTTTCCTGCTCCATGTTGGAGCTGGAGTAAATTTAGTCAATTTTTACGGCCGTTGCGACAGTTTATTGCGCAACTGCGACTGTCTCAGTTAATAAATACCTGACCACTGCAAGTAAAAAATGAAAACTTGCGTAAATCAAGCGGGAAATTTTTTTTGACTTCCTAGCTCTTGCTAGAGAAAGTCGCACGAAAAATAGGGTAGGCGCAATTGCGACAATTTTGCGCCAAAAATAGTCAGAAAAAAATTACTAAACCCCTCAGTAAATGTCCCTCTATGTTGGTACCGAAAATGTCGGGACAAGGCTGATATATTAAATTGTTCACCTCTGGCATTTAATATGTGACGTCTAATGCGGGTTTTGATGGGGTTTGAATTGCATCCCACATACTGGCATCTACAGGCAGAGCAAGCAGCTAAATAAACAACCAAAGTTGTATTTTTAAATAAAAAAATCTTTGTTTGTTTATTACTTTGTGTAGGGCTGCTGTATAATTGCATACATTTTTTGTGCGGGTTTTTTCTGCCTGAATTCATGTGTACATACACATCCATTGTTCCATTTCCATGTTTTCCACATGTCTTTATTAAGTGTGATGTCATGATACATGTGATGTTCCTAAGAAAGTATTTCAAGTTTGGATGTTATCTTGTGTGTTATGCCATGACTAAGGACCTGTAACGGTCCGAAACGTGTCGGCTCCTGCCTGATGCAAGTTTGTATCCACTGATCCTACAATAAAGTACCTGTGGTTTTACCGCACTTGGCGCTGGACATTCCTTAATCACATGACACTTGTTTAATCACATGTCAACAGTTCTCAAAGACATGACACTTTTATATACAATACACAGCATAAAGATAACTGTACAAGGGAACAGGTGCAGGGGCCCAGGGGACACTGCAGGGAGGCTGCCTGACAGGGCAGCTAGGGTACAGGGGTACAACTCCTGTACCGGGCCACCACAATTTCACCCATACATAATTCATTATTGGTTTGGTAGTCCATTTTGTGGACATTGGGCTCTGCAATAAAAAAGGCCTTTGTAGATAAAAAATAAATAAAAGAGTTTTGGCTCCTAGAAGGCAATGATAACAAAAAAAAAAAATAATATTAAAATGTTCTGGTCTTCAATAGGTTAAATCTGCATCTCTGGAGAATAAATGATCTAAGGCCAGTAGCTAGCATTAGCAATTTCATAACAAGACCAACAAAATGGCTGCCGTTTGCTTTGATATCCTTGGCAAGACATGACATCACAAAACCAACACTGTGTGACATCACAATGATGTACTTGTATAAAAGAAGGAGACACAGCTGGAGCTGCTGAGTTGTGGCTGAAGAGGCTGAAGATTTAGCTGAAGAAAGAAGCTGCTGAAGATACAGATGGAGAAAGCGGGATCCCTTTTAAGGGGGATCTATTGAATAGTGTCTAAGTATCACTGTATCGTATAGAGTAGAAGTATCATTGCATTGTATTGTATAGAGATGAATAATTATCATTGTATTGTATAGAGATGTATAAGTACCATTGTGTTGTATAGAGATGGTAATAGTCACACTCAGCAGCAGGAGGCAGACGATAGACGTGATCCAGGGTTATGTCCGATCGCCACTTGTGGGGTCAGGAAGGAATTATTTTTTCCCCTGAGATTGAAATCTCCGGGGTTTTTCTTCGCCTTCCTCTGGATTACCCGGCGGTGGCTCTTCTTCAGGTTTACTCTGTACTGGACCTGAGAAAGAGTCACAAGCTGCATTATTTAATAGAATATGAAACCTCTGCCTACTGCTAAGGACACTCTTAAAAGGGCATTAGCAGCTGTGGCCACCACCTGATTTACTACTATTTGTAACTGGACTGGCCTCTGTTTTGGGGTACATGTCCAGGTGCAATGTGGCTAATGCCCCTGTAAGATCGCCCTAATAAAAATATAATTAAAAAGTGCAAATAAAGCTCTTTAATAAAAACGTGCCTCTAAAAGATAAAAAGTGTTTCTGGTGTCATTTGTTCTAGAATTGTTCCATAGTGATCTGGGCTTGGTGGTGTCTCACAATCTCCCTCGGCCCAGTGGGTTGAAATGAGTGTCAGAAATGAGTGTAAACTATGCCAGAAATCTACTCCAGCGCATAGATGAGTACATTTCAGAGCGTGGAGTGGGGTCAATAAAAGATGCATCGAATTTAGGATCTGTACCCCTTTATAAATTGGGTGCATCCCAATCTGGTGTACTTGTTCTTTAAGACTGGAGTTTTAAACTTCTGTTATAATAAATTCAGCCATGATAAAATCCATCGCCACTAGGACTGCAAGGACATGCGCCGCCCCCATTGACAGCAATGTAGTACACGTGGGTTCTGGCGAAAAAATGAACGTCTGCTGCGGAACTCTGCAGGGTGCACTGCATAGCAAAATCCCATTGAAGAGATTGGGAGGCTGCTGCACCAGAAATGCTTTAGTGTGAAAACAAACAAACAAACCTCTTCTTACCAGTCTATTCCATACTGCATCCAGCACCTCTACACTGATCATCCCTACCAGCCTAGTTGACATGTTTTACAATGTCAACAAAACAGCCGATCTCAGCAAAAGAGGACATGAAACCCTGAGGCTATGTTCACATGCCAGAATTTCTGTGTGGAATTCTGCATTTGAATTCAATGGGATTCTGCTGCGCTGTGCACATAGCAGGATTTTCACGCCAGAAATTCAAATTCCAGTGTCCTCAGAATGAATGGACATGTGTAAGGATCCGGACTGGTAGCAGGAAGCGGTACTGGTAGTGGATCCTCTGTGTCAGTGAGGAATTGGCCTGGACCGTACCGGAGGATCGGTTCTAATTAGTTACCGGTATTCACCAGAGCCCGCTGCAAAGCGGGATGGTCTTGCTGTGGTGGTAACTACCAGGTTGTGTCCCCCGGTAGCGGCTCAACCTCACTGACTGCTGAGACAGGCGAAGCACAGAAGGGACAGGCATAGGCGTAGTCAGACGTAGCAAAAGGTCTGGGCAGGCAGCATGGGTTCGGAGGCGGTAGTCGTTAGCAACGGGTTCAGCAACGAGCAAGGAATACACAATAAATGCTTTCTCTTGGTCACTGAGGCAACACAAAGATCCGGCAAGGGCAGGAAGGGGCAGGGTACATTTATAGGAGCAGAGGACATTGGATTGGGCCAGGCACCAATCAATGGTGCACTGGCCCTTTAAATTTTACACAGCCGGCGCGCGCATGACCTATAGAGCAGGGACGCGCGTGCCGGGAACCACATGACAGGGGAGCAGAGGAGAGAGCCGGAGCGGGTGCCGGTAAGTAAAGATGGGCCGCGGGCCGCGCGCGGGGACAGCCCGCAGCACGGACCGCATCCCTGCCGGCGACAGAAGCAAAGTGTCCCTGGTCAGAGAGTCTGACCGGGGCACTCAGCGGGGACAAACGTGGTGAGCGCTCCGGTCCAAGATCCGAGGACGGAGCACTCAGCGTTACAACATGTCTATTCTTTCTGCGGACTCCGCATGGAATACATTACTGTCTATGAGACGGCACATTTCCAGTGGTCCTAGGGTCGGCATGTTATGCCTGCGCTCTGCATTCAGGGGCAATGTCCACACAGATTTTCTGTACGGACATTGCCTTGTGAACATAGCCTGAGATTTTGGATTGGCTGTAATAGTGACATGAGTATACAGGCACTTTATCTCTGCAGCCAAGTAAACAAAGCTGACAAGGAAGATCACAGCAGTGGCGCTAGACAGCGAGGATTAAACAGGTAGTAATTGGGACAGGAATAAAACTGGATGAAGAACAGCACGGAATGGATGGAAGGGACCACCACCAAAACAACTATGAACCATCTGCAGAATAATCTCACACTAAAGATTGTAGGGAGATGACTGAACACCTCAAGGACCATGAGGTCATAAAGTATGGTGGTTAACCAAAAAGTAGCCAGATGGGTGACTTCTTGGAAAATAATCTGCATATCAGGAAAAATACTACAACCAGTACCAGATCCAATCCATGCTGAAGAAAGATCTTGAGAAAAAAATGGAGTTAGGAGTCATGTAATGGAAGAAGAACTTCTAGTCCTGTAGAAAATATCAGATGGAGAAAGATCGCTGGTCTTCAACATGGTAGCTGGTGATGGGCTTAACCCTTGGTAAAATGGATGTCCTTGGGAGACAGATGCCAGGAAATGTCATATAAAAAGTGATAATGTGAGCAAGCCATGCCCGATAAGGCTAGCCAGAACTAACTACAAGAGTGATCAATAGAACAAGGTGGAGGATGAGTTTATATTCACCTTAGACCAGAAGTCTTCAGCATGGAAAACTTGCTATGAGTATGCTGCCAGCAGAGAGTGGGCCACGGATAGTCAGAATGTGGCTCTTAATCCACAATAGGATTCTGGTTAACATTGGGAACTTCAGGCCCCCTAACGGTTAAAGACATGGACATGGTGGCAATGGTTTCTTCGATAAGATATTCCCCTAGCAGGGGAGTCTGGACAGGGGTGGCTCTGTGAAATAGTTGGGAGGAAAAAAAAAAAAAAAAGAATAAATATATATATATATATATATATATATATATATATATATATATATATATATCTATATTATATATATTGTGGCAGTGTGGCAAGGAAGGGTGCATTTCCTTGGCTCACCCTGCAGAAGCTCTGACCTGCTTCTTAAGTAATGAGGCAGGAGGGAAGGGAGGTGTATATGAGATGGAGACTCAGTGTAATGTGGGCTCTTCCTAGGAGACAGCATGTGGGCTGTAAGGAAGAGACAGAGCCTCCTGAGGAGTACACAGCCCGAGCTATGAGGGTCTCAAAGAGACTGCCATGAATTGTGAGAAGAAGGTTGCAGGGGACATATGTTTAACCGGCTGAGGAAAGCTCAGCGGTTGTTAGTCAGGACAAGCTGATCTGTTTAGTCAGTGACCAGACGGTCTAGGATTTTGTTTTGTTCCTGTTTTTTTTATTTCTTTCCCTGCAACCTGTCTAATAAAACTGGCAAGGCGCCAGATTTGCATTATAAGCGTTTGTTTGCTGGTTTATTGAGAAGAATTGCATCCTGTGGCGTGGTCCAGGACGATCCCAGAGCTAATCCCCAAGACGGATCGTCACAATATATATATATATATATATATATATATATATATATATATATATATATATATAATTTTTTTTTTTTTTCTGTTGCAATAATTTGAATTTATATAAATCACAATGTTCCCCTAAAACCTTAAAAAAGGCACACTGCAATTGCAAAAATGTATCCAAATGCTACAAAGCAGATGTACACCTTTAATAAGACTTGGGCAAATAAAGCATTATGGCTTCACATGTTCAAGACAAGGAGGGTCAATGCAGTTACAGTCTATAAGTGGTCACCAATCATTTCATCTGTTTTAAAAGAAAATGATCATCCATGTCAGAAGAACAGACCGCCACACTAGGAAGAACGTATAGAGATTTGCAAGTCTCCAACCTGTTAAAGTTAGTACCATATATATATATAATTCTACATTTGTTTATTGGAATAAGGCAAAAGAGACCCATAAGGGAAATGAAGTTTAAATGCAACTCGTGGTCGCACATACAGTGGTTTATACATCATGTATTTACAGAGTACCAACACAAATTGCAATACAGTTCTCATATGTGCATCTTTTATAGGGGAAGCACATTGAAACAAGTGGCAAGCCTGAAATATCACGCAATTCATTGTAAAGGCATATTCCGTCAGTGCAGCATAAACTGCTACATGTATGGACACTCTAACTACCAGGTCAGACCAGGGGCGGATCCAGAGTCGAGTCTCGGGAGGGGCACTATTAGAGTATTTTGTGTTGGCGGCCAAAAAAAAAGGTGTTACTTACAAAACTTACAATATTATTAAATGTATCATACAGTCCTAACCTTGTTTAAGACTCTTAGGCCGTGTTCACATGTCAGAATAATTATCAAATATACCAATTGCCACAGAATGGGAAAGTGCTAAAGAAGTTTTTACCATTTAAAACTACAGCTCCCAGTATGACCTAAGCAGTGCTAAGGGGATGCTGGGAGTTGTTGTTTCACCCATCATTACTGCAGAACTTCTTCAGTGACTACAGCTCTGATGGGAAACACACAGGAGGATACAGAATGATATCAGTGACTACAGGTGACGTCTTCTCTATAGTCTTTCCTTATCTAATTCAGATGTACATACCTCTGGGACTTGTTTCAGCTAAATGTTCTCTCTGCAGAACTTGATGCCCAGACGTCTCCTCACTATGTCAGCAGATTCTGATCCTCTATATGAAAACAATAATTATTATAATACTGCCAGACACTGTATTCTTCGAATATAATACTGGCACATACCTTCTGAATATAATTCTGCCACATTGTACCTCCTGAATATACAACACACTGTACCCTCTGAATATAATACCGCCACACACCGTACCCTCTGAATATAGTACTATCACACACTGTACCCTCTGAATATAATACTACCACACACTGCGCCATCTAAATATAATACTATCACACACTGTGCCCTCTGAATATAACACTACCACACACTGTGCCCTCTGAATATAACACTACCACACACTGTGCCCTCTAAATTTAATACTAGCAAACACTGCACTCTCTGAATATTATTCTACCACACACTGCACTCTCTGAATATAATACTACCACACTGTGCCCTCTAAATGTAATACTACCACACACTGCACTCTCTGAATATAATACTACCACACACTGTACCCTCTGTATATAATACTACCAAACACTGCACTCTATGAATATAATACTACCACACAGTGCATTCTCTGAATATAATACTACCACACACTGTGCCCTCTAAATTTAATACTACCACACACTGCACTCTCTGAATAGAATACTACCACACACTGTACCCTCTGTATATAATACTACCACACACTGCACTCTCTGAATATAATACTACCACACACTGTACCCTCTAAATTTAATACTACCACACACTGCACTCTCTGAATATAACTTGCTGTGCAGTGCACCCTCTGAATAAAATACCCAAATGTATTGTGGCCCATAAAAAAACGTACCACCCCAGAAATTCCTCATAATCTACAATATACTTATGAAATGCAGAACACTCTGTGACTTCACATATAGTAATAATGCCCCATCTTGTGCCCCTACATATAATAATTATGACCCGTCCTGTTCCCCCCACATAATAATGCCCTGTGCCCCTAACATATATTGCCCCCTGTGCTGTGCCCTTCACATATAATTCCCCGTTCTTTGCCCCTCACATATAATGCCCCCATCATGCGTCCCTCACATATAATGCCCCCTGTGCTGTGCCCCTCACATATAATGCCCCCCGTGCTGTGCCCCTCACATATAATGTCCCCTGTGCTGTTCCCCTCACATATAATGCCCCTTGTGCTGTGCCCCTCACATATAATGCCCCTCACATATAATGCTCCTGTCATATGCCCCACACACATATAATGCCCCCTGTGCTGTGCCCTTCACATATAATGCCCCCGTTCTTTGCCCCTCACATATAATGCCCCCATCATGCACCCCTCATATATAATGCCCCGTGCTGTGCCCTTCGCATATAATGCCCCTGTTCTTTGCCCCTCACATATAATGCCCCCATCATGCGCCCCTCACATATAATGCCCCCTGTCCTGTCCAGTGAGGGGGCATTATATGTGAGGGGCACAGCACAGGGGGCATTATATGTTTGGGGCACATGACAGGAGCATTATATGTGAGGGGCACAGGACAGGGGGCATTATATGTGAGGGGCGCATGATGGCGCTTTATATATGAGGGGCACATGATGGGGGCATAATATATGAGGGGCGCATGATGGGGGCATTATTTGTGAGGGGCACAGCACAGGGGGCATTATATGTGTGGGGCACAGCACAGGGGGCATTATATGTGATGGGCACAGAACAAGGGGCATTATATGTGTGGGGCACAGCACGGGCATTATATGTGAGGGGAACAGCACAGGGGACATTATGTGTGGGGCACAGCACAGGGGGCATTATATGTGTTGGGTACAGCACAGGGGGCATTATATGTGTGGGGCACAGCCCAGGGGGAATTATGTGTGGGGCACAGCACAGGGGGCATTATATCATATAATGCCCCCTGTGCTGTGCTGTGCCCCACACATATAATACCCCCTGTGCTGTGCCCCCCACGCATATCATTTATATGTGTGGGCACAGCACAGGGGGCATTATATGTGTGGGGCACAGCACAGGGGGTATTATATCATATAACGCCCCCTGTGCTGTGCCCCACACATAATGCCCCCTGTGCTGTGCCCCACACATATAATGCCCCCTGTAAGGAGATCTGATCTTATCTAAGTACCCCTGGTACCGAACTTCGGTGGTTAGCTTGATTTAAGTCTTTATCTGGATCCAGGAGAATGAATCTACCAGAAATAACACGTAACAACAGTTTGTCTGGTCAAATTCACTCTAGTTTATTCAGTAGTCCGTAAGCACATAATATAGGGGGGGGGTTGCACCCCTCCTTCCGTCACTCAAATATTTGGTATAATCTCTAGCCTATAATATTAGGTATACGGAGGTTTCTGAGAGAATTCATGGGAGAGACAGATGATCGAGAAAGCCATAACACATGTAAGAATAGGAAGTGCTTATATGGTTAATTAACCTTTGCGGCTACATTCCCAGCAAGAGATAACATTAAATGCTGACAGGATAAAGACACTGTGTGATGGATACATACAATACAGTAACCCCTTCAATCCCCTCTTAGAGCCTTATATTATTTTATACTATACGGTTCTCCTTTTTTACCTTCCTTTCTCTGTAGAGTTTTAAGTATTGCATGTATCCACTGGGTGTAGTGTCTTCATTAGCCAATGAGGGCGTGGCCTGGTAAAATGTGGCCGTGGCATTGGCGACTCCCTTTTCTAGCAACCTCCTAATACATGGTATCACACATAGAGAAAATGCAGCAATAACTATAATGATTACAAAAATTATAATGGCTAATAGTGTTAACCCCTTAAGGACTGAGCCCTTTTTCACCTTAAGGACTCAGCCATTTTTTGCAAATCTGACCACTGTCACTTTAAACATTAATAACTCTGGGATGCTTTTAGTTATCATTCTGATTCCGAGATAGTTTTTTCGTGACATATTCTACTTTAACGTAGTGGTAAAATTTTTTGGTAACTTGCATCCTTTCTTGGTGAAAAATCCCAAGATTTGATGAAAAATTTGAAAATTTTGCATTTTTCTAACTTTGAAGCTCTCTGCTTGTAAGGAAAATGGATATTCAAAATAATTTTTTTTTTATTCACATATACAATATGTCTACTTTATATTTGCATCATAAAATTGATGAGTTTTTACTTTTGGAAGACACCAGAGGGCTTCAAAGTTCCGCAGCAATTTTCCAATTTTTCACAAAATTTTGAAACTCGCTTTTTTTCAGGGACCAGTTCAGGTTTGAAGTGGATTTGAAGGGTCTTCATATTAGAAATACCCCATAAATGACCCCATTATAAAAACTGCACCCCCGAAAGTATTCAAAATGACATTCAGTAAGCGTTTTAACCCTTTACGGGTTTCACAGGAATAGCAGCAAAGTGAAGGAGAAAATACACAATCTTCATTTTTTACACTCGCTTGTTCTTGTAGACCCAATTTTTGAATTTTTACAAGGGGTAAAAAGGAGAAAATTTTTACTTGTATTTGAAACCCAATTTCTCTCGAGTAAGGACATACCTCATATGTCCATGTTAATTGTTCAGCGGGCGCAGTAGAGGGCTCAGAAGGGAAGGAGCGTCAAATGGTTTTTGGGGGGCATGTCACCTTTAGGAAGCCCCTATGGTGCCAGAACTGCAAAAAACCCCACATGGCATACCATTTTGGAAACTAGACCCCTCGGGGAACGTAACAAGGGGTAATGTGAACCTTAATACCCCACAGGTGATTCACGACTTTTGCATATGTAAAAAAAAATAAAAAATTTTTTACCTAAAATGCTTGGTTTCCCTAAAGTTTTACATTTTAAAAAAGGGTAATAGCAGAAAATACACCCCAAAATTTGAAGCCCAATTTCTCCCGATTCAGAAAACACCCCATATGGGGGTGAAAAAGTGCTCTGTTGGCGCACTACAGGTCTCAGAAGAGAAGGAGTCACATTTGGCTTTTTGAAAGCAAATTTTGTTCTGGGGGCATGCCTCATTTAGGAAGTCCCTATGGTGCCAGGACAGCAAAAAAAAAAACACATGGCATACCATTTTGGAAACTAGACCCCTCGGGGAACGTAACAAGGGGTAAAGTGAACCTTAATACCCTACAGGTGTTTCACGACTTTTGCATATGTAAAAAAAAAATAAAAAAATTTACCTAAAATGCTTGGTTTCCCAAAAAATTTACATTTATACAAAGGGTTAAAGCAGAAATTACCCCCCAAAATTTGAAGCCCAATTTCTCCCGATTCAGAAAACACCCCATATGGGGGTGAAAAGTGCTCTGTTGGCGCACTACAGGTCTCAGAAGAGAAGGAGTCACATTTGGCTTTTTGAAAGCAAATTTTGCTCTGGGGGCATGCCGCATTTAGGAAGCCCCTATGGTGCCAGGACCGCAAAAAATACCCACATGGCATACCATTTTGGAAACTAGAGCCCTCGGGGAATGTAACAAGGGGTTAAGTGAACCTTAATACCCCACAGGCGTTTCACGACTATTGCATATGTAAAAATGCTAATGCTTCTTTTCCCAAAAACTTTACATTTTTAAAAAGGGTAAAAGCAGAAAATACCCCCCAAAATTTAAAGCCCAATTTCTCCCGAGTACGGCGATACCCTATATGTGACCCTTAACTGTTGCCTTGAAATACGACAGGGCTCCAAAGTGAGAGCGCCATGCGCATTTGAGGCCTAAATTAGGGATTGCATAGGGGTGGACATAGGGGTATTCTACGCCAGTGATTCCCAAACAGGGTGCCTCCAGCTGTTGCAAAACTCCCAGCATGCCTGGACAGTCAACGGCTGTCCGACAATACTGGGAGTTGTTGTTTTGCAACAGCTGGAGGCTCCGTTTTGGAAACCATGGCGTACCAGATGTTTTTCATTTTTATTGGGGTGGGGAGGGGGGCTGTGTAGGGGTATGTGTATATGTAGTGTTTTTTACTTTTTATTTTATTGTGTGTTAGTGTAGTGTAGTGTTTTTAGGGTACAGTCGCACGGGCGGGGGTTCACAGTAGTTTCTCGCTGGCAGTTTGAGCTGTTGCAGAAAATTTGCTGCAGCTCAAACTTGCAGCCCGATACCTACTGTAAGCCTCCGCCCATGTGAGTGTACCCTGTACATTCACATTGGGGGGGACATCCAGCTGTTGCATAACTACAACTCCCAGCATGCGCTGACAGACTGTACATGCTGAAAGTTTTAGTTTTGCAACAGCTGTAGGCACACTGGTTATGTATCACGGAGTTTGTGACCTTACTCAGTGTTTCAAAACCAGTGTGCCTCCAGCTGTTGCAAAACTACAACTCCCAGCATGTACGGTGCATGGTGTAAGGTGACTGCTGGGAGTTGTAGTTTGCAACAGCTGGAGGCACACCGGTCGTGAAACACTGAGTTAGGTAAAAAAAAACACTCTAAGTTTCACAACCAGTGTGCCTTCAGCTGTTGCAAAACTACAACTCTCAGCAGTCACCGACAGCCAACGGGCATGCTGGGAGTTGTAGTTATGCAACCAGCAGATGCACCACTACAACTCTCAGCATGCACTTTAGCTGTTTGTGCAAGCTGGGAGTTGTAGTTATACAACAGCTGAAGGTACACTTTTCCATAGACAAAATGTGCCTCCAGCTGTTGCAAAACCATAAGTCCCAGCATGCCCATAAGGGAATGCTGGGAGTTGTGGTGGTCTGCCTCCTGCTGTTGCATAACTACAGCTCCCAGCATGCCCTTTTTGCATGCTGGTAGCTGTTGCTAAGCAACAGCAGGAGGCTGTAACTCACCTCCTGCTGCTGCTCCGTCGCAGGCTGTCCCTCGCCGCCGCCGTCGCTCCTGGGGCCCCGATCCCAACATGGACGCCGGAGATTGGGGTCCCCAGCACCCGGGGTCGTCTTCCCGCACCCGCTCACGCCCTCCGGAAGAGGGGCGGAGCGGGTGCGGGAGTGACGCCCGCAGCAGGCGCCCTGATTGGTCGGCCGGTAATCCGGCCGACGAATCAGGGCGATCGTGAGGTGGCACCAGTGCCACCTCACCCCTGCAGGCTCTGGCTGTTCGGGGCCGTCAGAGACGGCCCCGAACAGCCAGTAATTCCGGGTCACCGGGTCACTGGAGACCGATTGACCCGGAATCGCCGCAGATCGCTGGACTGAATTGTCCCCCCTGGGCGATATGCCGGGATGCCTGCTGAACGATTTCAGCAGGCATCCGGCTCCGGTCCCCAACCGGCTAGCGGTGGGGGCCGGAATTCCCACGGGCGTATGGATACGCCCTGCGTCCTTAAGGACTCGGGATGCAGGGCGTATCCATACGCCCTGCGTCCTTAAGAGGTTAATGCATGTTTCCAGTTAGTAAACCATCCAAAATATTGATCCCAGGGATCTGTAATACCTGAGTTCTTTTTTAGTTCGGCAGACAGGTCCTCTAACTTTTGTATTGCAATAGTTACTTTACCATTGGGACCAGTGTTGTTAGGTATGAAGGTGCAGCATGTTGTAGGATCCACAAGCACTTTGCACACCCCACCTTTTTCTGCCAGAATCATATCTAAGACCATTCTGTTCTGAAATGTCATAATGGAATCAGCTTGGAGCTGCTCTGCAACACCTCGTAACGCATCCCTTGTGTAGTTTACAAACCTTTGTTGTTTATAGTAAATGTAATTAATCCAGTCTACATTTTTGTTCACAGTGATTATAGAAAGAATAGATTCAAAGCCCGCAGCTACTTGATTCCTGGCATTGAACTCATCAGGGACCCCTCTTGGGACCCCTATCGTGTCTATGTATACATGTGGATGGACGCTACCTGCAGGTGTTGACCTCTTTATCCTTTTTGTGGCAGAGTTTACGTGTTCTCCCCCTTCTGCGAATATGTGAATGTTCATAATGGCTTTAGCTAGAACACACTCTCCTTTCCACTTGCCCTCTAGATTGAACCTTATTTTACCATCGCCACAGATCCAGTAAATGTCACCTATTGAAAAAACTTGGTTCTGAGTGAGTGACACTTCTACAGAGCTATAACTAGCACAATATCCCTTTGTAAAGTTCTTTCTATTGACACCTTCCTTTTCTCCCCTATAGCATATGTAATTCCCTGGGTATATGTGTATACCTGCCCCTGAGTGTGGGGTCTCTGTTAGCAAAGGGTATTTCATTTTCAAGGTTCCGCAATCAGTGTCATTATTAGAAATTAACTGCCAGAACTCATGGAGACTTTCGCTTAGTTGGGGGTCAGGGCTGTCTGCCCCCGTTTGTACCCCTTCTTCGCCTAGTTGGGGGTCAGGGCTGTCTGCCCCCGTTTGTACCCCTTTTCCGCCTTTTTCGAGGTCAAGGCTGTCTGCCTCTGTTAGTACCTCTCTTTTCTTTAACAGCTTGATCCTTGTGGTGTGGATCCAGGTGGGTGACTGCTCAGTGAGGACCGCTATTTTGGTGATGGTGACTACCTCGGTGGGTTGTCCGTAGATGAAGCTCCCCGGCTTCTTTCCCTTCTGGAGGGCCTTGACAATCACCTGGTCTCCTACCCGGAATGGGTGAGTTGGTTCCTGTGGAAGAGAGGGAGATTTACAAGCAACTTTTTCTTCAGTTTTACTGAGGACCTTGCAAAGTTTCTACTTACTTGGATCGAGACGCTGTCAGTGCCCTCGGATCAGCCAGAGGATAAAACAGATATCCCTCATACGGATCCGGGGATGACTTTCTTGATCCCGGACGAGCCCCCAGATTGTAAGGAGATCTGATCTTATCTAAGTACCCCTGGTACCGAACTTCGGTGGTTAGCTTGATTTAAGTCTTTATCTGGATCCAGGAGAATGAATCTACCAGAAATAACACGTAACAACAGTTTGTCTGGTCAAATTCACTCTAGTTTATTCAGTAGTCCGTAAGCACATAATATAGGGGGGGGGGGGGGTTGCACCCCTCCTTCCGTCACTCAAATATTTGGTATAATCTCTAGCCTATAATATTAGGTATACGGAGGTTTCTGAGAGAATTCATGGGAGAGACAGATGATCGAGAAAGCCATAACACATGTAAGAATAGGAAGTCCTAATATGGTTAATTAACCTTCGCGGCTACATTCCTAGCAAAGAGATAACATTAAATGCTGACAGGATAAAGACACTGTGTGATGGATGCATACAATACAGTAACCCCTTCACCCCCTGTGCTGTGCCCCACACATATAATGCCCCATGTGCTGTGCCCACACATATAAATGATATGTGTGGGGGTCACAGCACAGGGGTATTATATGTGTGGGGCACAGCACAGGGGGTATTATATGTGTGGGGCACAGCACAGGGGGCATTATATGTGAGGGGCACAGCACAGGGGGCCCCCCTGTCATGTGCTCTTAACATATAGTGCCCCCAGTGCTTTGCCCTGCAGCACCTCACATTAAAAATTCCCCTTTCTCTCCCCCACCCCTAAGTTTTTAAATCCCCCTCCCCCTCCGATACAGTGCCCATAACAGTGGCAGATATTCTGTCTCCCAAATCCCCTGGGCCCTGAGCATACTCTTCTTACTTACTGTATGCTGGCCGCGGGGACGGGATTTCCGGGCGCCGGCGCGATCATCCTAAGAAAGTATTTCAAGTTTGGATGTTATCTTGTGTGTTATGCCATGACTAAGGACCTGAAATGGTCCGAAACGCCTCGTCTTCTGCCTGATGCAAGTTTGTATCCGCTGATCCTACAATAAAGTACCTGTGGTTTTACCGCACTTGGCACTGGATATTCCTTAATCACATGACACTTGTTTAATCACATGTCAACGGTTCTTAAAGACATAACACTTTTATATAGAATACACAGCATAAAGATAACTGTACAAGGGGAACAGGTGCAGGGGGCCCAGGGGACACTGCAGGGAGGCTGCCTGACAGGGCAGCTAGGGTACAGGGGTACAACTCCTGTACCGGGCCACCACAATTTCACCCATACATAATTCATTATTGGTTTAGTAGTCCATTTTGTGATAAAATGAAGGACATGGAGCTCTGCAATAAAAAAGGCCTTTGTAAATAAAAAAAAAAAAATAAAAGAGTTTTGGCTCCTAGAAGGCAAGGATAAAGAAAAACAATCATATTATAATGTTCTGGTCTTCAACAGGTTAAATCTGCATTCCTGGAGAATAAATGATCTAAGGCCAGTAGCTAGCATTAGCAATTTCATAACAAGACCAACAAAATGGCTGCCGTTTGCTTTGATATCCTTGGCAAGACATGACATCACAAAACCAACACTGTGTGACATCACAATGATGTACTTGTATAAAAGAAGGAGACACAGCTGGAGCTGCTGAGTTGTGGCTGAAGAGGCTGAAGATTTAGCTGAAGAAAGAAGCTGCTGAAGATACAGATGGAGAAAGCGGGATCCCTTTTAAGGGGGATCTATTGAATAGTGTCTAAGTATCACTGTATCGTATAGAGTAGAAGTATCATTGCATTGTATTGTATAGAGATGAATAATTATCATTGTATTGTATAGAGATGTATAAGTACCATTGTGTTGTATAGAGATGGTAATAGTCACACTCAGCAGCAGGAGGCAGACGATAGACGTGATCCAGGGTTATGTCCGATCGCCACTTGTGGGGTCAGGAAGGAATTATTTTTTCCCCTGAGATTGAAATCTCCGGGGTTTTTCTTCGCCTTCCTCTGGATTACCCGGCGGTGGCTCTTCTTCAGGTTTACTCTGTACTGGACCCGAGAAAGAGTCACAAGCTGCATTATTTAATAGAATATGAAACCTCTGCCTACTGCTAAGGACACTCTTAAAAGGGCATTAGTAGCTGTGGCCACCACCTGATTTACTACTATTTGTAACTGGACTGGCCTCTGTTTTGGGGTACATGTCCAGGTGCAATGTAGCTAATGCCCCTGTAAGATCGCCCTAATAAAAATATAATTAAAAAGTGCAAATAAAGCTCTTTAATAAAAACGTGCATAAAAGATAAAAAGTGTTTCTGGTGTCATTTGTTCTAGAATTGTTCCATAGTGATCTGGGCTTGGTGGTGTCTCACAATCTCCCTCGGCCCAGTGGGTTGAAATGAGTGTCAGAAATGAGTGTAAACTATGCCAGAAATCTACTCCAGCGCATAGATGAGTACATTTCAGAGCGTGGAATGGGGTCAATAAAAGATGCATCGAATTTAGGATCTGTACCCCTTTATAAAATGGGTGCATCCCAATTTGGTGTACTTGTTCTTTAGGACTGGAGTTTTAAACTTCTGTCATAATAAATTCAGCCACGATAAAATCCATCGCCACTAGGACTGGAAGGACATGCGCCACCACCATTGACAGCAATGTAGTACACGTGGGTTCTGGCGAAAAAATGAACGTCTGCTGCGGAACTCTGCAGGGTGCACTGCATAGAAAAATCCCATTGAAGAGATTGGGAGGCTGCTGCACCAGAAATGCTTTAGTGTGAAAACAAACAAACAAACCTCTACTTACCAGTTTATTCCATACTGCATCCAGCACCTCTACACTCAGGCCCGTCGCTACAGGACAGGCAAACCAAGCAATTGCTTGGGGCCCCGAGCTGGCTGGGGGCCCCCGAGCACAGCCAGTGCTTGCCTGTCCTGCAGGGCCGGACTGGGGATGAAAACCAGCACTGGAAATTACTGTATACCAGCCCCACAGCATTGTGTCATTGTGACGGTAAACGGCCACCGAGCACAGGCGTATCACTTTGCGTGGCTATATATATATATATATATATATATATATATATATCAAAGAAGGGATACACCAATACTTTGCCAAATGTTTCAATAAAGTGGTGTCAGCGTCCAAGACCCAATCATAGGCCACCACAAATTCAAAAAGTAGAATGGCACAACACTCCCTTATAATCAGGGCTGGTTTTAGGCTTAGCGTGGCCCTAGGCAAAATCAAAAGTGGGGCCCCAAAAGTCGTAGTAGTGCACTAACCAGATTTGAACATTTTTGGTCACTTCAAATACTATAAAAAAAATATCTAAAAGCTATTGAAAAGTCCCATCAAATAAAAATGGTACCAATAAAAACTACAAATCACAGCACAAAAAATGACCTTCATACATCCCCATATACAGAAAAATAAGTTATAGGGATCAAAATAGTACAATTTTATATTTTTGTATAGTTCTCCCCACATTAGGTAAAGAGTATAGCTCCCCCACATTAGGTTGGCAGTATAGTTCCCCACATTAGGTGCAGTATAGTCCCCCACATTAGGTGCAGTATAGTCCCCCACATTAGGTGCAGTATAGTTCCCCCACATTAGGTGCAGTATAGTCTCCCACATTAGGTGCAGTATAGTTCCCCCACATAAGGTGCAGTATAGTTCCCCCATATAAGGTGCAGTATGGTCCCCCACATTAGGTGCAGTATAGTTCCCCCACATTAGGTTGGCTGTATAGTACCCCCACATTAGGTGCAGTATAGTTCTCCCCACATTAGGTGCAGTATAGTTCCCCCACATTAGGTGCAGTATAGTTCCCCCACATTAGGTGCAGTATAGTTCCCCCACATTAGGTACCGTATAGTTCTCCCCACATTAGGTGCAGTATAGTCACCCACATTAGGTGCAGTATAGTTCTCCCCACATTAGTTGCAGTATAGTTCTCCCCAAATTAGGTGCAGTATAGTCCCCCACATTAGGTGCAGTATAGTCCCACACATTAGGTGCAGTATTGTTCTCCACATTAGGTGCAGTATAGCTCTCCAAATTAGCTGCAGTATAGCTCCCCACATTAGGTTGGCAGTATAGTTCCCCCACATTAGGTGCAGTATATAGTCCACCCCCCTCATTAGGTGCAGTATAGTTCCCCCGCATTAGGTTCAGTATAGTTCCCCACATTAGTTGCAGTATAGTTCCCCACATTAGGGGCAGTACAGTCCCACACATTAGGTGCAGTATAGTTTCCCACATTAGGTGCAGTATAGTTTCCCCACATTAGGTGCAGTATAGTTCTCCCCACATTAGGTGCAGTATAGTCCCCCACATTAGGTGCAGTATAGTCCCCCACATTAGGTGCAGTATAGATCTCCACATTAGGTGCAGTATAGTTCTCCCCACATTAGGTGCAGTATAGTCCCCCACATTAGGTGCAGTATAGTTCTCCACATTAGGTGCAGTACAGTTCCCTCCACATTAGGTGCAGTATAGCTCCCCACATTAGGTTGGCAGTATAGTTCCCCCACATTAGGTGCAGTATATAGTCCCCCCCCCCTCATTAGGTGCAGTATAGTTCCCCCACATTAGGTTCAGTATAGTTCCCCACATTAGGTGCAGTATAGTTCCCCACATTAGGGGCAGTACAGTCGCACACATTAGGTGCAGTATAGTTTCCCACATTAGGTGAAGTATAGTTCCCCCACATTAGGTGCAGTATAGTTCTCCCCACATTAGGTGCAGTATAGTTCTCCCCACATTAGGTGCAGTATAGTCCCCCACATTAGGTGCAGTATAGTCCCCCACATTAGGTACAGTATAGTCCCCCACATTAGGTGCAGTATAGTTCTCCCCACATTAGGTGCAGTATAGTTCTCCCCACATTAGGTGCAGTATAGTCCCCCACATTAGGTGCAGTATGGTCCCCCACATGAGGTGCAGTATAGATCTCCACATTAGGTGCAGTATAGTTCTCCCCACATTAGGTGCAGTATAGTCCCCCACATTAGGTGCAGTATAGTTCTCCACATTAGGTGCAGTACAGTTCCCTCCACATTAGGTGCAGTATAGCTCCCCACATTAGGTTGGCAGTATAGTTTCCCCACATTAGGTGCAGTATATAGTCCCCCCCTCCTCATTAGGTGCAGTATAGTTCCCCCACATTAGGTTCAGTATAGTTCCCCACATTAGGTGCAGTATAGTTCCCCACATTAGGGGCAGTACAGTCGCACACATTAGGTGCAGTATAGTTTCCCACATTAGGTGCAGTATAGTTCCCCCACATTAGGTGCAGTATAGTTCTCCCCACATTAGGTGCAGTATAGTTCTCCCCACATTAGGTGCAGTATAGTCCCCCACATTAGGTGCAGTATAGTCCCCCACATTAGGTGCAGAATAGTCCCCCACATTAGGTGCAGTATAGTTCTCCCCACATTAGGTGCAGTATAGTTCTCCCCACATTAGGTGCAGTATAGTCCCCCACATTAGGTGCAGTATAGTCCCCCACATTAGGTGCAGTATAGTTCCCCACATTAGGTGCAGTATAGTTCTCCACATTAGGTGCAGTATAGCTCTCCACATTAGGTGCAGTGTAGTTCCCCATATTAGGTGCAGTATAGTCCCACACATTAGGTGCAGTATAGTTTCCCACAGTAGGTGCAGTATAGTTCCCCCACATTAGGTGCAGTATACCTCTCCACATTAGGTGCAGTATAGTTCTCCACATTAGGTGCAGTATAGTTCCCCCACATTAGGTGCAGTATAGTTCCCCCACATTAGGTTGGCAGTATAGTTCCCCACATTAGGTGCAGTATAGTTCCCCACATTAGGTGCAGTATACAGTAGTTCCCCCACATTATGTGCAGTATACAGTAGTTCCCCCACATTAGGTGCAGTATAATTCCCCACATTAGGTGCAGTATACAGTAGTTCCCCACATTAGGTGCAGTATACAGTAGTTTTCCCACATTATGTGCAGTATACAGTAGTTCCCCCACATTACATGCAGTATAATTCCCCACATTAGGTGCAGTATACAGTTCTCCCACATTAGGTGCAGTATACAGTAGTTCCCCCACATTAGGTGTAGTATAATTCCCCACATTAGGTGCAGTATACAGTAGTTCCCCACATTAGGTGCAGTGTACAGTAGTTCCCCCACATTAGGTGCAGTGTACAGTAGTTCCCCCACATTAGGTGCAGTATACAGTAGTTCCCCACATTAGGTGCAGTATACAGTAGTTCCCACACATTAGGTGCAGTATACAGTAGTTCCCCCACATTAGGTGCAGTGTAGTTCCCCACATTAGGTGCAGTATATTTCCCCCACATTAGGTGCAGTACAGTTCCCCCACATTAGGTGCACTATAATTCCACCACATTAGGTGCACTATAGTTTCCCCACAGACATACAGCCTTCAGCCATATACAGTGTATGGCTGGAGGCTGTATGCCTGTTTACTGCCCCACTTAAGTATTCCGACCACCACTCCGGGGTCACGATCTACTGCTATGGCCTATGGGACATCCCGGTCACGATCTACTGCTATGGCCTATGGGCCATCCCGAGACGGAACACTGAAGATGACCTCAGGTCACTTACCATACCCACGCGTCCTCCTCACTGCTGCGCTCTGCTGTACTGTTGCTATGGGCGCACGCACGTGACGTCAGTGACGTCACTGCGTGCGCTTCCTCCCAATGGTCCCAGCGTTTTTAAAGTTAACGCGGGGCTGCTATGAGGTAAACGGGGCATCCTTGTGTCCTGAAAAGATTTTTCGGGACAGAGGGATGTCCCAAATGTGACGGGGGCCCCCTACGGGCACGGGGCATGGAGCTGGTCACTGTTTTAAAGTGGCCGCGGCCGGACTGCTAATCTTTAACAAGAAGCCAACCCTGCGGCCACTTTAAAACAGTTGCCCCACCCCCCCTACTGAGCAGGGGGATGGGGGCCTTAGGCAATTGCCTGGTTTGCCCTGCCCTAACGCCGGCCCTGCTTATAATGAAAAATGGCACCAATGTTTTAAAAAGGTTATATGTGAAAATCCGGTATATTGAGAGCAATATTACCAATAACGCCAGTATACAAGGAGGAAAATTATCACCATACATATTACCATGATACTGTTACTGACCAAATCCTGTATGTTGAGAGTAATATTACCAATAATACCAGTATACAAGGAGGAATATTATCCCCATACATATTACCATCATACTGTTACTAGCCAAATCCTGTATACTGAGACCAATATTACCAGTATACAAGGAGGAATATTATGCCCATACATATTACCGTCATACTGTTACTGACCAAATCCTGTGAACTGAGATTGAAATGATCAATATCAGTATAAAAGGGTCAAGTAATACCGCCACATCATGACCAGTATCACCGCAGAATGACTAATATCCCCACACTGCTACTGAAAAAAATCCACTAGACAAAGTCCAAGGTTAACTCCATACAGTAATCATATACAGATAAATACCAACACTACAAAGTTGCCCCCCTTCCCTTTCCCCTTCTTAGCTAAGTAAATGTTCAGCCTTAATATATTAGGTAGGTAGGCAGGCTTCTTCCCACTTCTACCTCCATTCCACATTAGGCTGCATTCACACCATGATTGTTACATACGGGACCGGATCCGATAGGGACATGTGAAAACCAGGCACTTCCGTATCTCAGCCCCCATCCCAGCCCCCATCTCATTCATTTGAATGAGCCAACCGGAGTCAAAAAGTGACTCCAGTCGGCTTATTTTTGCCCCATATCTGGTTTTGTGACCAGACTTAAAAACGTGGTATACTACAGTTTTAAGTACGGTCACAAATCTGGATACGGGGCAAAACTGAGCCGACTGGAGTCATTATCTGACTCCGGTCGGCTCATTCAAATGAGATGGGGTCCGGCTGAGATACGGGAGCGCCTGGTTTTCACATCTCCCAGCCAGATCCGGTATGTAACAATTGTGGTATGAATGCAGCCTTCGCTAGCTATACATCTCCCCCCACCCAGGGTAGAACTGGGGCTAAAAACCAACCCTGGAAAAATGATCATACCAGCCCCACAGCATTGTGTCATTGATGCAGCCGCCGGCTGCAGGGAAGGGACAGGGAAGCTTGACATTTGATTTGCCAGGCCTCCATAAGAAAGCTATGTTGTGGCAGAAATGTGGTATTAAGGCTATGTAAAATCCACTTGGGGAAGACAGTATAAAAAAAGAAAAAAACTCTCTTCCTTGCTCTTGCGCTACCGCCAGAATCACGAAATTCAGTTCCCAGTGTCCAGCGCTTCTGGGTTAGGTGACATTACACAGCTGCTCATTCAGTTATGGGCCGAAGCAATGTCCAGCCTCAGCCGCTGATTGGATGGCTAGCCATATGACGTCACCTAACCCGGAAGTGCCAGATACCAGGAACAGAATTCCAGTAGTAGTGCAGAAGCGAGGAATTTAACTGTATAGGGACTAGGGCTCCAAACTGTGGACTGCTAGTTGTTCCAAAAATGGTCTGGGCATGCTGGGAGTTGTAGTTTTGCTGGGAGTTTTAGTTAAGCAACAGCTGGAGGTCCACAGTTTGGAGACCATTGGCATAGGGAGAGATGCGTCACCCGCCCCGCTGGGACCAGCCCCAGGGACTAATTTCCGGGGTTTCAGCAGGATTTTCAAACTAAGATTACTCTGAATGACCGAGTATCTCAGTGTTTTTCCTAGTGTCCTGGTATCGTGATGCCTGCACCAGTTTTATGCTGCCCACTGTTTAGGCAGAATAAAACTGATAAAACATTCCCCTTAACTGTAGTTAAATATACATTTTTTTTTATTATTTTTCATTAACTAACAACTTAAATTGCAATAAAAGAAAACCAAAGTGCCCCTCTCTTACAAAGTAGTAACAGCAGGTCTTCTCTCCTTAGAGGCCACCCCCCACCCCACATAACAGCCCCCCACATAACAGGTATCCCCCTCTCCAGCCCCCCGCCCACATCACAGGTCCCCCCTCTCAAGCTCCCCCAACATCACAGGTCCCCCCCACATCACATGTCCCCCCTCTCCAGCACCCCACATCACATGTCCCCCCTCTCCAGCCCCCCACATCACATGTCCACCCTCTCCAGCACCCCACATTACAGGTCCCCCCTCTCCAGCCCCCCCCCCCCCCACATCACACACTACATAACAGGACTCCCATCCTTTCCCTTACATAGTAATAACATTAGGTCCCCTTTTCCTCTCACCCTGCATAGTAGATCTTCCCCCGAGCAGCTGCAGTCACTGTGCCGACAGGAGGAGGGGTCAGGAGCAGTGAGGAGGAAGAGAGTAGAGGTGAGTATACTGTCTGTACAGCTCCCAGTACAGACTCTGTAGCCCCCAGTCCTCCGGACCTCCACTCACTGTATCAGCTGTCAGGCGTCTCAGGACCTGTGTGTAATGCTGCAGCTGCCGAGCACGCAGGTCCTGACAGACTGATACAGTGATTTGTCGGGACTCAGGCAGCCTGTCCTCCAGACACTACCGGCCCAGAGGGCGCGCGGCCTAGCGGGAATTTTCCCGGTATCCCGCTAGGCCAGTCCAGCCCTGCCGTCCTGTAGCGATTAACAATCGTGCTCTTGGAGTTTGTTCTCCGGGCCCCAGGCACCCAGTCAAACAAGAGGGCCCCCAAATGTCTGACATTTTTTTAAATAAACTCATTTGCAGCTTTGGAGTTCTTCTCACCTCACCACAATCACGCTCCCCCCACCCCAGCTGCACTTGGTATCTTCCCTCAGCCCGGACTCTTCTCTCAGCCTTCTGCCGTCTTAGGAGGGGGAGGAGAGAGCTGTGAGGAAAGGAGACCACAGAGGCTGTACAATAAAACATGGGGCCTGACTACAGAAGGTGTCCCTGGATGTATATGTATTTGTGTATTAGCGTGTGTGTGGATATATATATATATATATATATATATATATATATATATATATACATATATATATATATGTGTGTGTGTGTGTGTGTACATATGTGTATGTCTATGTACTGTGCCTGTGTGTGTGTTACTACTGTGGATGACTATATGTAAAGTGCATGCGTGTATCCATACCAGTGTTTCCCAACCAGGGTGCCTCCAGTTGTTGCAAAACTACAACTCCTAGCATGCCCAGACAGCCAAAGGCTGTCTGGGCATGCTGGGAGTTGTAGTTTTGCAACCTCTGTAGGCATCCTGGTTGGGAAACACTGATCTATTCTATCTGTGTGTATGAAGCATGTACAGTACATAATGTGTACAGTATGTGTGTGTATGATGCATGTATAGTATGTAATGTGTACAGTATGTGTGTGATGCATGTACAGTATGTAATGTGTACAGTGTGTGTGTGTTGCATATACAGTATGTAAAGTGTACAGTGTGTGTGTGCATGATGCATGTACAGTATGTAATGTGTACAGTATGTGTGTATGAAGCATGTACAGTATGTAATATGTACAGCATGTGTGTGTATGATGCATGTACAGTATGTAATGTGTGCAGTGTGTGTGTATGATGCATGTACAGTATGTAATGTGTGCAGTATGTGTGTGTATGATGCATGTTCAGTATGTAATGTGTACAGTGTGTGTGTGTATGATGCATGTACAGTATGTAATGTGTACAGTGTGTGTGTATGATGCATGTACAGTATGTAATGTGTACAGTGTGTGTGTGTGTGTGTATGATGCATTTACAGTATGTAATGTGTACAGTGTGTGTATGATGCATGTACAGTATGTAATGTGTACAGTGTGTGTGTATGATGCATGTACAGTATGTAATGTGTACAGTGTGTGTGTATGATGCATGTACAGTATGTAATGTGTACAGTGTGTTGTGTGTGTATGAAGCATGCATGTACAGTATGTAATGTGTACAGTGTGTGTGTGTGTGTGTGTATGATGCATGTACAGTATGTAATGTGTACAGTGTGTGTATGATGCATGTACAGTATGTAATGTGTACAGTGTGTGTGTATGATGCATGTACAGTATGTAATGTGTACAGTGTGTGTATGATGCATGTACAGTATGTAATGTGTACAGTGTGTGTGTATGATGCATGTACAGTATGTAATGTGTACAGTGTGTTGTGTGTGTATGAAGCATGCATGTACAGTATGTAATGTGTACAGTATCTGTGTGTGTATGAATCATTCATGTACAGTATGTAATGTGTACAGTGTATTGTGTGTGTATATGATGCATGCAGTGGCGGATCCAGGGGGGGGGTCCCGTGCGTGCGCCCATTGGAAAGCAACGCGGAGCAGCGAACAGGACATGCGCTGGCCAGCATGGTAAGTGACCAGCGGCACATCAGCTTTAGTGCTCCAACCACCGCTCCTCCAGTCCCGGGACCTACTGCTATAGTGGCCAGACAAAAGGAGCAGTGGTCAGAACACTGAAGTGGGGCAGTAAACAGGCATACAGCCTCCAGCCATACACTGTATGGCTGGAGGCTGTATGTCTGTGGGGGAACATACTGCACCTAATGTGGGGTAAACTATACTGCCAACCTAATGTGGGGTAACTATACTGCATCTAATGTGGAGAACTATACTGCACCTAATGTGGGGGACTATACTAATGTGGAGAACTACACTGCACCTAATGTGGAGAACTATACTGCACCTAATGTGGGGAACTATACTGCACCTAATGTGGGGAACTATACTGCTTCTAATGTGAGGAGAACTATACTGCACCTAATGTGGGGAGAACTATACTGCACCTAATGTGGGGAGAACTATACTGCACCTAATGTGGGGGGACTATACTGCACCTAATGTGGGGGGACTATACTGCACCTAATGTGGGGAGAACTATACTGCACCTAATGTGGGGAGAACTATGCTGCACCTAATGTGGGGAGAACTATACTGCACCTAATGTGGAGAACTATACTGCACCTAATGTGGGGGAACTATACTGCACCTAATGTGGGGGAACTATACTGCTTAATGTGGGGGAACTATACTGCACCTAATGTGGGGGAACTATACTGCACCTAATGTGGGGAACTATACTGCACCTAATGTGGGGAACTATACTGCACCTAATGTGGGGAACTATACTGCACCTAATGTGGGGAACTATACTGCACCTAATGTGGTTGAACTATATTCCACCTAATGTGGGGGAACACTGCTAGCCTAATGTGGGGAGAACTCTGCTGCACCTAATGTGGGGGGAACTCTGCTGCACCTATTGTGGGGGGAACTGTGCCGCACCTAATGTGGGGGGAACTGTGCCACACCTAACTTGGGGGGAACTGTGCCACACCTAATGTGGGGGGAACTGTGCCGCACCTAACGTAGGGGGAATTGTGCTGCACCTAATGTGGGGGGAACTGTGCCGCACCTAATGTGGGGGGAACTGTGCCGCACCTAATGTGGGGGGAACTGTGCCGCACCTAATGTGGGGGGAACTGTGCCGCACCTAATGTGGGGGCCTCGTATCGACGTTCGCTCACGTCACGCTCCCAACATTCAAGGGCCGGCGTTACTACGTCCTGACGCCGGCCCTAGAGCGTGACGTGCATGAACATCAAGGGAGGGGGGCTCCATGTCCATTTTGGTTGGGGCCCCCAAATTCCTTCAAACGGCCCTGTCTACACTGATCATCCCTGCCAGCCTAGTTGACATGTTTTACAATGTCAACAAAACAGCCGATCTCAGCAAAAGAGGACATGAAACCCTGAGGCTATGTTCACATGCCAGAATTTCTGTGTGGAATTCTACATTTGAATTCAATGGGATTCTGCTGCGCTGTGCACATAGCAGGATTTTCACGCCAGAAATTCAAATTCCGGTGTCCTCAGAAGGAATGAAAATGTCTATTCTTTCTGCGGACTCCGCATGGAATACATTGCTGTCTATGAGACGGCACATTTCCAGTGGTCCTAGGGCTGGTATGTTATTGCTGCGCTCTGCATTCAGGGGCAATGTCCACACAGATTTTCTGTACGGACATTGCCTTGTGAACATAGCCTGAGATTTTGGATTGGCTGTAATAGTGACATGAGTATACAGGCACTTTATCTCTGCAGCCAAGTAAACAAAGCTGACAAGGAAGACCACAGCAGTGGCGCTAGACAGCGGGGATTAAGCAGGTAGTAATTGGGACAGGAATAAAACTGGATGAAGAACAGCACGGAATGGATGGAAGGGACAACCACCAAAACAACTATGAACCATCTGCAGAATAATCTCACACTAAAGATTTAGGGAGATGACTGAATACCTCAAGGACCATGAGGTCATAAAGTATGGTGGTTAACCAAAAAGTAGCCAGATGGGTGACTTCTTGGAAAATAATCTGCATGTCAGGAAAAATACTACAACCAGTACCAGATCCAATCCATGCTGAAGAAAGATCTTGAGAAAAAAAATGGAGTTAGGAGTCATGTAATGGAAGAAGAACTTCTAGTCCTGTAGAAAATATCAGATGGAGAAAGATCGCTGGTCTTCAACATGGTAGCTGGTGGTGGGCTTAACCCTTGGTAAAATGGATGTCCTTGGGAGACAGATGCCAGGAAATGTAATTTAAAAAGTGATAATGTGAGCAAGCCATGCCCGATAAGGCTAGCCAGAACTAACTACAAGAGTGATCAATAGAACAAGGTGGAGGATGAGTTTATATTCACCTTAGACCAGAAGTCTTCAGCATGGAAAACTTGCTATGAGTAGGCTGCCAGCAGAGAGTGGGCCACGGATAGAGTCAGAATGTGGCTCTTAGTCCACAATAGGATCCTGGTTAACATTGGGAACTTCAGGCCCCCTAACGGTTAAAGACATGGACATGGGGGCAATGGTATCTTGGATAAGATATTCCCCTAGCAGGGGAGTCTGGACAGGGGTGGCTCTGTGAAATAGTTGGGAGGGGAAAA
The DNA here is from genome assembly GCF_029499605.1 of Hyla sarda. Taxonomy (NCBI): domain Eukaryota; kingdom Metazoa; phylum Chordata; class Amphibia; order Anura; family Hylidae; genus Hyla; species Hyla sarda. Next base: position 272,912,758 of record NC_079191.1, on the reverse strand, counting down.
AAAAAAAAAAAAAATATATATATATATATATATATATATATATATATAAATATCTATATATATATTTTTTTTTTTTCTGTTGCAATAATTTGAATTTATATAAATCATGTTTCCCTAAAACCTTAAAAAATGCCTGCTGCAATTGCAAAAATGTATCCAAATGCTACAAAGTCGAGGGGCTCTGGGAAGAAGATGGAGGCCGTACCTGCAGGAGAAGATGCCTGGGGACCTGGGATCTTCGCTGAGCCTGCAGGATCCTGATCAGTTAGGGAATCGACAGTGGGGGGGGGGGGAATTGAAAGTGAAAGTAAATCAATCTTTACTGTGGCAACCACTAGGTGGGCCAAACTGCAACTCCCAGCATGCCCAGACAGCCAAAGGCTGTCTGGGCATGCTGGGAGTTGTAGTTTTGCAACACCTGGAGGGTCACAGTTTGGAGACCACTGTTACAGTGGAGCCCAAACAGTAGCCCTCCAGATGTTGCCAAACTACAACTCTCAGCATGCCTTGACTGCCCAGGCATGCTGGGAGTTGTAGTTCTGTAACATCTGTCCCTTCAGATTTAGCAATTTTCATGACATTTTTGAAAATTGCTGCTCTACTTTGAAGCCCTCTAATTTTTTCAAAAAGGAAAAATATGTCCATTTTATGATGCCAACATAAAGTGGATATATTGTGTTTGTGAAGAAAAATAAAATTTATTTGGAATATCCATTTTCCTTACAATTAGAGAGCTTCAAAGTTAGAAAAATGCAAAATTTCAAAATTTTCATGACATTTTGGGATTTTTCACCAAAAAAGGATGCAATTGACGCCAAAAATTTACCACCAAAATAAAGTAGAATATGTCACGAAAAAACAGTCTCAGAATCAGAATATTCGTAAAAGCGTTTTCGCGTTATTAATTCGTAAAGTGACGGTGGTCAGAATTGCGAAAAAGGGCTCAGTCCTTAAGGTGAAAAAGTGCTGCGTCCTTAAGGGGTTAATGCAAATTTCAACAATGATCGTTAAATTCTCGGCGCTCTGCCAGGGCCTTCTCCTACCCCGCCTGGGCCGATCCGAGGACCTCACTAACCAACTCACTAACTAATCCAATCGCTTATAGCGACGGGTGGTGCGTACAAAGGGCAGGGACTTAATAAACGCCAGCTTATGACCCTCACTTACTGGTAATTCCTCGTTTTAAGATTAAATAATTGCAATCACAGATCCCTATCACGAACTGGTTTCAGCGTGCAACACGCACCTGTCCTTGAAAGATAGAGAGACGCTAATCCGTTCAGTGGAGCGCTAGTGCGGCCCAGGACATCTGAGGCCATAAAACACCTGTTATTGTTCGATCTCGCAATTGATCGGGCAAGGTAAGGGGTTATTAAAGCCTCTTGGGTACTGCTGAGGCCTACTCCTGACTGCTCCTGGTGCAATGTATGGGGTAATTAAACACTCTTGGGTAGTGTTATTGTTAAATTTACTGGTAATTTTATCAGTAATAAAATGGAATTTTGCAGAATGCTAACCGTTACACAACGGAACGCTTGTTGCGTGTGATTTTTTATTGAAAAAAAATAAAAAATAGATGGAGAGGGATAAACTCTGCTTAATCATTTTTGGCGAATAGAATCTTTTTGCCATCTGATTTTTTGAAGACAGTTACAGGAAGCAATTGATTTCAGTTATTTTTCCAGAGGGTGTGCAACCAAATATTACGTTAAGGGTGCTCCCGGTGATGGCTCCGGCGATCGGAACAGTTTGTCCCAAACGCTGAGCAGCGGAGTACCCCTTTAACTGAAAATCAAGAGACTGAGCTAACTCCTCCCAGGGCTTATATGATGGAGACTGGGAGCGGTCCCATAGGTCACCCATAGGTCACATGGTCACTGATACCTCCCTGGGTTACAATCACATGGCACGGTAAAGCAACATTGTGTGTGGACAGCTCTCTCCCTCGTGTTTCCAGCACCAATACACGGGCTAGCCGGCAGCGTCCCCGGACCGGATCAACGGTATAACAGGAATGTCCAGCGCCAAGTGCGGTAAAACGACAAGTACTTTATTGTAGGATCAGCGGATACAAACTTGCATCAGGCAGGAGCCGACACGTTTCGGACCGTTACAGGTCCTTAGTCATGGCATAACACACAAGATAAAATCCAAACTTGAAATACTTTCTTAGGAACATCACATGTATCATGACATCACACTTAATAATGACATGTGGAAAACTTGGAAATGGAACAATGGATGTGTATGTACACATGAATTCAGGCAGAAAAAACCCACACAAAAAATGAATGCAATTATACAGCAACCCTACACAAAGTAATAAACAAAATATAAAATAAAAAAGAAATAAAGGGGGCAGGATAAATTAGATGGACACATCAATAGTTCAATATTAGGTCATGTCTCCAGTTCATTCCATTCGGCTCTCTTGTGTTTAACACGAAAATCCAATAGGATTCTCTATTGAATAACTTACGTTTCAAATCGCCCCCTCTAACACTGTTTTGGACCCGTTCTATTGCATTAACGCACAATGTGTATACATCCACATTATGTTGGTACCGAAAATGTCGGGACAAGGCTGATATATTAAATTATTCACCTCTGGCATCTGATAAGTCTAATGCAGGTTTTGAGGGGGTTTGAATTGCATCCCACATACCGGCATCTACAGACAGAGCAAGCAACTAAATAAACAACCGGAGTCGTATTTTTTAAAAATCTTTGTTTGTTTATTACTTTGTGTAGGGCTGCTGTATAATTGCATTCATTTTTTGTGTGGGATTTTTCTGCCTGAATTCATGTGTACATACACATCCATTGTTCCATTTCCATGTTTTCCACATGTCATTATTAAGTGTGATGTCATGATACATGTGATGTTCCAAAGAAAGTATTTCAAGTTTAGATGTTATCTTGTGTGTTATGCCATGACTAAGGACCTGTAACGGTCCAAAACGCGTCGACTCCTGCCTGATGCAAGTTTGTATCCGCTGATCCTACAATAAAGTACTTGTGGTTTTACCGCACTTGGTGCTGGACATTCCTTACTCACATGACACATGTTTAATCACATGTCAATGGTTCTTAAAGACATAACACTTTTATATACAATACACAGCATAATGATAACTGTACAAGGAGAACAGGTGCAGGGGGCCCAGGGGACACTGCAGGGAGGCTGCCTGACAACTCCTGTACCGGGCCACCACAATTTCACCCATACATAATTAATTATTGGTTTAGTAGTCCATTTTGTGGTAAAATGAAGGACATTGGGCTCTGCAATAAAAAAGGCCTTTGTAGATAAAAAATAAATAAAAGAGTTTTGGCTCCTAGAAGGCAAGGATAAAAAAAAACAATAATATTAAAATGTTCTGGTCTTCAATAGGTTAAATCTGCATCTCTGGAGAATAAATGATCTAAGGCCAGTAGCTAGCATTAGCAATTTCATACCAAGACCAACAAAATGGCTGCCGTTTGCTTTGATATCCTTGGCAAGACATGACATCACAAAACCAACACTGTGTGACATCACAATGATGTACTTGTATAAAAGAAGGAGACACAGCTGGAGCTGCTGAGTTGTGGCTGAAGAGGCTGAAGATTTAGCTGAAGAAAGAAGCTGCTGAAGATACAGATGGAGAAAGCGGGATCCCTTTTAAGGGGGATCTATTGAATAGTGTCTAAGTATCACTGTATCGTATAGAGTAGAAGTATCATTGCATTGTATTGTATAGAGATGAATAATTATCATTGTATTGTATAGAGATGTATAAGTACCATTGTGTTGTATAGAGATGGTAATAGTCACACTCAGCAGCAGGAGGCAGACGATAGACGTGATCCAGGGTTATGTCCGATCGCCACTTGTGGGGTCAGGAAGGAATTATTTTTTCCCCTGAGATTGAAATCTCCGGGGTTTTTCTTCGCCTTCCTCTGGATTACCCGGCGGTGGCTCTTCTTCAGGTTTACTCTGTCCTGGACCCGAGAAAGAGTCACAAGCTGCATTATTTAATAGAATATGAAACCTCTGCCTACTGCTAAGGACACTCTTAAAAGGGCATTAGTAGCTGTGGCTACCACGTGATTTACTACTATTTGTAACTGGACTGACCTCTGTTTTGGGGTACATGTCCAGGTGCAATGTGGCTAATGCCCCTGTAAGATCGCCCTAATAAAAATATAATTAAAAAGTGCAAATAAAGCTCTTTAATAAAAACGTGCATCTAAAAGATAAAGTGTTTCTGGTGTCATTTGTTCTAGAATTGTTCCATAGTGATCTGGGCTTGGTGGTGTCTCACAATCTCCCTCGGCCCAGTGGGTTGAAATGAGTGTCAGAAATGAGTGTAAACTATGCCAGAAATCTACTCCAGCGCATAGATGAGTACATTTCAGAGCATGGAGTGGGGTCAATAAAAGATGCATCGAATTTAGGATCTGTACCCCTTTATAAATTGGGTGCATCCCAATCTGGTGTAGTTGTTCTTTAGGACCGGAGTTTTAAACTCCATCGCCACTAGGACTGCAAGGACATGAGCCGCCACCATTGACAGCAATGTAGTACACGTGGGTTCTGGCGAAAAAATGAACGTCTGCTGCGGAACTCTGCAGGCAGGCCCGGACTGGCCTACCGGGATACCGGGATCTATCCTGGTGAGCCGCTGGGCCTGGGGCTGGATTAACGTAGGGGCTTCGGGCCCCTACATGAAAATAGGACCAGCGGGCTGCACAGGCGGCCGCATAAGCCGCCTGCAGGCCCGGCTCTGTAACTAGGCGGACCAAGCGCCAGGGGCGGCCAGGTCCGCAGTCTGGTGGGGGGGAGAGGGGCTGAAAATTTGCTGCCCGGTCTGTCTGCCACCCTGTTCAGCCCAGGGAGCGCAGGGGAGTCACGTGCGACGTCACGTGCGGCGTCATTCCCCCCTGCGTCTTCACACCACCGTAAAGCTGGGAGCCCGGAACTGCTGCTGAGCGCGGGACGGATCTGCGTGTGAAAAAGGTAAGACTGAGGAGAGGGGGGGAGGTGTTGTATATGTATTATTGATATTGGGGGGGGAGGCTGGGGGTGACGAACAAGGGGGAAGGGGTGTATAATTATGATTGATGGGGGGAGGCTGGGGGGTTAGAACCAATGATGAGGGGGTTGGGGGGTTAGGACCAAGGTTGTGGAGGTATATTTATGATTGATGGGGGGGAGGCTGGGGGAGTTACGACCAAGAATGAGGGGGGGGGTGTATATTCATGATTGATGGGGGGGGAGGCTGGGGTGTTAGGACCAAGGATGAGGGGGGTGTATATTTATGATTGATGGGGGGGAGATTGGGGGGTTAGGACCAAGGATGAGGGGGGGTTGTATATTTATGATTGATGGGGGGGGGCTGGGGGGTTAGAACCAAGGATGAGGGGGGGGGGTGTATATTTATGAATGAAGGGGGGGAAGCTGGGGGATGTTGGTGAGGATAACAAGGATGGGGGGGTTTGGGGAGGTGTGAGGCTGAGGAAACCAAGGATAAGGGGGAGGTGTATATGCATGATTGATAGATGCGGGGTCAGAAGAATATGGCATAAGTTATAGATTGTGGGGGGGGTCCAAGCGCTGAGACCCCCGCGATCTCCAGTACGGGCCTTGGCAGTCAGCTGGAAAAGAGATATGCCTACCCAGCACGAAGTGCCGGCCGACACATCCCTCCGTATACCCCATAGAGATACATGGAGGGAGCGTGCCGACCACGGCTTCCTGTGGGGTCAGACGTCAGCTTCTGGCTTACTGACTGGGCCCCCGTGCAGGAGATCGTGGGGGGTCTCAATGCTTGGACCCCCGCAATCTATAACTTATCCCCTATCCAAAGGCTAATCCAAAGACTAATGGCAGTATTATGTTTAGGGTGCAGTGTATGGCAGTATTATATTCAGGGCGCAGTGTATGGCAGTATTATATTCAGGGCGCAGTGTATGGCAGTATTATATTCAGGGCGCAGTGTATGCCAGTATTATATTCAGGGCGCAGTGTATGCCAGTATTATATTCAGGGCGCAGTGTATGGCAGTATTATATTCAGGGCGCAGTGTATGGCAGTATTATATTCAGGGTCCAGTGTATGGCAGTATTATATTCAGGGTCCAGTGTATGGCAGTATTATATTCAGGGCGCGGTGCATGGCAGTATTATATGCAGGGCGCAATGTATGGCAGTATTATATTCAGGGCGCAGTGTATGGCATTATTATGTTCAGGGCGCAGTATATGGCATTATTATATTCAGGGCGCAGTGTAGGGCATTATTATATTCAGGGCGCAGTGTATGGCAGTATTATATTCAGGGCGCAGTGTATGGCAGTATTATATTCAGGGTGCAGTGTATGGCAGTATTATATTCAGGGCGCAGTGTATGGCAGTATTATATTCACGGCGCAGTGTATGGCAGTATTATATTCAGGGCGTAGTGCATGACAGTATTATATTCAGGGCGTAGTGCATGGCAGTATTATATTCAGGGCGCAGTGTATGGCAGTATTATATTCAGGGCGCAGTGTACGGCAGTATTATATTCAGGGCGCAGTGTATGGCAGTATTATATTCAGGGCGCAGTGTATGGCAGTATTATATTCAGGGCTCAGTGTATGGCAGTATTATATTCAGGGCTCAATGTATGGCAGTATTATATTCAGGGCGCAGTGTATGGCAGTATTATATTCAGGGCTCAGTGTATGACAATATTATATTTGGGGCGCAGTGTATGGCAGTATTATATTCAGGGCTCAGTGTATGGCAGTATTATATTCAGGGCTCAGTGTATGGCAGTATTATATTCAGGGCTCAGTGTATGGCAGTATTATATTCAGGGCTCAGTTTATGGCAGTATTATATTCAGGGCTCAGTGTGTGGCAGTATTATATTCAGGGCGCAGTGTATGCCAGTATTATATTTGGGGTGCAGTGTATGGCAGTATTATATTCAGGGCTCAGTGTATGGCTGTATTATATTCAGTGGGTACAGTGTGTGTCAATATTACATTCAGTGGGTGCAGTGTGTGGCAGTATTTTATTTAGGGCACAGTGCATGGCATTATTATAATCAGGGCACAGTGCATGGCATTATTATATTCAGGGCTCAGTGTATGGTAGTATTTTATTTGGGGCGCAGTGTATGCCAGTATTATATTCAGGGCTCAGTGTATGGCAGTATTATATTTGGGGTGCAGTGTATGGCAGTATTATATTTGGGGTGCAGTGTATAGCAGTATTATATTCAGGGCTCAGTGTATGGTAGTATTATATTTGGGGTGCAGTGTATGCCAGTATTATATTCAGGGCTCAGTGTATGGCAGTATTATATTCTGGGCGCAGTGTGTGGCTGAATTATATTCAGTGGGTACAGTGTGTGGCAGTATTACATTCAGTGGGTGCAGTGTGTGGCAGTATTTTATTTAGAGCACAGTATCTGGCAGTATTATAAAGATTATTGTCGTCATACAGAGGATGAGGATCTGCTGACATAGTGAGGAGACAATGAAGTTTGGGCCTCAGACTCTGCAGAGAAGATGGAGCTGGAAGAAGACCTGGCGTCTGGACCAGAGGAAAAGGAACGACAACAGAGAAGACGTCACTCAGGTCAGTGATATCATTGTGTATTCTCCTGACTGTCCCATCAGAGCTGTAATTTGTAAGTTCTGCAGTGATGATGGGGACACTGTACTCCAATCTGTGGCCTTCAGCTGTTACAAAACTGCATCCCATAATACCTGAGGCTCCAGACATGATGGGAGTTGTAGCTTTGCAACAGCTGGAGAGCAACTTGAAGCGAGGTGATTGGTGGAGGTCCCAGCATTCAGTCTCCACCAAAAAAAAATAATGGACTGCTTATTCTTAAATGTCAGGGTGTATTTTTGGTCCCAGTCCAAACCCCCTCAAAAAAAGTCACAAATTTAAGCCTGGTCAGACCTGGCTTACAAAACATGCTGTAGCATTTAAAAAAAAAGGTGTACAAAAAGTCGCAAACTGCTACTTTTTGTACAACTTTTTGTGAAGCTCCGCTCCCCTGCCATTTGCCCGCATCTACCTCCCACTGGCTAGCTGGTAGAACTACAACTACTAGCATGTCCTCACTGTAAGAGCATGCTGGGAGTTTAGTCTTCCAACAGCTAGCTGGCAGGTGGGAGATGCGGGCGGTGGGGGGGGGGTGTCTTTGTTTTTGTACTTAAGGGTTGGGGGGGGGCTGTCCTCAGTGTACAGAGCCCTGCTTGTCCTCAGGGTACAGATCCCTGCTTGTCCTCAGTGGTACAGAGCGCTGCTTGTCCTCAGTGTACAGAGCCCTGCTTGTCCTCAGTGTACAGAGCCCTGCTTGTCCTCAGTGTACAGAGCCCCGCTTGTCCTCAGTGTACAGAGCCCCGCTTGTCCTCAGAGTACAGAACCCCGCTTGTCCTCAGTGTACAGAGCCCTGCTTGTCCTCAGTCTACAGAGCACTGCTTGTCCTCAGTGACTGCACCTAATGTGGGGAACTATACTCCACCTAATATGGGGACTGTACAGCACCTAATGTGGGGGGAACTGTACTGCACCTAATGTGGGGGGAACTGTACTGCACCTAATGTGGGGGGAACTGTACTGCACCTAATGTGGGGGGAACTGTACTGCACCTAATGTGGGGGGAACTGTACTGCACCTAATGTGGGGAGCTATACTGCACCTAATGTGGGGAACTATACTGCACCTAATGTGGGGAAACTATACTGCACCTAATGTGGGGGAACTATACTGCACCTAATGTGGGGGAACTATACTGCACCTAATGTAGGGAAACTATATTGCACCTAATGTGGGGGAACTATACTGCACCTAATGTGGGGGAACTATACTGCACCTAATGTGGGGGAACTATACTGCACCTAATGTGGGGGAACTATACTGCACCTAATGTGGGGGAACTATACTGCACCTAATGTGGGGGAACTATACTGCACCTAATGTGGGGGGAACTATACTGCACCTAATGTGGGGGGAACTATACTGCATCTAATGTGGGGGAAACTAATATGCTTTAAAATGCATGATTTTACCTTTTATGAACAAGAAAATTACGACGTGCTGGTATAATGACGCAACACTATGGGGCTGGTATGTAATTTTTTCCAGGGCTGGTTTTCACACCCAGTCCGGCCCTGTCTGCAGGGTGCACTGCATAGCAAAATCCCATTGAAGAGATTGGGAGGCTGCTGCACCAGAAATGCTTTAGTGTGAAAACAAACAAACAAACCTCTACTTACCAGTTTATTCCATACTGCATCCAGCACCTCTACACTGATCATCCCTACCAGCCTAGTTGACATGTTTTACAATGTCAAAAAAACAGCCGATCTAAGCAAAAGAGGACATGAAACCCTGAGGCTATGTTCACATGCCAGAATTTCTGTGTGGTATTCTACATTTGAATTCAATGGGATTCTGCTGCGCTGTGCACATACCAGGATTTTCACGCCAGAAATTCAAATTCCGGTGTCCTCAGAAGGAATGGACATGTGTAAGGATCCGGACTGGTAGCAGGAAGCGGTACTGGTAGTGGATCCTCTGTGTCAGTGAGGGATTGGCGTGGACCGTACCGGAGGATCAGTTCTAATTAGTTACTGGTATTCACCAGAGCCCGCCACAAAGCGGGATGGTCTTGCTGCGGCCGTAACTACCAGGTCGTGTCCCCCGGTATCGGCTCAATCTCACTGACTGCTGAGACAGGCATAGGCGTAGTCAGACGTAGCAAAAGGTCAGGGCAGGCAGCACGGGTTCGGAGGCGGTAGTCGTTAGCAATGGGTTTAGCAACGGGCAAGGAATACACAATAAACGCTTTCTCTTGGGCACTGAGGCAACACAAAGATCCAGCAAGGGCAGGAAGGGGCAGGGTACATTTATAGGAGCAGAGGACATTGGATTGGGCCAGGCACCAATCAATGGTGCACTGGCCCTTTAAATTTTACATAGTCGGCGCGCGCGCACCCTATAGTGCAGGGACGCACACGCCGGGAACCACATGACAGGGGAGCAGAGGAGAGAGCCGGAGCGGGTGCCGGTAAGTAAGGATGGGCCGCGGGCCGCGCGCGGGGACAGCCCGCAGCGCAGACCGCATCCCTGCCGGCTACAGAAGCGAAGTGTCCCTGGTCAGAGAGTCTGACCGGGGCACTCAGCGGGGACTAACGCAGTGAGCGCTCCGGTCCAAGAGCAGAGGATGGAGCGCTCAGCGTTACAACATGTCTATTCTTTCTGCGGACTCCGCATGGAATACATTGCTGTCCATGAGACGACACATTTCCAGTGGTCCTAGGGCCGGCATGTTATGCCAGCGCTCTGCATTCAGGGGCAATGTCCACACAGATTTTCTGTACGGACATTGCCTTGTGAACATAGCCTGAGATTTTGGATTGGCTGTAATAGTGACATGAGTATACAGGCACTTTATCTCTGCAGCCAAGTAAACAAAGCTGACAAGGAAGACCACAGCAGTGGCGCTAGACAGCGGGGATTAAACAGGTATTAATTGGGACCGGAATAAAACTGGATGAAGAACAGCACGGAATGGATGGAAGTGACTAGAGATGAGCGAACTTACAGTAAATTCGATTCGTCACAAACTTCTCGGCTCTGCAGTTGATGACTTTTCCTGCATAAATTAGTTCAGCTTTCAGGTGCTCCGATGTGCTGGAAAAGGTGGATACAATCCTAGGAGACTCTTTCCTAGGCATGTATCCACCTTTTCCAGCCCACCGGAGCACCTGAAGGCTTAACTATTTTACGCAGGATAAGACATCAACTGCCGAGCCGAGAAGTTCGTGAGGAATCGAATTTACTGTAAGTTCGCTCATTTCTAGTGACCACAACCAAAACAACTATGAACCATCTGCAGAATAATCTCACACTAAAGATTGTAGGGAGATGACTGAATACCTCAAGGACCATGAGGTCATAAAGTATGGTGGTTAACCAAAAAGTAGCCAGATTGGTGGCTTCTTGGAAAATAATCTGCATGTCAGGAAAAATACTACAACCAGTACCAGATCCAATCCATGCTGAAGAAAGATCTTGAGAAAAAAATTAAGTTAGGAGTCATGTAATGGAAGAAGAACTTCTAGTCCTGTAGATAATATCAGATGGAGAAAGATCGCTGGTCTTCAACATGGTAGCTGGTGGTGGGCTTAACCCTTGGTAAAATGGATGTCCTTGGGAGACAGATGCCAGGAAATGTAATTTAAAAAGTGATAACGTGAGCAAGCCATGCCCGATAAGGCTAGCCAGAACTAACTACAAGAGTGCTCAATAGAACAAGGTGGAGGATGAGTTTATATTCACCTTAGACCAGAAGTCTTCAGCATGGAAAACTTGCTATGAGTAGGCTGCCAGCAGAGAGTGGGCCACGGATAGACTCAGAATGTGGCTCTTAGTCCACAATAGGATTCTGGTTAACATTAGGAACTTCAGGCCCCCTAACGGTTAAAGACATGGACATGGGGGCAATAGTATCTTGGATAAGATATTCCCCTAGGAGGGGAGTCTGGACAGGGGTGGCTCTGTGAAATAGTTGGGAGGGGAAAATAAAAAATATATATATTTTTTTTTTTCTGTTGCAATTGTTTATTTCAATAATATAAATCACAATGTTCCCCTAAAACCTTAAAAAGGCACGCTGCAATTGCAAAAATGTATCCAAATGTATCCAATAAGACTTGGGCAAATAAAGCATTATGGCTTCACATGTTCAAGACAAGGAGGGTCAATGCAGTTACAGTCTGTAAGTGGTCACCAATCATTTCATCTGTTTTAAAAGAAAATGATCATCCATGTCAGACGAACAGACCACCACACTAGGAAGAACGTATAGAGATTTGCATGTCTCCAACCTATCAAAGTTAGTACCATATATATATATATATATATATATATATATATATATATAATTCTACATTTGTTTATTGCAATAAGGCAATAGAGACTCATAAGGGAAAATGAAGTTTAACCCCTTAAGGACTGAGCCCTTTTTCACCTTAAGGACTCGGCCATTTTTTGCAAATCTGACCACTGTCACATTAAACATTAATAACTCTGGAATGCTTTTAGTTATCATTCTGATTCCGAGATAGTTTTTTCGTGACGTATTCTACTTTAACTTAGTGGTAAAATGTTTTTGTAACTTGCATCCTTTCTTGGTGAAAAATCCCAAAATTTGATGAAAAATTTGAAAATTTTGCATTTTTCTAACTTTGAAGCTCTCTGCTTGTAAGGAAAATGGATATTCCAAATATTTTTTTTTAATTCACATATACAATAAAATTGATGAGTTTTTACTTTTGGAAGACACCAGAGGGCTTCAAAGTTCCGCAGCAATTTTCCAATTTTTGACAAAATTTTGAAACTCGCTTTTTTTCAGGGACCAGTTCAGGTTTGAAATGGATTTGAAGGGTCTTCATATTAGAAATACCCCATAAATGACCCATTATAAAAACTGCACCCCCCAAAGTATTCAAAATGACATTAAGTAAGCGTTTTAACCCTTTAGGGGTTTCACAGGAATAGCAGCAAAGTGAAGGAGAAAATTCACAATCTTCATTTTTTACACTCGCATGTTCTTGTAGACCCAATTTTTGAATTTTTGCAAGGGGTAAAAAGGAGAAATTTTTTACTTGTATTTGAAACCCAATTTCTCTCGAGTAAGCACATACCTCATATGTCTATGTTAATTGTTCGGCGGGCGCAGTAGAGGGCTCATAAGGGAAGGAGCGTCAAATGGTTTTTTCAGGGCATGTCACCTTTAGGAAGCCCCTATGGTGCCAGAACAGCAAAAAAAAAACACATGGCATACCATTTTGGAAACTAGACCCCTCGGGGAACGTAACAAGGGGTAATGTGAACCTTAATACCCCACAGGTGATTCACGACTTTTGCATATGTAAAAAAAAAAATATATTTTTACCTAAAATTCTTGGTTTCCCTAAAGTTTTCCATTTAAAAAAAGGGTAATAGCAGAAAATACCCCCCAAAATTTTAAGCACAATTTCTCCCGATTCAGAAAACACCCCATATGGGGGTTAAAAGTGCTCTGCTGGCACACTACAGGTCTCAGAAGAGAAGGAGTCACATTTGGCTTTTTTGAAGGAAATTTTGCTCTGGGGGCATGCCGCATTTAGGAAGCCCCTATAGTGCCAGGACAGAAAAAAAAAAACACATGGCATACCATTTTGGAAACTAGACCCCTCGGGGAACGTAACAAGGGGTAAAGTGAACCTTAATACCCTACAGGTGTTTCACGACTTTTGCATATGTAAAAAAAAATAAAAAAATTTACTTAAAATGCTTAGTTTTCCAAAAAAATTTACATTTATACAAAGGGTTAAAGCAGAAAATACCCCCCAAAATTTTAACCCCAATTTCTCCCGATTCAGAAAACACCCCATATGGGGGTGAAAAGTGCTCTGCTGGCACACTACAGGTCTCAGAAGAGAAGGAGTCACATTTGGCTTTTTTTAAGGAAATTTTGCTCTGGGGGCATGCCGCATTTAGGAAGCCCCTATGGTGCCAGAACAGCAAAAAAAAAACACATGGCATACCATTTTGGAAACTAAACCCCTCGGGGAACGTAACAAGGGGTAATGTGACCCTTAATACCCCACAGGTGATTCATGACTTTTGTATATGTAAAAAAAAATAATATTTTTACCTAAAATTCTTGGTTTCCCTAAAGTTTTCCATTTTAAAAAAGGGTAATAGCAGAAAATACCCCCCAAAATTTTAAGCCCAATTTCTCCCGATTCAGAAAACACCCCATATGGGGGTGAAAAGTGCTCTGCTGGCACACTACAGGTCTCAGAAGAGAAGGAGTCACATTTGGCTTTTTTGAAGGAAATTTTGCTCTGGGGGCATGCCGCATTTAGGAAGCCCCTATGGTGCCAGGACAGCAAAAAAAAAAACACATGGCACACCATTTTGGAAACTAGACCCCTCGGGGAATGTAACAAGGGGTAAAGTGAACCTTAATACCCTACAGGTGTTTCACGACTTTTGCATATGTAAAAAAATAAAAATAAAATTTACCTAAAATGCTTGGTTTTCCAAAAAAATTTACATTTCTACAAAGGGTTAAAGCAGAAAATACCCCCAAAAATTTGAAGCCCAATTTCTCCCTATTCAGAAAACACCCCATATAGGGGTGAAAAAAGCTCTGCTGGCGCACTACAGGTCTCAGAAGAGAAGGAGTCACATTTGGCTTTTTGAAAGCAAATTTTGCTCTGGGGGCATGCCGCATTTAGGAAGCCCCTATGGTGCCAGAACAGCAAAAAATACCCACATGGCATACCATTTTGGAAACTAGACCCCTCGGGGAACGTAACAAGGGGTTAAGTGAACCTTAATACCCCACAGGCGTTTCACGACTATTGCATATGTAAAAAAAATAATAAAATTTTTTACCTAAAATGCTTCTTTTCCCAAAAATTTTACATTTTTAAAAAGGGTAAAAGCAGAAAATACCCCCCAAAATTTGTAACACAATTTCTCCCGAGTACGGCGATACCCCATATGTGACCCTTAACTGTTGCCTTGAAATACGACAGGGCTCCAAAGTGAGAGCGCCATGCGCATTTGAGGCCTAAATTAGGGACTTGCATAGGGGTGGACATAGGGGAATTCTACGCCAGTGATTCCCAAACAGGGTGCCTCCAGCTGTTGTAAAACTCCCAGCATGCCTGGACAGTCAACGGCTGTCCGACAATACTGGGAGTTGTTGTTTTGCAACAGCTGGAGGCTCCGTTTTGGAAACCGTGGCATACCAGACGTTTTTCATTTTTATTGGGGAGGGGAGGGGGGCTGTGTAGGGGTATGTGTATATGTAGTGTTTTTAACTTTTTATTTTATTTTTTGTGGTAGTGCAGTGTAGTGTTTTTAGGGTACAGTCACACGGGCGGGGGTTCACAGTAGTTTCTCGCTGGCAGTTTGAGCTGTTGCAGAAAATTTGCTGCAGCTCAAACTTGCAGCCCGATGCTTACTGTAAGCCTCCGCCCATGTGAGTGCACCCTGTACATTCACATTGGGGGGGACATCCAGCTGTTGCAAAACTACAACTCCCAGCATGCGCTGACAGACTGTACAAGCTGAGAGTTTTAGTTTTGCAACAGCTGTAGGCACACTGGTTATGTATCACTGAGTTTGTGACCTTAGTCAGTGTTTCAAAACCAGTGTGCCTCCAGCTGTTGCAAAACTACAACTCCCAGCATGTACGGTGCATGGTGTAAGGTGACTGCTGGGAGTTGTAGTTATGCAACCACCAGATGCACCACTACAACTCCCAGCATGCACTTTAGCTGTTTGTGCAAGCTGGGAGTTGTAGTTATACAACAGCTGAAGGTACACTTTTCCATAGAAAAAATGTGCCTCCAGCTGTTGCAAAACCATAAGTCCCAGCATGCCCATAAGGGAATGCTGGGAGTTGTGGTGGTCTGCCTCCTGCTGTTGCATAACTACAGCTCCCAGCATGCCCTTTTTGCATGCTGGGAGCTGTTGCTAAGCAACAGCAGGAGACTGTAACTCACCTGCTGCTGCTGCTCCATCGCAGGACTGTCCCTCGCCGCCGCCGTCGCTCCTGGGGCCCCGATCCCAACATGGACGCCGGGGATCGGGGTCCCCAGCACCCGGGGTCGTCTTCCCGCACCCGCTCACGCCCTCCGTAAGAGGGGCGGAGCGGGTGCGGGAGAGACACCCGCAGCAGGCGCCCTGATTGGTCGGCCGGTAATCCGGCACGACGAATCAGGGAGATCGTGAGGTGGCACCAGTGCCACCTCACCCCTGCAGGCTCTGGCTGTTCGGGGCCGTCAGAGACGGCCCCAAACAGCCAGTAATTCCGGGTCACCAGATCACTGGAGACCCGATTGACCCGGAATCGCCGCAGAACGCTGGACTGAATTGTCCAGCGATCTGCAGCGATCGCCGACATGGGGGGGCATAATGACCCCCCTGGGAGATATGCCGGGATGCCTGCTGAACGATTTCAGCAGGCATCCGGCTCCGGTCCCCAACCGGCTAGCGGTGGGGACCGGAATTCCCACGGGCGTATGGATACGCCCTGCGTCCTTAAGAGGTTAAATGCAACTTGTGGTCGCACATACAGTGGTTTATACATCATGTATTTACAGAGTACCAACACAAATTGCAATACAGTTCTCATATGTGCATCTTTTATAGGTGAAGCACATTGAAACAAGTGGCAAGCCTGAAATATCACGCAATTCATTGTAAAAGCATATTCCGTCAGTGCAGCATAAACTGCTACATGTATGGACAATCTAACTACCAGGTCAGACTTTACACTCACCCCCCCCCCCCCCCCCCCCATCTGCCAGCTTTAGATTAGGTGCAATTATTGCTCATTACTTTAAAGAGAAAATTGACAATAAACACTTAGTGACAACCTTTAAAGGCCCCTAGACATCCCATCCCCCATCCAAAGATCTCGACTGCTACACCCCAAACATCCGGTGCACGCCCCCTCCCATAGACTTGCATTGGGGGGGCATGGCCGTGATGTCACGAGCCTCCGGCGCTCCAGAGCTGCACCTGATGTTCTAAACAAACACAGAGTTCAGCAGGGAGATCGTGGGGGGTATCCTTTGGATAGGGGATAAGATGTCTAAGGGCGGAGTAACCCCTCAAGTCTTACGTTTGACCTGTCAGAGTTAATAATATATCCACCTGATTTGTCAATCTGTCGAGTACAATATCATTTGCCAGATGATAAATTAGAAAAACCATTATTTATGACCTGACAAGGAATCTCCTTTGAGATTAGTGCCAAGAGTTGAGTTGGCATTTCTGCTTAGACTTTATCCGTTCATATGACGTTCATATGTCATATGACATATGACGTATAAGACGTCTTGGCGTATAAGACGACCCCCAACTTTAACAGTTAAAATATAGAGTTTGGGATACACTCGCCATATAAGATTACCCCTTCTACCGCGATGTACGGTACCTTGTAGTTCCCCCACATTAGGTAGGCATCATGTTCCCCCACATTAGGTAGGCAGTATAGTTCCCCCCACATTAAGTTGGCAGTTCCCCCACATTAGGTCGGCAGTTCCCCCACATTAGGTCAGCAGTTCCCCCACATTAGGTCGGCAGTTCCCCCACAATAGGTCGGGAGTTACCCCATATTAGGTCAGCAGTTACTCCACATTAGTAGGCAGCTCCCCCACAATCGTAGGCAGCTCCCCCACAATAGTAGTCAGCTCCCCAACATTTGTAGGCAGCTCCCCCCACATTTGTAGGCAGCTCCCCCCACATTAGGTCAGCAGTTCCCCCACAATAGTAGGCAGCTCCCCCACATTTGTAGGCAATTCACACACATTAGTTCAGCATTTCCCCCACAATAGTAGGCAGTTCCCCCACAATAGTAGGCAGCTCCCCCCACATTTGTAGGCAGCTCCCTCCACATTTGTAGGCAGCTCCCCCCACATTTGTAGGCAGCTCCCCCCACATTTGTAGGCAGCTCCCCCCACATTTGAAGGCAGCTCCCCCACATTTGTAGGCAGCTCCCCCCACATTTGTAGGCAGCTCCCCCCACATTAGGTCAGCAGTTTCCCCACAATAGTAGGCAGCTTCCCCACATTAGATTGGCAGCTCCCCCCAACAGACATACAGCTTCCAGCCATATACAGTGTATGGCTGCAGGCTGTATGTCTGTACTGGTCTGCCCCCACAGTGTTCCGTCACCGCTCCTCCGGCCCGAGTCACCATCTACTGCTATGGCCTATGGACCATAGCATTAGGTGCCGGGACCAGGGAGCGGTGACCGGATCACTTAAGATAGCATGGCTGGTCACTCACCAGGCCCTGGTCGGCACGCGTCCTCCTGCGGTCCTCCTGGTTCTGCGCTCCTCTGCCTCTATGGTTGTAGGCACGGGACATCACTGACGTCCCGTGCGTACAACCATAGAGACAGAGGACTGGACCGAAGGAGGATCGCAGGAGCACACGCGCCGCCGGGGAATGGTAAGTGACCGGGGGACATTCTTATGTCCCGAAAATATTTTTCGGGATACAGTGATGTCCGGCATAGGAATACCTATGATTATCTGCCCGGGCCTGCTCCCGTGTGTGGCTGCAGGCGGGGGCCAGCCAGAGCAGGTAAAAACTAATGCTGTATACTAAAAACTAGGGGGCCTCCAGCTGTTGTAAAACTACAACTCCCAGTATGCCCTGACAGCCTTTGCCATGATGGGAGTTGTAGTTTCACAACAGCTGGAGGCACCCTGGTTTTTAGTATACAGTATTAGTTTTTACTTGCTCTGGCCGGCCCCCGCCTGCAGCCACACACGGGAGCCGGCCCGGGCAGATAATCAGAAGTTTTCCTATCCCGGACCCCAATACCCGGCGTATAAGACGACCCCCGACTTTTCAGAAGAAAATTCGGGGTTAAAAAGTCGTCTTATACGCCGGGATATACGGTGTGGAATATCAGTAAGTATTGTGTATTCTGGATGTCATTAAACTGAGCATCATATAAATGATAATACTCAGAACTGACTTTCAGCTTTAAGCCAAGGCTTTAGGAGATAAAGATGTAGCATGTAGTCAGATATGGAGACATAGGTAGGCGACTCATTTCTACCAGATACCAGCTTCTTGTTAGGTATTTTGTTAAATATATATAGTTTCAATTGAAAGGAAATGTGTTAAACTGATGCCACTAAAGCTGCGCCCACTGCACAGCTTTTAGGTAAGTGTTACTTGTGTCCTGCAGCATGAACAGAAGTGAAGAAGGTCAGGAATCATCTGTAAAACATAGAATACTTGGCAGCTGGGCAGATTTGCTTATTATCTAAGGCATGCTTATATTAAAATTAAAATAAAAAAATGCAGAGTTTGGGTAAATATAACGATGGTTTGTTTGTATATTCGACAATATGTCCCTTATTCTTCTGTTAGCAGAAATCGCTGTCAGGTTTTAAATATTGTATTTTTGTTTATCAACAATGAAAGTTTGTTATAAAAAAAAAAAAAAAAAAATATATATATATATATATATATATATATATATATATATATATATATATTAATATATATTAATGTAGCAGGCCCACTAAACAGAAAAGTCTATCCAGTGGTTCTCAACCTTTTTCGCGAATATTCCCCCAAAGGGTAAAAGCATGTCCCCTCTGATCCCCCTGGGCCAATATATGAGATACATAGAATAACACCCTCCCATACTGCGGTGTTACACTTAGTTTAACATGCTTACCAGGCCTAGGTCTATCCCGTTCGGCGGGAGTCAGAGGGCCGTACTGAAGGGTGATGTCCTTTTGCGCTGTGCCGGCATCTCCATGCAACGTCAGGACGTCACACGACAGGCCCGGCAGCCACTGTAGCTCACGTAAAGTATCCGCGGCCGCAGTACAATATAGTGAGCTGGCTGATCGCAGGGGGCCCGCAGGCGATTGTTCTTTCTATTGCAGAGATGCGGAGCAGCTTTCTCCTGCTCTCACATCTCTGCACTATACTCCGGCCAGTGATGTGAATAGAACATCACTCATTCATATTTCCCTCAGAGCTGTGATTGGCTGCAACCATCCGGCCAATGACCACAAAGTATGAATGAGTGATGTTCTATTCACATCGCTGGTCGGAGTATAGTGCAGAGATGTGAGCGCTGTATAGAGCTGCTCCACATCTCTGCTATATTATGGATGATCGCATTGGGTGTCACGACTGACACTCGGGGCGGTATGTCTATTAGTACAGGTACTACTACTCCCATCATGGAACAGTCTGTTCCATCCTGGGAGTAGTAGTACTACCTTAAAAATGTAAAACATAGAGTAAAAAAGTGAAACACGCACACTTTATTAAAAATTAATTAAAATGTAGTTAAAAAATATAAATGTTTTTAAATACATATTTTTTCCATCACTACTGCATCCTTTTTTTCTTTTGGTACCCAACAAATTTTAGGTACCCAAAAAAATGCCAAGGTGCAATTTCCACACAAATGAAAAAATGCCAGAAAAAACGGCAGAAAAAACGCCAGACGCAGGAAATTGCACTGCCGTTTTTTCAGGCGTTTTTTTTCAACCCAAAATAAGGAGGACAACAAACAAGTAGAAACTTAGCCTAACAAGTGTTTTGCTATACACATGTTTATTTCCTTTGTCTGTATTGGAATCTAACCCAAAAAGGGAGGAAAAAAAGCAAATTGGAAATAATGTCACACCAAACTCCAAAAATGGTCTGGACAAAATTATTTGCACCCTTTCAAAATTGTGGAAAAATAAGATTGCTTCATGCATGTGATGCTCCTTTAAACTCACCTGGGGCAAGTAACAGGTGTTGGCAATGTAAAAATCACGCCTGAAAGCAGATAAAAAGGAGAGAAGTTCACTTAGTATTTGCATTGTGTGTCTGGGTGTGCCACACTAAGCATGCACAACAGAAAGAGGAGAAGAGAACTGTCTGAGGACTTGAAAACCAAAATTGTGGAAAAATATCAACACTCTCAAGTTTACAAGTCCATCTCCAGAGATCTAGTTTTGCCTTTGTCCAAAGTGCGCAACATTATCAAGAAGTTTGCAACCCATGGCACTGAAGCTAATCTCCCTGGGTGTAGACGGAAGAGAAAAATTGATGAAAGTTGTCAACGCAGGATAGTCCAGATGGTGGATAAGCCGCCCCAAACAAGTTCCAAAGATATTCAAGTTGTCCCGCAGGCTCAGGGAGCATCTGTGTCAGCGTGAACTCTCCATCGACATTTAAATGAAATGATACACTATGGCAGGAGACCCAGGAGGACCCAATGCTGACACAGAGACATAAAAAAGCAAGACTACATTTTGCCAAAATGAACTTGAGTAAGCCAAAATCCTTCTGGGAAAACATCTTGTGGACAGAGGAGACCAAGATAGAGCTTTTTGGTGAAACACATCATTCTACTGTTTACCGAAAACGGAATTAGGCCTATAAAGAAAAGAACACAGTACCTACAGTGAAATATGGTGGAGGTTCAATGATGTTTTGGGGTTGTTTTGCTGCCTCTGGCACTGGGTGCCTTAAATGTGTGCATGGCATCATGAAATCTGAGGATTACCAACGGATTTTGGGTTGCACTGTACAGCCGAGTGTCAGAAAGCTGGGTTTGCGTCCAAGATCTTGGGTCTTCCAGCAGGACAATTACCCCAAACATACATCAAAAAGCACCCAAAAATGGAAGGTAACAAAGCGCTGGAGAGTTCTGAAGTGGCCAGCAATGAGTCCAGATCTAAATCCCTTTGAACACCTGTGGAGAGATCTTAAAATTGTTGTTGGGAAAATGCGCCCTTTCAATAAGAGAGACCTGGAGATGTTTGCAAAGGAAGAGTGGTCCAACATTCCGGCTGAGAGGTGTAAGAAGCTTATTGATGGTTACAGGAAGCAATTGATTTCAGTTATTTTTCCAGAGGGTGTGCAACCAAATATTACGTGAAGGGTGCCAATAATTTTGTCCAGCCCATTTTTGGTGTTTGGTGTGACATTATGTCCAATTTGCTTTTTTTCCTCCCTTTTTTGGTTTTGTTCCAATTCACAAAAATGCAATAAACACGTGTATTGCAAAACATGTGTTACTGCAATCCTTTTCTGTGAGAAATACATAATTTTCTTGAAAAATTTCAGGGGTGCCAACATTTACGGCCATGACTGTATACATACATATAAATATATAAATATAGCTATAGATATATATAGTTTAAGTGATATCTAAAATTATTACCGTATATACTCGAGTATAAGCCGAGTTTTTCAGCACGATTTTTCGTGCTGAAAACACCCTCCTCGGCTTATACTCGAGTGAACTCTCCGCCCTCAGTGGTCTTCAACCTGCGGACCTCCAGAAGTTTCAAAACTACAACTCCCAGCAAGCCCGGGCAGCCATCGGCTGTCCGGGCTTGCTGGGAGTTGTAGTTTTGAAACCTCTGGAGGTCCGCAGGTTGAAGTCCACTGCGGCCTTCGACATCTTCCAGCCCCCTCTCACCCCCTTTAGTTCTGTACTCACCTCCGCTCGGCGCTGGTCCGGTGCTGCAGGACTGTCCGGTGAGGAGGTCGTCCGGTGGGATAGTGGTTTCCGGGCTGCCATCTTCACCGGGGGGCCTCTTCTCCGCGCTTCGGGCCCGGCCCCGGCATAGTCACATTGCCTTGACGACGACGCAGAGGTACGTTCATTAACAACATCCCTCTGCGTCATCGTCAAGGCAACGCCTCTATTCTGGGCCCGAAGCGCGGAGAAGAGGCCTCCCCGGTGAAGATGGCAGCCCGGAACCACTATCCCACCGGACGACCTCCTCACCGGACAGTCCTGCAGCACCGGACCAGTGCCGAGCGGAGGTGAGTACAGAACTAAAGGGGGTGAGAGGGGGCTGGATGATGTCAAAGGCCGCAGTGGTTTTCAACCTGCAGACCTCCAGAGGTTTCAAAACTACAACTCGGAGCAAGCCCGGACAGCCGATGGCTGCCGGGGCTTGCTGGGAGTTGTAGTTTTGAAACATCTGGAGGTCCGCAGGTTGAAGACCACTGTATCAGACATTGACAAGCGGTGATGATGATGACATGTGGTGATGATGACAAGGGGATGATGAAGGGGGGGGGTGGGATTATGACAAGGGGATGATGAAGGGGGGGTGGGATTATGACAAGGGGATGATGAAGGGGGGGGTGGGATTATGACAAGGGGATGATGAAGGGGGGGGGTGGAATGAAGACAGGGGGGTGATGAAGGGGGGGGTGAGATGATGACAAGAGGATGATGACAAGAGGATGATGACAAGGGGATGATGAAGGGTGGGTGTGGGATGATGACAAGGAAATGATGACAAGGGGATGATGAAGGGGGGTGGGGATGATGACAAGGGGATGATGACAAGGGGATGATGAAGGGGGGGTGTGGGATGATGACAAGGGGATGATGAAGGGGGTGTGTGGGATGATGACAAGGGGATGATGACAAGGGGATGATGACAGGCGGTGATGATGAAGGGGGGATGATGAAGGGGGGATGATGACAGGGTGATGATGATGAGGGTGTTAATGACGGGGGTCTGGATGATGACGGGGGGTGATGTATTTCCCACCTTAGGCTTATACTCGAGTCAATAACTTTTCCTGGGATTTTGGGGTGAAATTAGGGGCATCGGCTTATATTCGGGTCAGCTTATACTTGAGTATATACGGTAATCATTTTATCATGGGAAAGGTTTTAAAATAAAACAAACCCAACCATATCTACAAATATAACCACCTTTTCATATGGCTCCTCTAACGTGAATAGACATAAATAATATATGATAATCAACCATAATAATTTCGACAAAACCACCAGTATGCACATCAGGAACCATCCTACATATATATATATATATATATATATATATATATATATATATATAGGCATTTGGGTGTGTGCATTTTGGGGCTTTACACATTATCATTTTATTCTATTTTTTTAAATAAATTTTTATTGTTACATGTCACAATATATGCTCGTATTTGAGAATTATACTTTCGTGTTTTGGTTATTCCCTGCGACTCCAGTGTCCGGGTCCCTTGTCGATAGGACCGCGTTACGTGGTTCGGTCCCCTGGGGAGCAGGGCCCTCGGGCCACAAGTAACCTATTGAGATGCGTCTTTTTGACACATCTGGACGATGCATCTTCTATCACTTTCGTGTAATTTATACGTAGGATGGTTTCTGATGTGCATACTGGTGTTTTTGTCCAAATTTTTATGGTTGATTATTATATATTATTTATGTCTATTCACGTTAGAGGAGCTACATGAAAAGGTGGTTATATTTGTATATATGGTTGGATTTGTTTTATTTTAAAACCTTTCCCGTGATAAAATTATTAATAATTTTTAGGTATCACTTAAAAAAAAAATAATAATATACATACATATATATATATATATATATATATATATATATATGGAAAGGAGCAGAAGGAGAACAGCATCGGGCCCCAGCTGTTAGTGTAGGTGATCATCCGGATAACCAGTCCAGTGTATCGACATCCACGCACCAATAGATCACAGCACAGAAGCAGCAAACTCCAATATATAAAGCAAGCTGTAGTCTTTTATTAGTTACCAGCAGTGCAAAGTTTCGGCTATATGTTAGCCTTTGTCAGGCATGAATAACAAGTGAACATAGTGCATATATATATAGTACAAACATTTCTGATTGGTACAAATACAGGTGTAGGTGTGTTACCCCGAGTGCTTCGGGTCCCTGCTCCTCCCCGGAGCGCTCGCGGCGTTCGCCTCTGTGCAGCGCCCCGTTCAGACCCGCTGACCGGGAGCGCTGCACTGGTTTCACCGGTGGGGATGCGATCCGCGTAGCGGGACGCGCCCGCCCGCGGGTCGCATCCCAATCTCCTCACCTGCCCCGTCCTCTGGCTGTTCAGTCCCGGCGCGCATGGCCCCGCTCTCTAAGGCGCGCACACGCCGGCTCTCTGAAATTTAAAGGGCCAGTGCATCATTAATTGGTGCCTGGCCCAATCAGTACCTGCACCTGTGCTATATGTATACATAAACCCACTTCCCCTTCCTGTCCTTGCCGGATCTTGTTGCCTTGTGCCCTGTGAAAGCGTTTAGTGTGTTCCTAAGCCTGTGTACCCAGACCTCCTGCTGTTGCCCCTGACTACGACTCTTGCTGCCTGCCCTGACCTTCTGCTACGTCCGTCCTTGCTCTTGCCTTGTCCCTGTGTACCACGCCTGTCTCAGCTGTCAGCTGGGGTTGAGTTGCTATCGGGTGGAACGACCTGGGGGTTACCTGCCGCTGCAAGTTCATCCCGCTTTGCGGCGGGCTCTGGGGAAGACCAGTAACCCCTTAGACTCCGTTCCCCTGGTATGGCCCACAGCATCACCCCACTGACACAGAGGATCCACCACCAGTGTCCTCCGCTGCATACCAGTCCGGATCCTGACAAGGTGCTTCATCATTAAAAAGCCACATCCCCCAAAACATTCTCATTGGTCCATTTAGACATGTGGTGTTTATGTAGTCATAGCGACCATAGTGGTTTATCCACAAAACACTAAAATACAGCATCAATTATAAAGTGCTAAACATCCTAAAGTGTCCAGTGCTATAACTATGACAGGAGATATCTAGAAAGCTGACCTGTGCCCTTGATGTCCATAACGGCGATTCACTAACAATGCAAGCTTCTCTGATTGTAAACATTCCCACAGCGCTTGCACGCGTGTGATGTCACTTACTTCCTCCTCCTGTTTGGAGGAACTATGCTAGTGCCCTCACTAGCCTATGGCTGCATATTGCGCACGCGTCAGTTCTTTATCTCTTTACGAACTGACTGCTTCCTGTCCATGCGCGTTAATAACTGACTTGCGCTATGGATCTAGGAGCATTCCTGCATATGCGCATGCGCATCGATGAAAATCATCTTTATTATTACTGCAAAATAATAATGACTTGCAATTGTGGTGAACCGCTGTTTTACAATAAGTCTTATAAGACAGTCATTTATTACATTACATACATATATAGAAATTGAACATTGGGAGCAGGTCAGCGAAGTCTAGATGTCATCATTCACCAGTGTCTTTGTGTAAAAGAAAGTGTTTCATGCTAAAAATTTACCTACAAAAAATGAGAAGAAAATACCAATTAATAATATGTTATTGCACCGAGCAGTTAATAGAGAAAAGCATGAAAATAAAATGAAAAATGAAAAATAAAGATCGAAAAAATGAAGAAATAAAAAACAAAGAATAATAAATAAAAAATTATAAAAAAATATACTAAATTAAAAATTTAAAATAAAATATAAAAAAATTAAAAATTTAAAAATCAAAAATAATTAATAAAAAATGTCAAGTAAAAAACAATTGGAAAGTTGTTTAGACGAGATGAATGTAAAATTCAGACAGAGGGGGTATCCACAAACTTTGCTCAATCATCATAGAAATAGATTAGACACGATAGAGAGGTCCACATTGTTGACAAAACATCCTAAGAAGGTGACCAACAGAATTCCATTTGTGTCCACATACAGTTGTAATAGCCAGAAGATAGCGAAAATTTTACGAAATAATTGGGATCTAATAGATAAAACTACTGACACAGGTGAGTTCCCTATCAGTGCTAACCGCAAGGGCAGAAATCTAAAAGATCGCCTCATTAGATCAGACATTGGTAGTTTAAGGGGCCAACAAGGACAACAAACCATACTTGCACCATTATGACCAGGTAATTTTCCGTGTTTGGGGTGCAGTCATTGCAACAGCATTAGAAAGGGGGAAACCTTTAATCACCCACATTCTGGTCAACCCATCAAGATACAAGGTAGATATACTTGTCGGTCTAGTTTCGTGATCTATATGATACAGTGCCCATGTGGACTGTATTATATAGGGGACACTGCAAATGAAGTACACATAAGATTAAATGGACATAAGTCCTCAATCAGAACATGTAAAATGGACTTACCGTTACCTAAACATTTATAGAGGTAGGGCACAACATCAGCCAGCTAAGGTTCAGAGTAATCGATCATATACCCCCAATGCGTTTGGGCGGGGATCGTGAAAATCTATTGAGACAAAAAGAGTTAAGATGGATCCACAGATTAGGTACTTTGCACCCTAAGGGGATTAATATGGATTTTAGCCTGAAACCATTTATGTAACTTTCCAAGATATCCTTTTTTACTGTCCCCTTTCTTCTTTTTTTCATTCTTCTTTTTCCCTTTTTTTTGTCACTCTTTTTCTCTCCTTTTTTCCTTTCTTTTTTTCTCTATTTTCTTTTTTTCCACCCCCTTTTTCTTTCTCTTTTTTCTTCCCCCCTCCCGTCCCCTCTCTTTCTTTTCCTTATTCTTCTTTTTTTTCAACTATAATTTTTTTCATCTGTTTTGTTTTTTTCATATTTTATTTTTTATTATTTATTTTTTATTTTCTGTTTTTTATCATTATTTTTTATTTATTTTTATTTTTTTACTTTTTATTGTTTATTTTTTATTTATTTTTTATCTAGTATATTTTTATTTAGTACCGTATTTATCGGCGTATAACACACACTTTTTATACTAAAAGTTTTAGCCTAAAGTCTACCTGCGTGTTATACGCCGAAAAACCGATGCAGTTCAATGATTTAAAGTGGGCGCTTTAAATCAATGAACTGCAGCGGCTTTGCAGGTGCAGAGACCTGCCGTTGCTGCCGGCTTCTCTGCCCCTGCCTGTCCTGGGATCTAGAGCCCTGCTGCCGGCCCTTCTCTCCCCCTGGCTATCGGTGACACTGCCCGTTCTCTCCCCCTGGCTATCGGTGCTGCTGCCCCATTGCTGGCGCTGACAGCCAGGGGGAGAGAAGCGGCGCCGGCAATGGGGCAGCGGCGCCGACAGACGGGGAGAGAACGGGAAGCGACACCCATTGCCGGCGCCGCTGCCCCCCCATTCACGGTTGGATAATAACCTGTTGCCGGGGTCGGGTCCGCGCTGCTTCAGGCCTACGGTGTGCGTCCCATGCGTCGTTGCTATGCACTGCACGGCGCGGCGCAATGATGTCACTCATCATTGCGCTGCGCCGTGCAGTGCATAGCAACGACGTAGGGGTTGCACACCAGAGGCCTGAAGCAGAGCGAACCAGACCCCGGCAACAGATAATTATACAACCGGGGATGGGGGAGGCAACGGGGCAACGGCGCCGGCAATGGGTGCCGCTGCCCCTTCTCTCCCCCTGGCTATCGGTCCCGCTGCCCCATTGCCGGCGCCGCTTCTCTCCCTCTGGCTATCGGCGCCGGCAATGGGGAGCCGGCACCGATAGTCAGGGGGAGAGAACTGGCAGCGGCGCAGATAGCCAGCAGGAGAGAAGCGGCAGCAGCAGGGCTCCAGACACCAGGAAAGGCAGGGGAGAGAAGCCGGCAGCGACGGCCTCTCTCCCCCTGCCTTTCCTGGGGGTGTATCGGGGTATACGCATGCACACACACGCACCCTCATTTTACCAAGGATATTTGGGTAAAAAACTTTTTTTACCCAAATATCCTTGGTAAAATGAGGGTGCATGTTATAGGCCGGTGTGTGGTATACCCCGATAAATACGGTATAGTTTTTTTCTTATTATTCTTTGTTTTTTATTTCTTCATTATTTCAATCTTTATTTTTCATTTATTCATTTTTCATTTTATTTTCATGCTTTTCTCTATTTACTGCTCGGTGCAATAATATATTATTAATTGGTATTTTATTCTCATTTTTTGTAGGTTAATTTATAGCACGAAACACTTTCTTTTACACAAAGACACTGGTGAATGATGACATCTAGACTTCGCTGACCTGCTCCCGATGTTCAATTTCTATATATGTATGTAATGTAATAAATGACTGTCTTATAAGATTTATTGTAAAACAGCGGTTCACCACAATTGCAAGTCATTATTATTTAGCAGTAATAATAAAGATGATTTTATTTAGCAATTTTGTATATGTATATGGAATTTTGTATATTTTGTATAATAATCACATCGCAATGCACAATACATATGTGACATCGATGCGCATGCGCATATGCACGAATGCTCCTAGATCCATAGCGCAAGTCAGTTATTGATGCGCATGGACGGGAGGCAGTCAGTTCGTAAAGAGATAAAGAACTGACGCGTGCGCAATATGCAGCCATGGGCTAGTGAGGGCACTGGCATAGTTCCTCCGAACAGGAGGAGGAAGTAAATGACATCACACGCGCACAAGCGCTGTGGGAATGTTTACAAACAGAGAAGCTTGCAATGCTGGTGAATCGCCGTTATGGACATCAAGGGCACAGGTAAGCTTTCTAGATCAGAAATGTTTATACCATTTACATATGCACTATGTTCACTTGTTATTCATGCTTGACAAAGGCTAACATCTAGCCAAAATGTTACACTGCTGGTAACTAATAAAAGACTACAGCTTGCTTTATTTATTGGAGTTGGGAGCTTCTGTGCTGTGATCTATTGGTGCATGGATAAAAAAAAAAAAAAAAAATATATATATATATATATATATATATATATATATATATATATATGTATATATATATATATATATATATATATATATATTTTTTTTTTCTTAACATCGTGAGGTAGCACATCTGTTGTTAAGTATTTGTCATTCAGTCCGATATTAGACTCTTGTAGTCCTGCTAGGGTTGCCATCTATATGGCCCCATTTCCATCAGCACTGCATTAACTCACCTTGCCCCATATCTAGCTTATTCACTAGTAATGTTATGCCACACTTCCTGTTTTATGACACTGTGCGCACTGCGCTTGATGCCTCACTTCTGGTCACATTACGTGTCACATGGTAGAGTCTAAATCCTAGGCAGCTAAAGGACCTGGTCCCTCTGCTGCCTAGGAAATAGCCTGCTCTATGTGAGATTGCTAAATCCTAGCCAGCAAAGGGACCTGGTCCATCTGATGACTAGGAAATAAAGGACATGACCCATCTAATGACTAGGAAATAAAGGACCTGGTCCATCTGATGACTAGGAAATAAAGGACCTGGTCCATCTGATGACTAGAAAATAAAGGACCTGGTCTATCTGAAGACTAGGAAATAAAGGACCTGGTCCATCTGATGACTAGGAAATAAAGGACCTGGTCCATCTGATGACTAGGAAATAAAGGACCTGTTCCATCTGATGACTAGGAAATAAAGGTCCTGGTCGATCTGACGACTAGGAAATAAAGGACCTGGTCCATCTGATGATTCGGAAATAAAGGACCTGGTCCAGCTAATGACTAGGTAATAAAGGACCCGGTCCATTTGCTGTCTTGGAAATTAGCTTATTCTACATAAAAATGCTGGATACTATAGGATAAAGGACCCGATCCATCTGATGATTAGGAAATAGCGTATGCTACATAAAAAGCCTGGATACTATAGGATAAAGGACCTGGTCCATCAGCCGCCTAGAAGAAGTGTTTCTTATAGCATGAAATCTAACTTTCAGAGTAGCATTTAACAATGGCTGACTCTAACCAGCTAAAGGACCTTGTCCCTCTGCTGCCTAGGAAATAGCCTGCTCTATGTGAGATTGCTAAATCCTAGCCAGCAAAGGGACCTGGTCCATCTGATGACTAGGAAATAGCTTATGCTACATAAAAAGGGTGGATACTATAGGATAAAGGACCTGGTCCATCTGATGACTAGGAAATAGCTTATGCTACATAAAAAGGCTGGATACTATAGGACAAAGGACCTGGTCCATCAGCCGCCTAGAAGAAGTGTTTCTTATAGCATGAGATCTAACTTTCAGAGTAGCGTTTAACAATGGCTGACTCTAACCAGCTAAAGGACCTTGTCCCTCTCCTGCCTAGGAAATAGCCTGCTCTATGTGAGATTGCTAAATCCTAGCCAGCAAAAGGACCTGGTCCATCTGATGACTAGGAAATAGCTTCTGCTACATAAAAAGGGTGGATACTATAGGATAAAGGACCTGGTCCATCTGATGACTAGGAAATAGCTTATGCTACATAAAAAGGGTGGATACCATAGGATAAAGGACCTGGTCCATCTGATGACTAGGAAATAGCTTATGCTACATAAAAAGGCTGGATACTATAGGATAAAGGGCCCGGTCCATATGATGATTAGGAAATAGCTTATGCTACATAAAAAGGCTGGATACTATAGGATAAAGGGCCCGGTCCATATGATGATTAGGAAATAGCTTCTGCTACATAAAAAGGCTGGATACTATAGGATAAAGGGCCCGGTCCATCTGATTCCTCATTTGGTTTGCTTTATATTTTTACTCCTTGGTTATTCCAAAGCACTTTTAAAATAATTTGCAAATAGAATATTTGCTTACAGTTCAATTATTCATTAGATCACTTGTATATTGTTATTTTATGATCCAACAATTTAATACATTTACATAGGAAATGTTTGATATCTTACTTATCATTGAACAAGCTCCGTCACATTAAAATAGCTTTGTAATCCACTTAACACTGTAGATCATTCTCCTTTTATTTTTACAATTTACTGCTTTTCGTTATACTTTTCCCCAGCGCCCGGTAAGATGGTGGCTATATATGGCCAGCCATCTTACCATGTGACCACGGGGGGTTTCATCCCCCCCCCTCCCCTCCCCCAGCGATCGCTGCTATCAGCTAGTCAAATCGCTATGAGAATACTTTGCAGCTCGGTGTGTGAGTCCGGATCACGGGGATTGGGACACACACCGCTTTGCTAAGTGTCCCTTACCCGTCTCCCGGCATCACTTACCCGGCCATGCGGTGCCCCGAGCGATCCCGGTGCGAGCGGCGTCCTCTAGGCGGTCCCGGGGGTGGTGCGTCCCCGCGGTGAGTTTGCAGCAGCAGGGCGGCATCTTCATTGGCAGCAGTGAGATCGCCATAAAGCGATCTCACTGCTGCCTCTGGGAGTTTCAAAACTGCAAACTTTGGCTTTCTGGGCATGCTGGGAGTTGTAGTTTTGCAACATTTGGAGGGCCACAGTTTGGAGACCACTGTATAATGGTCTCCAATCTGTGCTCTTCCAGATGTTCCAAAATTACAAATCTCAGCATGCACACTCTGTCGAGGCATGCTGGGAGTTGTAGTTCTGTAACATCTGGAAGACCACAGATTGGAGACCATTATACAGTGGTCTACAAACTGTGGACCTCCAGCTGTGGCAAAACTACAACTCCCAGCATGCCCAGACTGCCCAAGTATGCTGGGAGTTGTAGTTCGTCAACATCTGACCCTTCAGATGTTGCCGAAATACAACTTCCAGCATGTCTGGCCATGCTGGGAATTATAGTTTTACAACAGCTGGAGGCACACTAGTTGGGAAACATTGTTCATTTCCTAACTCTTTTTACCCGTGTGCCTCCATCTGTGCCTTCAAACTATAACGCCCAGCATGCAATGACAGACCATGCATGCTGGGAATTGAAGTTGTGCAACAGCTGGAGGCACACTGGTTTGGAAACACCAAGTTAAGTAAAAAACTTTCAAGTGTTTTGCAACCAGTGTGCCTTCAGCTGTTGCATAACTACAACCCTCAGCATGCACGGACTTACAAAGGGCATGCTGGGAGTTGTAGCAGTATGCCTCCAGCTGTTGCATAACTACAAGTTCCAGCATGTCCTTCTGCTGTCACTGCATGCTGAGATTTGAAGTTTTTGCAACAGCTGAAGGCACACTGGTTTTGAAACACTGAATCTGTTTCCGTGTTTCGCAACCAGTGTGCCTCCAGCTGTTGCAAAACTACAACTCCCAGCATGCACGGACAGCCAAAGGGCATGCTCGGAGTTGTAGTTTTGCAACAGCTGGATGTTTCCCCCCCCCCCCCCTCCCCCCAATGTGAATGGACAGGGTACACTCACATGGGCGGAGGTTTACAGGGAGTGCTGCAAGATTGAGATGCAGCAAACTCGCTGTGAATTTTTGGGACACAATTTAGCCAGAGTACGGAGATACCACATATGTGGGCGCAAAGTGCTCTGTGGGTGCACAACAAGGCCCATAAGGTAGAGTGCACCATGTAGATTTGAGGTGATTTGCACAGGGGTGTCACAGATGTTAAATGAAGAATAAGGACATTGGTATAATTGATGTGTTATAATTGGGTGCAAAAAGTGGTATTATTGTGAGATTAAAACTCTACATAATGAAGAAAAAAATTCTAAAACTAATAACGAGGACACACTTACTGTTTAGGTGCAGATACGCTGCAGACAAAGCTCCTACTAAATAGAGCTGCGGTGTAACTTTATGCTCTGAGGAGAATTCTAAATTTAAACGCAATTCAAGAAAGTAGCTGCGCAAGAATGATAAATTTAACGCAGCTGCGCCAAATTTAGACAACAGGCAGAGGGGTAAAAAACTTCTATTATACACTGGAAATGATACATGTCCCCCAATGTGCCCTCACTCCTGAGCCTTGTTGTGTGCCCGCAGAGCATTTTACATCCACATATGGGGTATTTCCGTACTCAAGAGAAATTGTTACAAATTTAGTTTTTTTCCTTTTACCTCTTATGAAAATGAAAAGTATTGAGCAACACCAGCATGGTAGTGTAAAAAATAAATTCTTTTTTACAATAACGTGCTGGAGTAGACCCCAACTTTACCTTTTCAGAGGGGGTAAAGGCCCCACAAAATTTGTAACACATTTTCTCCCAAGTATGGAAATACCCCATATGTGGCCCTAAACTGTTGCCTGGAAATACAACAGAGCTCCAGAGTGAGAGAGCACCATGCGCATATGAGGCATAAATTAATTTTCATAAGGGTGGACCTGGATGCAAGCATAGCGCTTGCCTCCACCACCAAAAAATACCCTACGGCATTGTTTCCCAAACAGGGTGCCTCCGGCTGTGGCAAAACTCCCAGCATGCATGGACATTCAATGGCTGTCCGGGAATACAGGGAGTTCTTATTTTGCAACAGCTGGACGGGAAACCAGAGTAATACGGGGAATGGGAGGACTACAGTACCCAGAAAGATTATCAGAATTAGGGTTATTTAGTTTAGAAAAAAGAAGGCTTAGGGGCGACCTCATTACTATGTATAAATAAATCAGGGGACCGTACAGAGATCTATCCATGATCTATTCATACCCAGGACTGTATCTATAACAAGGGGGCAGCCTCTACGTTTAGAGGGAAGAAGGTTTCTACACCAGCACAGACGGGGGTTCTTTACTGTAAGAGCAGTGACACTGTGGCCCTCCCCAGCCTAAAAAACACCAACCTGTTACTGCCTAGGCCCAGGAGCACCATTTTTTGACGCTTCGGGCCTGTTGGTTCCGGTTCTTCCCGGTACCCCTGGGTTCTTGGGTACTGGGGTAATAATAGGGGGTTAGCACCCTAGGGGCAGATGGCATTAACCCCTTCTGTTAGTGATGCCAGGGCGTGGTTTATCCTCAATACATCCCGAAAATATACAGCTGGATCCTGGGCTAGGCACAGGGGCAATAAGGACTCCGACGCCAAGTTATGGAACAACAGCAGCTTTACTGAGTTAGACTTGTGGAATAGTCTATACAGTTTAGTCAGGCCCACGGAGGTGACCAGTGACCTTAGGGCTTGCTAGGACTTGTGGTGGACTGGGACAATTTTGATGCAGGCCACGCTGAATGAAGACAGGTTGACTTTGACTGACTTGACTGAGACTGACTATACCCCGTTTGTAGCTTACCAGGCTTTGACTGGGACATGGGAGTAGTGAACCTATAGACTTATGGCTGCGTGTTTGACTTGAGGCCTCCTCGGTACTCCAGACACACTCTTAGGACTTGACTGCACCGGAACTCAGCAAAGACATAAAGGGGTACTCCGCTGCTCAGCGTTAGGAACAAACTGTTTTGAATGCTGGAGCCGGTGTCGGGAGCTTGTGACATCATAGCCCCGCCCCCCCATGATGTCACACCCCACCCCCTCAATGCAAGTCTATGGGAGGGGGCGTGGCGGCTGTCATGCCCCCTCCCATAGACTTGCATTGAGGGGGCGGGGTGGGTGTGACATCATGAGTGCGGGGCTATGATGTCACAAGCTCCCGGCGCTGGCTCCGGCATTCAGAACAGTTTGTCCCAAACGCTGAGCAGTGGAGTACCCCTTTTTCCTGGAAATCAAGAGACTGAGCTAACTCCTCCCAGGGCTTATATGGGGGAGACTGGGAGGGGTCCCATAGGTCACCCTAAGGTCACATGGTCACTGATACCTCACTGGGTTACAATCACATGGCACTGTAAAGCAACATTGTGTGTGGACAGCTCTCTCCCTCGTGTTTCCAGTACCAGCGCACGGGCTAGCCAGCAGCGTCCCCGGACCGGATCAACGGTATAACAAAGGAATGTCCAGCGCCAATTGCGGTAAAACGACAAGTACTTTTATTGTAGGATCAGCAGATACAAACTTGCATCAGGCAGGAGACGAGGCGCTTCGGACCGTTACAGGTCCTTATTCATGGCATAACACACAAGATAAAATCCAAACTTGAAATGCTTTCTTAGGAACATCACATGTATCATGACATCACACTTAATAATGATATGTGGAAAACATGGAAATGGAACAATGGATGTGTATGTACACATGAATTCAGGCAGAAAAAACCCACACAAAAAATGAATGCAATTATATAGCAGCCCTACACAAAGTAATAAACAAAAAATAAAAAAATAAAATAAAAAAGAAATAAGGGGGGCAGGATAACTTAGATGGACACGTCAATAGGTCAATATTAGGTCATGTCTCCAGTTCATTCCATTCGGCTCTCTTGTGTTTGACATGAAAATCCAATAGGATTCTCTATTGAATAATTTACATTTCAAATCGCCCCTTCTAACACTGTTTCGGACCTGTTCTATTGCATTAACGCACAATGTGGATACAGCCCCATTATGTTGGTCCGGAAAATGTCGGGACAAGTGTCACGATGCCGGCTGGCAGGTAGTGGATCCTCTGTGCCAGAGAGGGATTGGCGAGGACCGCGCTAGTGGACCGGTTCTAAGTCACTACTGGTTTTCACCAGAGCCCGCCGCAAAGCGGGATGGTCTTGCTGCGGCGGTAGTGACCAGGTCGTATCCACTAGCAACGGGTCACCTCTCTGACTGCTGATGATAGGCGAGGTACAAGGGAGTAGACAGAAGCAAGGTCGGACGTAGCAGAAGGTCGGGGGCAGGCGGCAAGGTTCGTAGTCAGGGTGGATAGCAGAAGTTCTGGTACACAGGCTTTAAACACACAAAACGCTTTCACTAGGCACAAGGGCAACAAGATCCGGCCAGGGAGTGCATGGGAGGAGGTCAGATATAGCCAGGGACCAGGTGGAAGCCAATTAAGCTAATTGGGCCAGGCACCAATCATTGGTGCACTGGCCCTTTAAGTCTCAGGGAGCTGGCGCGCGCGCGCCCTAGAGAGCGGAGCCGCGCGCGCCAGCACATGACAGCAGGGGACGGGAACGGGTAAGTGACCTGGGATGCGATTCGCGAGCGGGCGCGTCCCGCTGTGCGAATCGCATCCCCAATGGCCATGACAGTGCAGCGCTCCCGGTCAGCGGGACTGACCGGGGAGCTGCAGGGAGAAAGACGCCGTGAGCGCTCCGGGGAGGAGCGGGGACCCGGAGCGCTAGGCGTAACAGTACCCCCCCCCTTAGGTCTCCCCTCTTTTTTTGTCCGGTGACTGCCTCCCCTGGGATGAGGACACCGGGAAGGAATGGATGGTTTCCTCAATGACAGGCAGTACAGCAGGAGTAGGAATGGGGAGGGAGGGCAGAGGGTGAAGCTTGGCACGGGGCAGGGAGACACAAGGACGGGAGCCATGAGGGGACACAGAGGCTTGCCTGAAGGGACTGGGAGGGGGGGAGAGGCATTTTCTGTGGCAGGCAGAGTCCCTAACGACCTTAGGGGGACCGGATACAGGAGGAACCACAGGGTCACGGCTGGGAACTTGTTTAAGGCAGTCCTTGGAACAAGAGGGACCCCAACTCTTGATCTCCCCAGTGGACCAGTCCAGGGATGGGGAATGGTGTAGAAGCCAGGGTAGTCCAAGGAGAATTTCGGAAGTGCAATTGGGAAGGACCAAAAATTCAATTCTCTCGTGATGAGGTCCGATGCACATTAGGAGGGGCTCCGTGCGGTAACGCACGGTGCAATCCAACCTGGCTCCGTTGACCGCGGAAATGTGGAGTGGCTTGACAAGACGGGTCATCGGAATGCGGAATTTATTCACCAAGGACTCCCGAATAAAATTCCCAGAAGCACCAGAGTCCAGGCAGGCCACGGCTGAGAGGGAAGAGCTGGCTGAAGTAGAAATCCGTACAGGCACCGTGAGACGTGGAGAAGCCGACTTAGCATCCAGAGACGCCACACCCACGAGAGCTGGGTGCGAGCGTGCGTTTCCCAGACGTGGAGGACGGATAGGGCAATCCACCAAAAAATGTTCGGTACTGGCACAGTACAGACAAAGATTCTCTTCCTTACGGCGATTCCTCTCTTCCAGGGTCAGGCGAGACCGATCCACTTGCATGGCTTCCTCGGCGGGAGGCCTAGGCGCAGATTGCAGTGGAGACTGTGGGAGAGGTGTCCAGAGATCTAAGTCTTTTTCCTGGCGGAGCTCTTGATGTCTCTCAGAAAAACGCATGTCAATGCGCGTGGCTAGATGAATGAGTTCATGCAGGTTAGCAGGAGTTTCTTGTGCGGCCAGAACATCTTTAATGTTGCTGGATAGGCCTTTTTTAAAGGTCGCGCAGAGGACCTCATTATTCCAGGAAAGTTCAGAAGCAAGAGTACGGAATTGTATGGCGTACTCGCCAACGGAAGAATTACCCTGGACCAGGTTCAGCAGGGCAGTCTCAGCAGAAGAGGCTCGGGCAGGTTCCTCAAAGACACTTCGAATTTCCGAGAAGAAGGAGTGTACAGAGGCAGTGACGGGGTCATTGCGGTCCCAGAGCGGTGTGGCCCATGACAGAGCTTTTCCAGACAGAAGGCTGACTACGAAAGCCACCTTAGACCTTTCAGTAGGAAACTGGTCCGACATCATCTCCAAGTGCAGAGAACATTGCGAAAGAAAGCCACGGCAAAACTTAGAGTCCCCATTAAATTTGTCCGGCAAGGACAGGCGGAGGCTAGGAGTGGCCACTCGCTGCGGAAGGGGTGCAGGAGCTGGCGGAGGAGATGATTGCTGCTGAAGTTGCGACTGAAGTTGCTGCACAATGGTGAATACTTCCGACAACTGGTGGGTTAGATGGGCGATCTGTCGGGATTGCTGGGCGACCACCGTGGTTATATCAGAGATATAAGGCAGAGGGACGTCAGCGGGATCCATGGCCGGATCTACTGTCACGATGCCGGCTGGCAGGTAGTGGATCCTCTGTGCCAGAGAGGGATTGGCGAGGACCGCGCTAGTGGACCGGTTCTAAGTCACTACTGGTTTTCACCAGAGCCCGCCGCAAAGCGGGATGGTCTTGCTGCGGCGGTAGTGACCAGGTCGTATCCACTAGCAACGGGTCACCTCTCTGACTGCTGATGATAGGCGAGGTACAAGGGAGTAGACAGAAGCAAGGTCGGACGTAGCAGAAGGTCGGGGGCAGGCGGCAAGGTTCGTAGTCAGGGTGGATAGCAGAAGTTCTGGTACACAGGCTTTAAACACACAAAACGCTTTCACTAGGCACAAGGGCAACAAGATCCGGCCAGGGAGTGCATGGGAGGAGGTCAGATATAGCCAGGGACCAGGTGGAAGCCAATTAAGCTAATTGGGCCAGGCACCAATCATTGGTGCACTGGCCCTTTAAGTCTCAGGGAGCTGGCGCGCGCGCGCCCTAGAGAGCGGAGCCGCGCGCGCCAGCACATGACAGCAGGGGACGGGAACGGGTAAGTGACCTGGGATGCGATTCGCGAGCGGGCGCGTCCCGCTGTGCGAATCGCATCCCCAACGGCCATGACAGTGCAGCGCTCCCGGTCAGCGGGACTGACCGGGGAGCTGCAGGGAGAAAGACGCCGTGAGCGCTCCGGGGAGGAGCGGGGACCCGGAGCGCTAGGCGTAACAACAAGGCTGATATATTAAATTGTTCACCTCTGGCATCTGATATGTGACATCTCATGCAGGTTTTGAGGGGGTTTGAAGTGCATCCCACATATTGGCATCTACAGGCAGAGCAAGCAGCTAAATAAACAACCAAAGTCGTATTTTTTATTTATTTTTTGTTTATTACTTTGTGTAGGGATGCTGTATAATTGCATTCATTTTTATGTGGGTTTTTTCTGCATGAATTCATGTGTACATACACATCCATTGTTCCATTTCCATGTTTTCCACATGTCATTATTAAGTGTGATGTCATGATACATGTGATGTTCCTAAGAAAGTATTTCAAGTTTGGATGTTATCTTGTGTGTTATGCCATGACTAAGGACCTATAACGGTCCGAAAAGTGTCGGCTCCTGCCTGATGCAAGTTTGTATCCACTGATCCTACAATAAAGTACCTGTGATTTTACCGCACTTGGCGCTGGACATTCCTTAACCCCTTAACGACGCAGGACGTATATTTACGTTCTGCACCGGCTCCCACGATATGAAGCGGGATCGCGCCGCGATCCCGCATCATATCGCGTCGGTCCCGGCGCTCATCAACGGCCGGGACCCGCAGCTAATACCACACATCCCTGATCGCCGCTTCTAAAGCGAAAGTGAAAGTGACCCGGCTGCTCAGTCGGGCTGTTCGGGACCGCCGCGGTGAAATCGCGGCGTCCCGAACAGCTGACCAGACACCGGGAGGGCCCTTACCTGCCTCCTCGGTGTCCGATCAACGAATGACTGCTCCGTGCCTGAGATCCAGGCAGGAGCAGTCAATCGCCGATAACACTGATCACAGGCGTGTTAATACACGCCTGTGATCTGTGTAAAAGATCAGTGTGTGCAGTGTTATAGGTCCCTATGGTACCTATAACACTGCAAAAAAAAAGAAAAAAAAAAGTGTTAATAAAGGTCATTTAACCCCTTCCCTAATAAAAGTTTGAATCACCCCCCTTTTCCCATAAGAAAAATAAAACAGTGTAAAAAAAAAAATAAATAAACATATGTGGTATCGCCGCGTGCGTAAATGTCCACACTATAAAAATATATCATTAATTAAGCCGTACTGTCAATGGAGTACGCGCAAAAAAATTCCAAAGTCCAAAAAAGCGTATTTTGGTCACTTTTTATACCATTAAAAAATTTATAAAAAGTGATCAAAAAGTCTGATAAA
This sequence comes from Hyla sarda, assembly GCF_029499605.1. Lineage (NCBI taxonomy): Eukaryota > Metazoa > Chordata > Amphibia > Anura > Hylidae > Hyla > Hyla sarda. The sequence goes on along the minus strand of NC_079191.1, from coordinate 272,873,006 downwards.
AACAAAAATCATACCGATAAAAACTTCAGATCACGGCGCAAAAAATGAGCCCTCATAGCGCCCTGTACGTGGAAAAATAAAAAAGTTATAGGGGTCAGAAGATGACATTTTTAAACGTATAAATTTTCCTGCATGTAGTTATGTTTTTTTTCCAGAAGTGCGACAAAATTAAACCTGTATAAGTAGGGTATCATTTTAACCGTATGGACCTACATAATAATAAGGTGTAATTTTTACCGAAATATGCACTGCGTAGAAACGGAAGGCCACAAAAGTTACAAAATGGCGTTTTTTCTTTAATTTTGTCGCACAATGATTTTTTTTCCGTTTCGCCGTGCATTTTTGGGTAAAATGACTAATGTCACTGCAAAGTAGAATTGGCAACGCAAAAAATAAGCCATAATATGGATTTTTAGGTGGAAAATTGAAAGGGTTATGATTTTTAAAAGGTAAGGAGGAAAAAACGAAAGTGCAAAAACGGAAAAACCCTGAGTCCTTAAGGGGTTAATCACACGACACTTGTTTAATCACATGTCAATGATTCTTAAAGACATGACACTTTTATATACAATACACAGCATAATGATAACTGTACAAGGGGAACAGGTGCAGGGGCCCAGGGGACACTGCAGGGAGGCTGCCTGACAGGGCAGCTAGGGTACAGGGGTACAACTCCTGTACCGGGCCACCACAATTTCACCCATACATAATTCATTATTGGTTTAGTAGTCCATTTTGTGATAAAATGAAGGACATGGAGCTCTGCAATAAAAAAGGCCTTTGTAAATAAAAAAAATAAATAAAAGAGTTTTGGCTCCTAGAAGGCAAGGATAAAGAAAAACAATCATATTATAATGTTCTGGTCTTCAACAGGTTAAATCTGCATTCCTGGAGAATAAATGATCTAAGGCCAGTAGCTAGCATTAGCAATTTCATAACAAGACCAACAAAATGGCTGCCGTTTGCTTTGATATCCTTGGCAAGACATGACATCACAAAACCAACACTGTGTGACATCACAATGATGTACTTGTATAAAAGAAGGAGACACAGCTGGAGCTGCTGAGTTGTGGCTGAAGAGGCTGAAGATTTAGCTGAAGAAAGAAGCTGCTGAAGATACAGATGGAGAAAGCGGGATCCCTTTTAAGGGGGATCTATTGAATAGTGTCTAAGTATCACTGTATCGTATAGAGTAGAAGTATCATTGCATTGTATTGTATAGAGATGAATAATTATCATTGTATTGTATAGAGATGTATAAGTACCATTGTGTTGTATAGAGATGGTAATAGTCACACTCAGCAGCAGGAGGCAGACGATAGACGTGATCCAGGGTTATGTCCGATCGCCACTTGAGGGGTCAGGAAGGAATTATTTTTTCCCCTGAGATTGAAATCTCCGGGGTTTTTCTTCGCCTTCCTCTGGATTACCCGGCGGTGGCTCTTCTTCAGGTTTACTCTGTACTGGACCCGAGAAAGAGTCACAAGCTGCATTATTTAATAGAATATGAAACCTCTGCCTACTGCTAAGGACACTCTTAAAAGGGCATTAGTAGCTGTGGCCACCACCTGATTTACTACTATTTGTAACTGGACTGGCCTCTGTTTTGGGGTACATGTCCAGGTGCAATGTGGCTAATGCCCCTGTAAGATCGCCCTAATAAAAATATAATTAAAAAGTGCAAATAAAGCTCTTTAATAAAAACGTGCATCTAAAAGATAAAAAGTGTTTCTGGTGTCATTTGTTCTAGAATTGTTCCATAGTGATCTGGGCTTGGTGGTGTCTCACAATCTCCCTCGGCCCAGTGGGTTGAAATGAGTGTCAGAAATGAGTGTAAACTATGCCAGAAATCTACTCCAGGGCATAGATGAATACATTTCAGAGCGTGGAGTGGGGTCAATAAAAGATGCATCGAATTTAGGATCTGTACCCCTTTATAAATTGGGTGCATCCCAATCTGGTGTACATGTTCTTTAGGACTGGAGTTTTAAACTTCTGTCATAATAAATTCAGCCATGATAAAATCCATTGCCACTAGGACTGCAAGGACATGCGCCGCCACCATTGACAGCAATGTAGTACACGTGGGTTCTGGCGAAAAAATGAACGTCTGCTGCGGAACTCTGCAGGGTGCACTGCATAGCAAAATCCCATTGAAGAGATTGGGAGGCTGCTGCACCAGAAATGCTTTAGTGTGAAAACAAACAAACAAACCTCTACTTACCAGTTTATTCCATACTGCATCCAGCACCTCTACACTGATCATCCCTGCCAGCCTAGTTGACATGTTTTACAATGTCAACAAAACAGCCGATCTCTGCAAAAGAGGACATGAAACCCTGAGGCTATGTTCACATGCCAGAATTTCTGTGTGGAATTCTACATTTGAATTCAATGGGATTCTGCTGCGCTGTTCACATAGCAGGATTTTCACGCCAGAAATTCTAATTCCGGTGTCCTCAGAAGGAATGGACATGTCTATTCTTTCTGCGGACCCCGCATGGAATACATTGCTGTCTATGAAACGGCACATTTCCAGTGGTCCTAGGGCCGGCATGTTATACCAATGCTCTGCATTCAGGGGCAATGTCCACACAGATTTTCTGTACGGACATTGCCTTGTGAACATAGCCAGAGATTTTGGATTGGCTGCAATAGTGACATGAGTATACAGGCACTTTATCTCTGCAGCCAAGTAAACAAAGCTGACAAGGAAGACAACAGCAGTAGCGCTAGACAGCGGGGATTAAACAGGTAGTAATTGGGACAGGAATAAAACTGGATGAAGAACAGCACGGAATGGATGGAAGTGACCACCACTAAAACAACTATGAACCATCTGCAGAATAATCTCACACTAAAGATTGTAGGGAGATGACTGAATAAAGTATGGTGGTTAACCAAAAAGTAGCCAGATGGGTGACTTCTTGGAAAATAATCTGCATGTCAGGAAAAATACTTCAACTAGTACCAGATCCAATCCATGCTGAAGAAAGATCTTAAGAAAAAAAAATGGAGTTAGGAGTCATGTAATGGAAGAAGTTCTAGTCCTGTAGATAATATCAGATGGAGAAAGATCGCTGGTCTTCAACATGGTAGCTGGTGATGGGCTTAACCCTTGGTAAAATGGATGTCCTTGGGAGACAGATGCCAGGAAATGTCATTTAAAAAGTGATAACGTGAGCAAGCCATGCCCGATAAGGCTAGCCAGAACTAACTACAAGAGTGATCAATAGAACAAGGTGGAGGATGAGTTTATATTCGCCTTAGACCAGAAGTCTTCAGCATGGAAAACTTGCTATGAGTAGGCTGCCAGCAGAGAGTGGGCCACGGATAGAGTCAGAATGTGGCTCTTAGTCCACAATAGGATCCTGGTTAACATTGGGAACTTCAGGCCCCCTAACGGTTAAAGACATGGACATGGTGGCAATGGTATCTTGGATAAGATATTCCCCTAGCAGGGGAGTCTGGACAGGGGTGGCTCTGTGAAATAGTTGGGAGGGGAAATTAAAAATATACATATATTTTTTTTTCTGTTGCAATTGTTTATTTGAATAATATAAATCACAATGTTCCCCTAAAACCTTAAAAAAGGCACGCTGCAATTGCAAAAATGTATCCAATAAAACTTGGGCAAATAAAGCATTATGGCTTCACATGATCAAGACAAGGAGGGTCAATGCAGTTACAGTCTGTAAGTGGTCACCAATCATTTCATTTGTATTAAAAGAAAATGATCATCTATGTCAGAAGAACAGACCACCACACTAGGAAGAACGTATAGAGATTTGCAAGTCTCCAACCTATTAAAGTTAGTACCATATATATATAATTCTACATTTGTTTATTGGAATAAGACAAAAGAGACCCATAAGGGAAAATGAAGTTTAAATGCAACTCGTGGTCGCACATACAGTGGTTTATACATCATGTATTTACAGAGTACCAACACAAATTGCAATACAGTTCTCATATGTGCATCTTTTATAGGTGAAGCACATTGAAACAAGTGGCAAGCCTGAAATATCACGCAATTCATTGTAAAAGCATATTCCGTCAGTGCAGCATAAACTGCTACATGTATGGACACTCTAACTGCCAGGTCAGACTTTACACCCCCCCCCCCCCCCCCCCCATTTGCCAGCTTTAGATTAGGTGCAATTATTGCTCATTACTTTAAAGAGAAAATTGACAATAAACACTTATTGACAACCTTTAAAGGGGAACTCCGCCCCTAGACATCCCATCCCCCTTCTAAAGATCTCGGCTGCTACACCCCAAACATCTGGTGCACGCCCCCTCCCATAGACTTGCATTGAGGGGGCGTGGCCGTGATGTCACAAGCCTCCGGCGCTCCAGAGCTGCACCTGATGTTCTAAACGAACACAGAGTGCAGCAGGGAGATCGTGGGGGGTATCCTTTGGATAGGGGATAAGATGTCTAGGGGTGGAGTACCCCCTCAAGTCTTACGTTTGACCTGTCAGAGTTAATAATATATCCACCTGATTTGTCAATCTGTCGAGTACAATATCATTTGTCAGATGATAAATTAGAAAAACCATTATTTATGACCTGACAAGGAATCTCCTTTGAGATTAGTGCCAAGAGTTGAGTTGGCATTTCTGCTTAGACTTTATCCGTTCATATGCATTGGAATGGATTGAAAATATGTGGAATATCAGTAAGTATTGTGTATTCTGGATGTCATAAAACTGAGCATCATATAAATTACAATACTCAGAACTGACTTTCAGCTTTAAGCCAAGGCTTTAGTAGATAAAGATGTAGCATGTAGTCAGATATGGAGACATAGGTAGGCGACTCATTTCTACCAGATACCAGCTTCTTGTTAGGTATTTTGTTAAATATATATAGTTTCAATTGAAAGGAAATGTGTTAAACTGATGCCACTAAAGCTGCGCCCACTGCACAGCTTTTAGGTAAGTGTTACTTGTGTCCTGCAGCATGAACAGAAGCGAAGAAGGTCAGGAATCATCTGTAAAACATAGAATACTTGGCAGCTGGGCAGATTTGCTTATTATCTAAGGCATGCTTATATTAAAACTAAAATAAAAAAATGCAGAGCTTTGGTAAATATAGTTACATAGTTAGTACGGTTGAAAAAAGACATACGTCCATCAAGTCCAACCAGGGAATTGAAGTGAAGGGTGTAAGGGGATAAGGGGAAGGGATGTAGTTTTATAATTCTGCATACGCATTAATGTTATTTTGTTCCAGGAATGTATCTAACCCTGTTTTAAAGCTGTTAATTGTTCCTGCTGTGACCAGTTCCTGAGGTAGACAGTTCCATAAATTCACAGTCCTCACGGTAAAGAAGGCGTGTCGCCCCTTTAGACTAAACCTTTTCTTCTCCAGACGGAGGGAGTGCCCCCTCGTCCTTTGGGGGGGTTTAACCCGGAACAGTTTTTTCTCCATATTTTTTGTATGGGCCATTTATATACTTATATACGTTTATCATATCCCCCCTTAAACGTCTCTTCTCAAGACTAAACAATTGTAACTCCTTTAATCACTCCTCATAGTTAAGATGTTCCATGCCCCATATTAGTTTAGTCGCGCGTCTCTGCACCCTTTCCAACTTCACAGTCTCCCTTTTATGAACAGGCGACCAGAACTGAACAGCATATTCCAGGTGAGGCCGTACAAATGCTTTATAAAGGGGGAGTATTATGTCCCTGTCCATGCCTCTTTTTATACATGACAATATACTGCTGGCTTTGGAAGCAGCAGCTTGACATTGCATGCTATTCTGTAGTCTGTGATCTACAAGTACACCCAGATCCTTCTCTACCAGTGACTCTGCCAGTTTAATCCCCCCTAAGACATACGATGCATGCATGTTATTAGTACCCAGATGCATAACTTTACATTTATCCACATTGAACCTCATTTGCCAAGTGGATGCCCAGACACTTAGACTATCTAAGTCATCTTGTAACTTATGCACATCCTCTATAGACTCTACTGTGCTACAAAGCTTGGTGTCATCTGCAAAGATAGAAACAGAGCTGTTAATGCCATCCTCTATATCATTGATAAATAAATTAAACAACAGCGGTCCCAGTACTGAACCTTGGGGTACACCACTAATTACCGGGGACCAATGAGAGTACGAATCATTGACCACCACTCTCTGGGTACGATCCATGAGCCAGTGTTCAATCCAGTTACAAACTAAAGTTTCCAAGCCCAAAGGCCTTAACTTACCTTCAGATGTCTGTGAGGGACAGCATCAAACGCTTTGGCAAAATCCAGAAACACTATATCCACAGCCATTCCTCTGTCAAGGCTTCTACTCACCTCTTTATAAAAGCAAATTAGATTGGTTTGACGACTTCTATCCTTAGTAAACCCATGCTGGCTATCACTTATAATACTATTATCCCCTATGTATTCCTGTATGTAACCCCTTATAAGTCCTTCAAACAATTTACTCACAATGCACGTTAGACTTACCGGTCTATAATTGCCTGGCGAAGACCTAGAGCCCTTCTTGAAGATTGGTACCACATTAGCCTTGCGCCAGTCCCTTGGCACAATACCAGACACCAGAGAATCTCTAAATATCATGAACAAGGGTACAGATATTACTGAACTTACCTCTCTAAGAACTCTTGGGTGTAGTCCATCCGGCCCTGGAGATTTGCTTACATTTACTTTAGTAAAATTACCTTGTACCATCTCTACATTAAGCCAGTTCAGTACATTACATGATGTGTTACCAGCACTGACCTGGCCAATGTCAGCTCCTTTTTCCATAGTGTATACAGAACTAAAGAACCCATTCAGTAGCTCCGCCTTCTCTTGATCGCCCGTGACAACCTCCCCATTATCATTATTAAGGGGTCCTACATGCTGTGTCCTTGGTTTTTTTGTATTTATATATCTAAAAAAATATTTAGGATTAGTTTTGCTTTCTTTGGCCACCTGTCTCTCATATACCGTTGGTTTGTTTGTATATTCGACAATATGTCCCTTATTCTTCTGTTAGCAGAAATCGTTGTCAGGTTTTATATATTGTATTTTTGTTTATCAACAATGAAAGTTTGTTACTCAAAATAAATAAATAAATAAATAAATAACTATACCAGGTGTATGGAATCTAACGGGTTACTGGTTTTCACGAGAGTCCGCCGCAAGGCGGGATGGACTTGCTGTGGCAGGTAACCCACAGGTCGTTCCACCCAATAGCGACTCAACCTCACTGACTGCAGAGTCAGGCGCGGTACACAAGGACTAGGCAAAAGGCAAGGTCAAAAGTAGCAGAAGGTCAGGGCAGGAGGCAACGGTTTGCAGTCAAGGGCAACGGCAAGGGTCTGGATACACAGGCAATGGAAACATGGGAACGCTTTCATTGGCACATGTATATGGGCAGGGGGCGGGGTGTCCGAACATCTGTCATTCACCATTACACAGAGTAATGGGATTGCATACGTCACAGGGCCTCCAAAGGTCCTTAAGCAGAATACCATAGAGTTTACCTAGTCACGTGACCCGCAGGTCCTGCAATGCTATGGAAACGGTAATTAACCATTTATTTACATATTTTACTATATTTACATCAACCTTACATACATTTCTAGGCTATTAGTTGGAATAGAGGCGACAAGGGGTAGGCTACACAACAGGGATCCCTACGTCCTAGGGACTCTGGATATGGGGGCACACACATACATAGGTACCGTATAAGATGCGGTATCGGGACACCACAAACTCCCTTACTTAAGGTAAGTCGGCCTCGACGTCTGTCCCCTGAGACCGAGGGACTAGGACTAGAACAGGATGCTATAGAACAGGATGATCCACACATTTGGTGTACATCCTAAGTAGACTAAACACATTTACATTCTTTTGATACCTTTCCTAGTATCTGGATTAGGCAATTAGAAATCTATCTAGACATTTAAATGCTATCTAGACATTTAAAGCTATCTAGACATTTAATGCTATCTAGACATTTAAAAGAGCTATCTATCCTTTGGTTTCTAGCTTCCTATATAACTTTATCAAACTTATTATACATTTTGAAGCTTACTAGACAATAAGGCAGCTATCTGACATGTAGTTGCTAGCTCCTAAGACACTTTATTAGCTCTCTATACATTTTTATGAGGCTAAACTGAACATTAGCACATGCTTCTATACATATGGCTAACTAGACATTCGTACAGCTTTCTATACAGTTAGCTTCAAGCTGACTAGGCATTTGTATTATCTCATACATTCTATTTGCCAACAATAAGTTACCTGTTAGTTAGTACACGAAAGGTATACTGGCTAGCCGGAAGCTAGGTCACAGTAAGGGTGGCTGCTAGGGTCTATCGACTACACACTACTTATCCCTAGAGCACTTTCAAAACAACCTACTAGGTTATTCTTAGAATTACGTGTTTATTTTTGTATTTGCAAGAGCACCTACTGGCCAGGAAGGAATTGGGTATCAATATGCTTCAATTCCTAAGTGTTTTCTTTAAGTGAGATATTTATTTTGATTTATGTACTAGGAAAAATTTGAAGTAGTACATTTAAGTGAGTAATCTAGGGTACTATGAGTGCAAGTACTATTTTAAGAGGGAATCCTCCCTACTATTTTTGTTGAGACAGGTGCTAGCGATGTGCGTCAGCAATAATACTTCCCTCGGAGGAGCCGAGGTGTCCCCTGTGAAGTTACCTATTAAACACCTCTAGCATTTTATACATGTACAAGAATTAGTTGTGTTTTTAATGTTGAGTGTACACGTACAGTACGTCGATATTTTCTGTGTACAACTCTACCTTACTTTTTATGTACATAGACATTAGACTATTTTCTTATGTACAACCTTTACTTACTACTTATGTACACAGACACGAGGATACCTTCCTGTGTACAGAACCATATACATATTTACTATACATTTATCAACACTCCAACATTTAGCATAAGAGTTCTTATGAAGCTGCTGGTATATACATAAAATAGACGTGTAAGGATCAGCAGTCCACCTACACCAGGAGTCCATTTAAAGGAAAATATGCAAAGTGGCGTGTAAGGATCAGCAGTCCACCTACACTAAGAGTCCATGGAAGGGAAAGGAAAACACGGCCTTAACCACAACTCAGCCGGGTACAGTCCTTAATGAATCTCCTACAGGCTAGGAGTCTCTTGACTTAATAGTCAGGCACAAGCTTAGTGGTTACGTTGCTGAACTTTGAACAGGAACAAACTTAGCACAGTCCTGCTAGGCACAATTCTTGAACATGGTTGCTGTAAGACAAAAATGGTGAGACAGAAAAACAATAGGACATTACTTTAGAGTCTCTTTAGAAGATGTTCTTCTTTACTCTTGTAGTGCCTCTCTTGGTTCCTCTGTATCTGCCAACATGAGGGGCAGGATTAGACTTAACATAGCTTTGCCACACTACATTGGTGAGGATAGAGTGGTGGAAAGCAGCTTGAGAAGGGGTTATAGGCTTACTAGCCGGGACCACAGTGGGGCAATAGGGCTTGAGCACCATCTCCAAATTAGGAGCAACCCATGACCCTTTCGTTGGTACCTTAGGAACTGGCAAACTCTCACTGCTCCGAGAGGGCCTAGGTACATCTAAGAGTATCCCAGGCTTAGACAAACTCTCACTGCTCTGAGAGGGTCTAGGTACCGACTTGGGTGGCCGCAACTTTGGCCTGTTTTCTTCACCCTGTGCTGAACTTGACTCTTGACGGTATGAAGAAGATGAAGAACTTGACTCTTTACTGTACATAGAAGATGATAAACTTGACTCTTTAAGCTCCTCCTCCTTGGGTACGCTGGTAGAGGCTTTAGGAGCAGACCTTTTTGGCCTCAAGTTGAAGGGATCGGACTCCCAATCCGTTGATGGGAAATACTTGAAGGGAAGCTGTGTTGGGGCTGTTGGTCTTGTGACCGTTGCAGCCCATTCTCCACGAATGCTCTGGACGTGGGTGTACTGCACAATTTCACCCACCTCCAAGGTGTAGAACTTCTTATGGAGATATGGCCTTTGCACTGCTCGCCGGTTTACGAGGATGGTCTGCCCAGTGTGGCAGTCAAGGAGTGTCCCATAACCTCTGAACTTGGCCACAGTTGCTCTTCTCCTTTCTAATGGCTCCTCCCCTTCTCGGGGCTGATCCCATTTACGGATGTACAATGCCTCCATTTCTTTGGTATTCTCTTGATACCGCACTTTCTTCATAAGGCAAATGTACGTGCTTTGGAGCATAGAGTTCTTTGTGTCGGGCCTTTAACTTTTCCATCAATTCGGCCAGCTCGGCTTCTTGACGGGTCCTTTCCCTTTCTGCAGTTGGGATTGGTGGGAGTGTTTTCCCAGGTAACGGTTGAAGTACTCTGTGCATGTACTCGATCAGCTCCGGCTCATTTCCGAACACCCATTGCGGCAGTTTTGGTGAGCACGGTCGTGCACTTGGAAAGCTTGTTCGAGGAATGACCTCAGGGCTGTAGGAGGAAGTATAGGCCACCTCTGACGGGGTACTCACAGCAGATTCCTCCGACGGGATCTCGGCCCATGAGCCCCAGGTCCTGTGGTGAGGGGACAATCTCACCGGTGACGGACCTCCAGGTGTTCCTGCACTGTTCGCTGGAGGTGTCTCTGGCCAATCGTCGTCATCATCAGACAGTGGGGGAAGATTGCAGGCCCCCTCTTCGTCTAATGACAACCGCTGCAGACGGTCAGCAAGCTCTTGAAAAAGTTGGGCTGCGACTGCTACAACTTTCCGTGTTTCCGGCGCCATTTTGCCAACTTGACCACGTGGAACGCTGCTCTCCGCCATGTCTGTACTCTCCAGCTCTCTCCGCAGACTGAAGAGGTTGCTCTGCGTGGCGTTTTTTATAGTGGGCTTCTCCAAAATGGCGCTGGGCAGGAAGGACGCCATCGGTGCAGCCCTGACTTCCGGTCCCTCCAGAAACAACTCCTGCATCTCTGAGTTCCCTTTCGGCTGGGATACAGCAACTTGGCTTCCACACCCAGGGGCGGGGCGTGGCGCAGCGCGGGCTTTCTTCGTGCGCTTTTCCGGCAGCAGTTCGGCTCCGCCTGTGCCGACCAGACCAGAAGATTGCAGCATGAACTCATTGCGCAGTTTACACATTTAGAAGCGACAAGGGGTAGGCTACACAACAGGGATCCCTACGTCCTAGGGACTCTGGCTATGGGGACCCACACATACATAGGTACCGTATAAGATGCGATACCGGGACACCACACATAGACCAAAGGGCATGACAAGATATTCAAAGTGTCCATCTCTGGTATTGAAGGTGGTTTTCCATTCATCACCTTCACGAATATGGATGAGATTATAGGCGCCCCTTAGATCAAGTTTGGTGAAGATCTTAGCTCCACGCAATCGATCAAATAGTTCAGAGATGAGTGATAGAGGATAGCAGTTTTTCACTGTGATCTTATTAAGACCGCGGTAATCTATACAAGGGCGCAGAGATCCGTCCTTCTTGGCCACGAAGAAGAATCCAGCTCTGGCTGGAGAAGAAGATTTCCGGATAAAACCTCTTTTTAGGTTTTCCTAAGTGTACTCTGTCATGGCTTGTGTTTCCGGGGCAGAAAGTTGGTAAATCCTACCATGGGGCGGTGTGGTACCAGGGAGCATGTCGATAGGGCAGTCATAGGGTCTATGTGGAGGTAAGACCTCTGCTTGCTTTTTACAAAAGACGTCAGAATAGTCCTGATAGGCCTTAGGAAGACCTGGCAATGGAGTAGCAATGGAGACTTGGCAGGAAGGAACTGGGTGGAGACATCGCTTGTGGCAAGAAGATCCCCAACTCTTAATGTCCCCGGTGGTCCAGTCGAGGCTAGGCGAGTGACGTCGGAGCCAGGCAAGCCCAGAAGAATTTCTGAAGTACAGTTGGGCAGCACAAAAAATTCAATACGTTCATGATGGTGAACTCCAACACTCATGAGCAGAGGTTGAGTGCGGTAACGCACGGTGCAGACCAGCCTTTCTCCATTGACGGATGAAATGAAGAGAGGTTTGACAAGAAGGGTAACTGGACTATTGAATCTGTTGATTAGGGAGGCTTCAATGAAACTTCCTGCAGAACCAGAGTCCAAGAAGGCCAAAGCGGAGAAGGAAGTATTAGTATTAGCGGGTATAGCAATCCTCACAGTCATAGTCAGTCGTGGAGAGGTAAAATTCACACCTGGCACACCTCTCCTATGTTAACTAGGAGCATTTCCCTGACGCGGAGGACGAATAGGACAGTCCTTTAGGAAATGTTCAGTACTAGCACAGTACAGGCACAGGTTTTCGTTCCTACAGAGAGTCCTTTCTTGTTGGGTCAGACGAGACCGATCCACTTGCATAGCCTCCTCGGCGGAAGGCACAGGAACAGATTGCAATGGACGTTGGAAGAGAGGTGCCAGGGGAGGAAACCGCCTGGTGCGAACAAGATCCTTTTCCTGACGAAGCTCCTGGTGTCTTTCAGTGAAACGCTTGTCGATGCGGGTGGCCAAATGGATCAGTTCAGACAGGGTAGCAGGAATTTCTCGTGCGGCCAGAACATCTTTGATGTGACTGGATAAGCCTTTCTTGAAGATCGCGCAGAGGGCCTCATTATTCAAGGATAGCTCAGAGGCGAGGGTGCCGAACTGAATGGCATATTCGCCTACTGAAGAACTCCCTTGGACAAAATTCAATAGGGCTGTCTCGGCTGAGGAAGCCCGGGCTGGCTCCTCAAAGACTGCGTACTTTTGAGTGGATAGTAGCAGTGCGTACTGACACTGCGTACTGAGGACTGGATAGTAGCAGTGGCAGGATCGTTGCGGTCCCACACTGGTGTGGCCCAGGACAAGGCCTTTCCAGACAGCAGGCTGACCACGAATGCCACCTTAGACCGTTCTGTAGGAAATTGGTCTGACATCATCTCCAGGTGTAGGGAACACTGGGACAGGAACCCACGGCACAGTTTAGAGTCCCCATCAAACTTGTCAGGTAGGGACAGGAGAAGTCTGGGAGTGGCCACTCGCTGCAGAGGTGATGCAGGAGCTGGCGGAGGAGATGGTTGCTGTTGTTGAGACAGAAGCTGTTGTAGCATAGCAGTCAACTGAGTCAGCTGTTGTCCGTGTAGCCCGATCTGCTGAGATTGCTGGGTGACCACGGAGGTTAGGTCAGGGACACTGGTTAGCGGGACCTCAGCGGGATCCATGGCCGGATAAACTGTCAGGATCCGAAGTGGTATGCAGGGATGACACAGGTAGTGGATGCTCAATGTCAGTGAGGTGATGGCATGGGCCGTACCAGGAGAACGGAATCTAAGAGGTTACTGGTTTATCACCAGAGCCCGCTGCAAGGCGGGATGGACTTGCTGCGGCAGATAACCCCCAGGTCGTTCCACCCAATAGCGACTCAACCTCACTGATTGCTGAGTCAGGTGCGGTACACAAGGACTAGGCAAAGGCAAGGTCAGATGTAGCAGAAGGTCAGGGCAGGCGGCAACGGTTCGTAGTCAAGGGCACCGGCAAGGGTCTGGATACACAGGCAATGGACACACAGAAACGCTTTCACTGGCACAAGCAACAAGATTCGGCAAGGGCAGGAAGGGGAAGTGGATATTTATAGGTTCTGCAAAGATTGGACCAGGCACCAATTAGTGGTGCACTGGCCCTTTAAATTTAAGCAAACTGGCGCACGCGCGCCCTAGGTAGCGGGGCCGCGCGCCAGGAGGAAGCAGACGGAGGTGTGAGGTGAGTGACATGGAGCGCGATCCGACAGCGGGCACGTCCCGTGCCTTGGATCGCGTCCCCTTCGGTGACAAGGGAGCAGCGCTCGCAGTCAGCGGTGCTGACCGGAGCGCTGCATGCAGAGGCACGCGGTGAGCGCTCCGGGGAGGCAGCGGGACCCGGAGCGCTCGGCGTGACAGTGGTTCTTAACCTTTTTCGCGAATATTCCCCCAAAGGATGAAAGTATGTCCCCTCTGATCCCCCTGGGCCAATATATGAGATACATACAATAACATCCTCCCATACTGCGGTGTTACACTTAGTTTAACATGCTTACCAGGCCTAGGTCTATCCCGTTCGGCGGGAGTCGGAGGGCCGCACTGATGGGTGATGTCCTTCTGCGCTGTGCCGGCATCTCCACGCAACGTCAGGGACGTCACACGACAGGCCCGGCAGCCACTGTAGCTCACATAAAGTATCCGCGGCAGCAGTACAATATAGTGAGCTGGCTGATCGAAGGGGGCCCGCTGCTGAGACCCCCCCCCCCCCCACCCGGAATAAAATGTTTTTGCCCGGAATACACCTTTAAACCAAACTGATCTGGCTATGCCTATAACAACCAATCACAGCTCGGCTTTCATTTAACCAAAGCTCGAGAAGATATGCAAGCTAAGCTGTGATTGGTTGCTATGGGGAACACCAGACAGTCTGGGTTTCAAGCAGATTGATCTGGGCCATTGTATAATATATAAAAGCAGTAATTCCAACATTGGAACAACACTTGAATTGCTGCAGTTTGTTTTATTATATTTTATTATATTCATTTCCATAGAATGTTATTGAACACATTAAGAGATATAAAGAGCTGCAGTTTGTTTTCAATCTATTTTACTGCAGTTTACACTGTGTGCTTCACGCAGCATAAAAGGGGTTAGAATATGGTCATGTGGTGAACCAGGAGAGTTGTGGTGTCTGGGATGTTGCGGTAATGTTACAGGGTCTGGTGGTATTAACCTTTAGTTGTCATGACACCAGGGTGCAATTTTCTTACTGTTAATGCTCCTACCACCAACCGTCCCAGAAAAGGTAGGGAAAATAACGGAATGTCCACAGCAGACTTCATGAATAAACTGAAAAACTTTACTTGAAGAATTCATGCAACAGTATTTGTACATAACAGTCTCTTAAGAGTGAACTGGGATACAGGTTCCTCACAGGTTTTTCTGTGCAAATGAAAAATTTAATTTTTCATTTTCACGGACCACCGTTCCAAAAATCGGTAAAACACCTGTGGGGTGTAAAGGCTCACTGTACCCCTTATTACATTCTGTGAGTGGTGTAGTTTCCAAAATAGGGTCACATGTGGTGGGGGGGGGGGGTAGCACTGTTCTGGCTCTATGGGGGCTTTGTGCACATACATTGCCTTCAATTTCAGACACATTCTCTCTCCAAAATCCCAATGGCGAGCCTTATCTACTGAGCATTGTAGTGCGTCCGCAGAGCACTTTACATCCACATATGGGGTATGTTCATACTGGGGTTACAAATTTTGGGGGGGCTTTTTTCCTATTCTCCCTTGTGAAAATGAAAAATTTAGGGTAACACCTGCATTTTTTGTGAATAGTTTTTTTCATTTTCACATCCAACTTTAACAAAAATTTGTCAAACACCTGTGGGGTGTTAAGGCTCACTATACCCCTTTATACATTCCGTGAGGGGTGTTGTTTCCATAATGGTGTCACGTGTGGGTATTTATTGTTTTGCGTTTATATCAGAACCACTGTAAAATCAGCCACCCCTGTGCAAATCACCAATTTAGACCTCAAATGTACATAGTGCGCTTTCACTCCTGAGCCTTGAGACTGTGCAGGGGTATATGTATACATGGTGGTTTACTTTTTATTTGGTGTAGGTGTAGCGTAATGTAGGGTTTGTAGGGTACATTCACACGGGTGGGTTTATAGTGGGTTTCTCGCTGGGAGTTTGAGCTGCGGCGGAAAATTTGCCGCATCTCAAACTTGCAGCAGAAAGCTCGCTGTAAACCCGCCCGTGTGAATGTACCCTGTACAGTCACATGGGGGGGGGGGGGGGCTTCAGCTGTTGCAAAACTACAACTCCCAGCATGCACTGACAGACCATACATGCTGGGAGTTGTAGTTATTCAACAGCTGGAGGCACATTGGTTGCGCAACACTGAGAGTTTGTTATTTTGCTCAGTGTTTTGCAACCAGTGTGCCTCCAGCTATTGCAAAACTAGAACTCAGTATGTACAGTCTCTCAGCGCATGCTGGGAGTTGCATTTTTGACACAGCTGGATGCACACTTTTTCATAGAAAAATGTGCCTCCAGCTGTTGCATAACTACAACCCCAAGCATGCACTGACTACCAAAGGGCGTGCTGGGAGTTGTAGTAGGAACTCCAGCTGTTGCAAAACTACAACTCCCAGCATGCCCTTTAGCTGTGCATTCTGAGAGTTGTTGCTAAGCAACAGCAGGAGTTGAACAGGCCTCACCTCCTGCTGTATCCTGCCCTCTGCTCCTGCCACCTAGACTGCATTTCTGTGATTTTTTTTTTTCAGTTTCACATCCAACTTTAATGAAAATTCGTCAAACACCTGTGGGCTCTTGAGGCTCACTATACCCCTTGTTACATTCCGTGAGGGGTGTAGTTTCCAAAATGGCATCACATGTGGGTATTTATTGATTTGCATTTATGTCAGAACTGCTGTAAAAGCCACCCCTGTCCAAATCCCCAATTTAGACCTCAAATGTACATAGTGCGCTTTCACTCCTGAGCCTTGTTGTGCGCCCGTAGATCACTTTACACCCACATATGGGGTATTTCTGTACTCAGGAGAGATTGTGTTTCAAATTTTGGGGCAACACCAGCATGTAAATAATTACATTTTTTTACACTAACATGCTTGTGTAGACCCCAACTTTACCTTTTCATAAAGAGTAAAAGGAGAAAAAGTCCCCCAAAATTTGTAAAGCAATATCTCCCGAGTACGGAAATACCCCATATGTGGCCGCAAACTATTTCCTTAAAATAAGACAGGGCTCCAAAGCGAGAGAGGTTTTTAGGGTACATTTACACAGGCGGGTTTATAGTGAGTTTCTCGCTGGGAGTTTGAGCTGCGTTGTAAACCTGCCTGTGTGAATGTACCCTGTACATTCACATAGGGGGGGGGGGGGGGGGCCTTCAGCTGTTTCAAAACTACAACTCCCAGCATGCACTGACAGACCATACATGCTGGGAGTTGTAGTTATTCAAAATCTGACACTGAGAGTTTGTTACTTAACTCAGTGTTTTGCAACCAGTGTGCCTCCAGCTATTGCAAAACTAGAACTCACAGCATGCACAGTCTCCCAGCGCATGATGGGAGTTGTATTTTTGACACAGCTGGAGGCACACTAGTTACGAAACACTGAGTTAGGACACAAACTCTGTTTCACAACCAATGTGTCTCCAGCCGTTGAAAAACTGCAACACTCAGCATGCCTTGACAGTCAAAGGGCATGCTGAGAGTTGTAGTTTTGCAACAGCTGTAGGCACATTGCTACATCTCCCAGCATGCCCTTTGGTAGTCTGTGCATGCTGGGAGTTGTAGTTATGCAAAAGTTGGACACACACTTTTTCATAGAAAAAATGTGCCTCCAGCTGTTGCATAACTACAACACCCAGCATGCACAGACTACCAAAGGGCATGGTGGGAGTTGTAGTTGGAACTCCAGCTGTTGCAAAACTACAACTCCCAGCATGCCCTTTGGCTGTGCATGCTGTGAGTTGTTGTTAAGCAACAGCAGGAGGTGAACAGGCCCCACCTCCTGCTGTATCGTGTCGCCTGCACCGCCGGGACCATCGCCGCTCCTGCCACCTGGACCGCCGCTCCTGAGGTGACCCCAGCTGGACCAGTGAAAGGTAGGTGACCCCCAATCTCCGCCTCGATCACCGCCCAGCAGGACAGTGATTGTGAGGTCGTTCCAACCGAACAATCTCGTGATCGTGAGGTGGCACCCATGCCACCTCACTCCTGCTGGTTAAGGGTTAAGGGTCACCCTTTTTTTTCCGGGTCACCAGAGACCCGATTGACCCGAATTCGCGGCAAATAGCCGGTCTGAATTGAGGGAGGGTCTCAGGACCCCCCTGGGCATTTGCACAGGATGCCTGCTGATAGATATCAGCAGTCATCCCGGTCTGGTCCCCACCCAGCGCGCGGCGGGGACCGAAATTCCCACAGGTGTACAGGTACACCCTGGGTCCTTAACTACGAGGGAGTCAGGGCGTACCCATACGCCCTGGGTCCTTAAGGGGTTAACAATAGATGTGCTACCAACGTTCCTGAATGACCAATATGTGATGTTCCAGCATGGGATATGGGATAAGACATAGGATAAGAATATATAATATATTTTTATTGTAATTGGTCACTACTGTATGTAATTATTATGCACCTTGTTTGGGCTATTTAAAGATTAATTCACTTTAACATGCTTGAAAAAGACGATGGGAGATCGTTGAAGCATTGCACCTTTGTATTGTGCTGAGGATGAAATAAACTTCACCTGGATTGATATTTTCTGTGTGCTGCCGTTTTTTCTTGTGGATATATATATATATATATATATATATATATATATATATATATTTATTAACCCCTTAACGACATGCACCGTAAATGTACGACACTGTATAGTGTCATTTAGCGCACAGCGCCATTTACGGCATGGCTGTGATGCGAGCGCAGGAGATGCGCTCGCTTCATTCCCGGAGGGTTCCGTTAGCAGCCGCGGACCGGCCAGTAATGGCGGACATCAGCGATCGCACTGATGTCTGCATTTAACCCCTCAGGTTGCTGCATATGCTGCAGTGCTGTATTTATAATGGCTGATATGATCGCCTGCGGCACTGCCGTCCGTCTCCCGGTGTCTTCTGCACTGATCTGTCTTTCAGCAGACCAGAGCAGAAGATCGCTGATAATACTGATCAGTGCTATGTCCTATACATAGCACAGAACAGTATTAGCAATCTAATGATTTCTATAAGTAGTCCCCTATGGTGACTGAAAAAGTGTAAAATAAATGTAAAAAAAGTTTTTAAAAAAAATGAAAAAAAATCCAATAAAGTTTAAAATCACCCCTTTTCCCCATATTAATACAAAAAAGCATAAAAATACGATAAATAATAAACATATTTGGTATCATCGTCAATGTCCAAACTATAAATATATAATGTTAATGATCCCGTACGGCAAACGGCGTTAACATAAAAAAAAAGAAAAAGGAAAAAGTGTCTGCTCTTTTGTCACATCAAACTGCAAATTCTTTTTTTTATAAAAAATGATCAAAAAGTCATATATATATATGCAAATATGGTATAAGAAATAAGAAAGTTAGAGGTGGTCAAAATAGGGCAATTTTACGTACTGATTTTGTAAAAAAAAAGTTTGAGATTTTTTAACAGCAGTGCAATAATAGAAAAGTATGTAACCATGGGTATCATTTTAATCGTATTGACCCAGAGAATAAAGAAAACATGTAATTCTTATGCAACGTGTACAGTGCGAAAACTAAACCCCCCCAAATTTGCTAAATTAGATTTTTGTTTAAATTTCCTTACACAAAAAAAATATTTTTGTGGTTTACCATACATTTAAGTTTAAAATTAGTGATGTCATTACAAAGTGCAATTGGTCACGCAAAAAATAAGCCCTCATATGGGTCTGGGAATGGAAATATAAAAGAGTTATGAATTTTAGAAGGCAAGGAGGAAAAAGCGAAAATGCTAAAATAAAATGGGCTGTGTCCTTAAGGGATTAAATGTTGGCACCTCTGAATTTTTTTAAGAAAATTAAGTATTTCTCACAGAAAAGCATTGCAGTGAGGTTAAGTTTCTACTTCGCTTTGTTTTTTGAAAAACGGCAAGAAAAAAACGCCAAATCTGCCGCATGCCGTTTTTTTTCATCAATGGCCGGGACCCGCGGCTAATACGACACATCGCCAATCGCGGCAATGTGCGGTATTAACCCTTTAGAAGCGGCTGTCATCGTAAATCGCGGCGTCCCGAACAGCTTACAGGACACCGGGAGGGCCCTTACCTTCCTCCTCGGTGTCTGATCGACGAATGACTGCTCCGTGCCTGAGATCCAGGCAAAAGCAGTCAAGCACCGATAACGATGATCACAGGAGTGTTAATACACGCCAGTGATCAGCATAGGAGATCAGTGTGTGCAGTGTTATAGGTCCCTATGGGACCTATAACACTGCAAAAAAAAAGTTAAAAAAAAGTGTTAATAAAGGTCATTTAACCCCTTCCCTAATATAAGTTTGAATCCCCCCCCCTTTTCCCATAAAAAAAATAAAACAGTGTAAATAAAAAAATAAATAAACATATGTGGTATCGCCGCGTGCGTAAATGTCCGAACTATAAAAATATATCATTAATTAAACCGCACGGTCAATGGAGTACGCGCAAAAAAATCCAAAAAAGCTTATTTTTGGTCTCTTTTTATACCATTAAATAATGAATAAAAAGTGATCAAAAAGTCTGATCAAAACAAAAATCATACTGATAAAAACTTCAGATCATGGTGCAAAAAATTAGCCCACATACTGCCCCCCACTTGGAAAAAGAAAAAAGTTATAGGGGTCAGAAGATGACATTTTTAAACGTATACATTTTCCTGCATTTAGTTATGATTTTTTCCAGAAGTACGACAAAATCAAACCTATATAATAGGGTATCATTTTAACCGTATGGACCTACAGAATAATGATAAGGAGTCATTTTTACAGGAATATGCACTGTGTAGAAACGGAAGCCCCCAAAAGTTACAAAATGGCGTTTTTTTATTCGATTTTGTCGCACAATGATTTTTTTTCCGTTTCGCCGTGATTTTTTTGGGTAAAATGACTAATGTCAATGCAAAGTAGAATTGGTGACGTAAAAAATAAGCCATAATATGGATTTTTAGGTGGAAAATTGAAAGGGTTATAATTTTTAAAAGGTAAGGAGGAAAAAACGAAAGTGCAAAAACTGGAAAACCCTGAGTCCTTATGGGGTTAAAAAATAAAAATAAAAAGATAGAGTAGTGAAGGAAAAATTTGTATATAACGAAAAGTATCTTTTTTTTATAACAAAATGTTTATTAATTTTTAAAACAGGGATCAATTCATGTGGGGCGGGCAGGGACTTAAAAATGTAGCTGACAATAATAAAAATGTAGTGTGTGCATTTTTCACTTTTTTTCTTTATTTTTTACATTTTTAAGGTAATACTACTACTCCCAGAATGGAAAACACTGTTCCATGATGGGAGTAGTAGCACCTGTACTAATTGACAGATCGCCCATTGCGATCCTTATGTATAATGTATACATATGGACCCCTGCACTGATTTATATATATATATATATATATATATATATATATATATATATATATATATACACATACCTATATACCTATTCATATTTCCCGCAGAGAGCTGTGATTGGCAAGATGGTTCCAGCCACTCGCAACTCTCTGTGGGATATATGAATAGGTGTATATATACGTCAGTGCAGGGGACCATAGAAGAGTGGCCGCCCGCATCTATACATTATACAGGAGGATTACAGCGGGTGTCAGGAGTGACATCCACTGTGATCTTTCCTTAACTGCAGGTACTACTACTCCCAACATGGAGCGCTCTCTGCTCCATGCTGGGAGCTGTCGTACCTGCATTAATAGACAGATCACAACAGGTGTCAGAAGTTACACTCGCTGCAATCAGTCTATTAATGCAGGTACTACAGCTCCCATCATGGAGCAGAGTGTGCTCCATGTTGGGAATCGTAGTGCCTGCAGGTAAGAACAGATCACAGCGGGTATAACTACTGACACGCGAGGCGATCGTCCTTTCTATTGCAGAGATGCAGAGTGGCTTTCTCCTGCGCTCACATCTCTGCACTATACTCCGGCCAGTGATGTGAATAGAACATCACTCATTTATATTTCCCTCTGAGAGCGGTGATTGGCTGCAACCATCCAGCAATCCCCCACTCTGGACGGAAAGCATGAATGAGTGATGTTCTATTCACATCACTGGCCGGAGTATAGTGCAGAGATGTGAGCGCTGTATAGAGCCACTCCACATCTCTGCTATATTATGGACGATCACATCAGGTATCACGACTGACACTCGGGGCGATATGTCAATTAGTACAGGTACTACTACTCCCATTATGGAACAGTCTCCCATGCTGGGAGTAGTAGTACTACCTAAAAATGTAAAACCTAGAGGGGAAAAAAGTGAAACACACACACTTCATTAAAAATTTAATTAAAATGTAGTTAAAAAAAAAAAATTTTGTTAAATAGATATTTTTTTCCATCACTACTGCATCCTTTTTTTTTTTTTGGTACCCAACAAATTTTGGGTACCAAAAAAAAAAAAACATGCCAACGTGAAATTTCCACACAAATGAAAAAACGCCAGGAGAAACTGCATAAAAAACGCCAGATGCAGGAAATTGCACTGGCGTTTTTTCAGGCATTTTTTTCAACCCAAAAAATGCAGGATAAAAAACAAGTAGAAACTTAGCCTAACAAGTGTTTTGCTATATACATGTTTATTTCCTTTGTGTGTATTTGAACTTAAAGGGGTATTCCAGGCCAAAACTTTTTTTTATATATCAACTGGCTCCGGAAAGTTAAAAAGATTTGTGAATGACTTCTATTAAAAAATCTTAATCCTTCCAATAGTTATTAGCTTCTGAAGTTGAGTTGCTGTTTTCTGTCTAACTGCTTTCTGATGACTCACATCCCAGGAGCTGTGCAGTTCCTATGGGGATATTTTCCCATCATGCACAGCTCCCGGGACGTGACATCATCATTGAGCAGTTAGATAGAAAACTTCAGAAGCTAATAACTATTGGAAGGATTAAGATTTTTTAATAGAAGAAATTTACAAATCTGTTTAACTTTCCGGAGCCAGTTGATAAATAAAAAAAAAGTTTTTGCCTGGAATACCCCTTTAACCCAAAAAGGGAAGAAAAAAAAGCAAATTGGACATAATGACAAACCAAACTCGAAAAATGGTCTGGACAAAACTATTTTCACCCTTCCAAAATTGTGGAAAAATAAGATTGTTATAAGCATGTGATGCTCCTTTGAACTCACCTGGGGCAAGTAACAGGTGTGGGCAATATAAAAATCACACCTGAAAGCAGATAAAAAGGAGAGAAGTTCACTTAGTCTTTTCATTGTGTGTCTGTGTGTGCCACACTAATGGACAACAGAAAGAGGAGAAGAGAACTGTCTGAGGACTTGACAACCAAAATTGTGGAAAAATATCAACAATCTCAAGTTCACAAGTCCATCTCGAGAGATCTAGATTTGCCTTTGTCCAAAGTGCACAACATTATCAAGAAGTTTGCAACCCATGGCACTGTAGCTAATCTCCCTGGGTGTAGACGGAAGAGAAAAATTGATGAAAGATTTCAACTCAGGATAGTCCGGATGTTGGATAAGCAGCCCCAAACAAGTTTCAAAGATATTCAAGCTGTCCTGCAGGCTCAGGGAGCATCAGTGTCAGCGTGAACTCTCCATCGACATTTAAATGAAATGATACGCTATGGCAGGAGACCCAGGAGGACCCACTGCTGACACAAAGACAAAAAAGCAAGACTACATTTTGCCAAAATGAATTTGAGTAAGACAAAATCCTTCTGGGAAAATGTCTTGTGGACAGAGGAGACCAAGATAGAGCTTTTTGGTGAAACACATCATTCTACTGTCATTCTACTGTTTACTGAAAACGGAATGAGGCCTACAAAGAAAAGAACACAGTACCTACAGTGAAATATGGTGAAGGTTCAATGATGTTTTTGGGGATGTTTCGCTGCCTCTGGCACTGGGTGCCTTAAATGTGTGCAAAGCATCATGAAATCTGAAGATTACCAACGGATTTTGGGTTGCACTGTACAGCCCAGTGTCAGAAAGCTGGGTTTGCGTCCAAGATATTCGGTCTTCCTGCAGGACAATGACCCCAAACATACGTCAAAAAGCACCCAGAAATGGATGGCAACAAAGCGTTGGAGACTTCTGAAGTGACCAGCAATAAATCCAGATCTAAATCCCATTGAACGCATGTGGAGAGATCTTAAATTTGCTGTTGGGAAAAGTCACCCTTCCAATAAGAGAGATCTGGAGCAGTTTGCAAAGGGAGAGTGGTCCAAGATTCCGGCTGAGAGGTGTAAGAAGCCTATTGATGGTTACAGGAAGCAATTAATTTCAGTTATTTTTCCAGAGGGTGTGCAACCAAATATTATGTTAAGGGTGCCAAAAAAAATTTCCAGACCATTTTTGGTGTTTGGTATCACATTATGTCCAATTCGCTTTTTTTCCTTCCCTTTTTTTGTTTAGTTCCAATACACACAAACGGAAAAAACATGTGTATAGCAAAACATGTGTTACTGCAGTCCTTTTCTGTGAGAAATGCTTCATTTTCTTGAAAAATTTCAGGGGTGCCAACATTTATGGCCATGACTGTATATATAGTGTGGCAAGGAAAGGGTGTATTTCCCTTGCTAACTCTGCTGAATTCTCCACCTGTGGCCTGATTAATGAGGTATCAGGAAGGGAAAGTGTGTTTAAAAGGAAAAGAAACAGAATAGTTGGGTCTCTCCCTGGGTAACAGCATGTCGCTGTAGGGGGAGACACACAGACCCTGTTGAGGAAACACACAGCGAACTGTGAGCGGTCCAAGACGTGAAGAAGTGGTGTGAACTGTGAGTAACAGGTTGCAGGGGCACATGTTTTATGCTGGCTGAGGGTAGCTCACCAGATAGTAGTCAGGGCATGCTGATATGTGTAGTCAGTGACCAGACGGTCTAGGACTTTGGTTTGTTCCTGAGTTATGTTTTGTTTTACCTGCAACCTGTCTAAATAAAGCTGGCAAGGTGCCAGGCGTGCATGAATAACCATTGTCTGCGGGTTTATTGAGTGGAAACGTGTCCCGTGGCAGTGTCCAGGACGATCCCGGAGCTAATCCTGAAGGAGGAATCCTTACAATTGGTGTCGGATGCGGGAAAACACGTTGCTAGGAGCAACCAGTGGTCGAGTTGCAGTGAAGTTGTTGCCAAGAGAATAATCGTGCATGTTGCAAGTGGGAACTCTTTTTCTCAGAGAGGAGACAGTGGGACGAGCCCAGCTGTGGAGTACAAGAGCAGGACTGAGCCTGTGGTGAAGTTGTTGCTAAGGGCAACAGATCGCATCAAGCGAGTGGGCGCTCTCTCAAGTAAGGAGACAGGTGGACGGGCCACCTGCAGAGTGCAGATTACGTTTTGAGACTGTGTATAAAGGCGTTGCTAGGGGCAACGGAAAATTTTGTTGGCAAGCGGCTGACATTTTGGCAGAGGACTGTGCTGTGTTTGCAAGGTTTGAAGTGTTGCAAGATGGATGTCCTGATAAGTGCTTTGTTGCAGACGGCTGCAGCGCAAGAGGAAGCAAGCTTTGCAGAGTTTGAAAGGATTGCTACGCATGAGGCATGGCCCAAGACACACTGGGGAAACTTGGTGTATGGATTCATTGGAGGAGAGGCCCAAAAAGTTCATTGTGAACTGGATCCAAAGATCTTACGGGACTATGAGAAAGTCAAGACAGATCCTGACTAAAGTGGGAGTAAGGCTGGGTTCACACTACGTTTTGTCCCATACGGGAGCGCATACGGCAGGGGGGAGCTAAAAGCTCGCGCTCCCGTATGTCACCGTATGCGCTCCCGTATGTCATTCATTTCAATGAGCCGACCGGAGTGAAACGTTTGGTCCGGTCGGCTCATTTTTGCGCCGTATGCGCTTTTACAACCGGACCTAAAACCGTGGTTGACCACAGTTTTAGGTCCGGTTGTAAAAGCGCATACGGCGCAAAAATTAGCCGACCGGAACGAACGTTTCACTCCGATCGGCTCATTGAAATGAATGGCATACGGGAGCCATACGGTGACATACGGGAGCGCGAGATTTTAGCTCCCCCCTGCCGTATGCGCTCCCGTATGGGACAAAACGTAGTGTGAACCCAGCCTAAGCCGCGCTGCAAGACTACAGTGTGCACTGCAGCCTAACAGTGATGCTGGATTTAAAGTTGCAGAGCTACTTAAAGAGCAAGTGGAGCGATGTTCTGCAGCAGAGAAGCTGGTGAGAGGTGTCCAGCGCCAGCCCTTAACCGATTGGACGGCAAGAGATTCTGGTAAGACTGTTTCAGGGGTTATGGGGGCCATGTTTAGAGACTATGAGACTGTACATAAGGATGATGGGACTGTGCATAAAAATGCTGAGGCGGAGGGTGGCGTTTCCCTAGTTGTCTGTGTGAACAGTGTTCAAGGTGGTACCAACCTATGTCCAGTTGCAAAATCATGTGAGGGTGGGGAACCCCTCATGAAGACTGATGAGACTGTTCACACTGTGCAGATCGGATCGAAAAAATCTGGTGAACAGAAAATGTTAAATGCAGGACTGGGAGAAAATGTAACAAAACACACTTTGACTGAGTTAGGTCCTAGTGCTATGAACTGTCCTGTAAATTTTGAACATGTGCAATCTGATAATGTTTTTGTTGAAAAACTTATGTTGTGTTCAGATGCAAAGAAAACTGCTGCCATCTCTGACAGGACAAAAGAAAACCTGTGTGAGCTGGCAATAGAAGGTAAAAAGATGACGGTTTTGTTAGACCCTAGATGTGTAATAAGTCTGGTAAAGTCCAGCAGCAGAAAGCCAGACCCCGCTATAATGTCTATGCAGGATGGTATTTGGGGTTATAAAATGGTTAATGTCTGTATTTCTACTCCCTATGGTACTATAGGTCACAAGGTTGCAATAGAGCCCTCTTTGGAGTATGATGTAGTACTGGGGACGGATTTTCAATTTTTTCAGCAATTATGGGAAGACTGTCAGGTGACTAGAGCAGGTACACCTGATAGGCCCACAACACGTGACTTGCACCACACACTAGTGGAGAGTTACTCAGCAGAGGCTGAGGACGGGGAGTGTCAGCAGTCACTAGATGTAGGTCAGATAGGGCTCTGCCAGACTGCTGGGGGAGCTGAAGACCAGACCGTGAGTCAAGTCCATGAGGATCCAGCGACTCAAGTGACAAGTGTGCCTCTGGCTGAAACAGAACCTTCAGTGAAACCAGAAACGGATCAGGTACAGGAACATGGGTTCCATCCGCCATCTGAAGATGAGCCCAAGGTGGGGCTAGAGTTGCGCTGTCACCTGGAAGTGAATGAGACTGGAAAAGAGGAAGCTATGCTTAACCTTGTGAATAAAGATGAGCCAAAAGAGGAGTTGAAATTGTGCGGTCATCTGGAAGAGGTGACTGGAAAAGAAGCTACAGAGATGTCTGTGGATAATGCAGAAGTACTGAAGAGAGTACATGTGGAGCTGGGTGCTGCGCTTACTGTCACAGCCAGAGTCCTGAGTGAAGGAGATGTGATGTCTGGACCAGAGATGGATCGTGACCAGGAAGGTCGAACCACTGGACCAGATGTTGTTGCAGACCCAGGAACCCTAGACCTTTCTGCTGGGCAGCAGAGAGACAGTGTTGAAGTGAAAGAGAAGTCTGCCAGTGAGCAGAGAGACAGTCCAGAGAGACTGTCCAGGAACTACCCTGAAGCCCAAGTGGCCAAGACTCTTGAAAAGGGGGAGAAGAGTCTGAACAAGTTGGCTTGAAGGAAGAGACAGGCCAAGGACAGGTGACTGTCAGAGGACAAGAGAATGTCTCAAGGTCCTGAAGCGAGAGTAAGGAGACCACTGTAAGTAAGAGATCTCGGAAAAAACGCGCTGGTCTTGGTAAAAAAAGGGAGCAGATCCAGTACCTTGAAGAAACCTTACAGATGGTTTCTGCTAAATTGTCTCAAAAGGAAGAAGTGGTTCATCATCTGACAGAGGAGAAAGAAAAATGCTTGCAGACTTGAATAAAGAGCAGGAAGAGACGCTTCAGCTGCAGAAAGATATGGAGCGCCACAAAAGTGAGTTTGCGGCTCTGCAGAATGAACTGTCCCGCTCCCAGGGTCTTATGACCAGCAAGGAGAGAGAATTGGAGATTCTGGCCAAGCAGATCTCATTCAAGGATGAAGAAATTAATGTCCTGTGTGGGGCATATCTGGCTCTACAAAGTGATCACAAGGCTAGGTTGGTAGGTATGGAAGAGCTGGAGAAAGAGAAAGTGGTAATGGCTCACAAGGTGCAGAGCTTGGAGGCGCAGAACGAAATGCACATTAAGTCTCGCGCAGATGCCTTGGATTCACTGGGTACTCAGCTCTCTGAACAAGAGGCTCAGCTAAAAGTCTATGAGCAGAAAGTGTTCAAGATGGCGCAACTGAATAAAGACAATGAGCAGATGAGAGAACAACTGCTGTCCCTGGAGCATACTGTCAAAAACTTGACAGAATTGCTGGAAAGCTCAAGAGTGAGCAGCAGAAATGTTTAAAGCTGGAAGGGGACATGAAGGTCCTAAAAGAAAGCCGTGACCAAGCTATAGTAGAACTGGCTAACGAGAGGTTAAAAGTGTCTCAGATGGAAACTGAGGCCAAAGCCACAGCCGTCCGTGTAAAAGAAGAAAAACTGCTTGTGGGGCAAAAGCTACTGGAGACAGGGATGCTTTCTCTAAAAAAGGCGGAGTCTGAACAATGGACGGAAGAAACAGTAGAGTCTGAAGACCATGAGAAGAAGCCATATGAAAGGTCCTCTGAAGCTGAGACTGAGGTGAAACCATATGGGAAGTCCTCTGAAGCTGCAGAGATATTGACATTGCATGGTGAAAATTCTGAGGCAGAGAAGTTCTCTGAGGTAGAAGTTAAACCAGAGATAACTGCAGAAGCTGCAAGTAAAGTCAGTGACACATCTGAAGGTGCAGGTGAAAAACTGGCTAAAGGAGTCAAGAGTTCTCAGCCTAAAAATTAGTCTGTGAAGGTCGGTGTCCCTAAAGAAAGGGCTAATAAGAAAGCAGAGTCCTTAAAAAGAGGTCACTGTGATAGAAGACTGGGTCGTGGTAGAAACCCTGAGAGGCACTGGATTAGTTCCAGAAAACACTGGAAGAAAGTCCGCAGAAGTAGAATTTGGAGAAGAGTCCGTCTCAAGGAGAAGATGGACAGATGCATTAAAGGGAAGCCTCCTGAAATTGTGGAGGATGTCTTAGAAGTCCTGCAAATGGGTGATACAGGCTCGGTTGGCCACCAGCAAAGTTCGGCGATGGTCATACCAGTGACAGAAGAAGACAATGGCCTGGAGCATCTGCCTTGTCCGCACCTAGTGTCCAGAGCACTGCACAGACCAAGATGAAGAACCTGGTGTTGGAAAGGTGTGACATGAAGGGAGCTTTTTACAAGGAATTTGTCAAAGATGACCAAAAGTCTTGTGCTTGGCGGCTGATGAAAGTACGAATGAAAGAAGGGTGCACCATTGAAGTGGTGCAGATAAAATCTACTGATGAAGGCAGCCAAGTGCCTCAAAACCTGTTGGACGTAGTTGTTCAAGGAAAAGGAAAGGCAGTTGGACTGCCTTTTGAATACAAGTGCTCCTTCCTGGTGGTCTGAGCAGAGGGGGGGGGGGGAATATGTGGCAGTGTGGCAAGGAAAGGGTGTATTTCCCTTGCTAACTCTGCTGAATGCTCCACCTGTGGCCTGATTAATGAGGTATCAGGAAGGGAAAGTGTGTTTAAAAGGAAAAGAAACAGAATAGTTGGGTCTCTCCCTGGGTAACAGCATGTCACTGTAGGGGGAGACGCACGGACCCTGTTGAGGAAACACACAGCGAACTGTGAGTGGTCCAAGACGTGAAAAAGTGGTGTGAACTGTGAGTAACAGGTTGCAGGGGCACATGTTTTATGCTGGCTGAGGGTAGCTCACCAGATAGTAGTCAGGGCATGCTGATATGTGTAGTCAGTGACCAGACGGTCTAGGACTTTGGTTTGTTCCTGAGTTATGTTTTGTTTTACCTGCAACCTGTCTAAAAAAAGCTGGCAAGGTGCGAGACGTGCATGAATAACCGTTGTCTGCGAGTTTATTGAGTGGAAATGTGTCCCGTGGCAGTGTCCAGGACGATCCCGGAGCTAATCCACAAGGAGGAATCCTTACAATATATATATATTTTAAGTGATACCTAAAAATTATTAATCATTTTATCATGGGAAAGATTTTAAAATAAAACAAACCCAACCATATATACAAATTTAACCACATTCTCATGTGGCTCCTCTAACGTGAATAGACATAAATAATATATGAAAATCAACCATAATAATTAGGACATAAACACCAGTATGCACATCAGGAACCATCCTGTATATGTATATATATATATATATATATATATATATATATATATATATATATATATATATATATATACATATAGGCATTTGGGTGTGCGCATTTTGGGGGCTTTACACATTATTTTATTATATAATTTTTTATTCATTTTTATTGTTACATGTCACAATATATGCTAGTATTTGAGAAATATACTTTCACGTTTTGGTTTTTCCCTCCGACTCTTAGGACTTGACTGCACCGGACCTCAGCCAAAACTTAAAGGGGTACTCCTCTGCTCAGCGTTAGGATCAAACGCTGGAGCCGTCGCCGGGAGCTTGTGACGTCATAGCCCCGGCCCCTTATGATGTCACACCCCACCCCCTCAATGCAAGTCTATTGGAGGGGGCGTGACGGCTGTCATGCCCCCTCCCATAGACTTGCATTGAGGGGGCGGGATGGGGCGTGACATCATGAGGGGCGGGGCTATGATTTCACAAGCTCCCGGTGCTGGCTCCGGGGTTCGGAACAGTTTGTCCCAAACGCTGAGCAGCGGAGTACACCTTTAACTGAAAATCAAGAGACTGAGCTAACTCCTCCCAGGGCTTATATAAGGGAGACTGGGAGGGGTCCCATAGGTCACATGGTCACTGATACCTCACTGGGTTACAATCACATGGCACTGTAAAGCAACACTGTGTGTGGACAGCTCTCTCCCTCTCCCTAGCCGGCAGCTTCCCCGGACCGGATCAACGGTATAACAAAGGAATGTCCAGCGCCAAGTGCGGTAAAACGACAAGTACTTTATTGTAGGATCAGCGGATACAAACTTGCATCAGGCAGGAGCCGAGGCGTTTCAGACCATTACAGGTCCTTAGTCATGGCATAACACACAAGATAAAATCCAAACTTGAAATGCTTTCTTAGGAACATCACATGTATCATGACATCACACTTAATAATGACATGTGGAAAACATGGAAATGGAACAATGGATGTGTATGTACACATGAATTCAGGCAGAAAAAACCCACACAAAAAATGAATGCAATTATACAGCAGCCCTACACAAAGTAATAAACAAAAAATAAAATAAAAAAGATAAATTAGATGGACACGTCAATAGGTCAATATTAGGTCATGTCACAAGTTCATTTCATTCGGCTCTCTTGTGTTTAACACAAAAATCCAAGAGGATTCTCTATTGAATAACTTACATTTCAAATCGCCCCCTCTAACACTGTTTTGGACCCGTTCTATTGCATTAACGCACAATGTGGATACATCCCCCTTTTGAGGGGCATTTACTAATCTTTTACTATGTAGTCTGGTTTTTACCCTGTTTTTTTCTACTTCATTTTTGACTATGTGCGACAAATTTACAAAATTGTTGCACGGCATTAATAAATTTGGCACACATAGGCAAAAGTGGGAAATTTACTTCATGTAGTAGAAAAAATAGTTTGTTCCTCTTTCCTGCTGTCTGAATTGGTTTGACTGCTAGGTTTCCTTCTGGATCTTTTGTTTATGAGTTTTTTTTTAGCTTTTTCACCACATCTAAATAATTCAATAACGAAATTGTAGTCATGGCTCAGAATAGTGGTAAACAGCGTTTAGTGTGTGTGTGTGTGTGTGTTTATTACATTTTTTTAACACAGTTTTTTTCTCCCTAAATGTATTTACACTTTTTTTTTTGTTCTTCTACAGATCCGTGTATCCTGTGGACTCCTTCGGATTTGGTGGACTACTTTGACGACCAGCGTTTTACTTTGCTTGATGTTAATAAAATGGTTAACGAGGGCTTGTGGGGGAGTGTTTTTTTGTAATAAACATTTTTTTAAGCCTGTTGTGTTTTTTTTTTTTTTTAACTTTATTAGACAGGCTTAGTAGTGGAAGCTGTCTTATAGACGGAGTCCATTACTAAGCCGGGTTTAGCGTTAGCCACAAAAACAGCTAGCGCTAACCCCCAATTATTACCCCGGTACCCAACACCACAGGGGTGCCGGGAAGAGCCGGTACCAACAGGCACGGAGCGTCAAAAATGGCGCTACTGGGCCTAGGTGGTAACAGGCTGGCATTATTTAGGCTGGGGAGGGCCAGTAACAATAGTCCTCACCTACCCTGGTA
This sequence comes from Hyla sarda, assembly GCF_029499605.1. Taxonomy (NCBI): domain Eukaryota; kingdom Metazoa; phylum Chordata; class Amphibia; order Anura; family Hylidae; genus Hyla; species Hyla sarda. The sequence goes on along the minus strand of NC_079191.1, from coordinate 272,840,884 downwards.
ACATCAGGCTGTTACTGTTTGGTTGGTATTTGGCTGAGAATAAAAATAGGGGGGACCCTATGTGTTTTTTAAAAATATTTAATTATTTATTTAAAAAAAAACGCATAGGGTCCCCCCTATTTTCATAAGTAAGGTGGGGCGGAGGCCGGGCACAGTGTTTCCCAACCTGGGACTTGTAGTTTTGCAACATCTGGAGGCACCCTGGTTGGGAAACACTGTTTTAGGCCAGTGTTTCCCAACCAGGGTGCCTCCATATGTTGCAAAACTACAACTCCCAGCATGCCTGGACAGCCAAAGGCTGTCCAGGCATGCTGGGAGTTGTAGTCTTGCAACATCTGGAGGCACCCTGGTTGGGAAGCTTGGGCAACTTACTGGCTTCCGTAGGATCCAGCGCTGCACGACATTGCCGCGCGACAGTGCCGCCCGACGATCTCCGTCACCGATCGTCGCTGGAGCCTCGGAAGGGTAAGTGAACGTTTTCGCCGGTCCCCTTCAGCTGTTTAGTTTTGCAACAGCCACAAAACAGTGGCCCTGCAAACTGTGGCCCTCCAGCTGTTGCAAAAGTACAACTCCCAGCATGCCTGGACAGCCAAAGGCTGTCCAGGCATGCTGGGAGTTGTAGTCTTGCAACATCTGGAGGCACCCTGGTTGGGAAACACTGTTTTAGGCCAGTGTTTCCCAACAAGGGTGCCTCCAGATGTTGCAAAACTACAACACCCAGCATGCCCAGACAGCCAAAGATTTTGGCTCTCAGGGCAGGAGCCCGGGCTGACATTACAGTGCTCATACTGCCTCCCCGCTACCCTCACTTATGGGGACACCGATATCCCCCCCCCCCTTGTCTCCCGTCCGCGCCGCTCAGCTCCCGCTGCTACAAGACTACAACTCCCAGCGTGTCCTCACTGTAAGGGCATGCTGGGACTTGTAGTCTTTCAACAGCAGACAGATGGGAGTTGTGTGGCGCTGGCAGGTGAGAGGGGTGGGATGTAAATCACTGTAGTGTCCCGGTAGCGCAGTGAGGGTAGCGGGGAGAAAGTATGTCGGAGCCCGGGCGGCAGTAGCTTTTCCTGCTCCATGTTGGAGCTGGAGTAAATTTAGTCAATTTTTTACGGCCGTTGCGACAGTTTATTGCGCAACTGCGACTGTCTCAGTTAATAAATACCTGACCACTGCAAGTAAAAAATGAAAACTTGCGTAAATCAAGCGGGAAATTTTTTTTGACTTCCTAGCTCTTGCTAGAGAAAGTCGCACGAAAAATAGGGTAGGCGCAATTGCGACAATTTTGCGCCAAAAATAGTCAGAAAAAAATTACTAAACCCCTTAGTAAATGTCCCTCTATGTTGGTACCGAAAATGTCGGGACAAGGCTGATATATTAAATAGTTCACCTCTGGCATCTGATATGTGACGTCTAATGCGGGTTTTGAGGGGGTTCGAATTGCATCCCACATACTGGCACCTACAGGCAGAGCAAGCAGCTAAATAAACAACCAAAGTTGTATTTTTAAATAAAAAAATCTTTATTTGTTTATTACTTTGTGTAGGGTTGCTGTATAATTGCATACATTTTTTGTGTGGGTTTTTTCTGCATGAATTCATGTGTACATACACATCCATTGTTCCATTCCATGTTTGCCACATGTCATTATTAAGTGTGATGTCATGATACATGAGATGTTCCTAAGAAAATATTTCAAGTTTGGATTTTATCTTGTGTGTTATGCCATGACTAAGGACCTGAAATGGTCCGAAACGCCTCGTCTTCTGCCTGATGCAAGTTTGTATCCGCTGATCCTACAATAAAGTACTTGTGGTTTTACCGCACTTGGCACTGGATATTCCTTAATCACATGACACTTGTTTAATCACATGTCAATGATTCTTAAAGACATAACACTTTTATATAGAATACACAGCATAAAGATAACTGTACAAGGGAACAGGTGCTGGGGCCCAGGGAACACTGCAGGGAGGCTGCCTGACAGGGCAGCTAGAGTACAGGGGTACAACTCCTGTACCGGGCCACCACAATTTCACCCATACATAATTCATTATTGGTTTGGTAGTCCATTTTGTGGTAAAATGAAGGACATTGGGCTCTGCAATAAAAAGGCCTTTGTAGATAAAAAAATTAATAAAAGAGTTATGGCTCCTAGAAGGCAAGGGTACAAGAAAAACAATAATATTAAAATGTTCTGGTCTTCAACAGGTTAAAGCTGCATTTCTGGAGAATAAATGATCTAAGGCCAGTAGCTAGCATTAGTAATTTCATAACAAGACCAACAAAATGGCTGCCGTTTGCTTTGATATCCTTGGCAAGACATGACATCACAAAACCAACACTGTGTGACATCACAATGATGTACTTGCATAAAAGAAGGAGACACAGCTGGAGCTGCTGAGTTGTGGCTGAAGAGGCTGAAGATTTAGCTGAAGAAAGAAGCTGCTGAAGATACAGATGGAGAAAGCGGGATCCCTTTTAAGGGGGATCTATTGAATAGTGTCTAAGTATCACTGTATCGTATAGAGTAGAAGTATCATTGCATTGTATTGTATAGAGATGAATAATTATCATTGTATTGTATAGAGATGTATAAGTACCATTGTGTTGTATAGAGATGGTAATAGTCACACTCAGCAGCAGGAGGCAGACGATAGACGTGATCCAGGGTTATGTCCGATCGCCACTTGTGGGGTCAGGAAGGAATTATTTTTTCCCCTGAGATTGAAATCTCCGGGGTTTTTCTTCGCCTTCCTCTGGATTACCCGGTGGTGGCTCTTCTTCAGGTTTACTCTGTACTGGACCCGAGAAAGAGTCACAAGCTGCATTATTTAATAGAATATGAAACCTCTGCCTACTGCTAAGGACACTCTTAAAAGGGCATTAGTAGCTGTGGCCACCACCTGATTTACTACTATTTGTAACTGGACTGACCTCTGTTTTGGGGTACATGTCCAGGTGCAATGTGGCTAATGCCCCTGTAAGATCGCCCTAATAAAAATATAATAAAAAAGTGCAAATAAAGCTCTTTAATAAAAACGTGCATCTAAAAGATAAAAAGTGTTTCTGGTGTCATTTGTTCTAGAATTGTTCCATAGTGATCTGGGCTTGGTGGTGTCTCACAATCTCCCTCGGCCCAGTGGGTTGAAATGAGTGTCAGAAATGAGTGTAAACTATGCCAGAAATCTACTCCAGCGCATAGATGAGTACATTTCACAGCGTGGAGTGGGGTCAATAAAAGATGCATCAAATTTAGGATCTGTACCCCTTTATAAATTGGGGTCATCCCAATCTGGTGTACTTGTTCTTTAGGACTGGAGTTTTAAACTTCTGTTATAATAAATTCAGCCATGATAAAATCCATCGCCACAAGGACTGCAAGGACATGCGCCGCCACCATTGACAGCAATGTAGTACACGTGGGTTTTGGCGAAAAAATGAACGTCTGCTGCGGAACTCTGCAGGGTGCACTGCATAGCAAAATCCCATTGAAGAGATTGGGAGGCTGCTGCACCAGAAATGCTTTAGTGTGAAAACAAACAAACAAACCTCTACTTACCAGTTTATTCCATACTGCATCCAGCACATCTACACTGATCATCCCTGCCAGCCTAGTTGACATGTTTTACAATGTCAACAAAACAGCCGATCTCAGCAAAAGAGGACATGAAACCCTAAGGCTATGTTTACATGTCAGAATATCTGTGTGGAATTCTACATTTGAATTCAATGGGATTCTGCTGCGCTGTGCACATAGCAGGATTTTCACGCCAGAAATTCAAATTCCAGTGTCCTCAGAATGAATGGACATGTGTAAGGATCCGGACTGGTAGCAGGAAGCGGTACTGGTAGTGGATCCTCTGTGTCAGTGAGGGATTGGCCTGGACCGTACCGGAGGATCGGTTCTAATTAGTTACTGGTATTCACCAGAGCCCGCTGCAAAGCGGGATGGTCTTGCTGTGGTGGTAACTACCAGGTTGTGTCCCCCGGTAGCGGCTCAACCTCACTGACTGCTGAGACAGGCGAAGCACAGAAGGGACAGGCATAGGCGTAGTCAGACGTAGCAAAAGGCCTGGGCAGGCAGCATGGGTTCGGAGGCGGTAGTCGTTAGCAACGGGTTCAGCAACGAGCAAGGAACACACAATAAATGCTTTCTCTTGGTCACTGAGGCAACACAAAGATCCGGCAAGGGCAGGAAGGGGCAGGGTACATTTATAGGAGCAGAGGACATTGGATTGGGAAAGGCACCAATCAATGGTGCACTGGCCCTTTAAATTTTACACAGCCGGCGCGCGCATGCCTATAGAGCAGGGATGCGGTTGCCGGGAACCACATGACAGGGGAGCAGAGGAGAGAGCCGGAGCGGGTGCCGGTAAGTAAGGATGGGCCGCGGGCCGCGCGCGGGGACAGCCCGCAGCACGGACCGCATCCCTGCCGGCGACAGAAACGAAGTGTCCCTGGTCAGAGAGTCTGACCGGGGCACTCAGCGGGGACAAACGTGGTGAGCGCTCCGGTCCAAGATCCGAGGACGGAGCACTCAGCGTTACAACATGTCTATTCTTTCTGCGGACTCCGCATGGAATACATTGCTGTCTATGAGACGGCACATTTCCAGTTGTCCTAGGGTCGGCATGTTATGCCAGTGCTCTGCATCCAGGAGCAATGTCCACACAGATTTTCTGTACGGACATTGCCTTGTGAACATAGCCTGAGATTTTGGATTGGCTGCAATAGTGACATGAGTATACAGGCACTTTATTTCTGCAGCCAAGTAAACAAAGCTGACAAGGAAGACCACAGCAGTGGCGCTAGACAGCGGGGATTAAACAGGTATTAATTGGGACAGGAATAAAACTGGATAAAGAACAGCACGGGATGGATGGAAGTGACCACCACCAAAACAACTATGAACCATCTGCAGAATAATGTCACACTAAAGATTGTAGGGAGATGACTGAATACCTCAAGGACCATGAGGTCATAAAGTATGGTGGTTAATCAAAAAGTAGCCAGATGGGTGTCTTCTTGGAAAATAATCTGCATGTCAGGAAAAATACTACAACCAGTACCAGATCCAATCCATGCTGAAGAAAGATCTTGAGAAAAAAAATGGAGTTAGGAGTCATGTAATGGAAGAAGAACTTCTAGTCCTGTAGAAAATATCAGATGGAGAAAGATCGCTGGTCTTCAACATGGTAGCTGGTGGTGGGCTTAACCCTGGGTAAAATGGATGTCCTTGGGAGACAGATGCCAGGAAATGTAATTTAAAAAGTGATAACGTGAGCAAGCCATGCCCGATAAGGCTAGCCAGAACTAACTACAAGAGTGCTCAATAGAACAAGGTGGAGGATGAGTTTATATTCACCTTAGACCAGAAGTCTTCAGCATGGAAAACTTGCTATGAGTAGGCTGCCAGCAGAGAGTGGGCCACGGATAGAGTCAGAATGTGGCTCTTAGTCCACAATAGGATTCTGGTTAACATTGGGAACTTCTGGCCCCCTAACGGTTAAAGACATGGACATGGGGGCAATGGTATCTTGGATAAGATGTTCCCCTAGCAGGGGAGTCTGGACAGGGGTGGCTCTGTGAAATAGTTGGGAGGGAAAAACAAAAATATTAAAACTAAAATAAAAAAAATGCAGAGTTTTGGTATATATACCATTGATTTCTTTGTATATTCCAAAATATGTCCCTTATTCTTCTGTTAGCAGAAATCGCTGTCAGGTTTTAATCATTCTATCTTTGTTTACCAACAATGATAGTTTGTTATAAAAAAAATAATAATAATAATTAGACATGTGCAATTCGGTTCGGCACGAATGTCTAATTTACCGAATGTTACCGTTTTCGGGCATTCGGACCGATCCGGATGCACGAAAACATATTTTGAACATTCCCGAATAGCCACGATAATACGAATAGCAAAGTAACTAATGCATTCGTTATTTCCCCGAACATTCCCAAATGCATTCGTTAACGATCGTAAAGAATTCATTCTGATAACAAAGATAATAAAAAAGGTACAGATACAGTTTGATTTTTCGGATATATTCGGTATTCGGGTACATTCGGTATTCGGGTTGTTTTTTTCGGATACATTCGGTATTCGGGTACATTCGGTAAATCTTTTTACTCTTTTTTGGACTTTAGCGATCCTAAAAAATTATAGAGATACCTTTTTTATAAAAATTTCGTAGGGTACCATAAAAAAATCATAATAAAAAAGATACAGTAGTGATGGAAAAAATTGTATCTAACGAAATGTATCTTTTTTATTATGAAATGTTTATTCATTTTTAAACAGGGATCAATTTATGTGAGTGGGTAAAGCACTAAAAATGTAGCCGACAATAATAAAAATGTAGTGTGTGCGTGTTTTTCACTTTAAAAAAAAACATTTTATAGGTAGTACTACTACTCCCAGCATGGAACACACTCTTCCATGATGGGAGTAGTAGTTACCTATACTAATTGACAGATCGCAGGGGTCCCTTGCGATCCTCCTGTATAATGTATAGATGCGGCGGCCGCTCTTCTATGGTCCCCTACACTCACGTATATATACACATATTCCTATTTCCCGCAGAGCTGGGATTGGCCAGATGGTTCCAGCCAATCACATGTGTATTTATACGGCAGTGCAGGGGACCTTAGGAGAGCGGCCGCCACATCCATACATTATACAGGAGCATCACAGCGGGCGTCAGGAGTGATACCCGCAATGATCTTTCCTTTACTACAAGTACTACTACTCCCAACATGGAGTACACTCTGCTCCATGCTGGGAGCTGTAGTACCTGCATTAATAGACAGATCGCAGTGGGTGTCAGAAGTTACACTCACTGCGATATGTCTATTAATGCAGGTACTACAGCTCCCAGCATGGAGCAGAGTGTGCTCCATGTTGGGAGTATTAGTACCTGCAGTAAGGGACAGATCCCAGGGATGTCACTCCTCCTGACACCCGCCGCGATCGTCCTTATGTGAATGTCGGGATCAGCTGTTCTCAGGGCTACAGAGCCGGGAGAACAGCTGACGCTGAGCCGTAGGTATACATCGTATATCTACTGCCCAGCAAGAACTTACAGTGAGCCTGCAATGTGTATACTGTATACACATTGCTGGCTCACTTAACCCCTCGCTGAGCTGTGCACTATGCGCAAGCCCAGCAAGGGAAGAGTTAACTTACACTGCTGGACAGTGTAGGTTAACCCTTTGGGCGGTATACACTATATACAGCTATATATAGATAGCTGTATACAGTGTATACAGAAGACGAAGTCCAGCTTACTTCCCTCGAGTCCCGGGCAGGTCCATGTAGCTCCGCCCCCTAGTGATGACATCCCTAGGGGCGGAGCTACAGAAGGGAACAAGGCTAGTTAATCTGAAGCTCTGTTCACATTGTCCGTTTTGTATAATGTGAACAGACCCTACTGGCAGTGTCTACCCAGACAGGGAGACTCCAGCTGTTGCTAAACTACAACTCCCAGCATGCCCAGACAGCCAAAGGCTGTCTGGACATGCTGGGAGTTGTAGTTTTGCACCAATTGGTGGCTCCCTGTTTGGGTAGACATTGCATCATGGGTGCTCTCCCCAGCGGACAGCGCCAAAAATGTCATAACCATTTTTTTTGTGTTTTTTTTCTTCTCGTTTTAGATCCGTGTATGCAGAGGATTACTGCGGATTTGATGGATTCAGATGGATTTTTTTTTTTTCTTTTAATAAAATGGTTAACGAGGGCTGTGGGGGAGTGTTTTTTTTTTAAATAAAATAATTTTTCCAATGTGTTGTGTTTTTTTTAATTGAATTTTCAGGCTTAGTAGTGGAAGCTGGTCTTAATGACTGAATCCATTACTAAGCCAGGGCTCAGTGCTAGCCCCAAAAACAGCTAGCGCTAATCCCCAATTATTACCCCGGTACCCACTGCCACAGGGGCGCTGGGAAGAACCGGTAACAACAGGCTCGGAGCGTCAAAAATGGCGCTCCTGGACCTAGGTAGTAACAGGCTGGCGTTATTTAGGCTGGGGAGGGCCAGTAACAATGGTCCTTGCCCACCCTGGTAACGTCAGGCTGTTGCTGTTTGGTTGGTATCTGGCTGAGAATGAAAATACGGGGAACCCTATGCGTTTTTATTTTTATTTTTTTAATTTAAATAAAAATAAAAACGCATAGGGTTCCCCGTATTTTCATTCTCAGCCAGATACCAACCAAACAGCAACAGCCTGACGTTACCAGGGTGGGCGAGGACCATTGTTACTGGCCCTCCCCAGCCTAAATAACGCCAGCCTGTTACCGCCTAGGTCCAGGATCGCCATTTTTGACGCTCCGGGCCTGTTGGTACCGGCTCTTCCCAGCACCCCTGTGGCGGTGGGTACTGGGGTAATAATTGGGGGTTAGCGCTAGCTGTTTTTGGGGCTAGCACTAAGCCCTGGCTTAGTAATGGATTCAGTCAATAAGACAGCTTCCACTACTAACCCTGAAAATTCAATAAAAAAAAAAACACAACACATTGGAAAAATTATTTTATTTAAAAAAACACTCCCCCACAGCCCTCGTTAACCATTTTATTAAAGGAAAAAATAATAATCCGCCGTAATCCATCGAATCCGCAGTAATCCTCTGCATACACGGATCTGAAACGAGAAGAAAAAAAACACAAAAAAATGGTTATGACATTTCTGGCGCTGTCCGCTGGGGAGGGCACCCATGATGCCATGTCTACCCAAACAGGGAGCCACCAATTGGTGCAAAACTACAACTCCCAACATGCCCAGACAGCCTTTGTTCACATTATACAAAACGAACAGAGCTTCAGATTAACTAGCCTTGTTCCCTTCTGTAGCTCCGCCCCCTAATGACATCATCACTAGGGGGCGGGGCTACACAGACCTGCCCAGGACTCGAGGGAAGTAAGCTGGACTTCGTCTTCTGTATACACTGTATACAGCTATCTATACATAGCTGTATATAGTGTATACCGCCCAAAGGGTTAACCTACACTGTCCAGCAGTGTAAGTTAACTCTTCCCTTGCTGGGCTTGCGCATAGTGCACAGCTCAGCGAGGGGTTAAGTGAGCCAGCAATGTGTATACTGTATACACATTGCAGGCTCACTGTAAGTTCTTGCTGGGCAGTAGATATACGATGTATACCTACGGCTCAGCGTCAGCTGTTCTCCCGGCTCTGTAGCCCTGAGAACAGCTGATCCCGACATTCACATAAGGACGATCGCAGCGGTGTCAGGAGGAGTGACATCCCTGGGATCTGTCCCTTACTGCAGGTACTAATACTCCCAGCATGGAGCACACTCTGCTCCATGCTGGGAGCTGTAGTACCTGCATTAATAGACATATGGCAGCGAGTGTAACTTCTGACACCCGCTGCGATCTGTCTATTAATGCAGGTACTACAGCTCCCAGCATGGAGCAGAGTGTACTCCATGTTGGGAGTTGTAGTACTTGTAGTAAAGGAAAGATCACTGTGGGTATCACTCCTGACACCCGCTGCGATGCTCTTGTATAATGTATGGATGCGGCGGCCGGCGCTCTCCTATCGTCCCCTGCACAGCCGTATATATACACATATTCATATTTCTCACAGAGAGCTGTGATTGGCTGGAACCATCTGGCCAATCACAGCTCTGCGGGAAATATGAATATGTGTATATATACGTGAGTGCAGGGGACCATAGAAGAGCAGCCGCCGCATCTATACATTATACAGGAGGATCGCAAGGGACCCCTGCGATCTGTCAATTAGTACAGGTAACTACTACTCCCATCATGGAAGAGTGTGTTCCATGCTGGGAGTAGTAGTACTACCTATAAAATGTTTAAAAAAGAAGTGAAAAACACGCACACACTACATTTTTATTATTGTCGGCTACATTTTTAGTGCTTTACCCGCTCACATAAATTGATCTCTGTTTAAAAATGAATAAACATTTCATAATAAAAAGGATACATTTCATTAGATACAATTTTTTCCATCACTACTGTATCTTTTTTATTATGATTTTTTTATGGTACCCTACGAAATTTTAAGAAAAAAGGTATCTCCATAATTTTTTAGGATCGCTTAAGTCCAAAAAAGAATAAAAAGATTTACCGAATGTACCCGAATACCGAATGTATCCGAAAAAATCAACCCGAACACCCGAATACCGAATGTATCCAAAAAATCTAAACCTAAAATATTGCCGAACCGAATTTTTTTCCAAAACGAAAAAACAAAACGAAATGAAACGAAAATTTTTCTAGTGCACAAGTCTAATAATAATAATTATATATATATATATATATATATATATATATATATATATATACATATATATATATATATATATATATATATATATATATATATATGTAGCAGGCCCACTAAACAGAAAAGTCTATCCAGTGGTTCTCAACCTTTTTTGCGAATATTCCCCCAAAGGGTGAAAGTATGTCCCCTCTGATCCCCCTGGGCCAATATATGAGATACATAGAATAAAACCCTCCCATACTGCAGTGTTACACTTAGTTTAACATGCTTACCAGGCCTAGATCAATCCCATTCGGAGGGAGTCAGAGGGCCGCACTGATGGGTGACGTCCTTCTGCGCTGTGCCGGCATCTCCACGCAACGTCAGGACGTCACACGACAGGCCCGGCAGCCACTGTAGCTCACATAAAGTATCCGCGGCCGCTGTACAATATAGTGAGCTGACTGCTCGCAGGGGACCCTCTGCTGAGACCCCCCCGGGATAAAATGTTTTTGCCCGGAATACCCCTTTAAACCAAACTGATCTGGCTATGCCTATAACAACCAACCACAGCTCAGCTTTCATTTAACCAAAGCTCAATAAGATATGCAAGCTAAGCTGTGATTGGTTGCTATGGGCAACACCAGACAGTCTGGGTTTCAAGCAGATTGATCTGTGTCACTGTATAATATAAAAAGCAGTAATTCCAACATTGGAACAAAACTTGATTTGCTGCAGTTTGGTTTTATTATATTTTATTATATTCATTTCCATAGAATGTTAGTGGACACATTAACCCCTTCAGGATCAATGACGTACATGTACTTCATGGGACCCCGGTGGTTAAGGACCCATGACGTACATGTACGTCATGGTATATTCCGGCCCCTGCCACGGCGCCCGGCAGAGATCGGACTGGCATGACTGTTGATTCGGCAGGCATGCCATGCAAACACCCATTGGGGTCCTGGGACCCCCACATGTCGGCGATCGCAGCAGAGCGCTCGCAAATTCACGTGAGTGATCTGCTGTGATTCCGGGTCATTCGGGTCACTTGCGACCCGATGACCCGGGAAAACGATGGCGATCAACGGTGTACGATACACCGCCAATCACCTTCGGTTGCTGGGAGCGGTGACAATACTGTCACCGCCCCAATAACACTGCTATTGGCCGGCGATCGTCCGGCCAATAGCAGCGCGGCAGAGGAGGGGTTAACGGTCCCCTCACGCAGCTCTGCCCGCTCGCTGAGTTCAGTCAGCAGGCAGTGGTGCCAGAAGAGGACCGGGACCCCCCCCTCTGTGCTCCGGAGCCCCCTCATCCACAGCGATTGCCCCCCTAGTACAGGGAGAGTGTTCTTTCAGGGAAAGGTAGATGTAAAATAAAAGTGAAAGTATAAAACAAAAGTGAAAGTAATAAAATAAAAAAAATCCCCCCACCTGACCCCCTAATCGGCCCCTAGGGTCCTGTGATCAGTGTCACCAGGGACCTTTTAGGGGTTCAGGGCGCTGCGTGCGCCACCCCTTTTTTTTGGCCGCAGCGTTTCCCCCCCCCCCCCATTATAACGGTAAGTAAGGGATAATCACACACCGTTATATAAAGTAGTACACCAAGCACCACACTACATACATCGCACCCCCCCCCCCCCCCGCACACATCCCCTCCCCCCCAGTCACCGCCCCTCCCCCCGCCACCATAGAAAAAAGGCGATGGCTTGCCGGGCATTTTCGGCAGCGGAGGCTTACACTTTTTTAGCCGCCGACTCCAAATCTGCCAGTGAGGATGAGGAAGATCCTACTTTTTTGTGTTCTTTCTTGTCCTCCTCATCATCTAGTAGTGATGATGAGTCCCCTGTACGGCGGCGGAGACACCGCCAGGCGAGGCCACACACCCCCCCATGAAAGAGGCCCAGGGGCCGACACTAGTACGAGTGGCAATGCCGCTCGCAATAGGAGTCCGGCTCCCCAGACAAGTGCACCGGAGCCCCCTTCCGATGACCCTGTCTGGAGCCCCCCAGCGGGTTATCAGCCACAGATTCCTGAGTTTGTTGGCGACTCAGGAATCCGGATTGACCATGCTGGCTTCACTGATCTAGACTTTTTAAAGTTTTTTTCAGTGACAGCTTGGTCAATCACAAGGTGGAGCAAACGAACTGGTATGCCCAGCAGTTCATTGCCCACCACCACAATTCATTTTTGGCCAGGTCCAATGAATGGCGCACCATTGATGCAGTGGAAATGAGGACATTTTGGGGCCTCTCGCTGCATATGGGCCTGGTCAAGAAACCAAGTGCTCGTCATTTACTGGAGCGGGGACGTCCTCTATCAGACCCCGCTTCACAGTATGGCGAAGACACGGAAGCGGTTCGAGGCCATTCGGGAATGCCTGAATTATGCAGATAATGCGGCATGTCCACCCTGAGGTGATCCCACCTATGACTGGCTTTACAAAGTGAGGCCGGTCATCGATCACTTTGGGGCCAAATTTTTGGAGGCCTACGTACCGCTCAGGGACCTCTCGGTAGATGAGTCTCTCATCAGTTTTAAGGGGAGACTCATCTTCCACCAGTATATTCCCTCGAAGCGGGTTCAGTATGGCGTGAAACTCTACAAACTCTGCGAGAGTACCTCCGGGTACACTTGCAAGTTTAGAGTATATGAGGGACGAGATTCTCGTATTGAACCCTCAGAATGTCCCCCCACTCTGGGTGTTAGCGGTAAACCCATTTGGGACCTTATGCACCCATTGCTGGATAAGGGTTTCCACGTGTACGTAAATAACTTTTATACCAGCATCCCTCTGTTCAAATCCCTTTCCGCCAGATTCACGTCCGCTTGTGGGACCGTGCAGAAGAACCAGAGAGGCCTCCCTCTAAATTTGGTTCAGACGCCTATCCCCAAGGGTGAGTCCCATGCCCTGACCCATGATAACCTGTTGTTGGTGAAGTATAAGGATAAGAGGGACGTCCTTATACTCACCACTATTCATGGGAATGGCAGCACTCCTGTCCCTGTGCGAGGTACCGTGGGACCGGTCCTCAAGCCCGATTGTATTCTGGACTACAATCGGTATATGGGGGGAGTTGATCTCTCAGATCAAGTCCTCAAGCCATATAACGCCATGCGGAAAACACGGGCATAGTACAAAAAAGTTGCGGTCTACTTGGTACAGGTTGCCATGTACAACGCTTTTGTACAATCCCAGTACGCTGGCAACACAGGGACATTCCTCCATTACCAAGAAGAAGTCCTAAGGTTCCTGATCTTTGCTGACCGGGAAAGATCAGGCCGGACTTCCCAAGGGTCTGGAGTTATAGGCGCCAGGATCGTCCCTGGCCAGCATTTTCCAGGTGAGGTCCCCCGCACTGGAAGGACAGGACGATCCCAGAAAAGATGCAGTGTGTGTCACAGGAAGGGGATACGGAAGGACACCACCACTCAGTGTGACACTTGCTCCTGATAATCTGGGCCTCTGCATAAAAAACTGCTTCATGGAGCTACCATGGAGCGCTAAATTTTCCCTTTTCATTAGAATTTTCCATAATTTGACCAATGTACCAAGTCCAGAGTACATTCAAAATTTTAACCCCCATTAACCACTAAATTGCCCCAAAAAACATGGGGAAAAAAAACCCGATAAGCCCTCTGGGGTGTTTTTTCAGAAATGGGTCATAGGTCATTGAGTCACTATCATTGGGGACTTTTTATGTTGCCTCAAATGCGCAGCGCTCTCTCCACCTGAGCGGGTGCGCATTTGAGGCAACAGGATAGGGACGGCCACACACATCACATTCCCAGAATGATGATTCAGAGCATAGGGTTTGGAGCAGGCATATTTTTTTTTAGTTTTGGCTATGCTCTGGGTCATCATTCTGGGAACATATCCTGTTTTATTATTATTTATCATTTTCTGACCCACTGTACCCCATATTACGGGCCTCTGTTACCCCACCTGTCTACCCCAGTTACGGCCCGTTGTCCCCCAAGTGTTCCCCTATTTTAGGGCTCAGTGCTCCCCATTAACAGTCCTTGAGGGGGGGTCCCACATCCTGGCACCATATGGAGCTCAAGGCCCCTGACTGACCTCACGCTATAACAAGACCTGGTGTGCACCCGCCGAGCTGTCATAAGAAAAAAGGTATGTCCTTACTCCAAAGAAATTTATTTACAAATTGCTTTTCTGCTATTAACACTTGTAAAAATGTAAAATTTTGGGGAAAAACCAACATTTTTGTGATAAAAAAAAATGTTTTTTTACATATGCAAAAGTCGTGAAACCCCGGTGGGGTATTAAGGTTTACTTTATTCCTTGTTACGTTCCCCAAGGGGTCTAGTTTCCAAAATGGTATGCCATGTGTTTTTTTTTGCTGTCCTGGCACCATAGGGGCTACCATAATGCGACATGTCCCCCCCATTTCTGCAAAGTTGGCAAATGTGACTCCTTCTCTTCTGAGCATTGTAGCGCTCCTGCAATGCATTTGACATCCACTTATGGGGTACTTCCATACTCAGAAGAGTTGGGGTTACAAATTTTGGTGGGTATTTTCTACTATTAACCCTTGCAAAAATGTGAAATTTGGGGGGAAACACACATTTTAGTGAAAAAATTATTATTATTTTTTTAAATATGCAAAAGTCGTGAAACCCCTGTGGGGTATTAAGGCTCACTTTATTCCTTGTTACGTTCCTCAAAGGGTCTAGTTTCCAAAATGGTATGCCATGTGTTTTTTTTTTTTTTTTTTGCTGTCCTGGCACCATAGGGGATTCCTAAATGTGACATGCCCCCCGAGCAAAATTTGCTCTCAAAAAGCCAAATATGACTCCTTCTCTTCTGAGCATTGTAGTTCACCAGCAGTGCACTTCAGGTCAACTTATGGGGTACCTCCATACTCAGAAGAGATGGGGTTATACATTTTGGGGGGTATTTTCTGCTATTAACCCTTGCAAAAATGTGAAATTTGGGGGGGAAACACACATTTTAGTGAAAAAATTTATATATTTTTTTTTTACACATGCAAAAGTCATGAAACCCCTGTGGGGTATTAAGGCTCACTTTACTCCTTGTTACATTCCTCAAGGGGTCTAGTTTCCAAAATGGTATGCCATGTGGATTTTTTTTTTTTGCTGTCCTTGCACCATAGGGGCTTCCTAAATGCGACATGCTCCCCGAGCAAAATTTGCTCTCATAAAGCCAAATATGACTCCTCTTCTGAGCATTGTAGTTCGCCCATAGTGCACTTCAATCAACTTATGGGGTACCTCCATACTCAGAAGAGATGGGGTTATACATTTTGGGGGGGTATTTTCTGCTATTAACCCTTGCAAAAATGTGAAATTTGGGGGGAAACACACATTTTAGTGAAAAAAGAATAATTTTTCTTTACATATGCAAAAGTCGTGAAACCCCTGTGGGGTATTAAGGCTCACTTTATTCCTTGTTACGTTCCTCAACGGGTCTAGTTTCCAAAATGGTAAGCCATGTGGATTTTTTTTTGCTGTCCTGGCACCATAGGGGCTTCCTAAATGCGACATGCTCCCCGAGCAAAATTTGCTCTCAAAAAGCCAAATATGACTCCTCTTCTGAGCATTGTAGTTCGCCCATAGTGCACTTCAGGTCAACTTATGGGGTACCTCCATACTCAGAAGAGATGAGGTTATACATTTGGGGGGGTATTTTCTGCTATTAACCCTTGCAAAAATGTGAAATTCGGGGGGAAACACACATTTTAGTGAAAAAAGAATAATTTTTTTTACATATGCAAAAGTCATGAAACCCCTGTGGGGTATTAAGGCTCACTTTATTCCTTGTTACGTTCCTCAAGGGGTTTAGTTTCCAAAATGGTATGCCATGTGTTTTTGTTTTTTTTGCTGTCCTGGCACCATAGGGGCTTCCTAAATGCGACATGCTCCCCGAGCAAAATTTGCTCTCAAAAAGCCAAATATGACTCCTTCTCTTCTGAACATTGTAGTTCGCCCATAGTGCACTTCAGGTCAACTTATGGGGTACCTTCATACTCAGAAGAGATGGGGTTACACATTTTGGGGGTATTTTCTGCTATTAACCCTTGCAAATATGTGAAATTTGGGGGGGAACACAAATTTTGGTGAAAACATTTTTTTTCTTTTACATATGCAAAAGTCGTGAAACATCTGTGGGGTATTAAGGCTCACTTAATTCCTTGTTACGTTCCTAAAGGGGTCTAGTTTCCAAAATGGTATGCCATGTGTTTTTTTTTGCTGTTCTGGCACCATAGGGGCTTCCTAAATGCAACATGCCCCCCCAAAAAACATTTCAGAAAAATGGACTCTCCAAAATCCCCTTGTGGCTCCTTAACTTCTGAGCAGTCTACTGAGCCCGCCGAACAATTTACATAGACATATGAGGTATGTGCTTACTCGAGAGAAATTGGGCTACAAATATAAGTATAAGCTTTGAAGCCCTCTGGTGTCTTCCAAAAGTAAAAACATTTTAATTTTATGATGCAAACATAAAGTAGACATATTGTATATGTGAATAAAATGTTTTTTTTATTTGGAATATTCATTTTCCTTACAAGCAGAGAGCTTCAAAGTTAGAAAAATGCTAAATTTTCTAATTTTTCATCAAATTTGGGGATTTTTCACCAAGAAAGGATGCATTTTACCACTATGTTAAAGTAGAATATGTCACGGAAAAACAATCTCGGAATAAGAATGATAAGTAAAAGCATCCCAGAGTTATTAATGTTTAAAGTGACAGTGGTCAGATATTCAATAAATGGCCGGGTCCTTAAGGGGTTAAGAGATATAAAGAGCTGCAGTTTATTTTCAATCTATTTTACTGCAGTTTACACTGTGTGTTTTCAGTTTACACTGTGTGCTTCACGCAGCATAAAAGGGGTTAGAATATGGTCATGTGGTGAACCAGGAGAGTTTTGGTGTCTGGGGTGTTGCGGTATTGTTACACGGTCTAGTGGTATTAACCCTTAGTTGTCATGACAGCAGGGTGCGGTTTCCTTAGTGTTAATGGTCTTACCGCCAACCGTTCCAGAAACGGTAGGGAAAATAACGGAATGTCCACAGCAGACTTTATGAATAAACTGAAGAACTTTACTTGAATATTTTATGCAACAGTCTTTGTACATAACAGTCTCTTAAGAGTGAACTGGGATACAGGTTCCTCACAGGTTTTGCTGGGACTTTGAAGCAATGAGCTTCACTGTGCTACTAATTATAATATTTAGCTGGTAGTAGTCACACAGGATTTGATAGATTGAGCTTTTGGTAACTCACGGTTTAGTGGCTGCAGGTTCTTTCAGGCTTTGGCCTAGTTGAAATGAGATTTGTGCTGAGATAGTTGTGCTTGCTTGATAGTCCGGCAGGAAGAGAAGAGAATTTACAGACTACAGCCCTTTATATAAGGAGGGGCTGGACTAAGCTCATTGGTCAGCAAACCTGTAAGTCCTGAACCCAATGAACTCTTGGTACATCACATGACCCAGTAAGGTCCTTAAGCAATTATACATTACAACTGTACATCACGTGACCCGGGAAAGGTCCTATACATATATATTTCCTATACATTAACCCCTTAAGGACCCAGACAATTTTCACTTTAGGACCCAGCCATTTTTTGCACATCTGACCACTGTCATTTTAAGCATTATTAACTCTGGGATGCTTTTTCCTTTCATTCTGATTCCAAGACTGATTTTTTCATGACATATACTGCTTTATGCTAATGGTAAAAATTTATTGATACTTGCATCATTTCTTGGCGAAAAATTCCAAAATTTGATGAAAAAATACAAAATTTGGCATTTTTTTTCTACTTTGAAGCTCTCTGCTTATAAGGAAAATGGATATTCCAAATAAATTATATATTGATTCACATATACAATATGTATACTTTATGTTTGCATCATTAAATTGCCATGTTTTTACTTTTGGAAGACATCAGAGGGCTTCAAAATTCAGCAGCAATTTTCCAATTTTTCACAAAATTTTCTAAATCGAAATTTTTCAGGGACCAGTTCAGTTTTGAAGTGGATTTGAAGGGCTTTCTTATTAGAAATACCCCACAAATTACCCCATTATAAAAACTGCACCCCTCAAAGTAATCAAAATGACATTCAAAAAGGTTGTTAACTTTTTAGGTGTTTCACAGGAATAGCAGCAAATTGAAGGAGAAAATTAAAAATCTTAATTTACAAGGGGTAAAAGGAGAGAAATCTTCCTAAAATGTGTAACCCAATTTCTCTCAAGTAAGGAAATACCTCATATGTGTATGTCAAGTGCTCTGTGGGTGCACTGGAGGTCTCAGAAGGGAAGAAGCGACAGTGGGATTTTGGAGAGTAAGTTTTTCTGAAATGTTTTTTGGGAGCATGTCACATTTAACCCCATAAGGACTCAGGGTTTTTCAGTTTTTGCACTTTCGTTTTTTCCTGCTTACCTTTTAAAAATCATAACCCTTTCAATTTTCCACCTAAAAATCCATATTATGGCTTATTTTTTGCGTCGCCAATTCTACTTTGCAGTGACATTAGTCATTTTACCCAAAAATGCACGGCGAAACGGGAAAAAAAATCATTGTGCGACAAAGTCGAAGAAAAAACGCCATTTTGTAACTTTTGGGGGCTTCCGTTTCTACGCAGTGCATATTTCGGTAAAAATTACACCTTATCATTATTCTGTAGTTCCATACGGTTAAAATGATACCCTACTTGTATAGGTTGGATATTGTCGTACTTCTGGAAAAAATCATAACTACATGCAGGAAAATTTATACGTTTAAAAATGTCATATTCTGACCCCTATAACTTTTTTATTTTTCCACATACAGGGCGGTATGAGGACTCATTTTTTGCACCATGATCTGAAGTTTTTATCGGTATGATTATTGTTTTGATCGGACTTTTTAATCACTTTTTATTCATTTTTTAATTGTATAAAAAGTGACCAAAAATGCGCTTTTTTTGACTTTGGAATTTTTTTGCGCGTACGCCATTGACCGTGCGGTTTAATTAATGATGAATTTTTATACTTCGGACATTTACGCACGCGGGGATACCACATATGTTTATTTTTATTTTATTTTTACACAGTTTTATTTTTTTTATGGGAAAAGGGGGGTGATTCAAACTTTTATTAGGGAAGGGGTTAAATGACCTTTATTAACACTTTTTTTTTTACTTTTTTTTGCAGTGTTATAGGCCCCATAGGGACCTATAACACTGCACACACTGTTCTTTTACACAGATCACAGGCGTGTATTAACACGCCTGTGATCAGTGTTATCGACGCTTGACTGCTCCTGTCTGGATCTCAGCTGGCTGGGTCAGCTTTGACCGCCGCTTCTAAAGGGTTAATACCGCACATCGCCGCGATCGGCGATGTGTGGTATTAGCCGCGGGTCCCGGCCGTTGATGAGCGCTGGGACCGACGCGATCCCGCTTCATATCGCGGGAGCCGGCGCAGGACGTAAATATACGTCCTGCTTCGTTAAGGGGTTAAGAAGCCTCTATGGTGCCAGAACAGCAAAAAAAAAAAAAAAAAACACAAGGCATACTATTTTGGAAATTACACCCCTGAAGAAACGTAACAAGGGATACAGAGAGCCTTAAAGGGGTTATGCAGGAAAAAACTTTTTTTTTCTTCTGAGCATTGTAGTGCGCCCGCAGAGCACTTTACATCCACATATGGGGTATGTTCTTACTCAGATGAAGTGGGGTTACAAATTTTGGGGGGCTTTTTTCCTATTCTCCCTTGTGAAAAAGAAAAATTTAGGGTAACACCCGCATTTTTGTGAATTTTTTTTTTTCCTTTTCACATCCAACTTTAACGAAAATTTGTCAAACACCTGTGGTGTTTTAAGGCTCACTATACCCCTTGTTACATTCCGTGAGGGGTGTAGTTTCCAACATGGCATCACATGTGGGTATTTATTGTTTTGCGTTTATGTCAGAACCGCTGTAAAATCAGCCACCACTGTGCAAATTTTGACCTCAAATATACATAGTGCACTTTCACTCCTGAGCCTTGTTATGCGCCTGCAGATCCCTTTACACCCATATCAGCAGTCATTCCGGTCCAGGTACGCCCTGGGTCCTTAACTACCAGGGAGTCAGGGCATATCCATACGCCCTGGGTCCTTAAGGAGTTAACAATAACAGAATGGCAGAATCATGTTTTTTGGTAGAGGGCGTGATGCAGGGGAGATGGAATTACCCTAGGGGCAGATGGCATTAACCCCTTGTGTTAGTGATGCCAGGGTGTGGTTTATCCTCAATACCACCTGAAGGTATACAGCTGGATCGTGGGATTAGGCACAGGGGCATTAATGACTTCGACGACAAGTTACGGAACAACAGTAGCTTTACTGAATTAGACAGGTGGAATAGTCTATACAGCTTAGTCAGGCACATGGAGGGGATCAGTGACCTTAGGGCATGCTAGAATTTGTAGTGGACTGGGACAATTTTGATGCAGGCCACGCTGACTGAAGACAGGTTGACTTTGACTGACTTGACTGAGACTGACTATACCCTGTTTGCAGCTTACTAGGCTTTGACTGGGAGACAGGGGTAGTGAACCTATAGACTTGTGGCTTGTGTTTAACTTGTTTTCCCACATGTTGTGTTTAACTTGAGGTTTGACTTGAGGTGTTTGACTTGAGGCCTCCTCGGTACTCCAGACACACTCTTAGGACTTGACTGCACCGGACCTCAGCAAAGACTTAAAGGGGTACTCTGCTGCTCAGCGTTAGGAACAAACTGTTCTGAACGCTGGAGCCGTTACTGGGAGCTTGTGACATCATAGCCCCGCCCCCTCATGATGTTACACCCCACCCCCTCAATGCAAGTCAATGGGAGGGGGTTTGCTGGCTTTCATGCCCCCTCCCATAGACTTGCATTGAGGGGGCGGGTGGGGCGTGACATCATGAGGGGCGAGGCTATGATGTCACAAGCTCCCGGCGCTGGCTCCGGCGTTCGGAACAGTTTGTCCCAAATGCTGAGCAGCGGAGTACCCCTTTAACTGGAAATCAAGAGATTGAGCTAACTCCTCCCAGGGCTGATATGGGGGAGACTGGGAGGGGTCCCATAGGTCACCCTAAGGTCACATGGTCACTGATACCTCACTGGGTTACAATCACATGGCACTGTAAAGCAACACTGTGTGTGGACAGCTCTCTCCCTCGTATTTCCAGCACCAGCGCACGGGCTAGCCAGGGACACTAGGGTTACGCCCCAACCTCCCCGGTGGTATTCTTAGTGATATATCTAATATATTACAAATAAATAATATGATCCTGTTAGCAAATAGCTGTGGATCATATTGTTTTAGTTAAAATATATATTAATGGCTGTTCATGTGTAGCCTCCGTAATCTTATTTAATTAATATACCTTCCCGACGTTTTTCCCTGGTCTGTGCCAACTCTACGCTTCTTATTTTGGTCCCATTGGGTCTGGGGCAATAGGGGACCAAGTCCTGCCCTAGATGTCATTTGTTATACTTAATTTAATTTTCCGTTACACCGAGTTATTCATGTGCACACTACTGCCCCATTAGCTTAGTCCTTCGGGTGTGATACGGATTTAGCCAATAAAGCTGTATTGATTCTGTGAGTCAATTTACCTTTTGACTCACAGTGTCCTTCCTCTTCCATGGGGCGGTTAGGGTTAATATTCCTCCGCTTACCTCCTCGCGAGACTAGAGAGGTTGGGTTGACGCCCTCCTGCTTCAGCATTGGTATGGAGATGGCGTCTGGGCAGAGTCTCCACCCACAGCCCCGGAAGTGGATAAGGCGTCAGACGCCGTCCGCTCAGGAGACATGTGTGAGCAGCCGGCTAACAGCTCGGCTCCCCGCCACTGCGGGTAACGTATGTCCCTGGAGCTTTCTATTCGTATTAAGGACGCCACAACCTTGAGTGGTATTCCTTTTGTTTACAGGCACGTACACTGTGACTCAGGAGATAGCCAGAACAAACTGCGTTTTCTTTCCTTTTCTCACAGGTGTCACACTATACTTCTAATACAACCATGAGTGCATGCATATATTTGTTACAGGCACCGTGCAGCCAGGACAAGGCATAATGAACAGTATTTTTCTTTATGTGTTTATTTGCAGGTGGAGCCGGTATATTGGGTTAAGGAAGTACTCCATCTTTTGAGCCCCAATGCTTGGTGGCTCATCTACTTTTATTGTTTACTATTGTTAGATATGTACCACTTGTTTAGCCCCTAAGGAGGTCACATATTACAGTGTGCCGAAACGCATAGGGCATTGTGGTTTTTTTGAACACAGATAGCCGTGGACGGGCATCTATGTACTGTTGTGGACATTATCTATATATTGTGGGAGCTATCTCCCCATCTGTTACATTTTAGTAGATAATATCTGGCGTTCATATGGTTTGTGCACTTTTCATATGAGTGCTATAAACAACATTACTACATCACATGCATAATTTCTCTTAATATTAATTATTAAAAGCTAAGTTTTATATGCACCTCCCCCCCCCCCTCTGTGTTATGCCATGACTAAGGACCTGTAACGGTCCGAAACGTGTCGGCTCCTGCCTGATGCAAGTTTGTATCCGCTGATTCTACAATAAGGTACCTGTGGTTTTACCGCACTTGGCGCTGGACATTCCTTAATCACATGACACTTGTTTAATCACATGTCAACGGTTTTCAAAGACATAACACTTTTATATACAATACACAGCATAAAGATAACTGCATAAGAGGAACAGGTGCAGGGGGCCCAGGGGACACTGCAGGGAGGCTGCCTGACAGGGCAGCTAGGGTACAGGGGTACAACTCCTGTACCGGGCCACCACAATTTCACCCATACATAATTCATTATTGGTTTAGTAGTCCATTTTGTGGTAAAATGAAGGACATTGGGCTCTGCAATAAAAAAGGCCTTTGTAGATAAAAAAATAAATAAAAGAGTTTTGGCTCCTAGAAGGCAAGGGTAAAAGAAAAACAATAATATTAAAATGTTCTGGTCTTCAATAGGTTAAATCTGCATTCCTGGAGAATAAATGATCTAAGGCCAGTAGCTAGCATTAGCAATTTCATAACAAGACCAACAAAATGGCTGCCGTTTGCTTTGATATCCTTGGCAAGACATGACATCACAAAACCAACACTGTGTGACATCACAATGATGTACTTGCATAAAAGAAGGAGACACAGCTGGAGCTGCTGAGTTGTGGCTGAAGAGGCTGAAGTTTTAGCTGAAGAAAGAAGCTGCTGAAGATACAGATGGAGAAAGCGGGATCCCTTTTAAGGGGGATCTATTGAATAGTGTCTAAGTATCACTGTATCGTATAGAGTAGAAGTATCATTGCATTGTATTGTATAGAGATGAATAATTATCATTGTATTGTATAGAGATGTATAAGTACCATTGTGTTGTATAGAGATGGTAATAGTCACACTCAGCAGCAGGAGGCAGACGATAGACGTGATCCAGGGTTATGTCCGATCGCCACTTGTGGGGTCAGGAAGGAATTATTTTTTCCCCTGAGATTGAAATCTCCGGGGTTTTTCTTCGCCTTCCTCTGGATTACACGGCGGTGGCTCTTCTTCAGGTTTACTCTGTCCTGGACCCGAGAAAGAGTCACAAGCTGCATTATTTAATAGAATATGAAACCTCTGCCTACTGCTAAGGACACTCTTAAAAGGGCATTAGTAGCTGTGGCCACCACCTGATTTACTACTATTTGTAACTGGACTGGCCTCTGTTTTGGGGTACATGTCCAGGTGCAATGTGGCTAATGCCCCTGTAAGATTGCCCTAATAAAAATATAATTCAAAAGTGCAAATAAAGCTCTTTAATAAAAACGTGCATCTAAAAGATAAAAAGTGTTTCTGGTGTCATTTGTTCTAGAATTGTTCCATAGTGATCTGGGCTTGGTGGTGTCTCACAATCTCCCTCGGCCCAGTGGGTTGAAATGAGTGTCAGAAATGAGTGTAAACTATGCCAGAAATCTACTCCAGCGCATAGATGAGTACATTTCAGAGCGTGGAGTGGGGTCAATAAAAGATACATCGAATTTAGGATCTGTACCCCTTTATAAATTGGGTGCATCCCAATCTGGTGTACTTGTTCTTTAGGACCGGAGTTTTAAACTCCATCGCCACTAGGACTGCAAGGACATGCGCCGCTACCATTGACAGCAATGTAGTACACGTGGGTTCTGGCGAAAAAATGAACGTCTGCTGCGGAACTCTGCAGGGTGCACTGCATAGCAAAATCCCATTGAAGAGATTGGGAGGCTGCTGCACCAGAAATGCTTTAGTGTGAAAACAAACAAACAAACCTCTACTTACCAGTTTATTCCATACTGCATCCAGCACCTCTACACTGATCATCCCTGCCAGCCTAGTTGACATGTTTTACAATGTCAACAAAACAGCCGATCTCAGCAAAAGAGGACATGAAACCCTGTGGCTATGTTCACATGCCAGAATTTCTGTGTGGAATTCTGCATTTGAATTCAATGGGATTCTGCTGCGCTGTGCACATAGCAGGATTTTCACGCCAGAAATTCAAATTCCAGTGTCCTCAGAAGGAATGGACATGTGTAAGGATCCGGACTGGTAGCATGAAGCGGTACTGGTAGTGGATCCTCTGTGTCAGTGAGGGATTGGCGTGGACCGTACCAGAGGATCGGTTCTAAGTAGTTACTGGTATTCACCAGAGCCCGCCGCAAAGCGGGATGGTCTTGCTGCGGCGGTAACTACCAGGTCGTGTCCCCCGGTAGCGGCTCAACCTCACTAACTACTGAGACAGGCGAAGCACAGAAAGGACAGGCAGAGGCGTAGTCAGACGTAGCAATAGGTCAGGGCAGGCAGCACGGGTTCGGAGGTAGTTTAGCAACGGGCAAGGAATACACAATAAACTCTTTCTCTTGGGCACTGAGGCAACACAAAGATCCAGCAAGGGCAGGAAGGGGCAGGGTACATTTATAGGAGTAGAGGACAGTGGATTGGGCCAGGCACCAATCAATGGTGCACTGGCCCTTTATGTTTTACACAGCCGGCGCGTGCGCCCTATAGTGCAGGAACGACATGACAGGGGAGCAGAGGAGAGAGCCGGAGCGGGTGCCGGTAAGTAAGGATGGGCCACGGGCTGCGCGCAGGGACAGCCCGCGGCGCGGACCACGTCCCTGCCGTCGACAGAAGCAAAGTGTCCCTGGTCAGAGAGTCTTACCGGGGCACTCAGCGGGGACAAACGCGGTGAGCGCTCCGGTCCAAGAGCAGAGGACGGAGCGCTCAGCGTTACAACATGTCTATTCTTTCTGCGGACTCCGCATGGAATACATTGCTGTCTATGAGACGACACATTTCCAGTGGTCCTAGGGCCGGCATGTTATGCCTGCGCTCTGCATTCAGGGGCAATGTCCACACAGATTTTCTGTACGGACATTGCCTTGTGAACATAGCCTGAGATTTTGGATTGGCTGCAATAGTGACATGAGTATACAGGCACTTTATCTCTGCAGCCAAGTAAACAACGCTGACAAGGAAGACCACAGCAGTAGCGCTAGACAGCGGGGATTAAACAGGTATTAATTGGGACAGGAATAAAACTGGATAAAGAACAGCACGGAATGGATGGGAGTGACCACCACCAAAACAACTATGAACCATCTGCAGAATAATCTCACACTAAAGATTGTAGGGAGATGACTGAATACCTCAAGGACCATGAGGTCATAAAGTATGGTGGTTAACCAAAAAGTAGCCAGATGGATGACTTCTTGGAAAATAATCTGTATGTCAGGAAAAATACTACAATCAGTACCAGATCCAATCCATGCCGAAGAAAGATCTTGAGAAAAATAATGGAGTTAGGAGTCATGTAATGGAAGAAGAAGTTCTAGTCCTGTAGATAATATCAGATGGAGAAAGATCGCTGGTCTTCAACATGGTAGCTGGTGGTGGGCTTAACCCGGGGTAAAATGTCCTTGGGAGACAGATGCCAGGAAATGTAATTTAAAAAGTGATAACGTGAGCAAGCCATGCCCGATAAGGCTAGCCAGAACTAACTACAAGAGTGATCAATAGAACAAGGTGGAGGATGAGTTTATATTCACCTTAGACCAGAAGTCTTCAGCATGGAAAACTTGCTATGAGTAGGCTGCCAGCAGAGAGTGGGCCACGGATAGAGTCAGAATGTGGCTCTTAGTCTACAATAGGATCCTGGTTAACATTGGGAACTTCAGGCCCCCTAACGGTTAAAGACATGGGCATGGGGGCAATGGTATCTTGGATAAGATATTCCCCTAGCAGGGGAGTCTGGACAGGGGTGGCTCTGTGAAATAGTTGGGAGGGAAAAATAAAAAAAATGTATATATATTTTTTCTGTTGCAATTCTTTATTTGAATAATATAAATCACAATGTTCCCCTAAAACCTTAAAAAAGGCACGCTGCAATTGCAAAAATGTATACAAATGCTACAAAGCAGATGTACACCTTAATAAGACTTGGGCAAATAAAGCATTATGGCTTACAGTCTATAAGTGGTCACCAATCATTTCATCTGTTTTAAAAGAAAATGATCATCCATGTCAGAAGAAGAGACCACCACACTAGGAAGAACGTATAGAGATTTGCAAGTCTCCAACCTATTAAAGTTCCATATATATATAATTCTACATTTGTTTATTGGAATAAGGCAAAAGAGACCCATAAGGGAAAAAGAAGTTTAAATGCAACTCGTGGTCGCACATACAGTGGTTTATACATCATGTATTTACAGAGTACCAACACAAATTGCAATACAGTTCTCATATGTGCATCTTTTATAGGTGAAGCACATTGAAACAAGTGGCAAGCCTGAAATATCACGCAATTCATTGTAAAAGCATATTCCGTCAGTGCAGCATAAACTGCTACATGTAT
This sequence comes from Hyla sarda, assembly GCF_029499605.1. Taxonomy (NCBI): domain Eukaryota; kingdom Metazoa; phylum Chordata; class Amphibia; order Anura; family Hylidae; genus Hyla; species Hyla sarda. The sequence continues at coordinate 272,813,739 of NC_079191.1, read as the reverse complement.
GGACACTCTAACTGCCAGGTCAGACTTTACACTTACCCCCCCCATTTGCCAGCTTTAGATTAGGTGCAATTATTGCTCATTACTTTAAAGACAAAATTGACAATAAACACTTAGTGACAACCTTTAAAGGGGTACTCCGCCCCTAGACATCCCATCCCCCATCCAAAGATCTCGGTTGCTACACCCCAAACATCAGGTGCACGCCCCCTCCCATAGACTTGCATTGGGGGGGCGTGGCCGTGATGTCACGAGCCTCCGGCGCTCCAGAGCTGCACCTTATGTTCTAAACGAACACAGAGTGCAGCAGAGAGATCGTGGGGGGTATCCTTTGGATAGGGGATAAGATGTCTAGGGGCGGAGTACCCCCTCAAGTCTTATGTTTGACCTGTCAGAGTTAATAATATATCCACCTGATTTGTCAATCTGTCGAGTACAATATCATTTGTCAGATGATAAATTAGAAAAACCATTATTTATGACCTGACAAGGAATCTCCTTTGAGATTAGTGCCAAGAGTTGAGTTGGCATTTCTGCTAAGACTTTATCCGTTCATATGAATTGGAATGGATTGAAAATACTGTATATGCCGGCGTATAAGACGACCCCCAGCTTTTACAGTTAAAATATAGAGTTTGGGATACACTTGCCATATAAGACTACCCCTCCTACCGCGATGTACGGTACCTTGTAGTTCCCCCCACATTAGGTAGGCATCATGTTCCCCCACATTAGGTAGGCAGTATAGTTCCCCCCACATTAGGTAGGCAGTATAGTTCCCCCCACATTAAGTTGGCAGTTCCCCCACATTAAGTTGGCAGTTCCCCCACATTAGGTTGCCAGTTCCCCCACATTAGGTTGCCAGTTCCCCCACATTAGGTTGCCAGTTCCCCCACAATAGGTCGGGAGTTACCCCATATTAGGTCAGCAGTTACTCCACATTAGTAGGCAGCTCCCCCACAATCGTAGGCAGCTCCCCCACATTTGTAGGTAGCTCCCCCCACATTAGGTCTGCAGGTCCCCCACAATTGTCAGGATTCGGCAGGCTGGAGGTGGATCCTCTGTGTCAGAGAGGGATTGGCGTGGACCGTACCGGTGGACCCGTTCTAAGTTGCTACTGGTATTCACCAGAGCCCGCCTCAAAGCGGGATGGTCTTGCTGCGGCGGTAGCAACCAGGTCGTATCCACCGGTAACGGCTCAAACTCTCTGACTGCTGAGACAGGCGCGGTACAAAAGGACAAGGCAAGAGCAAGGTCAGACGTAGCAGAAGGTCAGGGCAAGCAGCAAGGGTCGTAGTCAGGGGCAACAGCAGAAGGTCTGAAACACAGGCTTGGGACATACACTAAACGCTTTCTCTGGCACAAGGCAACAAGATCCGGCAAAGCAGTGAAGGGGAAGTGAGGTTATACGAGCAGGGAGCAGGTGGAGGCTAATTAGATTGATTGGGCCAGATACCAATCATTGGTGCACTGGCCCTTTAAATCTCAGAGAGCTGCTGCGCGCGCGCCCTAGAGAGCAGAGCCGCGCGCGGCAGAACGTGACAGCCGGGGACCGGGACAGGTAAGTGGCTTGGGATGCGATTCGCGAGCGGGCGCGTCCCGCTATGCGAATCGCATCCCCGTCGTGAGTGTCAGTGCAGCGCTCCCGGTCAGCGGGCCTGACCGGGGCGCTGCAAAGAGGAGAATGCCGCGAGCGCTCCGGGGAGGAGCAGGGACCCGGAGCGCTCGGCGTAACAACAATAGTAGGCAGCTCCCCCCACATTTGTAGGCAATTCCCCCACATTAGTTCAGCATTTCCACCACAGTAGTAGGCAGTTCCCCCACAATAGTAGGCAGCTCCCCCCTCATCTGTAGGCAGCTTCCCCCACATTTGTAGGCAGCTCCTCCCATGTTTGTAGGCAGCTCCCCCCACATTTGTAGGCAGCTCCCCCCACATTTGTAGGCAGCTCTCCCTACATTAGGTCAGCAGTTCCCTCACAATAGTAGTCAGCTCCCCCCACATTAGATTGGCAGCTCCCCCCAACAGACATACAGCTTCCAGCCATATACAGTGTATGGCTGCAGGCTGCATGTCTGTACTGGTCTGCCCCCACAGTGTTCCGATCCCCGCTCCTCCGGCCCGGGTCACCATCTATTGCTATGGCCTATGGACCATAGCAATAGGTGCCGGAACCGGGGAGCGGTAACCCGATCCTTTAAGATAGCACGGCCGGTCACTCACCAGGCCCTGGTCGGCGCGCATCCTCCTGCGGTCCTCCTGGTCCTGCGCTCCTCTGCCTCAATGGTTGTAGGCACGGGACGTCACTGACGTCCCGTGCGTACAACCATAGAGATGGAGGACTGGACCGAAGGAGGATCGCAGGAGCACACGCGCCGCCGGGGAATGGTAAGTGACCGGCGGACATCCTTATGTCCCGAAAATATTTTTCGGGACACAGGGATGTCCGGCATAGGAATACCTATGATTATCTGCCCGGGCCGGCTCCAGTGTGTGGCTGCAGGCGGGGGCCAGCCAGAGCAGGTAAAAACTAATACTGTATACTAAAAACCAGGGGGCCTCCAGCTGTTGTAAAACTACAACTCCCAGCATGCCCAGACAGCCTTTGCCATGCTGGGAGTTGTAGTTTCACAACAGCTGGAGGCACCCTGGTTTTTAGTATACAGTAGAAGTTTTTACTTGCTCTGGCCGACCCCCGACTGCAGCCACACACGGGAGCCGGCCCGGGCAGATAATCAGAAGTTTTCCTATCCCGGACCTCAATACCCGGCATATAAGACGACCCCCGACTTTTCAGAAGAAAATTCGGGGTTAAAAAGTCGTCTTATACGCTGTGGAATATACGGATATACGGTGTGGAATATCAGTAAGTATTGTGTATTCTGGATGTCATAAAACTGAGCATCATATAAATGATAATACTCAGAACTGACTTTCAGCTTTAAGCCAAGGCTTCAGGAGATAAAGATGTAGCATGTAGTCAGATATGGAGACATAGGTAGGCGACTCATTTCTACCAGATACCAGCTTCTTGTTAGGTATTTTGTTAAATATATATAGTTTCAATTGAAAGGAAATGTGTTAAACTGATGCCACTAAAGCTGCGCCCACTGCACAGCTTTTAGGTAAGTGTTACTTGTGTCCTGCAGCATGAACAGAAGCGAAAAAAGTCAGGAATCATCTGTAAAACATAGAATACTTGGCAGGTGGGCAGATTTTATTATTATGTAAGGCATGCTTATATTAAAACTAAAATAAAAAAAATGCAGAGTTTGGGTATATATACCGTTGTATATTCGACAATATGTCCCTTGACTATGGGATTGTATAGATCCGCAGGCCTACTACCCCACCTTCCCCTTAAACAAGACACAACTCCAATATTGTGGTAGTAAAGGCCACAGTGGACCATTTTATTAACCTTTTTAACCAACAAAATATATACATTTTTCATATATAAATATCATACAAAACACAGGGGTAATAACATAACCCCTAATAATCATGTAAAGTGCAACAAACATTTTAACCCCTGAGATAAACCAATCCACAGCAGAAGGGGGAACCTGAAGGCAATCAACTCCTTTTCCCCTCCTACTTAGGCCTTAGTCGCCTCACCCCCTGACCCAAGGGCCCCACCTTCGGAGGATATCTACTGCCACGACTAGCTGAGTTCCATCACAGCTCCACCAGGGCCGGTATAACTGGGCCACTGCCACCGTTTTCCCAGCCATGCCTCCAAGTCCCCCCTTTCCATTCCAGCCACGGCAGCCGGGTGTGAAACCTTACACCCGACCGTCCCTCCACAAAGCCACGGCTCACTCCACCACCACTCGAATGTCCAGAGCCCGAATGTCAGAACCTATCCCATTAAGGTGAATCCCATCACCATCCATCAAGTCAACCGAGGGAACTTCCAGGTCAATATGCCTGACCACCAATCCACCGTTAGCTGCAACTAATTTACCCACCGCTTTGTTGACACGGGCCCTAGCCCTATTGACACAGCGCACTGACCTCGCCTGTCGCCACCGCAGCCTGGCCACGATGTCGGACCAAACTACAACCAGTCCAGGGAAAAGCGACCACAGCCGCAACAAGTCCATCTTCACATCCCTAATCAAAGACCGAGATGTACGCACAGCCAGGTCGTTACCCCCCGCGTGCACAACAAGCACATCCGGGGGACGATCCATTTCCACAAAAGAGTGCACAAACGGGAGGAGCTCCGACCACAGAAGCCCACCCCGCCCCAACCAGTGCACCTGAGCAACGGCCCTGGGGAAACCCAGCTGCCGACCGTCCGGCCTCACCGCAGCCCTCATGCTACCCCTCCGCATGTAAGAGTGACCCACAATCCAAATTAAGCAAGGACCAGCATCTGTAAGACACAAAAGAACAAATAAACAGACCACAAACAAAACAAGCCCCCCCCCCCACAACACTTACAGAAAATGAGGCCGGACATACACCTGGAACCGCCCAGACTCCCACCGGCCAATACGCTTGATCACCTCAGCCCCCAGCCCCCACCGGGCAGCCTCGGTGGCCGCCCCTATCCGGAATGAATGGGAGCTAAATTCCCCCCGCATCCTGACCGGCTAAAACCACACAACGTCGAAAAACCTGAATGAACTGATAACGAGACAAGAACTCACCAGTCACATGCTGCAGCAACGGACCACCAACCCCCAGCAAAACCGCAAAAGGCCTGAAACACCTCACCGGACACATAGCAGACTCCCCATGCTCCGTCAAACGAACCAAAAACCCCTTTCCCAACTGGTCCATCTTCGACCTGCGCACAAAACATTCCAAGACCGAATCCACCACACTCACCTCCGTCCACTGCAAACCCCCCGACACCTTCCGTCTAGGCGACACCAATTCCGAAACCCGGACAGCACCAAAAAACGCCAACGAAAACGCCAGATGAAACAGCACCACTTCGTAAGCAGACACACACTCCTCATCCAACAACAACCCCAACCGTTCCAACAATGCAAAAGAGACAGTCCTACGCGTATCACGCGCCGCAGCCCCCTTCCGGAAACCCTTCGCTGCCTGCCGAAGCAAAAACAACTTCGTCCCGTCAGCCAACCCCCGAACTTTAAACCAAAATGCCAATGCCGTCAAACGCTGACTCAAACCAGAAGGAGACACCCGCTCACCAAAACAACAACCCACATAAAACAGCACTAACGCCTCCCATCCACCAGAACCATCCACCCCACCAACATCAGATAGCAAAGCCTCCCACTCACGCCACAACCTACTATACCCTGACCAGGTGGACTCACTCACTGACCGCCGGACCAACGCAAAGGCATCCCTCAGACCTACTTACATAGCCAATCCGGGCACTGAAGACTGTGCTCTTCCGCCACCGGAGCCAACTGCTGGAACCGCTCCCACTGAAAGCGAGAAAGAGAATCAACTATAGTATTCTTCACACCCGGTACATGGCGAGCAATAAAACACGAATTCAACTCAAGCCCCCGCAGCACCAGCCAGCGCAGCAGGCGTACCACAGGCAGAGAAGACGCGGTTTTCGCGTTCACTGCCTGAACCACCCCCAAATTATCACACCAAAAACAGATCTTACGGTTCCTAAGCCGAGTATCCCAAATCTCCACAGCCACAAGGATCGGGAACAACTGAAGCAGCGCAAGGTTGCGCACCAGACCAGCCTCCCTCCACTCCCGAGGCCACGTCCCGGCACACCACTGCCCCTGGAAAAAAAAAAAAAAACACAACTACCAGAAGCATCTGTAAATAACTCCAGTGCTTCGCTGGACAACAACTCATCCATAACCAATGACCTCCCATTGTAAGTCCCTAGAAATTCCTGCCATATCAATAAATCCGCCCTCACATCTGCAGACAACCGAACATAATGTTGCGGCCGCCTCACCCCCGCCGTGGCGGCCGCCAACCTCCTACAAAACACACGCCCCATGGGCATAATCCTGCAGGCAAAGTTCAAACGTCCCAACAACGACTGCAAATCCCGCAACTGCAACTTCCGTACCCGGACCGCTCCCGACACCGCCTCCTGCAACTCCCTCAATTTATCCACCGGCAGCCTCCACAGTATCTATCACTATCCCCAAAAACTTAATTTCTGTAGCCGGGCCCTCAGTCTTGTCAGGGGCTAACGGGACACCAAACCTCTGGGACACATGTTCCATAGTCTGCAGCAAAATACCACACAAAGCCGACCCCCCCGGTCCCAGAAACAAAAAGTCGTCCAAATAGTGAAGAACTGAACCCACATGCGCTTCCGACCGCACCATCCACTCTAAAAACGTGCTGAAACACTCAAAATACGCACAAGAAATAGAGAACCCCATCGGGAGGCAAATATCAACAAAAAACTGTCCCTCTCAACAACAACCCAACAAGTGGAAGCTGTCCGAGTGCACGGGGAGAAACCGGAACGCAGATTCAATATCAGTTTTGGCCAACAGAGCCCCTTGCCCAAACCGCCGCACCCATGTCAAGGCCTCATCAAAAGAGGTGTAAGACACCGCACAAAGGTCAGGGTCGATGCTGTCATTCACCGACGACCCCTCCGGATGAGAGAGGTGGTGGATGAGACAGAACTTGTTCTTCTCCTTCTTGTGCACCAGTTCCAGATGAGATAAGCATAAATTTGGCAACGGCAAAGACTCAAACGGACCCGCCATACGGTCCAGCGCCACCTCTTTAAAAAGCTTCTCCGCCACCACGTCCGGGTGAGCCAAAGCCGTGGACAAATTACGCACCCCACCAGGTCGGCCCCCTGACTCACAAGGAATCTGAAAGCCACACTCAAACCTCTCCTTCAGCAATGCAGCCGCATGCCTATCTGGGTACCGGGCGAGGAACGGCAGCATTTCTGCCACCCTCAACGGCGTCGCCCCTCTTCGAGTCAACCTCTCCAACCCCTCTACCCTTGCCCCGCTTGAAGCACCGCAACAAACCGTGCACGCCGCCACAACCTGAGCATTCGTGCTTGAAGCGGCATTCTGCCCCAAAGTGACACTGCCCCTCATTGTATTGCCAACAACATCCCTTATCACCCCCAGCCGACCGCCCGGCACCTGAGCCCGAGCCGCCTGCCCCCTCCCGAAAGTACTGCTGCCCAGTCCCAGTCTTAGGGCCTTACATGAGGCGCATCCAAAGGCTGATATCCTTATGGTCCCAGTGTAAAGCCGGACGCACAGCCTTCCTCTGGCTCATCGTACCGGAGCCAAGCGTTACCGCCGTAGACCCTATACGCTTCCCCTATCGAATCTAGGTAGCAAAACAACGCTGAGCAATTCTCAGGCGCCTTCTCCCCCACCACGCTCGCCAAGATGGCAAACGTCTGAAGCCAATTAGCGAAAGTGCGAGGTATCAGCCGCTACCACCGCCTCTCTTCCTCCTCCTTCTTAGACTCATCAGGCTTTACCCTATCTAAGTTAAACTTCTCCAAAGGGAGCAGGGAAAAAATTTCCACATACTCCCCTTTCCAAATACGCTCCCTCACCTCTGCCTTCAAATGCGCCCCTAACGCCGCCCCAGGCACCACCCCCGCAGAAGCTGACCCTACGCTCGGGACCACCCCAACCGACCCCGACACTATAGCAGGTGCCACAGAGGCCCCCACCTGTTCAACTGCCGCCGCCCCACTAACACCAGCACCAGACCCCCCTCCCGAGCCAGACACACAACACACCGCTGCTGGAGACCCCGCTACAGACCCCCGTGCCCTTGCAACAATGACCTCACCTCCCACAACAAATCATGCATTCCCTCCCCCACTCCTGCCACATCACCCCTGGAGCTGGTGGTGCACTCACTCAACCTCTCTGGGGTGGACTGCCCATCGGCTGTGGCTCCAGACGATCCCGGACAATCTCTCCTTGAGCTCGGCTCCTCTCCAGACAGCAAGATACTCGCAGCCCGATTGGCCACGGTCGCGGCTCCACGTCGCTCTCTGTCATTGGCTACAGGGGAAGAGTCCATCCCCCCCCTGGCGTTGTCCCTCCGCTCCACACTTGCAGCACCCCCAGCAGGCAACTCATGCAGCTCCAAGATCTCTCCTTCTTCCTCTTCGGACGAGCAGTGGGCACTAGTCGCCCACGTACCAGGTCAGCCTCTGACCTCCATCCCTGACCGGGGCCTCAGCGGTCACTGCACCGGAGCATCCGATCCTCCCCTCCAGCCTGCGGCAGTCCCCTTCCTCACCAGAGGTGGGCGCACTCCTGGCCACCTTCCTCGCTGGATCACCCGCCGACGAGGCCTCTCCCGAGGCCACAGTACTTCCACAAGACGCAGGCACCCCGACTTCACCCCTGCAGGCAGCCGTGCTGGACACCTTACTGGCCTCAAGGCCCCTTCCCTGCGCAGCTGACGAAGGCCCCGCCCCCGGCCATCACTCACTGGAGACCTGCGCCAAGACTGCCAGGGGAAGGAAGCAGGCGGGCTCTCCCTCCGTCGCCCAGTAACTCGGCCCCGCCGGGAAGTCCTCCCTGCACCCCCACCGGCCGCGGAGGCCACAGAACGGGCAGGGGAAGCTGGAGGGGCCCCAGCTGGGGACTCCCGGCGACGCCGCGCACGTGGAATCGGCTCCGGGCTGAGTCGCTCAGGCGCCCGGGAACGCCGGGCACTCGCTCGCGTGGCCACCGGAGCAGCCGGAGCCGCAGCCGCCGAGGGGGGGACCCCACAGCTGCCGCTCCAACCACTCGGCACCCCGCTGCAGCACCTCGGCCTACACCCGCCGCATGATCTCCTCAAGCTGCGAAGCCATCGCTGGTGAGTACCACAACTTTCCCTGCTGACCAGTGACTGACCCTCTTTCGGGTTCCTGTCCTCTTTTATAGTCTTCCTATCTCCACCCCCCCATCTTCCCGCTCTCCCTACTGACCTATAGTTAACCACTACTTGCTCCTCATACCCCCCCCCCCCCTGTCATGTGCCCCCTCCTCTCCCATACTGTCCTATAAGGGGGCTCTCTTATTCTTCTGTTAGCAGAAATCACTGTCAGGTTTTAAATATTGTATTTTTGTTTATCAACAATGAAAATTTGTTATAAAAAAAAAAAAAAAAAAATATATATATATATATATATATATATATATATATATATATATATATAGAAATCCAATATGGAGCAGCACACCAAATTGCGGTGGGTGCTAGCAGTCAAACCCAGGTCACGGGATACAGGTAGATATATTCCAAAAGAACTGAAGCACTCCAAGTTCAGGTGAAAATAAAGGTAGCGTTTATTCCATCTAGTTCAAAGGCAACGTTTCAGCTGCGTACCTGCAGCCTTTATCAAGCGATAAAGGCAGCAGGTACGCAGCTGAAACGTTGCCTTTGAACTAGATGGAATAAACGCTACCTTTATTTTCACCTGAACTTGGAGTGCTGCAGTTCTTTTGGAATATATATATATATATATATATATATATATATATATATATATATTAATTAATGTAGCAGGCCCACTAAACAGAAAAGTCTATCCAGTGGTTCTCAACCTTTTTCGCGAATATTCCCCCAAAGGGTGAAAGTATGTCCCATCTCATCCCCCTGGGCCAATATATGGGATACATACAATAACACCCTCCCATACTGCGGTGTTACACTTAGTTTAACATGCTTACCAGGCCTAGGTCTATCCCGTTCGGCAGGAGTCGGAGGGCCGCACTGATGGGTGATGTCCTTCTGCTCTGTGCCGGCATCTCCACGCAATGACAGGGACGTCACACGACAGGCCCGGAAGCCACTGTAGCTCACGTAAAGTATCCGCGGCCGCAGTAGAATATAGTGAGCTGGCTGATCGCAGGGGGCCCGCAGGCGATTGTTCTTTCTATTGCAGAGATGCGGAGCAGCTTTCCCCTGCTCCCACATCTCTGCACTATACTCCGGCCAGTGATGTGAATAGAACATCACTCATTCATATTTCCCTCAGAGCTGTGATTGGCTGCAACCATCCGGCCAATGACCACTCTGGGCGGAAAGTATGAATGAGTGATGTACTATTCACATCACTGGCCGGAGTACAGTGCAGAGATGTGAGCGGTGTATAGAGCCGCTCCACATCTCTGCTATATTATGGACGATCGCATCGGGTGTCACGACTGACACTCGGGGCGATATGTCTATTAGTGTTGCTCGCGAATATTCGCAATTCTAATATTATTCGCGAATATCGCATATTCGCGAATTTCGCAAATTTCGCGAATATAGCGCTATATATTCGTAATTACGAATATTCGTTTTTTGTTTTTTTTTTCTTCACAGTACACATCACAGTGATCACCCCTCTCTGCTTCCAGCTTGTGTGGTGTAAAGAAGGCTGTAATACTACTGTGTGAGACTGGCGTGCGAAAATTAGCATATGCTAATTTTCGCATATGCTAATTTTGTATATGCTAATATTCACATATGTTAATTTTCGCTTACACGAAAATCCGCAGATGCAAAAATAAAACGAGAATATAACAAATATGCGAATATTCGCGAATATATGACGAATATTCGTCTATATATTCGCGAATATTCGCGAATTCGAATATGGCCTATGCCGCTCAACACTAATGTCTATTAGTACAGGTACTTCTACTCCCATCATGGAACTGTCTGTTCCATGCTGGGAGTAGTAGTACTACCTTAAAAATTTAAAACATAGAGAAAAAAAGTGAAACACACACACTTTATTAAAAATTTATTAAAATGTAGTTAAAAAATATAAATGTCGTCAAATACATATTTTTTTCCATTACTACTGCATCCTTTTTTTCTTTTGGTACCCAACAAATTTTAGGTATCCAAAAAAAATGCCAAGGCGCAATTTCCACACAAATGAAAAAATGCCAGAAAAAACGGCAGAAAAAACGCCAGATGCAGGAAATTGCACTGCCGTTTTTTCAGGCTTTTTTTTTCAACCCAAAAAATGCAGGAATAAAAACAAGTAGAAACTTAGCCTAACAAGTGTTTTGCTATACACATGTTTATTCCCTTTGTGTGTATTGGAACTTAACTCAAAAAGGGAGGAAAAAAAGCAAATTGGACATAATGTCACACCAAACTCCAAAAATGGGCTGGACAAAATTATTAGCACCCTTCCAAAATTGTGGAAAAATAAGATTGTTCATGCATGTGATGCTCCTTTAAACTCACCTGGGGCAAGTAACAAGTGTGGGCAATGTAAAAATCACACCTGAAAGCACATAAAAAGGAGAGAAGTTCACTTAGTCTTTGCATTGTGTGTATGTGTGCCACACTAAGCATGGACAACAGAAAGAGGAGAAGAACTGTCTGAGGACTTGAAAACCAAAATTGTGGAAAAATATCAACAATCTCAAGTTTACAAGTCCAACTCCAGAGATCTAGATTTGCCTTTGTCCAAAGTGCGCAACATTATCAAGAAGTTTGCAACCCATGGCACTGATGCTAATCTCCCTGGGCGTGGACAGAAGAGAAAAATTGATGAAAGGTGTCAACGCAGGATAGTTCAGATGGTGGATAAGCCGCCCCAAACAAGTTCCAAAGATATTCAAGCTGTCCTGCAGACTCAGGGAGCATCAGTGTCAGCAGGAACTATCCGTCGACATTGAAATGAAATTAAACGCTATGGCAGGAGACCCAGGAGGACCCCACTGCTGACACAGAGACATAAAGAAGCAAGACTACATTTTGCCAAAATGAACTTGAGTAAGCCAAAATCCTTCTGGAAAAATGTCTTGTGGAGAGAGGAGACCAAGGTAGAACTTTTTGGTAAAGCACATCATTCTACTGTTTACCGAAAACGGAATGAGATCTACAAAGAAAAGAACACAGTACCTACAATGAAATATGGTGGAGGTTCAATGATGTTTTGGGGTTGTTTTGCTGCCTCTGGCATCATGAAATCTGAGGATTACCAACGGATTTTGGGTCGCACTGTACAGCCGAGTGTCAGAAAGCTGGGTTTGCGTCCGAGATCTTGGGTCTTCCAGCAGGACAATTACCCCAAACATACGTCAAAAAGCACCCAAAAATGGAAGGTAACAAAGCGCTGGAGAGTTCTCAAGTGGCCAGCAATGAGTCCAGATCTAAATCCCATTGAACGCCTGTGGAGAGATCTTAAAATTGTTGTTGGGAAAATGCGCCCTTCCAATAAGAGAGACCTGGAGATGTTTGCAAAGGAAGAGTGGTCCAACATTCCGGCTGAGAGGTGTAAGAAGCTTATTGATGGTTACAGGAAGCAATTGATTTCAGTTATTTTTTCCAAAGGGTGTGCAACCAAATATTAAGTTAAGGGTGCCAATAATTTTGTCCAGCCCATTTTTGGAGTTTGGTGTGACATTATGTCCAATTTGCTTTTTTTCCTCCCTTTTTGGTTTCGTTCCAATACACACAAAGGCAATAAACACGTGTATTGCAAAACATGTGTTACTGCAATCCTTTTCTGTGAGAAATACATAATTTTCTTGAAAAATTTCAGGGGTGCCAACATTTACGGCCATGACTGTATACATATAAATATATATATATATATATATATATATATATATATATATATATATATACATATACATATATATATATATATATATATATATACAGCAACAGTTTTTATACATATATATATATATATATATATATATATATATTACATAGTTTAAGTGATACCTAAAATGATTAATCATTTTATCATGGGAAAGGTTTTAAAATAAAACAAACCCAACCATATCTACAAATATAACCACCTTCTCATGTGGCTCCTCTAACGTGAATAGACATAAATAATATATGATAATCAATCATAATAATTTCGACAAAACCACCAGTATGCACATCAGGAACCATCATATATATATATATATATATATATATATATATATATATATATATATATATATATATATATATATATATATATATATATATATATGCATTTGGGTGTGTGCATTTTGGGGGCTTTACACATTATCATTTTATTATATTATTTTTTATTAATTTTTATTGTTACATGTCACAATATATGCTCGTATTTGAGAATTATACTTTCATGTTTTGGTTATTCCCTGCGACTCCAGTGTCCGGGTCCCTTGTTGATCGGACCGCGTTACGTGGTTCGGTCCCCTGGGGAGCGGGGGCCCTCGGGCCACAGGTCACCTATTGAGATGCGTCTTTTTGACGCATCTGGAAAATGCATCTTCTATCACTTTTGTGTAATTTATACGTAGGATGGTTTCTGATGTGCATACTGGTGTTTTTGTCCAAATTATTATGGTTGATTATCATATATTATTTATGTCTATTCACGTTAGAGGAGCCACATGAAAAGGTGGTTATATTTGTATATATGGTTGGGTTTGTTTTATTTTAAAACCTTTCCCGTGATAAAATTATTAATAATTTTTTCACTTAAAAAAAAAAAATATATATATATATATATATATATATGTGGAAAGGAGCAGAAGGAGAACATCATCGGGACCCAGCTGTTAGTGCAGGTGATCGTCCGGATAACCAGTCCAGTGTATCGACATCCACGCACCAATAGATCACAGCACAGAAGCAGCAAACTCCAATATATAAAGCAAGCTGTAGTCTTTTATTAGTTACCAGCAGTGCAAAATTTCGGCTATATGTTAGCCTTTGTCAGGCATGAATAACAAGTGAACATAGTGCACATATATATATATATATATATATATATATATATATATATATATAGTACAAACATTTCTGATTGGTACAAATACTGGTGTAGGTGCTTCATCATTAAAAAGCCACATTCCCCAAAACATTCTCATTGGTCCGTTTAGACATGTGTTTATGTAGTCATAGCGACCATAGTGGTTTATCCACAAAACACTAAAATACAGCATCAATTATAAAGTGCTAAACATCCTAAAGTGTCCAGTGCTATAACTATGACAGGAGATATCTAGAAAGCTGACCTGTGCCCTTGATGTCCATAACGGCGATTCACCAGCATTGCAAGCTTCTCTGTTTGTAAACATTCACACAGCGCTTGCGCGCGTGTGATGTCACTTACTTCCTCCTCCTGTTCGGAGGAACTATGTCAGTGCCCTCACTAGCCCATGGCTGCATATTGCGCATGCGTCAGTTCTTTATCTCTTTATGAACTGACTGCTTCCTGTCCATGCGCATCAACAACTGACTTGCGCTATGGATCTAGGAGCATTCGTGCATATGCGCATGCGCATCGATGAAAATCATCTTTATTATTACTGCAAAATAATAATGACTTGCAATTGTGTTGAACCGCTGTTTTACAATAAGTCTTATAAGACAGTCGTTTATTACATTACATACATATATAGAAATTGAACATCGGGAGCAGGTCAGCGAAGTCTAGATGTCATTATTCACCAATGTCTTTGTGTAAAAGAAAGTGTTTCGTGCTATAAATTAACCTACAAAAAATGAGAATAAAATACCAATTAATAATATATTATTGCACCGAGCCGTAAATAGAGAAAAGCATGAAAATAAAAGGAAAAATTAATAAATGAAAAACAAAGATCGAAAAAATGAAGAAATAAAAAACAAAGAATTATAAATAAAAAATTATTAAAAATATACTAAATAAAAATATACTAAATGAAAAATAAAAAATAAAATATTAAAAATAAAAAAATAAAAAATCAACAATAAAAAATAAAAAGTAAAAAACAATTGGAAAGTTGTTGTCAGGGTCCGGACTAGCGGCTGGTGAAGACACTGGAGGTGGATCCTCTGTGCCAGAGAGGCCATGACATGGGCCGTACTGGGTAATCGGTTCTAAGTAGTACCTGGTGTTCACCAGAGCCCGCCGCAAAGCAGGATGGACTTGCGGCAGTAACTACCAGGCCTGGTTCCCCAGTAGCGACTCGACCTCTCTGACAGCTGAAACTGGCGCGGTACACAAGGACTAGACAGAGGCGAGGTCAGACATAGCAGAAGGTCAGGGCAGGCAGCGAGGTTTGTAGTCAGGGGCAACAGCAGAAGGTCTGGGTACACAGGTTTAGAACACACTATAACGCTTTCTCAGGGCACAAGGCAACAAGATCCGGCAAGGAGAGGAAGGGGAAGTGGGTTTTTATATGTTATGGAGTGATTGGGCCAGGCACCAATTAGTGGTGCACTGGCCCTTTAAATTTTAGCAAGCCGGTGCGCGCGCCCTAGGGAGCGGGGCCGCGCATGCCGGGAGGAAACAGACGGGGGCGAGAGGTGAGTGACATGGGGCGCGATCCGGGGGCGGGCACGAGCCGTGCCTCGGATCGCGTCCCCTCCGGTGACCAAGGAGTAGCGCTCGTGGTCAGCAATGCCGACCGGAGCGCTACAGACAGAAGCACACCGTGAGCGCTCCGGGTCCCGCTGACAGAGAGCGAGATGAATGTAAAATTCAGACAGAGGGGGTATCCACAAACTTTGCTCAATCATCATAGAAATAGATTAGACACGATAGAGAGGTCCACATTGTTGACAAAACATCCTAAGAAGGTGACTAACAGAATTCCATTTGTGTCCACATACAGTTGTAATAGCCAGAAGATAGCGGAAAATTTTACGAAATAATTGGGATCTAATAGATAAAACTACTGACACAGGTGAGTTCCCTATCATTGCTAACCGCAAGGGCAGAAATCTAAAAGATCGCCTCATTAGATCAGACATTGGTAGTTTAAGGGTCCAACAAGGACAACAAACCATACTTGCACAATTATGACAAGGTAATTTTCCGTGTTTGGGTGCAGTCATTGCAACAGCATTAGAAAGGGGGAAACCTTTAATCACCCACATTCTGGTCAACCCATCAAGATACAAGGTAGATATACTTGTCGGTCTAGTTTCGTGATCTATATGATACAGTGCCCATGTGGACTGTATTATAGAGGGGAAACCACAAATGAAGTACACATAAGATTAAATGGACATAAGTCCTCAATCAGAACACGTAAAATGGACTTACCGTTACCTAAACATTTTATAGAGGCAGGGCACAACATCAGCCAGCTAAGGTTCAGAGTAATCGATCATATACCCCCAATGCGTTTGGGCGGGGATCGTGAAAATCTATTGAGACAAAAAGAGTTAAGATGGATCCACAGATTAGGTACTTTGCACCCTAAGGGGCTTAATATGGATTTTAGCCTGAAACCATTTATGTAACTTTCCAAGATATCCTTTTTTCCTGTCCCCTTTCTTTAATTTTTCATTCTTCTTTTTTCCTTTTTTTGTCACTCATTTTCTCTCCTTTTTTCCTTTTTTCTCTATTTTCTTTTTTCCCACCCCCTTTTTCTTTCTCTTTTTTTCCCCCTCCCCTCCCCCCTCTTTCTTTTCCTTCTTCTTTTTTTCAACTATCAATTTTTTCATCTGTTTTGTTTATTTTTCATATTTAAATTTTTATTATTTATTTTTTATTTTCTATTTTTTATCATTATTTTTTATTTATTTAAAATTTTTTACTTTTTATTGTTTATTTTTTATAAATTTTTAATTTAGTATATTTTTATTTAGTACCGTCTTTATCAGCGTATAACACGCACTTTTTAGGCTAAAATTATTAGCCTAAGCCGCTGCAGTTCAATGATTTAATGCGGGCGCTTTAAATCAATGAACTGCAGCGGCTTTGCAGGTGCAGAGACCTGTCGTCGCTGCCGACTGCTCTGCCCCTGCCTGTCCTGGGGTCTAGAGCCCTGCCGGCCCTTCTCTCCCCCTGGCTATCGGTGCCGCTGCCCGTTCTCTCCCCCTGGCTACCGGTGCTGCTGCCCCATTGAGAGAGAAGCGGCACCGCAATGGGGCAGCGGCGCCGACAAACGGGGAGAGAACGGGAAGCGGCACCCACTGCCGGCGCCGCTGCCCCGTTGCCTCCCCCATCCCCGGTTGTATAATTACCTGTTGCCGTGGTCGGGTCCGCGCTGCTTCAGGCCTCCGGTGTACGTCCCATGCGTCGTTGCTGTGCACTGCACGGCGCGGCGCAATGACGTCATTCGTCATTGCGCCGTGCAGTGCATAGCAACGACGCAGGGGACGCACACCGGAGGCCTGAAGCAGCGTGGACCCGACCCCAGGAACAGGTAATTATACAACCCGGGATGGGGGAGGCAACAGGTGCCGCTGCCCCTTCTCTCCCCCTGGCTATCTGCGCCGCTGCCCCATTGCCGACACCGCTTCTTTCCCCCTGGCTATCGGCGCCGGCAATGGGGCGCCGGCACCGATAGTCAGGGGGAGAGAACGGGCAGTGGCGCAGATAGCCAGCCGGAGAGAAGCGGCTGCAGCAGGGCTCTAGACCCCAGGAAAGGCAGGAAAACTTTTTTTACCCAAATATCCTTGGTAAAATGAGGGTGCATAAATACGGTATATTTTTTATTTATTATTCTTTGTTTTTTATTTCTTCATTTTTTCAATCTTTATTTTTCATTTATTCATTTTTCATTTTATTTTCATGCTTTTCTCTATTTACTGCTCGGTGCAATAATATATTATTAATTGGTATTTTATTCTCATTTTTTGTAGGTTAATTTATAGCACGATACACTTTCTTTTACTCAAAGACACTGGTGAATGATGACATCTAGACTTCGCTGACCTGCTCCCGATGTTCAATTTCTATATATGTATGTAATGTAATAAATGACTGTCTTATAAGATTTATTGTAAAACAGCGGTTCACCACAATTGCAAGTCATTATTATTAAGCAGTAATAATAAAGATGATTTTATTTAGCAATTTTGTATATGTATATGCAATTTTGTATATTTTGCATAATAATCGCATCGCAATACACAATATATATGTGACATCGATGCGCATGCGCATATGCAGGAATGCTCCTAGATCCATAGCACAAGTCAGTTATTGATGCGCATGGACAGGAAGCAGTCAGTTCGTAAAGAGATAAAGAACTGACGCGTGCGCAATATGCAGCCATGGGCTAGTGAGGGCACTGGCATAGTTCCTCCGAACAGAGGAAGAAGTAAATGACATCACACGCGCGCAAGTGCTGTGTGAATGTTTAAAAACAGAGAAGCTTGCAATGCTGGTGAATCGCCGTTATGGACATCAAGGGCACAGGTCAGCTTTCTAGATATCTCCTGTCATAGTTATAGCACTGGACACTTTAGGATGTTTAGCACTTTATAATTGATGCTGTATTTTAGTGTTTTGTGGATAAACCACTATGGTTGCTATGACTACATAAACACAAGTCTAAATGGACCAATGAGAATGTTTTGGGGGATGTGGCTTTTTAATGATGAAGCACCTACACCTGTATTTGTACCAATCAGAAATGTTTGTACCATATATATATATATTTGTGGTCAGGACTTTGAACCGTGCATGGGCTTACCTGTTATCTCCTGCCAAGGCCACCTGCAAGAAACTAGATTTACCAAGACCTAAACCCAAAACTCTGCTTTATAACATAGAACAGCGGTTGAGGTGTGCCTGAAAACCGCGTCGAGGGTCAGCCTATAGAGGGCATTCCCTTATGTATGGTGATGAAGAAAAGGGTGAGGAGGGTGGGTTTCGCCAACCCAGCATACGCCCAGAGGGAGGGGCCGATGGATGTTAAATAGCCAAAGCCCCTCCCACAAATTCAGCCTGATAGGCTTCCCACTTGTGGTCAGGACTTTGAACCGTGCATGGGCTTACCTGTTATCTCCTGCCAAGGCCACCTGCAAGAAACTAGATTTACCAAGACCTAAACCCAAAACTCTGCTTTATAACATAGAACAGCGGTTGAGGTGTGCCTGAAAACCGCGTCGAGGGTCAGCCTATAGAGGGCAAAAATACACCACCAGTTAGGGTAATTAAGTATCATTTATTTATAGTGCCAAAAATTGAAATGCCTCTGCCATTTCCCTTGAGGGATCTGGGACATAAGTGGTATATGCATCAGACCGCCACCTCCCCAACTTCTGGATGACATGTACAGGCACTTTGTGCCTGGAGGCCGCCGATGCTGCTCCTATGCGGAATGAGTGACCTGAGAACTCTCTGGGGTTGTGTCCTAAATTACCAAGCAGCGTGCGGACATGCGATGTGAAAAGAGAAGTGGTGAGAGCACCTCCACCGAAAGGCA
The DNA here is from genome assembly GCF_029499605.1 of Hyla sarda. Lineage (NCBI taxonomy): Eukaryota > Metazoa > Chordata > Amphibia > Anura > Hylidae > Hyla > Hyla sarda. The sequence continues at coordinate 272,794,680 of NC_079191.1, read as the reverse complement.
ACAGTGGCGACTCCGGAGGCTTATCATGGAGGAACTCAACCAGTTGTGCCAACACCGCCACCGGGCACCAGTTATTGCCTGAAGGAAAATACTTAACCACCGCCCCCCACCTACAAGTTTTTGTGACAGACAGTGAAACTTCGAACCAAGAACCCTGCCACCTTAAATGAGCCTTCTGTGGATGTGTCGCTCCCCGTCTGACACATGAAAATTCACCCGGCCGGAGGAAGCCATAGAAGGCTAGATAAATGGCAGATTTGATTATCAGACTGCGCTCGAAGCCAAACGGGTTATTGGCTAATGCGTCAGACATGGCTCGGAACAGCTCGCCGCTGATCGGTTTCCTGAGAGTTGGCGCTGTGGCGCTACGAGCCACCACCCCTCTGAGCGCAGCCTTGACAGCCTGAGATGATAAGATAGATAGCCTGTCTGGGTGGGATAAAGAAATGAAATGCTGAATGCCCGAAAGGTAAGATTTGATAGTGCTATGAGACAGGTGCAGAGAAGAGTGGCAGAAACCGATGAAAGATAGAATGATAGTGGTGTCGTAAGAAAAGGGGATGCTATGCTGCGACAGATATGCCCTGAAGGTGTCGTGTGCTGCATGATAGGCCTTCCTGGTATTGGGGGCTAAGGCGTCCGACATTAACTCCCGGGCCACCTGTGTGTAATGATTCAGTCCAAGATTAATTGTGCCAGGCAAGGGGGTTGTGTTCCTACTGCGTCTGCTTGCGGAGCCACCTGTGAAAAGAGATGGAAATTAGCCCTGGACAGAGCATCTGCGGCCGTGTTGTCTACCCCCGGTATGTGTCTGGCTACAAAATTGAAGTTGTGTTGTAAGGACACCCAGACTAGTCTGCGCATGAATGACATGACAGTAGCATGCCCGGAACTGCCCTTGTTGACTATGGCAACTGTCGCCTGATTGTCACACTGAAACTCCACCGTCTGCCCTGACCACTTGTCGCCCCATGTCACTGCAGCTGCTACAATGGGGAAAACCTCAAAAAGTGCCGAAGTGCTGCTGAAGCCTGCCAGAGCCAATACCTGCTTGGACCATTGGCCCGCCATCCACCTGCTGCCCCACACTGCACCATAACCGATGGAAGATGACGCATCGGTGCAGATCTTGGGGAACAACTCGGAGGCTGGCGGGACAAACATAGCCGTCCCATTCCATTGTGTCATGAACCTATCCCACATGTTCAGGTCAGCCAGGGCTTGGCAATCTAACCAAACCCTACTGTGTTGATGAGGGACACCATGCAGCAAAGACAATATTCTGGATACAAACGCTCTGCCCTGCGGGATTGCTCGCATAGCAAATGCCAGCATTCCCAGCAAGCTCTGCAACTCGCCCTTGGTCGTGACCTGGGAGACCGTGTACTTGTGGATAGTGTCTCTGATACGGTTGAGTTTGTCAGTGGGCAAGCTGACTTGCATTGCGACTGAATCTAGGATTACTCCCAGAAAGGTGAGACACTTAGTTGGACCGACCGTTTTCTTGGGAGACACTGGCACCCCAATATCAGTGAACAGTTTCAGCAATCTGACCAACTGGTCCGGCTCTTCCCTCGGGCGACTGAGCAGAAGAAAGTCATCCAAGTAATGGATGACCTGGCTGCATCCAGAGACATTAACCAGCAGCCAGTGCAATGCCTGGGCCAGTTGGTCAAACAGCCACGGGCTGCTCTTGCATCCGAAAGTCAACTTGGAAGCAAAGTAATATGCCCCTTGCCATTTGAGCCCAAACCATTGCCACTGGTCCCTGTGCAATGGCAGCAACTTGAAGGCGTCAGTGATATCCGCCTTCGCCATCCAAGTCCCTGGGCCGAGCGCCAAGATGACCTGAATAGCCTGGTCTATGGAAGAATAATGCATGCTAAACTCCTCGGATGGAATGAGCGAGTTGATACTGGGAATAAGTGACCCATGAGGAGCCGACAAGTCAAATATCAGTCTCTTTTTCCCATTGAACTTGCCTGTTACCACCCCTACCGGACTGACCCTCCAAGACCTGAATGGAGAAACTAACAAGGGGCCAATCATATAACCTTTCATTAGCTCAGCATTTATTAATTCAGTGACAACAGCGGGATCGTTTACGGCAGACAACAGATTGTCGCATTCAAATGTGGCCTGCGGCAGTGTGACCATGCCGGCATGGAAGCCTCTATCAAAACTATTGATCAACCATTGGACCCAATCTGGGTCCGGGTGATCCGCGAGCAGAGCGGCCAGGACTGGGGTACGTACCCCGCCTAGTCATGCTGGCCCTTTCTGCCTACATGCAGAGCCCGGATGTGCCCTGAAGCAGTAGAAGCAGACGTGTAATAACCTGCAATTGCTGAAGTTGCACGAAGACATGTTATAGTTGTTACAAATTTGTGAGCCTCCGAGGTAGTGTACTGGACGGCCCAACTTATCCACGGAAGGTGCGGACCTGCTGAAACTGTCCGTGGAAGTAGACGGTCTGGTAATGCCCTGCTCGCCCTGTTGAGCCAGCCCTACACACCACGCCGTAGTATGCGTGATTGATTGACAGGCGGCACATGCGGGGAATTTGAGATTTGCGAAGTGGCTGCAGAACATCTGTGAATCTTCGATGCTCCAGTCTGTGAGGTACCCATCTTGGCTGAAGGCCGCCGCTGCCATGGCTGAGAAACTTCTATGATAATCGTAGAAATGGGTACCACCGTATTTGTATGCGTATTCAGTAACCCTCAGCAAATACAGGTCGAGCTCCTCTCTGCGCTCCGGCCTGGCTGAGCATATCACCTCCCTGTATTTGCTGAAGGCAATCACAAACTCGTGGATATTTAGCTTCCGTTTCAGCCTGGTGTCCTTACTCTTAAGGACAACAGATAAGTCAGCGCATGCTACCGTTCTAGTGTCCTCAACGTCGAAGGCAGATAGCAACAGGGCCGCCAAATTGATGTCCTTCCCTTCCAGTATGTCTTTTCTCAGGGCCGCTGGGACAAAATGGACTGGTGACACCCTTGGTGGCCCAGCGCGCCTACCTGGGTTGCCTACCGGAACAGGGGCAGACATCTGTGTAGGCGTTGGCGCCTGCAATGCTGCTGGAGCTGGATGCCCCTGAATGCCCCTTCTCTCCAGAGAATCCAGCCTGCCCAACATGGAAGTCATCATTGCATGCAGTTCAGAGAGGGTGGACTGGCTCGAGGTCCCCTCCTGACTGTCGCCAGCCCCCTGATCCGCCATGAGGAGTTTGTACAACTCTGCTTTTCGGGCGGTTGCTGGAAATGGAATTGCTCTCTTGCGCAACTCCTCCATCAATTTGGGGATCGTCCAAGCCCTGTAAGCTGCAGAGGAGGGCGTCCCTCGCACGGAGCTTCTAGCTGGTGTATCAGGGATGGACATCGGGTCCTCTATGTCTGACACGTGAGACATGACCTGTCCGGGCCGTAACGGGTGCCGGGGAAACAAAACGGTAATCGTGAGTCACCAGATGAGAAACGTGTACCCCCCTTGCTGAGTACTGACTGACCTTACCACCACTGTAACACAACAGTAAGACGTCTGAACGAACAGCAAATCGACTGTAACCCTGCAAACAACCGAATACATACTTAATGTTAGCTTATAGCTGCAGACTGCCCGTGCAATGTGGCCGAACCCAAGAGTGCTGACCGTAGTGCCAGTGCGACCCAGAGTACCACCTGAATAGTTTGAAACGAGGCCTGACCGTGTGTCTGACCGAGAATGTGTGCATGACGCGTATAGTCATGAATAATTAAACCGTGAACACCTCCTGACTGCGAGTCAAGATTACAGTGTGCACCGTTTCTAACTAACTAGCGATGGCTCTGAAGACGTGTCAGCAACCACCGCAGGCGAGTGGTCACCCTTGAAGAAGAGTCAAGATCGCAGTGACCACTACCCGTGTAACGAAATGCTCTGTATGCGTGACAGTATCCATGACGCCTTGAACCCTATCTGACATGTCGAGTCAGATATACAGTGATTCAGGGCCTATGTGTAACAGCGGTAGTGCGTAACATTAACTAATGTAACAGGAGTATTAAGCATTTGACTGAAATGACGTGAACTAGCGTCTGCTAGCGAAAGTGATGACCACCGTGAAACGTGAATAAATAACATGAACAACCGTACGTACGGTTGGTACTGACCGTAGCCGAATTTGCAATGACCAGGAACGTAACGACCACCTAACCGGATACAGCCCACCTAAACTGCAAGAGAAACTAACAGTGTACTAACCATATGGTTTACGCGCCACCTACCACCTCTGACCCATACATGCTGACCCCCCCTTACCCCCCCCTATGCCTGAAACTACCCCAACCCCACGCTTCTGACCCGGTACCCCGATATGCATGACCACCCCCCCCCCTAAACCGAAGCCACAGTGATATGGATTATCGTATTCCCTTGTCTGCGACAGTGCATGTGTCAGGAACTGTGGCCTGACACCGGTGCACCATGAGCCAGCCCCTATTGCTGCATAGTACCAATACACTCTGTAAGCCTAACATTTCCTCACATACACACCCATTTTTTTTTTTTTTTTTCAGCGCCACCTGCTGGCCATCCGTGGAGCTATACCGTCGGCTCACTGGCATGCTGAGACTCCGCCCGTTCAGAGCCCCGTGTTGCACGTGAGACGCCGGCACAGGGAGACCCACGTGGGTCGCGTCTCCCCGCGCCTGTCATGCCGCCAGCTGCCGCTGGATCCAGAGGCCGTGTTCACTGCGGCCAGCCCGGGCATGCGCTGCACCGACGGACCGCCGCCTACATAACACGCTGGGTGCCGGAGCCTGCCCGCCAAACGAGGGGAGCAATAGCAACAGACCAGGGCCCCAGTAAAAGAAACCTGCCGGTCACCCGGCACTTACCTGCACCACCACACACCTGACCCAGCGTACGCAACGAAAGAACCCCCGCAATTTCGCCAACCCAGCATACGCCCAGAGGGAGGGGCCGATGGATGTTAAATAGCCAAAGCCCCTCCCACAAATTCAGCCTGATAGGCTTCCCACATATATATATATATATATATATATATATATATGCGCACTATGTTCACTTGTTATTCATGCCTGACAAAGGCTAACATATAGCCGAAACATTGCACTGCTGGTAACTAATAAAAGACTACAGCTTGCTTTATATATTGGAGTTTGGAGCTTCTGTGCTGTGATCTATTGGTGCGTGGATTAAAAAAATATATATATATATATTTTCTTTTTTTTCTTTTTTTTACATCGTAAGGTAGCACATCTGTTGTTAAGTATTGGTCATTCAGTCCGGTATTAGACTCTTGTAGTCCTGCTAGGGTTGCCTTCTATATGGCCCCATTTCCATCAGCACTGCATTAACTCACCTTGCCCCATATCTAGCTTATTCACTAGTAATGTTATGCCACACTTCCTGTTTTATGACACTGTGCGCACCGCGCTTGATGCCTCACTTCTGGTCACATTACGTGTCACATGGTAGAGTCTAAATCCTAGGCAGCTAAAGGACCTGGTCCCTCTGCTGCCTAGGAAATAGCCTGCTCTATGTGAGATTGCTAAATCCTAGCCAGCAAAGGGACCTGGTCCATCTGATGAATAGGTAATAAAGGACCTGGTCCATCTAATGACTAGGAAATAAAGGACCTGGTCCATCTAATGACAAGGAAATAAAGGACCTGGTCCATCTGATGACTAGGAAATAAAGGACCTGGTCCATCTGATGACTAGGAAATTAAGGACCTGGTCTATCTGATGACTAGGAAATAAAGGACCTGGTCCATCTGATGACTAGGAAATAAAGGACCTGGTCCATCTGATGACTAGGAAATAAAGGACCTGGTCCATCTGATGACTAGGAAATAAAGGACCTGGTCAATCTGATGACTAGAAAATAAAGGACCTGGTCCATCTGATGACTAGAAAATAAAGGATCGGGTCCATCTGATGACTAGGAATTAAAGGACCTGGTCCATCTGATGACTAGGAAATAAAGGACCTGGTCCATCTAATGACTAGGAAATAAAGGACCTGGTCCATCTAATGACTAGGAAATAAAGGACCTGATCCATCTGATGACTTGGAAATAAAGGACCTGGTCCATCTGATGACTAGGAAATAAAGGACCTGGTCTATCTGATGACTAGGAAATAAAGTACCTGGTCCATCTGATGACTATGAAATAAAGGACCTGGTCCATCTGATGACTATGAAATAAAGGACCTGGTTCATCTGATGACTAGGAAATGAAGGACCTGGTCCATCTGATGACTATGAAATAAAGGACCTGGTCCATCTGATGACTAGGAAATAAAGGACCTGGTCCATCTGATGACTAGGAAATAAAGGATCTGGTCCATCTGATGACTAGGAAATAAAGGACCTGGTCCATCTGATGACTAGGAAATAAAGGATCTGGTCCATCTGATGACTAGGAAACAAAGGACCTGGTCCATCTGATGACTAAGAAATAAAGGACCTGGTCCATCTGATGACTAGGAAATAAAGGACCTGGTCCATCTGATGATTCGGAAATAAAGGACCTGGTCCAGCTAATGACTAGATAATAAAGGACCCGGTCATTTGCTGCCTTGGAAATTAGCTTATGCTACATAAAAATGCTGGATACTATAGGATAAAGGACCCGGTCCATCTGATGACTAGGAAATAGCGTATGCTACATAAAAAGGGTGGATATTATAGGATAAAGGACCTGGTCAATCATCCGCCTAGAAGAAGTGTGTCTTATAGCATGAGATCTAACTTTCAGAGTAGCGTTTAACAAGGGCTGACTCTAACCAGCTAAAGGACCTTGTCCCTCTGCTGCCTAGGAAATAGCCTGCTCTATGTGAGATTGCTAAATCCTAGCCAGCAAAGGGACCTGGTCCATCTGATGACTAGGAAATAGCTTATGCTACATAAAAAGGGTGGATACCATAGGATAAAGGACCTGGTCCATCTGATGACTAGGAAATAGCTTATGCTACATAAAAAGGGTGGATACTATAGGATAAAGGGCCCGTTCCATCTGATGACTAATAAATAGCTTATGCTACATAAAAAGGGTGGATACCATAGTATAAAGGGCCCGGACCATCTGATGACTAGTAAATAGCTTATGCTACATAAAAAGGGTGGATACCATAGGATAAAGGACCTGGTCCATCTGATGACTAGGAAATAGCTTATGCTAGATAAAAATGCTGATACTATAGGATAAATGGCCCGGTCCATCTGATGATTAGGAAATAGCTTATGCTACATAAAAAGGCTGGATACTATAGGATAAAGGGCCTGGTCCATCTGATGATTAGGAAATAGCTTATGCTCCCGCTCTTTACAGAATTACAACAAAGTTTTATACGAATCTACTTCCGATGAAGCATCCGAAGTCGATTCGCTCATCCCTATATGTTAAGTTTTCATCTCTGGTGTTGTAGTACAGCACCTGTAAAGTCCAAGAGGACATTTTTCATTTTCATGGACCACCCTTCCAAAAAACTGTCAGACACCTGTGGGGTGTAAATGCTCACTGTACCCCTTTTAACATTCCGTGAGGGGTGTAGTTTCCAAAATGGGGTCACATGTGCGTGTGTGTGTGGGGGGGGGGGATGGGGGGGTCCCCCGTTCTGGCAGTATGGGGGCTTTGTAAACACACATGGCCTTCAATTCCAGACACATTCTCTCTCCTAAAGCCCAATTGCACTTTCGAGAACTGTAGTGCGCCGAAGAGCACTTTACGTCTACACATGGGATATTTCCATACTCAATATTGCTACAAATTTTGGGGGGCTTTTTCCTATTACCCCTTGTGAAAATGAAAACCTTGGGGTAACACCAACATTTTACTGAAAGAAATCTAATTTTTCATTTTCATGTCCAAATTTAACAAAAAAATTTCAAACAACTGTGGGGTGTTAAGGCTTACTTGTTACGTTCCGTGAGGGTTGTGGTTTTTAAAATGGGGTCACATGTGTGCAAATCACCAGTTTAGGCCTCAAATGTACATAATGTGCTCTCACTCCTGAGCCTTGTTGTGTGACCGCAGACCATTTTACATCCACATATGGAGTATTTCCGTACTCAAGAGAAATTGTTACAAATTTAGTTTTTTTTCCTTTTACCTCTTATGAAAATGAAAAGTATTGAGCAACACCAGCATGGTAGTGTAAAAAAATAAATTCTTTTTTACAATAACATGCTGGAGTAGACCCCAACTTTACCTTTTCAGAGGGGGTAAAGGCCCCACAAAATTTGTAACACATTTTCTCCCAAGTATGGAAATACTCTATATGTGGCCCTAAACTGTTGCCTGGAAATACAACAGGGCTCCAGAGTGAGAGAGCACCATGTGCATATGAGGCATAAATTTATTTTTATAAGGGTGGACCCGGATGCAAGCATAGCGCTTGCCTCCACCACCAAAAAATACCCTACGGCATTGTTTCCCAAACAGGGTGCCTCCGGCTGTGGCAAAACTCCCAGCATGCATGGACAGTCAATGGCTGTCCGGGAATACAGGGAGTTCTTATTTTGCAACAGCTGGACGGGAAACCAGAGTAATACGGGGAATGGGAGGACTACAGTACCCAGAAAGATTATCAGAATTAGGGTTATTTAGTTTAGAAAAAAGAAGGCTTAGGGGCGACCTCATTACTATGTATAAATAAATCAGGGGACCGTACAGAGATCTCTCCATGATCTATTTATACCCAGGACTGTATCTATAACAAGGGGGCAGCCTCTAGGTTTAGAGGGAAGAAGGTTTCTACATCAGCACAGACGGCAGTTCTTTACTGTAAGAGCAGTGACACTGTGGCCCTCCTCAGCCTAAAAAACACCAACCTGTTACAGCCTAGGCCCAGAAGCACCATTTTTTGACGTTCCGGGCCTGTTGGTACTGGTTCTTCCCGGTACCCCTGTGTTGTTGGGTACTGGGGTAATAATAGGGGGTTAGCACCCTAGGGGCAGATGGCATTAACCCCTTCTGTTAGTGATGCCAGGGCGTGATTTATTCTCAATACCACCCGAAAGTATACAGCTGGATCCTGGGCTAGGCACGGGGGCAATAATGACTCCGACGCCAAGTTACGGAACAACAGCAGCTTTACTGAGTTAGACAGGTGGAATAGTGTATACAGTTTAGTCAGGCCCACGGAGGTGACCAGTGACCTTAGGGCTTGCTAGGACTTGTAGTGGACTGGGACAATTTTGATGCAGGCCACGCTGACTGAAGACAGGTTGACTTTGACTGACTTGACTGAGACTGACTATACCCCGTTTGTAGCTTACCAGGCTTTGACTGGGACATGGGAGTAGTGAACCTATAGACTTATGGCTGCATGTTTGACTTGAGGCCTCCTCGGTACTCCAGACACACTCTTAGGACTTGACTGCACCGGAACTCAGCAAAGACATAAAGGGGTACTCCGCTGCTCAGCGTTAGGAACAAACTGTTTTGAATGCCGGTGCCGGGAGCTTGTGACATAATAGCCTCGCCCCCATGATGTCACGCCCCACCCCCTCAATGCAAGTCTATGGGAGGGGGCGTGACGGCTGCCATGCCCCCTCCCATAGACTTGCATTGAGGGGGCGGGGTGGGTGTGACATCATGAGGGCGGGGCTATGATGTCACAAGCTCCCGGCGCTGGCTCCGGCGTTCGGAACAGTTTTTCCCAAACGCTGAGCAGTGGAGTACCCCTTTACCTGGAAATCAAGAGACTGAGCTAACTCCTCCCAGGGCTTATATGGGGGAGACTGGGAGGGGTCCTGTAGGACACCCTAAGGTCACATGGTCACTGATACCTCACTGGGTTACAATCACATGGCACTGTAAAGCAACACTGTGTGCGAACAGCTCTCTCCCTCGTGTTTCCAGCACCAGCGCACGGGCTAGCCGGCAGCGTCCCCGGACTGGATCAACGGTATAACAAAGGAATGTCCAGCGCCAATTGCGGTAAAACGATAGGTACTTTATTGTAGGATCAGCGGATACAAACTTGCATCAGGCAGGAGCCGAGGCGTTTTGGACCGTTTCAGGTCCTTAGTCATGGCATAACACACAAGATAACATCCAAACTTGAAATACTTTCTTAGGAACATCACATGTATCATGACATCACACTTAATAAAGACATGTGGAAAACATGGAAATGGAACAATGGATGTGTATGTACACATGAATTCAGGCAGAACCCCCCCCCCACAAAAAATGAATGCAATTATACAGCAACCCTACACAAAGTAGTAAACAAAAAATAAAAAAATAAAATAAAAAAGAAATAAGGGGGGCAGGATAAATTAGATGGACACGTCAATAGGTCAATATCAGGTCATGTGTCCAGTTCATTCCTTCCGGCTCTCTTGTGTTTAACATGAAAATCCAATAGGATTCTCTATTGAATAATTTACATTTCAAATCACCCCTTCTAACACTGTTTCGGACCCGTTCTATTGCATTAACGCACAATGTGGATACATCCACATTATGTTGGTCCGGAAAATGTCGGGACAAGGCTGATATATTAAATTATTCACCTCTGGCATCTGATATGTGACGTCTAATGCGGGTTTTGAGGGGGTTTGAAGTGCATCCCACATACTGGCATCTACAGGCAGAGCAAGCAGCTAAATAAACAACCAAAGTCGTATTTTTTATTTATTTTTTGTTTATTACTTTGTGTAGGGTTGCTGTATAATAGTATTCACTTTTTGTGTGGGTTTTTTCTGCCTGAATTCATGTGCACATACACATCCATGGTTCCATTTCCATGTTTTCCACATGTCTTTATTAAGTGTGATGTCATGATACATGTGATGTTCCTAAGAAAGTATTTCAAGTTTGGATTTTATCTTGTGTGTTATGCCATGACTAAGGACCTGTAACGGTCCGAAATGTGTCGGCTCCTGCCTGATGCAAGTTTGTATCCGCTGATTCTACAATAAAGTACTGGTCGTTTTACCGCACTTGGCACTGGACATTCCTTAATCACATGACACTTGTTTAATCACATGTCAACGGTTCTTAAAGACATAACACTTTTATATACAATACACAGCATAAAGATAACTGTACAAGGGGAACAGGTGCAGGGGGCCCAGGGGACACTGCAGGGAGGCTGCCTGACAGGGCAGCTAGGGTACAGGGGTACAACTCCTGTACCGGGCAACCACAATTTCACCCATACATAATTCATTTTTGGTTTGGTAGTCCATTTTGTGGTAAAATGAAGGACATTGGGCTCTGCAATAAAAAAGACCTTTGTAGACAAAAAATAAAATGAAAGAGTTTTGGCTCCTAGAAGGCAAGGGTAAAAAAAAAAAACAATAATATTAAAATGTTCCGGTATTCAACAGGTTAAATCTGCATTCCTGGAGAATAAATGATCTAAGGCCAGTAGCTAGCATTAGCAATTTCATAACAAGACCAACAAAATGGCTGCCGTTTGCTTTGATATCCTTGGCAAGACATGACATCACAAAACCAACACTGTGTGACATCACAATGATGTACTTGTATAAAAGAAGGAGACACAGCTGGAGCTGCTGAGTTGTGGCTGAAGAGGCTGAAGATTTAGCTGAAGAAAGAAGCTGCTGAAGATACAGATGGAGAAAGCAGGATCCCTTTTAAGGGGGATCTATTGGATAGTGTCTAAGTATCACTGTATCGTATAGAGTAGAAGTATCATTCCATTGTATTGTATAGAGATGAATAATTATCATTGTATTGTATAGAGATGTATAAGTACCATTGTGTTGTATAGAGATGGTAATAGTCACACTCAGCAGCAGGAGGCAGACGATAGACGTGATCCAGGGTTATGTCCGATTGCCACTTGTGGGGTCAGGAAGGAATTATTTTTTCCCCTGAGATTGAAATCTCCGGGGTTTTTCTTCGCCTTCCTCTGGATTACCCGGCGGTGGCTCTTCTTCAGGTTTACTCTGTACTGGACCCGAGAAAGAGTCACAAGCTGCATTATTTAATAGAATATGAAACCTCTGCCTACTGCTAAGGACACTCTTAAAAGGGCATTAGTAGCTGTGGCCACCACCTGATTTACTACTATTTGTAACTGGACTGGCCTCTGTTTTGGGGTACATGTCCAGGTGTAATGTGGCTAATGCCCCTGTAAGATCGCCCTAATAAAAATATAATTAAAAAGTGCAAATAAAGCTCTTTAATAAAAACGTGCATCTAAAAGATAAAAAGTGTTTCTGGTGTCATTTGTTCTAGAATTGTTCCATAGTGATCTGGGCTTGGTGGTGTCTCACAATCTCCCTCGGCCCAGTGGGTTGAAATGAGTGTCAGAAATGAGTGTAAACTATGCCAGAAATCTACTCCAGCGCACAGATGAGTACATTTCAGAGCGTGGAGTGGGGTCAATAAATGATGCATCAAATTTAGGATCTGTACCCCTTTATAAATTGGGTGCATCCCAATCTGGTGTACTTGTTCTTTAGGACCGGAGTTTTAAACTTCTGTCATAATAAATTCATCCATGATAAAATCCATCGCCACTCGGACTGCAAGGACATGCGCCGCCACCATTGACAGCAATGTAGTACACGTGGGTTCTGATGAAAAAATAAACGTCTGCTGCGGAACTCTGCAGGGCGCACTGCATAGCAAAATCCCATTGAATAGATTGGGAGGCTGCTGCACCAGAAATGCTTTAGTGTGAAAACAAACAAACAAACCTCTACTTACCAGTTTATTCCATACTGCATCCAGCACCTCTACACTGATCATCCCTGCCAGCCTAGTTGACATGTTTTACAATGTCAACAAAACAGCCGATCTCTGCAAAAGAGGACATGAAACCCTGAGGCTATGTTCACATGCCAGAATTTCTGTGTGGAATTCTGCATTTGAATTCAATGGGATTCTGCTGCATTGTGCACATAGCAGGATTTTCATGCCAGAAATTCATATTCCGGTGTCCTCAGAAGGAATGGACATGTCTATTCTTTCTGCGGACTCCGCATGGAATACATTGCTGTCTATGAGACGGCACATTTCCAGTGGTCCTAGGGCCGGCATGTTATGCCTGCGCTCTGCATTCAGGGGCAATGTCCACACAGATTTTCTGTACGGACATTGCCTTGTGAACATAGCCTGAGATTTTGGATTGGCTGCAATAGTGACATGAGTATACAGGCACTTTATCTCTGCAGCCAAGTAAACAAAGCTGACAAGGAAGACCACAGCAGTGGCGCTAGACAGCGGGGATTAAACAGGTATTAATTGGGACAGGAATAAAACTGGATGAAGAACAGCACGGAATGGATGGAAGTGACCACCACCAAAACAACTATGAACCATCTGCAGAATAATCTCACACTAAAGATTGTAGGGAGATGACTGAATACCTCAAGGACCATGAGGTCATAAAGTATGGTGGTTAACCAAAAAGTAGCCAGATGGGTGACTTCTTGGAAAATAATCTGCATGTCAGGAAAAATACTACAACCAGTACCAGATCCAATCCATGCTGAAGAAAGATCTTGAGAAAAAAAATGGAGTTAGGAGTCATGTAATGGAAGAAGAACTTCTAGTCCTGTAGAAAATATCAGATGGAGAAAGATCGCTGGTCTTCAACATGGTAGCTGGTGGTGGGCTTAACCCTTGGTAAAATGGATGTCCTTGGGAGACAGATGCCAGGAAATGTCATATAAAAAGTGATAACGTGAGCAAGCCATGCCCGATAAGGCTAGCCAGAACTAACTACAAGAGTGCTCAATAGAACAAGGTGGAGGATGAGTTTATATTCACCTTAGACCAGAAATCTTCAGCATGGAAAACTTGCTATGACTAGGCTGCCAGCAGAGAGTGGGCCACGGATAGAGTCAGAATGTGGCTCTTAGTCCACAATAGGATCCTGGTTAACATTGGGAACTTCAGGCCCCCTAACGGTTAAAGACATGGACATGGGGGCAATGGTATCTTGGATAAGATATTCCCCTAGCAGGGGAGTCTGGACAGGGGTGGCTCTGTGAAATAGTTTGGAGGGGAAATTAAAAATATACATATATATATATATATATATATATATATATTTTTTTTTTTTTTTTTTTGTTGCAATTCTTTATTTGAATAATATAAATCACAATGTTTCCCTAAAACCTTAAAAAAGGCACGCTGCAATTGCAAAAATGCATACAAATGCTACAAAGCAGATGTACACCTTTAATAAGACTTGGGCAAATAAAGCATTATGGCTTCACATGTTCAAGACAAGGAGGGTCAATGCAGTTACAGTCTGTAAGTGGTCACCAATCATTTCAACTGTTTTAAAAGAAAATGATCATCCATGTCAGAAGAACAGACCGCCACACTAGGAAGAACGTATGGAGATTTGCAAGTCTCCAACCTATTAAAGTTAGTACCATATATATATAATTCTACATTTGTTTATTGGAATAAGGCAAAAGAGACCCATAAGGGAAATGAAGTTTAAATGCAACTCGTGGTCGCACATACAGTGGTTTATACATCATGTACTTACAGAGTACCAACACAAATTGCAATACAGTTCTCATATGTGCATCTTTTATAGGTGAAGCACATTGAAACAAGTGGCAAGCCTGAAATATCACGCAATTCATTGTAAAGGCATATTCCGTCAGTGCAGCATAAACTGCTACATGTATGGACACTCTAACTACCAGGTCAGACTTTACACTCACACCCCCCCCCCCCTCCATTTGCCAGCTTTAGATTAGGTGCAATTATTGCTCATTACTTTAAAGAGAAAATTGACAATAAACACTTATTGACAACCTTTAAAGGGGTACTCCGCCCCTAGACATCCCATCCCCCTTCTAAAGATCTCGGCTGCTACACCCCAAACATCCGGTGCATGCCCCCTCCCATAGACTTGCATTAAGGGGGCGTGGCCGTGATGTCACGAGCCTCCGGCGCTCCAGAGCTGCACCTGATGTTCTAAACGAACACAGAGTGCAGCAGGGAGATCGTGGGGGGTATCCTTTGGATAGGGGATAAGATGTCTAGGGGCGGAGTACCCCCTCAAGTCTTACGTTTGACTTGTCAGAGTTAGTAATATATCCACCTGATTTGTCAATCTGTCGAGTACAATATCATTTGCCAGATGATAAATTAGAAAAACCATTATTTATGACCTGACAAGGAATCTCCTTTGAGATTAGTGCCAAGAGTTGAGTTGGCATTTCTGCTTAGACTTTATCCGTTCATATGAATTGGAATGGATTGAAAATATGTGGAATATCAGTAAGTATTGTGTATTTTGGATGTCATAAAACTGAGCATCATATAAATTACAATACTCAGAACTGACTTTCAGCTTTAAGCCAAGGCTTTAGGAGATAAAGATGTAGCATGTAGTCAGATATGGAGACATAGGTAGGCGACTCATTTCTACCAGATACCAGCTTCTTGTTAGGTATTTTGTTAAATATATATAGTTTCAATTGAAAGAAATGTGTTAAACTGATGCTACTAAAGCTGCGCCCACTGCACAGCTTTTAGGTAAGTGTTACTTGTGTCCTGCAGCATGAACAGAAGTGAAGAAGGTCAGGAATCAGGGCCGGATTAACGTAGGGGCGGATGGAGCGGCAGCTCCAGGCCCCTACGTTAAAATAGGCCCGGCGGCCTGCACAAACGGCCGCACAGACCGAGGGCTGCAACATGCTAGGACCGGTGCTGGCACGGTCCCTGCATGTGCATAACCGGACGCTTCACCTGCGGGCCCCATCGTTCCCCTTGCGACTGGGCCAGCAGGTGAAGGATCCGGGACGCCAGCAGATCCGGGACACCTGTCCCGAATCTCCGAGCGACCGCAGCTTTTAACACTGAGTGCGCCTTTAAGACGCACACAGCGTTGAGCGTGCGCTCGGTGCGGCAGCTGACGTAACAGGAAGGAGCCGGCGGCTCCGTCCTGTCACTCCATCCCGGGCTTCCTGTGCGGCAGCGGCTCTGCGGAGGCTGTCAGCACAGGAGAGAACAGGAGCTGCGGGGGAACGAGACAGAGGTGAGTGTTTTTTTTTGTTTTTTGCTGGGGGCATTATTATGTGAGGGGGCATTACTTATATGGGGGCAAAGTGACGGGGGCATACTTATATGGGCGCAAAGTGAGGGGGCATTACTTATATGGGGGCAAAGTAATAATAAGTAATGCCCCCCTAACTTTGCCCCCAATAAGTAATGCCCCCTCACATGCCTCCCATACATAATAATGCCCCTCACATGGCCCCCATACATAGTAATGCCCCCTCACATGACCTCCATATATGGGGGCATTAATGTGTGAGGGGGCATTAATATGTGAGGGGGCCATGTGAGGGGGATTTATTATATGTGGGGGCCATGTGAGGGGGCATTATTGTATGAGGGGGCATTAATATGTGAGGGGGGCGTTAATATGTGAGGGGGGGCAATAATATGTGAGGGGGCATTAATATACGAGGGGGCCATGTGAGGGGGCCATGTGAGGGGGCATTAATGTGTGAGGGGGCCATGTGAGGGGGGCATTATTATGTGAGGGGGGCATTATTATATGTGGGGGCCATGTGAGAGGGGCATTATTATATGTGGGGGACATGTGAGGGGGGCATTATTATGTGAGGGGGCCATGTGAGGGGGGCATTAATATGTGAGGGGGCATTATTATATGTGGAAGACATGTGAGGGGGGCATTATTATATGTGGAGGACATGTGAGAGGGGCATTATTATATGTAGAGGACATGTGAGTGTGGCATTATTATATGTGGAGGACATGTGAGGGGGCATTATTATATGTGGAGGACATGTGAGGGAGCATTATTATATGTGGAGGACATGTGAGGGGGGCATTATTATATGTGGAGGACATGTGAGAGGGGCATTATTATATGTGGAGGACATGTGAGAGGGGCATTATTATATGTGGAGGACATGTGAGGGGGCATTATTACATGTGGAGGACATGTGAGGGGGCATTATTATATGTGGAGGACATGTGAGGGGGGCATTATTATATGTGGAGGACATGTGAGGGGGGCATTATTATATGTGGAGGACATGTGAGGGGGGCATTATTATATGTGGAGGACATGTGAGGGGGGCATTATTATATGTGGGGGACATGTGAGGGGGGCATTATTATATGTGGGGGACATGTGAGGGGGCATTATTATATGTGGAGTACATGTGAGGGGGGCATTATTATATGTGGGGGACATGTGAGGGGGCATTATTATATGTGGGGGACATGTGAGGGGGGCATTATTATATGTGGAGGACATGTGAGGGGGGCATTATTATATGTGGGGGACATGTGGGGGGGCATTATTATATGTGGGGGACATGTGAGGGGGGGCATTATTATATGTGGAGGACATGTGAGGGGGGCATTATTATATGTGGGGGACATGTGAGGGGGGCATTATTATATGTGGAGGACATGTGAGGGGGGCATTATTATATGTGGAGGACATGTGAGGGGGGCATTATTATATGTGGGGGACATGTGAGGGGGGCATTATTATATGTGGGGGACATGTGAGGGGGGCATTATTATATGTGGAGGACATGTGAGGGGGGCATTATTATATATGGGGGACATGTGAGGGGGGCATTATTATATGTGGGGGACATGTGAGGGGGGCATTATTATATGTGGGGGACATGTGAGGGGGCATTATTATATGTGGAGGACATGTGAGGGGGGCATTATTATATATGGGGGGGTCATGTGAGGGGGCATTACTATATATGGGGGCAATGTGAGGGGCATTACTATATGAGGGGGCATTACTATATATATGGGGGGTCATTACTATATATGGGGGCAATGTTAGGGGACATTATAATCTATGGGGGTAATGTAAGGAGGCATTATTATATATGGGGCAATGTGAGGGGGCATTACTATATATGGGGGCATTACTATATATGGGGGCAATGTGAGGGGGCATTATATTATATAGGGGCAATGAGAGGGGGCATTACTATATACGGGGGCAATGTGAGGGGCATTACTATATGAGGGGGCATTACTATATATATGGGGGGTCATGTGAGGGGGCATTACTATATATGGGGGCAATGTGAGGGGCATTACTATATATGGGGGGTCATTACTATATATATGGGGGGTCATTACTATATATGGGGGCAATGTTAGGGGACATTATAATCTATGGGGGTAATGTAAGGAGGCATTATTATATATGGGGCAATGTGAGGGGGCATTACTATATATGGGGCATTACTATATATGGGGGCAATGTGAGGGGGCATTATATTATATAGGGGCAATGAGAGGGGGCATTATAATGTATGAGGACAATGTTGGGGCCTAATACTATACAGGGGCACAGAAGGAACTACTATATGGGGCAGTGTAATACATATAGGGGGTTTGTATAGAGGTGAGGATTTTGCTGTAGCGAGAATCCTAAAATGTTTGTCTGGCAGATTTGGTGAAGACGAGTTGTGATTGGGAGAAATCTTCATGATGACCCAGGACAGAAGAAAGAAAAAAGGGAAGGACTCCAAACAGAGTAGACACCCCTGTGAGTATATAACTATAATAACTCATATGGTCTGCAGCCCCTGTGTACAGCTCAAATCTATTCCTGTGTAGGGTTATTGATCTTTTGTATACTGTACTGGTTTTTATTCAATAACATATAGCAGTGTTAGTGGTCATGGTAGTGGTCATGGTGTGGTAGATTTATATGTCCCTTGTATTGTGGTGTTATTAGTGATATTCGTCTGTGTATAGTGGCTTTTATTTCCATACAGTATGGTGGTATTGTTTAGTCAGTGGTCATGGTGTGGTAGATTTATATGTCCCTTGTATTGTGGTGTTATTAGTGATACTGGTCTGTGTATAGGCCGCATCACATTTTCTATGTTCACGAGGCAGTGAGCGTCTGTATACAACCTGTCACGTTGCCATGATTACTTACACATGTGGTGAGTGTTTTTAACCT
The DNA here is from genome assembly GCF_029499605.1 of Hyla sarda. NCBI lineage: Eukaryota > Metazoa > Chordata > Amphibia > Anura > Hylidae > Hyla > Hyla sarda. Next base: position 272,775,728 of record NC_079191.1, on the reverse strand, counting down.
AACCCCTCCTCCGCCATTGTTTTTAATTCTCCTGTAGATATGTATTTAATCATGATTATATTTTCACTATGATCGGTTTGGTGATATGTAAATGTAATAACACTAAACACATTGTATTTCATTGCACGCATATATCCATACAATGGTCCCTCAAGTTACAATATTAATAGGTTTCGGGACGACCATTGTATGTTGAGACCAGAACTCTATGGAAACCTGGTAATTGGTTCTGAAGCCCCAAAATGTCATCTGAAAATAGGAAAAAGTGAGGATTAAATAAAAATAAGTAGATAACTAATATAGATAAATCAAGTCCTTACACATAAATAAGAAAGATCTGCTGGGAGCTGTAATCACTGTCTATTTCAGTGTTTTCCAACCAGGGTGCCTCCAGCTGTTGCAAAACTACAACTCCCAGCATGCCTGGACAGCCAAAAGCTGGAGGCACCCTCGTTGGGAAACACTGGTCTATGTAGAGGACAGGAGCTTCTTCAGGGTCCTGTACAGTACACAGTGTCCTAAAAAAGTATCCAAAGGAGTAGGTAACCCTGGTACAGGTAAAGAGTAGTAAAGAACATGTAATACCTTCCTGTACTGTAGGGGGCACTACCAGACACCAGTCAGTGCATGCACTTCAGTAATACAGGGGGTTTTACCAGTAAATGCCCATTCTGATTGGTCAGTTCTTCCAGCTATAGACACGTTTCACAGATCTGGACTGTCTGTACATTGTATGTTGAGTCTGGTTTCAAGTTACAATGGTCCAGAAAAGACCATTGCATGTTGAAACTATTGTATGTTGAGGCCATTGTAAGCTGAGGGATCAATGTATGTGTATTTCATTTTTTTACACTGGATCATTGTTTTTTTTTAATTTTATTTTTTAACCTTTTCACTTTGATTTGCTATAATTACCCTGTAATTGATTTTGTGTGTGTTCACACATAAATACCACTACTCTGTATGTTTGATAAAGACTGTGCAGACAGTCAAAACGTTGCTTGCCACATATGAGGAAATAAACTACACTGCTTTTCACCTTATATTGGAGGCTGTGGGACGCTTTCTATTTGTGTCGATTACTGCCGCCAGCGACCAGGGCTGCGATTGGGCCCACTTGCACCCACATCACCTTGACGCTGTTCGGATGTGCTGCTCTACCTTGCTTCTACTTAGCTATCTGACTATCTACCTAGTTAGCTAACAATCCAACTGGCAAGCTACTTACCTGGCTACCTACATATGTCATATGTTTGTCGTACGTGTCGCACATAATGTAAGTAAATGAAGTTGCACTGCAACCCACAAATGGCCGCAACCCAGCTGTTGGGTCACGGACACTTGTAGGCCCATAAAAATCCTCAGCACCAGGCCCATGATGCTCTTAATCCGGCCCTGTCAGGAATCATCTGTAAAACATAGAATACTTGGCAGCTGGGCAGATTTGCTTATTATCTAAGGCATGCTTATATTAAAACTAAAATAAAAAAAATGCAGAGTTTGGGTATATATACCGTTGGTTTGTTTGTATATTCGACAATAAACCTTCCCCCCGCCCCCCCCCCCCCGCTCGGGATAAAATGTTTTTGCCCGGAATACCCCTTTAACCCCTTAACGACGCAGGACGTATATTTACGTCCTGCGCCGGCTCCCGCGATATGAAGCGGGATCGCGCCGCGATCCCGCATCATATCGCGTGGGTCCCGGCGCTAATCAACGGCTGGGACCCGCGGCTAATACCACACATCGCCGATCGCGGCGATGTGCGGTATTAACCCTTTAGAAGCGGCGGTCAAAGCTGACCGCCGCTTCTAAAGTGAAACTGAAAGTATCCCGGCTGCTCAGTCGGGCTGTTCGGGACCGCCGCGGTCAAATCGCGGCGTCCCGAACAGCTGATCGGACACCGGGAGGGCTCTTACCTGCCTCCTTGGTGTCCGATCGACGAATGACTGCTCCGTGCCTGAGATCCAGGCAGGAGCAGTCAAGCGTCGATAATGCTGATCACAGGCGTGTTAATACATGCCTGTGATCAGGATGAAAGATCAGTGTGTGCAGTGTTATAGGTCCCTATGGGACCTATAACACTGCAAAAAAAAAGTTAAAAAAAAGTGTTAATAAAGGTCATTTAACCCCTTCCCTAATAAAAGTTTGAATCACCCCCCTTTTCCCATAAGAAAAATAAAACAGTGTAAAAAAAAATAAAAATAAACATATGTGGTATCGCCGCGTGCGTAAATATCCGAACTATAAAAATATATCATTAATTAAGCCGTACGGTCAATGGCGTACGCGCAAAAAAATTCCAAAGTCCAAAAAAGCGTATTTTGGTAACTTTTTATAACATTAAAAAATGAATAAAAAGTGATCAAAAAGTCAGATCAAAAAAAAATCATACCAATAAAAACTTCAGATCACGGCGCAAAAAATGAGTCCTCATACCGCCCCGTACGTGGAAAAATAAAAAAGTTATAGGGTCAGAAGATGACATTTTTAAACGTATAAATTTTCCTGCATGTAGTTATGATTTTTTCCAGAAGTACGACAAAATCATACCTATATAAGTAGGGTATCATTTTAACCGTATGGACCTACAGAATAATGATAAGGTGTCATTTTTACCGAAATATGCACTGCGTAGAAACGGAAGCCCCCAAAACTTACAAAATGGCGTTTTTTTTTCGATTTTGTCGCACAATGATTTTTTTTTCCGTTTCGCCGTGCATTTTTGGGTAAAAAGACTAATATCACTGCAAAGTAGAATTGGCGACGCAAAAAATAAGCCATAATATGGATTTTTATGTGGAAAATTGAAAGGGTTATGATTTTTTAAAGGTAAGGAGGAAAAAACGAAAGTGCAAAAACGGAAAAACCCTGAGTCCTTAAGGGGTTAAACCAAACTGATCTGGCTATGCCTATAACAACCAACCACAGCTCAGCTTTCATTTAACCAAAGCTCAATAAGATATGCAAGCTAAGCTGTGATTGGTTGCTATGGGGAACACCGGACAGTCTGGGTTTCAAGCAGATTGATCCGGGCCATTGTATAATATATAAAAGCAGTAATTCCAACATTGGAACAACACTTGAATTGCTGCAGTTTGGTTTTATTATATTTTATTATATTCTTTTCCATAGAATGTTATTGAACACATTAAGAGATATAAAGAGCTGCAGTTTGTTTTCAATCTATTTTACTGCAGTTTACACTGTGTGCTTTCAGTTTACACTGTGTTTACACGCAGCATAAAAGTGGTTAGAATATGGTCATGTGGTGAACCAGGAGAGTTGTTGTGTCTGGGGTGTTGCTGTATTGTTACAGGGTCTAGTAGTATTAACCCTTAGTTGTCATGACACCAGGGTGCGGTTTCCTTAGTGTTAATGGTCTTACCGCCAACCGTTCCAGAAACGGTAGGGAAAATAACGGAATGTCCACAGCAGACTTTATGAATAAACTGAAGAACTTTACTTGAAGATTTTATGCAACAGTCTTTGTACATAACAGTCTCTTAAGAGTGAACTGGGATACAGGTTCCTCACAGGTTTTGCTGTGCAAATGAAAAATGTAATTTTTCATTTTCAAGGATCACTGTTCCAAAAATCTGTCAAACACCTGTGGGGTGTAAAGGCACACTGTACCCCTTATTACATTCTGTGAGGGGTGTAGTTTCCAAAATAGGGTCACATGTGGTGGGGGCACTGTTCTGGCACTATGGGGGCTTTGTACACACACATGGCCTTCAATTTCAGACACATTCTCTCTCCAGAATCGCAATGGCGCGCCTTCTCTTTTGAGCATTGTAGTGCGTCTGTAGAGCACTTTACATCCATATATGGGGTATGTTCTTATTCAGAAGAAATGGGGTTACAAATTTTGGTGGGATTTTTTCCTATTCTCCCTTGTGAAAATGAAAAATTTAGGGTAACACCCGCATTTTTGTGAATTTTTTTAATTTTAATTTTCACATCCAACTTTATTGAAAATTTGTCAAACACCTGTGGGGTGTTAATGCTCAAGATACCCCTTGTTACATTCCGTGAGGGGTGTTGTTTCCAAAATGGTGTCATATGTGAGTATTTATTGTTTTGCGTTTATGTCAGAACCGCTGTAAAATCAGCCACCCCTGTGCAAATCACCAATATAGACCTCAAATGTACATAGTGCACTTTCACTCCTGAGCCTTGAGACTGTGCAGGGGTATATGTATATGTAGTGGTTTACTTTTTATTTGGTGTAGGTGTAGTGTAATGTAGGGTTTTTAGGTTACATTCACATGGGCGTGTTTATACTGAGTTTGAGCTGGGAGTTTGAGCTGCGGCGGAAAATTTGCCGCATCTCAAACTTGCAGCAGAAAACTCGCTGTAAACCCGCCCGTGTGAATGTACCTTGTACATTCACATGGGGGGGGGGGGGGGGCTTCAGCTGTTGCAAAACTACAACTTCCAGCATGCACTGACAGACCATACATGCTGGGAGTTGTAGTTATTCATCAGCTGGAGGCCCATTGGTTGTGCAACACTGAGAGTTTATTACTTAACTCAGTGTTTTGCAACCAGTGTGCCTCCAGCTGTTGCAAAACTAGAACTCACAGCATGTACAGTCTCCCAGCGCATGATGGGAGTTGTATTTTTGACACAGCTAGAGGCACACTGGTTGCAAAACACTGAGTTAGGACACAAACTCTGTTTCACAACCAATGTGTCTCCAGCTGTTGAAAAACTGCAACACTCAGCATGCATTGACAGTAGAAGGGCATGCTGAGAGTTGCAGTTTTGCAACAGCTGGAGGCACACTGCTACAACTCCCAGCATGCTCTTTGGTAGTCTGTGCATGCTGGGAGTTGTAGTTATGCAACAGCTGGATGCACACTTTTTCATAGAAAAAATGTGCCTCCAGCTGTTGCATAACTACAACCCCCAGCATGCACAGACTACCAAAGGACACGCCCTTTGGCTGTGCATGCTGAGAGTTGTTGCTAAGCAACAGCAAAAGGTGAACAGGCCTCACCTCCTGCTGTATCCTGCCGTCAGCACCGCCGGGACGGTCGCCGCTCCTGCCACCTTGACTGCATTTTCTTGAAAATGTTTCTTTTTTCCAGTTTCACATCCAACTTTAATGGAAATTTGTTAAACACCTTTGGGGTGTTAAGGCTCACTATACCCCTTGTTACATTCCGTGAGGGGTGTAGTTTCCAAAATGATGTCACTTGTGGGTATTTATTGTTTTGCATTTATGTCAGAACTGCTGTAAAATCAGCCACCCCTGTGCAAATCCCCAATTTAGACCTCAAATGTACATAGTGTGCTTTCACTCCTGAGCCTTGTTGTGCACCCGCAGATCACTTTACACCCACATATGGGGTATTTCTATACTCAGGAGAAATTGTGTTACAAATTTTGGGGCAACTCCAGCATGTTAGTGTAAATAAATACATTTTTGTACACTAACATGCTTGTGTAGACCCCAACTCTACCTTTTCAAAGGGAATAAAAGGAGAAAAAGCCCCCCAATATTTGTAACGCAATTTCTTCCAAGTACGGAAATACCTCATATGTGGCCCTAAACTATTTCCTTTAAATAAGACAGGGCTCCAAAGCGAGAGAGCGCCATGCGCATTTGAGGCCTATTTTGGAGATTTGCATCCGCCACCAAAATACTCTACAGCAGTGTTTCCCAAACAGGGTCTCTCCAGCTGTTGCAAAACTCCCAGCATGCCTTGACAGTCAATGGCTTTCCGGCAATGCTGGGAGTTGTTGTTTTCCAACAGCTGGAGGCACTGTTTTGTAAATAGTGTCGTACAAGACATTTAGTTGTTTTTTATTGGAGGGGGGAGGGTACTGTGCAGGGGTATATGTATATGTAGTGTTTTACTTTATATTTGGTGTAGGTTTAGTGTAATGTAGGGTTTTTAGGGTACATTCACACAGGCGGGTTTATAGTGAGTTTCTCGCTGGGAGTGTGAGCTGTGGCGGAAAATTTGCTGCATCCCAAACTTGCAGCAGAAAACTCGGTGTAAACCCACTCGTGTGAATGTACCCTGTACATTCACATGGGGGGGGGGGGGGGGGGGGGAACCTTCAGCTGTTGCAAAACTACAACTCCCAGCATGCACTGACAGACCATACATGCTGGGAGTTGTAGTTATTCAACAGCTGGAGGCATATTGGTTGTGCAACACTGAGAGTTTGTTACTTAATTCAGTGTTTTGCAACCAGTGGGCTTCCAGCTGTTGCAAAACTAGAACTCACAGCATGTACAGTCTCCCAGCGCATGATGGGAGTTGTATTTTTGACACAGCTGGAGGCACACTGGTTGCGAAACACTGAGTTAGGACACAAACTCTGTTTCACAACCAATGTGTTTCCAGCTGTTAAAAAACTGCAACACTCAGCATACATTGACAGTCAAAGGGCATGCTGAGAGTTGTAGTTTTGCAACAGCTGGAGGCACACTGCTACAACTCCCAGCATGCCCATTGGTAGTCTGTGCATGCTGGGAGTTGTAGTTATGCAACAGCTGGATGCACACTTTTTCATAGAAAAAATATGCCTCCAGCTGTTGCATAACTACAACCCCCAGCATGCACAGACTACCAAAGGGCATGGTGGGAGTTGTAGTTGGAACTTCAGCTGTTGCAAAACTACAACTCCCAGCATGCCCTTTGGCTGTGCATGCTGTGAGTTGTTGCTAAGCAACAGCAGGAGATGAACAGGCCTCACCTCCTGCTGTATCGTGCCGCCTGTACCGCCGGGACCATCGCCGCTCCTGCCACCTGGTCCGCCACCGCCGCTCCTGAGGGAACCCCAACTGGACCAGGGAAAGGTAGGATACTCTCGCTGGCCCCAATCTCCGCCTCGATCGCCGCCCGGCAGGACAGTGATTGTGAGGTTGTTCCAACCAATCAATCACGTGATCGTGAGGTGGCACCCGTGCCACCTCACTTATACTGGTTAAGGGTGAATGGGGCTGTCTAGGACAGCCCCATTTACCCTTTTTTTCCGGTTCACCAGAGACCCGATTAACCCAAAATTGTCGCAAATAGCCGGTCTGAATTGACCGGCGATTTGCGGCGACCGCCGACATGGGAGGGTCTCAGGACCCCCCTGGGCATTTGCACAGGATTCCTGCTCATAGATATCAGTAGTCATCCCGGTCTGGTCCTCACCATGTACAGGTACGCCCTGGGTCCTTAACTACCAGGGAGTCAGGGCATACCCATACTCCCTCGGTCCTTAAGGGGTTAACAATAGATGTGCTACCAACATTCCTGTAAGACCAATATGTGATGTTCCAGCACGGGATATGCATCTCACAGTCCGATCAGCTTGAGACCCTGCACGACCCCAGGGCTCACCTGCATTGTACCCCTATAATCTGTACAATTGTATATTATGTGTAAAGAACCTTTCATATGGTCACATGGTTATTGATAACATGATAATAATTGTCAAATGTTTTGTTACCCAGAGGGCATCGGGTGACCAGATGACCTGTAACTAGCCTATTGGCCACTTGCCCCCCTTTATAAGAGGAGGAGGTACTACAATCACTCTGTTAGATTCTGAGGTCAAGTCCAGTCCAGACGTCACAGAGCCAGTGTGCAGCACATCTGGAGGCCTCAAGCCTAAATTACAGCCACAAGTCAGTAAGTCAAGTCATCTCTGTCTGCTGTCACCATCTTCAGACAAGTCAAATCTATTATAGTCAGTTTGGCTGTGCTAGAGTCTGTCAAAGTCACTGCAAGTCCCAGCAAGCAGCGAGGTCTCTTGTGTTACTGGTCACCTCTCTGGGATCCTGGCCTAACTGTAAAGACTGTACCATCTGTCTACCTCAGTAAAGCTACTGTTAACCCTGACCTGGCCTTGAACTCTGGAGGGGCAAGCTGTGCATAACTAGCTTGCCCCCTGACTGGTGAGCAGTTAAGGGGTTAAGAAATATACAGGCAAGGTTTTTAGCCCCCTCCCCCATCTGTAAAAACTTGTTGGTAACTATAGTGGTATGTCCCATGGGTGGGGGGGAAGGAGTGCACCAATCAGGGGTTTAATAGTTTCCCGGGCTTTCAGGGGCCCTCCCCTGGGTATTTATAGCTGTGGTGCCTCCCTTCCCCCCTCAATCTGCCCAGGACCCGGAGTTTTGACTGCTGGCTGGTATGTGTCTTCCTTTTATTTATGGCCTGGATGGAGCAGGAGGGTGAGGGCTGGCATGCTCCCTTATGGCTGAGCTGGCCTCCCCTCCTGTTGCACCCGAGGCGGGTTTGGGAGGCTGGCGGACCTCTCACAGTCCCGCTCTCCTACCCACTATGACCCCTGTGAGCCCTGTCCTGCCCGTTCCTTTTGCCCTCTTCCCTGCCCGTGGCCAAAGCCCTCTCCCCTGCCTGTGCCTGGATCCCTCCCTCCGGGTGTGCTCCTTATGAGCATGCTCTGCTGTTTTCCTTGTCCCCCCCCCTGTCCCCGTCCGTCTCTTTTGCCTCTTTGCGGTCCCCTCCGTCTCCCCCCCCCCTGTTCCCCCCCCCCCCCCTGGCTCTGGAGGCAGCGGCCCCCTGGGTGGCTGCTGCTGTTTTAACTCCCTATGTGCAAATGGACGCTTATTAACGTCCATTTGCGCTCCTTCAGATATAAGGCGTGCTCACAAGGTGAGCGCGCGTTATATCCGTGGGGTCCCGGTTGCTCTTAGCAACCAGGACCCATGCTACGCCGGACATCGCCGATCGGGCAGATGTCCGGCATTACATCTTTAGACGCGGCGATGAAGTTCATCGCCGCATCTGAAGGTGTACTTTCAAGCATCCCGGCTGCTCAGTCGGGCTGACCGGGACAATCGCGATCTAATCGCGTTGTCCCGATCAGCTGGGACGCAGCAGGAGGGTCACTTACCTGCCTCCTGCGCGTCCGCTCGTTGATTGATTGCTCCAAGCCTTAAACCTTAAGTCAATAAAGGTCATTTAACCCTTCAATAATAAAAGTTTGGTTTGCCCCCTTTTCCCCATGCAAAAAAAATAATAAATAATACAAAAAAAAAAAAAAAAAATATATATATATATATATATATATATATATATTTAAATAAATAAAAAAAAATCAATAAATAAATAAAAGTGTGTATATATGTGTATGTATGTATATACAGGTATAACTAAAAAAAAAAAATATATATATATATATATATATATATATATATATATATATAAAAAAAAAAAAAATCTGTGTGTTGCAGACATGCATGTATGTGGTATCTCCGCATGCGTGCATGTCTGGGGTATAACAATATGTCGTCGTTTGAAGTGTTCCGTCTATGGCGTGCACGCAAATATAAATAAATGAATAATTCAAATAAAATAATTTTAAATTAAAAGAAATAAATAAATATTGAATTTCACTATACACGTGATATACATAATAAATAATATTGGTAATTTTATACACATATGACATTTCTGTTTAGCATATTCGGTCAATTTTTCTACTGTATGTGTTAAAAAACGGCGTCTGCAAAAAAAAAAAAAAAAAAAAAATCTGAAAATGGCAAGGGTACTGCGGGCTCTTTCGGATTACGGCGCAAACTATTTGAGCTCTCCTATCGTCCCCTCTCATTTACCCAGCTTCTCACTCCGCCACGCTGGCACCTCTCCCCTTACCACACCCCCTGCCCACTGCGTCTGCCCCCACCCCCCCATCACCTCTCCGCCCCGTGTTCCCAGATCTCCCCCCCCCTTCTTCCTCCTGCCTCTCCAATGCCCCCCGTGGAGGGGTAGTGAGTGTGGTGGCGGAGTGCCCGCAACCTGGCGGTCTCCGACTTGCCTTGTTCCACGCCTGCGGCGGTGGTGAAGTGGTTCTTCCAGCTGTTGGCTTCTCCATCTTCTGGAATTGGTAAGTGTTCTGATGCGGGGCTTGGCCCCTTCCCCGGTTAGTATGCTTATGGCTGCATTCTGTGCAGTGTTCGTCCTTTTGTTTCTGTGTGTATGTTGAGTTTGGTCTCTGGTTGGGAGTTGGGTACATCTCTTCTTGGGTTCTGGATGTAGGTCAGTGGTCTGAGCAGCCATCAGTTGAATGTGTATTGTGTGGGAGACCAGAGTTCTAATCCTGCTTCCCTCCTCTATTTCAGGGTGCTTTGGTAGGGTATCATAAAAAAGTAAAAAAAAAAAAAAAAAATGTTTTCTGCGGTGAGTGCTCTTTTGGCCTTACGCTCTGGGTGGCCGGGGTTTGGCAGACTTGGCTCCTGCGGCTTGTTCCTTTTCCTGATTCGGTGGGTGCCGCCCAGTTACGGTTTTGTTTCTTTTGGTTTTCTCCCCCTTTTGTTTGGTTTATCTCTCCGTATTTTCCCAATCTCTGGTAGGCATGGGACTTCTGTATGTCGTTTTGGGTGCTTTAGCTGATGCGTTCGGTGGGTAGGTTTCACTTGAGTCTCCGGGGGTAGGTTTGCTTGAGTCTCTGTTTGCCTTGCCTTGTGAGTTTTTCTGTTCGTGGTGGTATTCCGGAGGGCGATTCTCCTGTGCTCTGCGCTTGTGGGGGTGTGGTTTGTTGTTGCAAGGCTGACATGCAAATTGTGAAGCGTTCCATATTTGGTGCTCGCTTCGGCAGCGCATATGTTAAAATTGGAACAATACTGAGTAGATTAGCATGGGTTCCGCATGCCGCATTGGCATTGGTCTGCTGCTTTCCTGTGGTCAGGGTGTGATTGCGTTTTCTCTGTTTTGGTTTCTTCGGGGCTCGCTAGGTGCCCTGGTTACCGTCCTTGCTGGTTTCCTGATTGTTCCACGTGGAATATGGTTCCGGGTGGAGTTTTTTCCTCCAGGTTGTCTCTGGCCGCCGAGGGTGTGTGGTATCTGTGCCCCCGCATATGTGCCCCGGGTGCGCTAAGGGCTGACGTTTCGGCTGGTTGGGGTTTTTTCATGTGTCGTGCAGTGGACAGGCCTGCTTTCTGTCCCCCGTTGCAGCTCACGGGAAGCTCGCTCTGTTTCCGGATGTGGCCGGTTTGGTTGGTTGTTGGTGTGGTTTGGTTTCCCTGTGGTGCTGCTGGGTGGCTTAGCCCTGGGTCTTGGTAGTCAGTGGGTTTCTGCCATGCTTGGGTTTTGTTAGCGCTTTTGCCTTGGTATTGGTTGTGGGACTTTGGGTGCTTGCTTCGGCAGCTCATGTTCTGGACTTGTAACGATACTGTGTGGGTTGGCTTGGCCCCTGCGCTTGGTAGCGCTCTAATTTGGTGTTACTTTTCTTCTTTTCTGGGGTGCTTTGAGTGATCGTGGCGTGTTGTCGGTCTTACATTCGGGGAGTTGTCACTGATATTACTCTTGCGGATTTCTTCCTGTGTTCGGCTTGTTGCGCCTAGTGCTTCGCTGTTTGGAGTTACTATTTATTTTGGGGCTGTGCTCCCTGGGGTCGGTATTGGGTGTTGACGCTTTGTCTCGTTTTTCTCTGGCAGTGGTTCCGGAGGTTGCTCCCTCGGGCGGAGTCGGAAGGTTTGCCTGTGTGGCTGGCCCGTGGGTCATCGTGGAGTTTGGTGTGTATTTCTTGGTCCGCTTTGGTGGCTCTTGCGACTTGGTCACACTCACGGTAAGGCGTTTGCGAGTGGTTGGTGGTGTGGAGGCCGGGATGTCTACAGTGGAGGTGGGTCCAGGAGGTTCCAAATGTGTCTGTGGATAGTGGATTTGTTTTTCGTACCTGGAATGCCCTTTGTAGTAACCTTCCGGGCTCTGATGTTTATTCCTATTTCATTTTCATATGATGTGATGACGGAAGTTCACTGCTGTGTCACCTCTCCAAGGAGGTTCGAGATTTGGGCTGTGTTCTCTGTGCATCCAAATAACATTCTTAGTAGATGACGCCGGGTATCTTCACCTGTTCATGTGAATCACCTTCTATTCAAAAAAAAAAAGTAAAAAAAAAAAGGAGAAAACTGGTGGGTGGCTTTCCCACTGTGCTGCGACTCAGTGGGGTGCGGTTGGCGCATGGCGGGGTGTAAATTTTTCTTTTCTACTTTGCGGTTGGTGGGATGTTGGTGCGTACCTAGCGGCTGGGCCCGCGAGTGGGTGGCCTTGCTGTCGGCGACCGGTTTTTCCTATCAGTTTTGGGTCACTTGGTGGCAGCTGCGGGTCGGATTTTTGGTTGTCGCTTATGCGTCGTTTTGCTCCCTGAGGTTTGCGCTGGCTTTTTTCGGGGCTATGTGGATGGGGCACTTCCTTTCTCCTCATCTGGGACTGGGGTGTCTGTTTTTTGGGTGCCTATTTTGTGCAATTTGCGACACAGTAATAAAAAAAAACATTAAAAAAAAATAAAAAAATATATATATTATAAAAATTAAATGCCCCCTTTTTTGTCCGAGACTGCTTCGGCGATCCAGGTAGCACAGCTTGTGCTGCATGGGGGTCAGCGAATGACTGTTTTTTCGGGTTGTCGTCCTATTGCTTGACGGGGCGGCTGTGGGGCCCCCCCCCTTTTTCTTTTTTGCTCCACGTCCCCGATTATTCAGTTTCGAGTTTTTTGTCTGTTTTGGGTTGTGCTTTTCTTTGATAGGATGGGGTGTTGTGAGTTTGAGATTCGCCCTCTTTTGTATCGGGGCCAGCGGAGATGGCTTGGTTTCCGGAGAGGGTAGCGCAGCGCATGGGGCGCTGTCGATCTGCATGTTGCATTGCTATTTTCGCCCAGTTTGATGTTTCCCATATGTGTTATGTTTTGCGAGTGGTTTTCCACAAGGTGGTGTGAGTGCTGCGGCTCTCTTCGATGTATGGGTGAGTCTGGGAGATGTGTTCGCACAAGAGTTATTAAAAAAAAAAAAAAAAAGATTAATCAATAAAATGAATGAATACAAATTTATATAAGAAATAGGTCCTGACGGCATGTACCTCGGTTTTCCTGGAGAGGAAACGTGTTGGGCAGTTTTCCTGGAGAGGAAATGTGTTGAGCGGATTTCCTGGAGAGGAAATGTGTTGGGTGTGTCCGGGGGGGCTGAGGTGGCCCCAGGTGTTGGCTATCCAGTATCTCTCGGGTGGGGGTCGGAGCCCAGTGTAGGGCTAACTGGTCTCCTCCGTGGCGGTAAGAAGACGGTGAAAGCGGGGTCAACCCGGGGTAGACCTCCACACAGGACAGTGTGGCAGCACCTCTCGGGTTGGCAAGAAGCCAATCGGTGTCTTTGTTACAGTAGAATTGTTATTTATATAAGTAATTTTATAAATAAAGCTGTGGCCGATCCCCACCCATAAAAAGTTGAATTGTTGTTGTGTCAGTTATTATTTAATTAATTATTGTATAAAGGGGGAGGGGTAGTTATAGCCTGCTAGGAGCTAATTGGGTCTCAACAGTCTGGAGGGGCAAGCTGTGCATAACTAGCTTGCCCTCTGACTGGTGAGCAGTTAAGGGGTTAAGAAATATACAGGCAAGGTTTTTAGCCCCCTCCCCCATCTGTAAAAACTTGTTGGTAACTATAGTGGTATGTCCCATGGGTGGGGGGGAAGGAGTGCACCAATCAGGGGTTTAATAGTTTAATAGGAGCTAATTGGGTCTCAACAGTCTTATTTGCCCTGCCTAACTAGAACTAGCGGTGCTACCATTCGGGTGGTTCTCGGTTGAAACCACGCCCTGGCTTCACAAACATTTAGGGGTTAACACCATTTGCCCCTGGGCTACAACATCTGCCCCATTCACCTCACTTCGCACCCCCGTGGTGCACCACAAATACTCAACAATAGATGTGCCACCTTACGATGTTAAGAATATATAATATAATATATATATTTATTGTAATTGGTCACTACTGTATGTAATTATTATGCACCTTGTTTGGGCTATTTAAAGAGCCCCTTAATTCACTTTAACATGCTTGAAAAAGACGATGGGAGATCGTTGAAGCGTTGCACCTTTGTATTGTGCTGAGGATGAAATAAACTTCACCTGGATTGATATTTTCTGTGTGCTGTCATTTTTTCTCGTGGATATGTATATATAGATATATATATATATATATATATATATATATATATATATATTAACCCCTTAACGACATGCACCGTAAATGTACGGCGCTGCATAGTGTCACTTAGCACACAGCGCCATTTACGACATGACTGTGATGCGAGCGCAGGAGATGTGCTCGCTTCATTCCTGGAGGGTTCCTTCTGCAGCCGCGGACTCGCGCTGATGTCTGCATTTAACCCCTCAGGTGCTGTGATCAATACAGATCACGGCATCAGCGGCAGTGCGGCATTTATAATGGCTGATCTGATCGCCCGCGGCACTGCCGTCCGTCTCCCGGTGTCTTCTGCACTGATCTGCCTTTCAGCAGACCAGAGCAGAAGATCGCCGATAATACTGATCAGTGCTATGTTCTATACATAGCACAGAACAGTATTAGCAATCTAATGATTTCTATAAGTAGTCCCCTATGGGGACTGAAAATGTGTAAAATAAATGTAAAAAAAAGTTTTTAAAAAAGTGAAAAAAAAATTGAATTATCCCCTCCCCAATAAAGTTTAAAATCACCCCTTTTCCCCATATTAATACAAAAAAGCATAAAAATATGATAAATAATAAACATATTTGGTATCATCGTAAATGTCCGAACTATAAATATATAATGTTAATGATCCCATACGGCAAACGGCGTTAACGTAAAAAAAAAAAAAAAAAGTAAAAAATGTCAGCTTTTTTGTCACATCAAACTGCAAATTTCTTTTATAAAAAAATGATCAAAAAGTCACATATATGCAAATATGGTACCAAAACAAACTACAGATCATGGCGCAAAAAATGAGCCATCACACATCTCTGAATACAGAAAAATTAGAAAGTTAGAGGTGGTCAAAATAGGGCAATTTTAAACGTATTGATTTTGTAAAAAAAAAGTTTGAGAATAAAGAAAACATGTAATTTTTATGCAACATGTACAGTGCGAAAATGAAACACCGAAATTTGCTAAATTTGATTTTTGTTTAAATTTCCTTACACAACAAAAATAATTTTTGTGGTTTACCATACATTTAAGGGTAAAATGAGTGATGTCATTACAAAGTACAATTGGTCATGCAAAAAACAAGCCCTCATATGGGTCTGGGAATGGAAATATAAAAGAGTTATGAATTTTAGAAGGCGAGGAGGAAAAAACGAAAATGCAAAAATAAAATTGACTGTGTGCTTAAAGGGGTTCTCCTGTGCTTACACATCTTTTTCCCTATCCAAAGGATAGGGGATAAGATGCCTGATCGTGGGAGTCCCTTTAAGGTCAAAATGGGCTGTGTCCTTAAGGGGTTAATGTTGGCACCCCTGAAATTTTTCTTAAATCCTTTTTGCGTTTTTCACTTTTTTTTGGCGTTTTTCAGCTCCTTGGCGGTTTTCCAAAATCGCAGCATGTTGAGCCACTGGCGATTTATTTGTCAAAATCGTGACATTTTTCTCCCATAGAAGTCTATGAGAGTGAAAAAATGGCAAGAAAAACGATATGTGGGTTTTAACTTTGGCGTTTTTGCAGGCAGTTTTTATTCTTTTTTGGACTGCAGCGATCCAAAAAAATGATGGAGATACCTTTTTTAATAACATTTCGTAGATTGCCATTAAAAAATTAAAATAAAAAAGATATAGTAGTGAAGGAAAAAATTGTATCTAATGAAATGTATCTTTTTTATAACAAAATTTTTATTAATTTTTAAAACAGGGATCAATTTATGTGGGCGGGCGGGGACCTAAAAATGTAGCCGACAATAATAAAAATGTAGTGTGTGTTTTTCACTTTTTTCTTTATTTTTTACATTTTTTAGGTAGTACTACTACTCCCAGCATGGAGCACACTGTTCCATGATGGGAATAGTAGCACCGGTACTAATTGACAGACCGTTGCGATCCTACAGTATAATGTATAGATGCGTCTGGCCGCTCTTCTATGGACCTCTGCACTGATAAATATATATATATATATATATATATATATACACAACTAATCATATTTCCCCCAGAGAGCTGTGATTGGCCAGATGGTTCCAGCCACTCACAACTCTCTGTGGGATATATGAATAGGTGTATATATAAGTCAGTGCAGGGGACCATAGAAGAGTGGCCGCCAGCATCTATACATTATACAGAAGGATTACAGCGGGTGTCACGAGTGACATCCACTGTGATCTTTCCTTAACTGCAGGTACTACTACTCCCAACATGGAGCACACTCTGCTCCATGCTAGGAACTGTCGTACCTGCATTAATAGACAGATCACAACAGGTTTCAGAAGTTACACTCGCTGCAATCTGTCTATTAATGCAGGTACTACAGCTTCCATCATGGAGCAGAGTGTGCTCCATGTTGGGAGTAGTAGTGCCTGCAGGTAAGAACAGATCACAGCGTGTATAACTACTGATACTCGAGGCGATCGTCCTTTCTATTGCAGAGATGCAGAGCGGCTTTCTCTGCTCACATCTCTGCACTATACTCTGGCCAGTGATGTGAATAGAACATCACTCATTTATATTTCCCTCTGAGAGCGGTGATTGGCTGCAACCATCCAGCCAATCCCCACTCTGGGCGGAAAGTATGACTGAGTGATGTTCTATTCACATCACTGGCCGGAGTATAGTGCAGAGATGTGAGTGCTGTATAGAGCCACTCCACATCTCTGCTATATTATGGACGATCGCATCAGGTGTCACGACTGACACTCGGGGCGATATGTCAATTAGTACAGGTACTACTACTCTCATTATGGAACAGTCTCCCATGCTGGGAGTAGTAGTACTACCTAAAAATTTAAAACATAGAGCAAAAAAGTGAAACACACACACTTTATTCAAATTTTTTCGTTAAATACATCTTTTTTTTCCATCACTACTGCATCCTTTTTTTTGTTTTTCTTTGTTGGTACTCAACAAATTTTGGGTACCAAAAAAAAAAAACACGCCAAGGTGCAATTTTCACACAATTGAGAAAACGCCAGAAAAAACTGCAGAAAAAACGCCAGATTCAGGAAATTGTACTGGCGTTTTTTTTCGGCGTTTTTTTCAACCCAAAAAAAAGCAGGACAAAAAACCAAGCAGAAACGTAGCCTAACAAGTGTTTTGCTATACACATGTCTATTTCCTTTGTGTGTATTGGAACTTAACCCAAAAAGGGAGGAAAAAAAAGCAAATTGGACATAATGTCACACCAAACTCCAAAAATGGGCTGGAAAAAATTATTTTCACCCTTCCGAAATTGTGGAAAAATAAGATTGTTTCAAGCATGTGATGCTCCTTTAAACTCACCTGGGGCAAGTAACAGGTGTGGGCAATATAAAAATCACACCTGAAAGCACATAAAAAGGAGAGAAGTTCACATAGTCTTTGCATTGTTTTTCTGTGTATGCCACACTAAGCATGGACAACAGAAAGAGGAGAAGAGAACTGTCTGAGGACTTGAGAACCAAAATTGTGGAAACATATCAACAATCTCAAGGTTACAAGTCCATCTCCAGAGATCTAGATTTGCTTTGGTCCACAGTGCGCAACATTATCAAGAAGTTTGCAACCCATGGCACTGATGCTAATCTCCCTGTGTGGACAGAAGAGAAAAATTGATGAAAGGTGTCAATGCAGGATAGTCCAGATGGTGGATAAGCTGCCCCAAACAAGTTCCAAAGATATTCAAGCTGTCCTGCAGGCTCAGGGAGCATCAGCGTGAACTATCCGTTGACATTTAAATGAAATGAAACGCTATGGCAGGAGACCCAGGAGGACCCCCCCCTGCTGACACAGAGACATAAAAAAGCAAGACTACATTTTGCCAAAATGAACTTGAGTAAGCCAAAATCCTTCTGGGAAAATGTCTTGTGGACAGAGGAGACCAAGATAGAGCTTTTTGGTAAAGCACATCATTCTACTGTTTACCGAAAAAGGAATGTGGCCTACAAAGAAAAGAACACAGTACCTACAGTGAAATATGGTGAAGGCTCAATGATGTTTTTGGGGTTGTTTTGCTGCCTCTGGCACTGGGTGCCTTAAATGTGTGCAAGGCATTATGAAATCTGAGGATTACCAACGGATTTTGGGTTACACTGTACAGCCCAGTGTCAGAAAGCTGGGTTTGCATCCGAGATATTCTGTCTTCCTGCAGGACAATGACCCCAAACATTCTTCGAAAAGCACCCAGAAATGGATGGCAACAAAGCGCTGGAGACTTCTGAAGTGACCAGCAATGAGTCCAGATCTAAATCCCATTGAACGCCTGTGGAGAGATCTTAAAATTGCTGTTGGGAAAAGTCGCCCTTCCAATAAGAGAGATCTGGAGCAGTTTGCAAAGGAAGAGTGGTCCAACATTCTGGCTGAGAGGTGTAAGAAGCTTATTGATGGTTAAAGGAAGCAATTGATTTCAGTTGTTTTTTCCAGAGGGTGTGCAACCAAATATTATGTTAAGGGTGGCAATAATTTTGTCCGGCCCATTTTTGGTGTTTGGTGTGACATTATGTCCAATTTGCTTTTTTTCCTCCCTTTTTTGGTTTAGTTCCAATACACACAAAGGGAATAAACATGTGTATAGCAAAACATGTGTTACTGCAATCCTTTTCTGTGAGAAATGCTTCTTTTTCTTGAAAAATTTCAGGGGTGCCAACATTTATGGCCATGACCGTATATATATATATATATATATATATATATATATATATATATATATATATATATAATCCCCCCTTCAAGGAAACAGCAACAGTCATTGGGTCCAGGTTAATATCAGGTTAAGATTCTTTATTGCATATGGGCAAAAGATGCAACGTTTCGGCGTACAAGTCTTTATCAAGCATGCTTGATAAAGGCTTGTACGCCGAAACGTTGCATCTTTTGCCCATATGCAATAATCTTAAACTGCTATTAACCTGAACCCAGTGACTGGTGCTGTTTCCTTGAAGGGAGGATTGTTTGTATATCCAGCTTGGCAAGCTGGGGGATACCTGCACCGCACTGATGGATCTCCAGTGCTGAAACTCCTTCTTGATTTATATATATATATATATATATATATATATATATATAGTTTAAGTGATACCTAAAAATGATTAATCATTTTATCATGGGAAAGATTTTAAAATAAAACAAACCCAACCATATATACAAATATAACCACCTTTTCATGTGGCTCCTCTAACGTGAATAGAAATAAATAATATATGATAATCAACCATAATAATTTGGACAAAAACACCAGTATGCACATCAGGAACCATCCTACGTATATATATATATATATATATATATATATATATATATATATATATGTATATACAGTCCATATAAAGCAGCACATCCAGTTTTGGGTGCGGTGGGTGCAGGCACAGTTGAACCTCGGTGCTCTGGTTCCTCTTGATAGTTAAAGTATGACGGCAGCACACCAAAGTAGTGAATCAATAAAGTGTTATTTTATTCCAGGGATATAGAGACAACGTTTCAGCGGTCTCTCACCGCCATTTTCAAGTGAATACAAGTGATACACAGGGGTTTAAATACACACTCCCCTCAATCAGTGACATCATCAGACATTAGCATAATTAGTGATATCAAGTATATAAACAAAATACAAATAATATATAGTGATGAATCTATTCATAATCAATGTCCAGCATATGTGTTCATGTGAATATTATATTCCAACCGTGTGGTCAGCAGAGCCGATCGCATGTATGTAACAAATGGTGTAAAACAATAGTGTACATAGTGTCAGTGCACAGGTGAAAAATATAAAAACAATAAAACACATGGTATCAGCAAAACAACTAACCTCGTGGTGTGGTACGCCATCCTCCGCACCTCCGGAAGCCCGGCTAACACTGCCGGCGTTAGCTTCCGGGTATGGGGAGATCATAGCCAATCACAATGTGGCGTCATCGTTGCTTAGTGACCAATGTATCCACATAGAATCTGAATATCGCGCCGCACGGCAATGCGAGCTGTGACTTAATGCGCATGGCAATTAATGTTATAGAGTCACAGGGCGCCATATTGGACCAGGGCTGCCCTCAATCAAGTCATATAGGATAACCATCAATGGATGAATGATAATTAAGTTCAAATATTGTAGACAATATATATAGGACATCTCAGGTATAACCCCACATTTATTCCAATGTCTCACACATATCAGAATACAGTCATGGAGTCCTGACACAGCAATCCCCTATTTTGGGTGTGTTTTAGGTAAGGTGAATGGGATTATGTCATAAGTCCCGTTCACTCATATGGTTCATTGGTCCATTTGTGATACTACAAGTACCCCATGGACCCCCGAACTGATACCCCAGACACCCCATTTTGACGGGGAAAGTGTCATAAGGCTCCTGAGGCATGCATTAACATTCATCGGGGTATAAAACCAGAGTATATGTCCAATGTCTTTCTTGATAATAATCGAAATATATGATACAGATTGGTCAAAATATACATGACTCCACAAAGTGTTACTATTCAAACACCCTTAAAAAAAATTTTTGGAAATAAAAAATTTTTAGAAAAATACATAAATATAAGGAAAATTTTGCGGATCCAGGATGGACTTGAGGTTTGTTTTGCATTCCTTTCGACACCATGTGAATGACTTGCAAATCTATGAGTTAAAAAAACACAAAATTAGTATTGAGCATATATATCACTTGTACATATAGTTGTCTGGACATTGTCGTATCCTGTGGCTATATCCGTGATTACACCTTTTGGGAGAATACGCACAATTTATATGATTTATAGGGAATATATCCCATGACAATCTTCATAACCACATCTTGTAGGCAAATGTATACAATTTATATCATTTTTGGAGGTACAATGAATTCTACATTCAAGCCATTTGGCTTCAATGAGCCTAACTCAAAAATCCATTTCAATTCTCTTTTTTGTAACAGGTTGATCCTATCACCTCCTCTTTTGAGGGGAGGGATGTGATCCACTATCATGCATTTGAGGTCGCGTTCCGAGTGTCCGGCTTCGAAGAAGTGTTTCGACACTGGGAGGTCGACCCTGTTCTTCCTAATAGTGTAACGGTGCTGGTTTAGTCTGTGACTTCAAGACGAGACTAAACCAGCACCGTTACACTATTAGGAAGAACAGGGTCGACCTCCCAGTGTCGAAACACTTCTTCGAAGCCGGACACTCGGAACGTGACCTCAAATGCATGATAGTGGATCACATCCCTCCCCTCAAAAGAGGAGGTGATTGGATCAACCTGTTACAAAAAAGAGAATTGAAATGGATTTTTGAGTTAGGCTCATTGAAGCCAAATGGCTTGAATGTAGAATTCATTGTACCTCCAAAAATGATATAAATTGTATACATTTGCCTACAAGATGTGGTTATGAAGATTGTCATGGGATATATTCCCTATAAATCATATAAATTGTGCGTATTCTCCCAAAAGGTGTAATCACGGATATAGCCACAGGATACGACAATGTCCAGACAACTATATGTACAAGTGATATATATATGCTCAATACTAATTTTGTGTTTTTTTAACTCATAGATTTGCAAGTCATTCACATGGTGTCGAAAGGAATGCAAAACAAACCTCAAGTCCATCCTGGATCCGCAAAATTTTCCTTATATTTATGTATTTTTCTAAAAATTTTTTATTTCCAAAAAATTTTTTTAAGGGTGTTTGAATAGTAACACTTTGTGGAGTCATGTATATTTTGACCAATCTGTATCTGTCACGATTCGGCTTCCAGGTAGTGGATCCTCTGTGTCAGCGAGGGATTGGCGTGGACCGTGCTAGTGGACCGGTTCTAAGAGGCTACTGGTTTTCACCAGAGCCCGCCGCAAAGCGGGATGGTCTTGCTGCGGCAGTAGCAACCAGGTCGTATCCACTAGCAACGGCTCTACCTCGCTGACTGCTGAGAAGGCGTGGGACAGAAGGACTAGGCAGAGGCAAGGTCAGACGTAGCAGAAGGTCGGGGGCAGGCGGCAAGGTTCGTAGTCAGGATGGGTAGCAGAAGTTCAGGTACACAGGCTTTGGACACACTAAACGCTTTCACTGGCACAAGGCAACAAGATCCGGCAAGGGAGTGCATGGGAGGAGGTCAGATAAAGGCAGGGAGCAGATGGGAGCCAATTAAGCTAATTGGGCCAGGCACCAATCATTGGTGCGCTGGCCCTTTAAGTCGCAGAGAGCTGGCGCGCGCGCGCCCTAGAGAGCGGAGCCGCGCGCGCCAGCAGATGACAGCAGGGGACCGGGACGGGTAAGTGACCTGGGATGCGATTCGCGAGCGGGCGCGTCCCGCTGTGCGAATCGCATCCCCGACGGCCATGACAGTGCAGCGCTCCCGGTCAGCGGGACTGACCGGGGCGCTGCGGGGAGAGAGACGCCGTGAGCGCTCCGGGGAGGAGCGGGGACCCGGAGCGCTAGGCGTAACAGTACCCCCCCCCTTAGGTCTCCCCTTTTCTTTGACCGGCAACTGCCTCCCCTGGGATGAGGACACCGGGAAAAAATGGAGGGTTTCCTCAACGGCAGGCAGTACAGCAGGAGTGGGAATGGGGAGGGAGGGCAGAGGGCGAAGCCTGGCACGGGGCAGTGTGACACCAGGACGGGGGCCATGAGGAGGCACAGAGGTTTGCCTGACGGGACTGGGAGGGGGGGAGAGGCACTTCCTATGGCAGGCAGAGTCCCAGTTCTTTATCTCCCCGGTGGTCCAATCAAGGGTGGGGGAATGAAGCCGGAGCCATGGCAGACCGAGGAGGACCTCAGAGGTACAACTGGGGAGAATGAAGAACTCAATCCTTTCGTGGTGGGGTCCGATAGACATCAGGAGGGGTTCTGTGCGGTAACGCACGGTGCAGTCCAATCTGGCTCCGTTGACCGCGGAAATGTAGAGCGGTTTGGCGAGACGGGTCACCGGGATGCTGAATTTATTAACAAAGGACTCCACAATAAAATTCCCGGAGGCACCAGAGTCCAAGCAGGCCACGGCTGAGAGGGAGGAGTTGGCTGTAGGAGAAATCCGCACGGGCACCGTGAGACGTGGAGAAGACTTAGAACCAAGAGATGCCACACCCACGTGAGCTGGGTGCGTGCGTGCGTTTCCCAGGCGTGGAGGACGGATAGGGCAATCCACCAAGAAATGCTCGGTACTGGCACAGTACAGACAGAGATTTTCTTCTCTACGGCGATTCCTCTCTTCCTGGGTCAGGCGAGACCGATCCACTTGCATGGCCTCCTCGGCGGGAGGCCCAGGCGTAGACTGCAAAGGATGCTGTGGGAGAGGTGCCCAGAGATCTAAGTCTTTTTCCTGGCGGAGCTCTTGGTGTCGCTCAGAAAAACGCATGTCAATGCGGGTAGCTAGATGGATGAGTTCTTGGAGGTTGGCAGGAATCTCTCGTGCGGCCAGCACATCCTTGATGCGACTGGATAGGCCTTTTTTAAAGGTCGCGCAGAGAGCCTCATTATTCCAGGATAGTTCAGAAGCAAAAGTACGGAATTGTATGGCGTACTCGCCAACGGAAGAATTACCCTGGACCAGGTTCAGCAAGGCAGTCTCAGCAGAAGAGGCTCGGGCAGGTTCCTCAAAGACACTTCGGACTTCAGCAAA
Source organism: Hyla sarda (assembly GCF_029499605.1). Taxonomy (NCBI): domain Eukaryota; kingdom Metazoa; phylum Chordata; class Amphibia; order Anura; family Hylidae; genus Hyla; species Hyla sarda. Next base: position 272,752,218 of record NC_079191.1, on the reverse strand, counting down.
GAAGGACTGGACTGTGGCTGTGGCAGGATCATTGCGGTCCCAGAGCGGTGTGGCCCAAGACAAGGCCTTTCCTGAAAGAAGGCTCACTACGAACGCCACCTTAGACCGTTCTGTAGGAAACAAGTCTGACAACATCTCCATATGCAGGGAACACTGAGACAAAAATCCACGGCAGAGTCTGGAGTCCCCATCAAATTTGTCCGGCAGGGACAAGCGGAGGTTAGGAGCGGCCACTCGCTGCGGAGGAGGTGCAGGAGCTGGCGGAGGAGATGGTTGCTGCTGTAGCAGAGGCAGAATTTGCTGTAACATGGCGGTCAACTGCGACAGCTGCTGTCCTTGTTGGGCAATCTGCTGCGATTGCTGAGCGACCACCGTGGGAAGATCAGCGAGACTTGGCAGCGGCACCTCAGCGGGATCCATGGCCGGATCTACTGTCACGATTCGGCTTCCAGGTAGTGGATCCTCTGTGTCAGCGAGGGATTGGCGTGGACCGTGCTAGTGGACCGGTTCTAAGAGGCTACTGGTTTTCACCAGAGCCCGCCGCAAAGCGGGATGGTCTTGCTGCGGCAGTAGCAACCAGGTCGTATCCACTAGCAACGGCTCTACCTCGCTGACTGCTGAGAAGGCGTGGGACAGAAGGACTAGGCAGAGGCAAGGTCAGACGTAGCAGAAGGTCGGGGGCAGGCGGCAAGGTTCGTAGTCAGGATGGGTAGCAGAAGTTCAGGTACACAGGCTTTGGACACACTAAACGCTTTCACTGGCACAAGGCAACAAGATCCGGCAAGGGAGTGCATGGGAGGAGGTCAGATAAAGGCAGGGAGCAGATGGGAGCCAATTAAGCTAATTGGGCCAGGCACCAATCATTGGTGCGCTGGCCCTTTAAGTCGCAGAGAGCTGGCGCGCGCGCGCCCTAGAGAGCGGAGCCGCGCGCGCCAGCAGATGACAGCAGGGGACCGGGACGGGTAAGTGACCTGGGATGCGATTCGCGAGCGGGCGCGTCCCGCTGTGCGAATCGCATCCCCGACGGCCATGACAGTGCAGCGCTCCCGGTCAGCGGGACTGACCGGGGCGCTGCGGGGAGAGAGACGCCGTGAGCGCTCCGGGGAGGAGCGGGGACCCGGAGCGCTAGGCGTAACAGTATCATATATTTCGATTATTATCAAGAAAGACATTGGACATATACTCTGGTTTTATACCCCGATGAATGTTAATGCATGCCTCAGGAGCCTTATGACACTTTCCCCGTCAAAATGGGGTGTCTGGGGTATCAGTTCGGGGGTCCATGGGGTACTTGTAGTATCACAAATGGACCAATGAACCATATGAGTGAACGGGACTTATGACATAATCCCATTCACCTTACCTAGAACACACCCAAAATAAGGGATTGCTGTGTCAGGACTCCATGACTGTATTCTGATATGTGTGAGACATTGGAATAAATGTGGGGTTATACCTGAGATGTCCTATATATATTGTCTACAATATTTGAACTTAATTATCATTCATCCATTGATGGTTATCCTATATGACTTGATTGAGGGCAGCCCTGGTCCAATATGGCGCCCTGTGACTCTATAACATTAATTGCCATGCGCATTAAGTCACAGCTCGCATTGCCGTGCGGCGCGATATTCAGATTCTATGTGGATACATTGGTCACTAAGCAACGATGACGCCACATTGTGATTGGCTATGATCTCCCCATACCCGGAAGCTAACGCCGGCAGTGTTAGCCGGGCTTCCGGAGGTGCGGAGGATGGCGTACCACACCACGAGGTTAGTTGTTTTGCTGATACCATGTGTTTTATTGTTTTTATATTTTTCACCTGTGCACTGACACTATGTACACTATTGTTTTACACCATTTGTTACATACATGCGATCGGCTCTGCTGACCACACGGTTGGAATATAATATTCACATGAACACATATGCTGGACATTGATTATGAATAGATTCATCACTATATATTATTTGTATTTTGTTTATATACTTGATATCACTAATTATGCTAATGTCTGATGATGTCACTGATTGAGGGGAGTGTGTATTTAAACCCCTGTGTATCACTTGTATTCACTTGAAAATGGCGGTGAGAGACCGCTGAAACATTGTCTCTATATCCCTGGAATAAAATAACACTTTATTGATTCACTACTTTGGTGTGCTGCCGTCATACTTTAACTATATATATATGTATATATATATATATATATATATATATATATATATATATATATAGGCATTTGGGTGTGCGCATTTTGGGGGCTTTACACATTATCATTTTATTATATTATTTTTTACTAATTTTTATTGTTACATGTCACAATATATGCTTGTATTTGAGAATTATACTTTCATGTTTTGGTTATTCCCTTCGACTCTTAGGACTTGACTGCATCGGACCTCAGCAAAGACTTAAAGGGGTACTTCGCTGCTCAGCGTTAGGAACAAACTGTTCCGAACGCTGGAGCCGGGAGCTTGTGATGTCATAGTCCCGCCCCTCATGATGTCACGCCCCACCCCCTCAATGCAAGTCTATGGGGGGGGCGTGATGGCTGTCATGCCCCCTCCCATAGACTTGCATTGAGGGGGCGGGGTGGGGTGTGACATCATGAGGGGCTATGATTTCACAAGCTCCCGGCGCTGGCTCCAGCGTTCGGAACAGTTTGTCCCAAACGCTGAGCAACGAAGTACCCCTTTAACTGGAAATCAAGAGACTGAGCTAACTCCTCCCAGGGCTTATATGGGGGAGACTGAGAGGGGTCCCATAGGTCACCCTAAGGTCACATGGTCACTGACACCTCACTGGGACACAATCACATGGCACTGTAAAGCAACACTGTGTGTGGACAGCTCTCTCCCTCGTGTTTCCAGTACCAGCGCATGCGCTAGCCAGCAGCATCTCCGAATCGGATCAACAGTATAACAAAGGAATGTCCAGCGCCAAGTGCGGTAAAACGACAAGTACTTTATTGTAGGATCAGCAGATACAAACTTGCATCAGGCAGGAGCCGACGCGTTTCGGACCGTTACAGGTCCTTAGTCATGGCATAACACACAAGATAAAATCCAAACTTGAAATACTTTTTTAGGAACATCACATGTATCATGATATCACACTCAATAATGACATGTGGAAAACATGGAAATGGAACGATGAATGTGTATGTACACATGAATTCAGGCAGAAAAAAAAACAAGAATGCAACTTTGCAGACACGTACCGTGTTAATTTCCCCCCTCTTTTACAGACTTTGCGCTCAAACATGGCCAGGTGGGATCGTGGAGATTTCTCTTGGTTGGGCAGGATCAATGTATTCAAAATGAATGTTCTTCCTCGCCTTCTATATTTGTTCTCCTGCACACCTGTATTCCTCCCGCGATCCTTTTTCCGTGAGATCTCCGCTATCCAGTCGGGTTTTGTGTGGGCACACCGACATCCTAGACTAGCGCGACACATTCTAATTAGGCGTAAGAGAGAGGGAGGACTAGCCCTACCCGACTTCACCTCCTATTACCTGGCGACAGTACTATCCAGAGTGTTAGACGGGTTCCATCATAGGAAGGAGAAACAGTGGGTGACGCTCGAACTTCTGTCTTCGGACATGGATGTTAGGACTGTTCTTTGGCTCCCTAAAACTGCTTGGCCTTCAAAGGTACTGTCGGACGTGCCCCCAACTACCAGAGCTGTGCTGCAGGTTCGGAGAACTTATCTGTCAAACATGTCCTTGTGTCCTTCCACTGGTCCTCTTACGCCTCTTTTTGGGAACCCAGAGTTCCCCCCAGCTACCTCCGCATCCCTGTATTTATCTCTCCGTAGAAGGGACTCACCTATGTTTAGGGACCTACTGACACATGAGGGATTAAAGTCTCTATCGGACATTGTTGGTGACACGCCCCTCACTACGACATATGCATTCCAATATCTACAACTGAAACATTTTTATGAGATCAATAAGGCCCGCCTGGACTTACATCGTGACCTCACGCCTTTCGAGAAACTTTGTGTGTCAAAATCCCCCACATACAGACCGGTTAGCTCCCTATATGCTCAACTTCTGGATGAGGCCACAACAGACCCCATTACATTCTACTCTGCCTGGGAGAGGGAACTACAATGTACAATTAGTGATGAATAGTGGGGGAAAGTATTCTTGTGGTGCCACCGCTCATCCACGTCATGCAAGGCGCATGAGCTTAACTATAAGATCTTAGCGAGATGGTACAGAGTCCCCTCACTGCTAGCTCATATGTGCCCGAATGTTTCTGATGTATGCTGGAGATGTGGGCGAGCGGGAGGCACCATGACACATATCTGGATGGACTGTCCGGTCATCCAACTGTTTTGGACCCAGGTACTAGATGTTATGTCCAAATTGATATCCTCCCCCATCTCTGTGTCACCCAAACTGCTCCTCCTCTCAATTATCCCGCACACGGTCCCGAAACAATCAGCCCGTCTACTTTACTTCCTGGTTCTGGCCGCCCGTACCGTGATTCCACGACTATGGAAGTCATCGGTTCCACCCTCAGTCTCGTCTTGGCTCCGGGAGGTCTCGCACCTGAGTAGAATTAAAGAGCTCTTGGCAGACTCCAGAGGCCAATTAGATAAATTTAATGCCACTTGGTGGCCCTGGATCGACTTCATATCATCCCTTGAATTTACAACACTTCACCTACAAGACGATTAATACCCCCTCACGTATCTGATCACCCATGATACTACTGACTTCCATGAATTGGATGCCCAGGGACTCCAGGACCCGGCCAGTCACGCAAGGTATCTCTTAAGTCTCTACTGACCTCTCCCTTCCCTATACCCTCACTTTACTTCTGCTTTACTATCTTTCTTTCCACCTCTACCACTTGTGTATCACTCCCACTATCAGTGCCCGGTGTCACTTATACTCGCTTCGTAGTATCACTTGAGCTGTGCTTGTTTTGGAAAGGACTCCCTTCCCATCTCTTTTTATAACGATTTGAAATGTTGATTCTTTATGTCTGGTTGCACTTGCCTCGGATGGGATGTACCATTGGTACGTTGTACTGCATCTCACTTTTGAGTTTTACACCCCTTTGTCTGCTTTGATGACGGGACTTAGTGCCACGGCCACGCCGATGCCCGTCTGCTTTATAAGGCCACTCCCTGTTATGTGTCTAGGCTATGGAGGTTTTAGGGGATTGTGTCAATCTAGGCCCCTAAGTAGACACTGTACTTTGTGATGCCTATGTATTGTACTTTACTTCTGTGATACTTTCATCTTTAATTTTTGATTACTTTTTGTAAAACCTTTAATAAAGTTTACTTAAAAAAAATGCAATTATACAGCAACCCTACACCAAGTAATAAACAAAAATGAAAATAAAAAATAAATAAGGGGGGGCAGGATAAATTAGATGGACACAAAGGTCAATATTAGGTCTAGTTCATTCCATTCGGCTCTCTTGTGTTTAACACGAAAATCCAATAGGATTCTCTATTGAATAACTTACGTTTAAAATCGCCCCCTCTAACTCTGTTTCTGACCCGTTCTATTGCATTGACGCAAAATGTGGATACATCCCCATTATGTTGGTCCAGAAAAAGTCGGGACAAGGCTGATATATTAAATTGTTCACCTCTGGCATCTGATATGTGACATCTCATGCAGGTTTTGAGGGGGTTTGAAGTGCATCCCACAAACTGGCATCTACAGGCAGAGCAAGCAGCTAAAAAAACAACCGGAGTCATATATTTTTTTGTTTTGTTTTGTTTATTACTTTGTGTAGGGTTGCTGTATAATTGCATTCATTTTTTGTGTGGGTTTTTTCTGCCTGAATTCATGTGCACATACACATGTTCCATTTCCATGTTTTCTACATGTCATTATTAAGTGTCATGTCATGATACATGTGATGTTCCTAAGAAAGTATTTCAAGTTTGGATGTTATCTTGTGTGTTATGCCATGACTAAGGACCTGTGATGGTCCGAAACGTGTCTGCTCCTGCCTGATGCAAGTTTGTATCCGCTGATCCTGCAATAAAGTACCTATGGTTTTACCGCACTTGGCGCTGAACATTCCTTAATCACATGACACTTGTTTAATCACATGTCAACGGGATCTTAAAGACACTTTTATATACAATACACAACATAATGATAACTGTACAAGGGAACAGGTGCAGGGGCCCAGGGGACACTGCAGGAAGGCTGCCTGGCAGGGCAGCTAGGGTACAGGGGTACAACTCCTGTACCGGGCCACCACAATTTCACCCATACATAATTAATTATTGGTTTTGTAGTCCATTTTGTGGTAAAATGAAGGACATTGGGCTCTGCAATAAAAAAAAGGCCTTTGTAGATAAAAAATAAAATAAAAGAGTTTTGGCTCCTAAAAGGCAAGGATTAAAAAAAACAATAATATTAAAATGTTCTGGTCTTCAACAGGTTAAAGCTGCATTCCTGGAGAATAAATGATCTAAGGCCAGTAGCTAGCATTAGCAATTTCATAACAAGACCAACAAAATGGCTGCCGTTTGCTTTGATATCCTTGGCAAGACATGACATCACAAAACCAACACTGTGTGACATCACAATGATGTACTTGTATAAAAGAAGGAGACACAGCTGGAGCTGCTGAGTTGTGGCTGAAGAGGCTGAAGATTTAGCTGAAGAAAGAAGCTGCTGAAGATACAGATGGAGAAAGCGGGATCCCTTTTAAGGGGGATCTATTGAATAGTGTCTAAGTATCACTGTATCGTATAGAGTAGAAGTATCATTGCATTGTATTGTATAGAGATGAATAAGTATCATTGTATTGTATAGAGATGTATAAGTACCATTGTGTTGTATAGAGATGGTAATAGTCACACTCAGCAGCAGGAGGCAGACGATAGACGTGATCCAGGGTTATGTCCGATCGCCACTTGTGGGGTCAGGAAGGAATTATTTTTTCCCCTGAGATTGAAATCTCCGGTTTTTTTCTTCGCCTTCCTCTGGATTACCCGGCGGTGGCTCTTCTTCAGGTTTACTCTGTACTGGACCAGAGAAAGAGTCACAAGCTGCATTATTTAATAGAATATGAAACCTCTGCCTACTGCTAAGGACACTCTTAAAAGGGCATTAGTAGCTGTGGCCACCACGTGATTTACTACTATTTGTAACTGGACTGACCTCTGTTTTGGGGTACATATCCAGGTGTAATGTAGCTAATGCCCCTGTAAGATCGCCCTAATAAAAATATAATTAAAAAGTGCAAATAAAGCTCTTTAATAAAAACGTGCATCTAAAAGATAAAAAGTGTTTCTGGTGTCAATTGTTCTAGAATTGTTCCATAGTGATCTGGGCTTGGTGGTGTCTCACAATCTCCCTCGGCCCAGTGGGTTGAAATGAGTGTCAGAAATGAGTGTAAACTATGTCAGAAATCTACTCCAGCGCATAGATGAGTACATTTCAGAGCGTGGAGTGGGGTCAATAAAAGATGCATCGAATTTAGGATCTGTACCCCTTTATAAATTGGGTGCATCCCAATCTGGTGTACTTGTTCTTTAAGACTGGAGTTTTAAACTTCTGTCATAATAAATTCAGCCATGATAAAATCCATCGCCACTAGGACTGCAAGGACATGCGCCGCCACCATTGACAGCAATGTAGTACACGTGGGTTCTGGCGAAAAAATGAACGTCTGCTGCGGAACTCTGCAGGGTGCACTGCATAGCAAAATCCCATTGAATAGATTGGGAGGCTGCTGCACCAGAAATGCTTTAGTGTGAAAACAAACAAACAAACCTCTACTTACCAGTTTATTCCATACTGCATCCAGCACCTCTACACTGATCATCCCTGCCAGCCTAGTTGACATGTTTTACAAAGTCAACAAAACAGCCAATCTCAGCAAAAGAGGACATGAAACCCTGAGGCTATGTTCACATGCCAGAATTTCTGTGTGGAATTCTGCATTTGAATTCAATGGGATTCTGCTGCGCTGTGCACATAGCAGGATTTCCACGCCAGAAATTCTAATTCCGGTGTCCTCAGAAGGAATGGACATGTCTATTCTTTCTGCGGACTCCGCATGGAATACATTGCTGTCTATGAGACGGCACATTTCCAGTGGTCCTAGGGTCGGCATGTTATGCCTGCGCTCTGCATTCAGGGGCAATGTCCACACAGATTTTCTGTACGGACATTGCTTTGTGAACATAGCCTGAGATTTTGGATTGGCTGTAATAGTGACATGAGTATACAAGCACTTTATCTCTACAGCCAAGTAAACAAAGCGGACAAGGAAGACCACAGCAGTGGCGCTAGACAGCGGGGATTAAACAGGTATTAATTTGGACAGGAATAAAACTGGATGAAGAACAGCACGGAATGGATGGAAGTGACCACCACCAAAACAACTATGAACCATCTGCAGAATAATCTCACACTAAAGATTGTAGGGAGATGACTGAATACCTCAAGGACCATGAGGTCATAAAGTATGGTGGTTAACCAAAAAGTAGCCAGATGGGTGACTTCTTGGAAAATAATCTGCATGTCAGGAAAAATACTACAACCAGTACCAGATCCAATCCATGCCGAAGAAAGATCTTGAGAAAAAAAGGGAGTCAGGAGTCATGTAATGGAAGAAGAATTTCTAGTCCTGTAGAAAATATCAGATGGAGAAAGATCACTGGTCTTCAACATGGTAGCTGGTGGTGGGCTTAACCCTTGGTAAAATGGATGTCCTTGGGAGACAGATGCCAGGAAATGTCATTTAAAATTTGATAACGTGAGCAAGCCATGCCCGATAAGGCTAGCCAGAACTACCGTATTTTTCACCATATAAGACGCTCCGGCATATAAGGCGCACCCAATTTTAAAGGAGGAAAATCTAGAAAAAAAAGATTCTGAACCAAACATTGTAGTAAAATATTTTATATCAGTATAGTTCCCCCACAATAGTTGGCAGTATAGTTCCCCCACAATAGTTGGCAGTATAGTTCCCCCACAATGGTAGGCAGCTCCCCCCCACAATGGTTGGCAGTATAGTTCACCCACAATAGTTGGCAGTATAGTTGGCAGTATAGTTCCTCCACAATGGTAGGCAGCTCCCCCCCCCCACAATGGTTGGCAGTATAGTTCCCCCACAATAGTTGGCAGTATAGTTCCCCCACAATTGTAGGCAGTATAGTTCCCCCACAATAGTTGGCAGTATAGTTGGCAGTATAGTTCCTCCACAATGGTAGGCAGCTCCCACCCCCCCACAATAGTTGGCAGTATAGTTCCCCCACAATGGTAGGCAGCTCCCCCCCCCCCACAATAGTTGGCAGTATAGTTCCCCCATGATGGTTGGCAGTATAGTTCCCCCACAATGGTTGGCAGTATAGTTCCCCCACAATGGTAGGCCGCTCCCCCCCCCCACAATAGTTGGCAGTATAGTTCCCCCACAATGGTTGGCAGTATAGTTCCCCCACAATAGTTGGCAGTATAGTTCCCCCACAATGGTAGGCAGCTCCTTCCCACAATAGTTGGCAGTATAGTTCCCCCACAATGGTAGGCAGCTCCCCCCCACAGACATACAGCTTCCAGCCATATACAGTGTATGGCTGGAGGCTGTATGTCTGTGTGCTGCCCCCACAATGTTCCGGTCACCGCTCCTCTGGCCCGGTGTCACAATCTACTGCTATGGCCTAGGGACCATAGCAGTAGGTGCTGGGACCGGAGGAGCAGTGACCGGAACACTTAAGATTACGCACCGCCTGTCATTCGCCAGGCCCCGGCGGCGCGCGTCTTCCTCCGGTCCTCCTGCGCCTCTATGGTTGTACGCACGAGACTTCACTGACGTCCCGTGCGTACAACCATAGAGAGGCGGAGGATCGCAGGAAGACCGCAGGAGGACCGGAGGAGGACGAGCGGCGGGCGGGGAATGGTTAGTGACCGGCGGACATCCTTATGTCCGGCATAGGAAAACCTATGATTATCTGCCCGGGCCGGCTCCCGTGTGCGGCTGCAGGCGGGGGCCGGCCAGAGCAGGTAAAAACTAATTCATGTATACTAAAAACCAGGGTGCCTTCAGCTGTTGTGAAACTACAACTACCAGCATGCCCGTACAGCCTTTGCCGGTCCGAGCATGCTGGCAGTTGTAGTTTCACAACAGCTGGAGGCACCCTGTTTTTTTAGTATACAGTTATTAGTAATTCACTTGCCCGGCGCCTGGATCTGTATGTTCCAGGCGTAGGGCAATAAACATAGCCAGTGTGAGGTGAAAAATTCACCGGCGGTCATGAGGCTGCTGCGGGCGGGGAGCGGGTACTCAGCGCTGTACCACACCGCCGCAGCCTCTGTACTTACCGCTGACTTCCCGCTCTCGCCTGCAGCAGCCTCGAGCGTATATTCGCTGTATGAGATGAACCAACTTTATCCCCCCCCCGTTTTGGGGAAGAAAAAGTGCGGCTTATACGGCAAAAAATACGGTAACTACAAGAGTGATCAATAGAACAAGGTGGAGGATGAGTTTATATTCGCCTTAGACCAGAAGTCTTCAGCATGGAAAACTTGCTATGAGTAGGCTGCCAGCAGAGAGTGGGCCACGGATAGAGTCAGAATGTGGCTCTTAGTCCACAATAGGATCCTGGTTAACATTGGGAACTTCTGGCCCCCTAACGGTTAAAGACATGGACATGGGGGCAATGGTATCTTGGATAAGATATTCCCCTAGCAGGGGAGTCTGGACAGGGGTGGCTCTGTGAAATAGTTGGGAGGGAAAAACTAAAATATTAAAACTAAAATTAAAAAAATGCAGAGTTTGGGTATATATACCGTTGGTTTGTTTGTATATTCAAAAATATGTCCCTTATTCTTCTGTTAGCAGAAATCGCTGTCAGGTTTTAACCCCTTAAGGACATTGGGCGTATCCATACGCCCCCGTTTCCAAGTCCTTAAGGACCGAGGGCGTATGGATACGCCCTGAGCATTTCCAGCCCCCACCGCTAGCCGGTTGGGGACCGGAGCCGGATGCCTGCTGAAATCGTTCAGCAGGCATCCCGGCATATCGCCCAGGGGGGTCATTATGTCCCCCCATGTCGGCGATTGCCGCAGATCGCTGGACAATTCAGTCCAGCGATCTGCGGCGGATTCCGGGTCAATCGGGTCTCCAGTGACCCGATGACCCGGAATTACTGGCTGATCGGGGCCGTCAGAGACGGCCCCGAACAGCCAGAGCCTGCAGGAGTGAGGTGGCACTGGTGCCACCTCACGATCGCCCTGATTCGTCGGCCGGATTACCGGCCGACCAAACAGGGCGCCTGCTGCGGGTGTCACTCCCGCAACCCGCTCCGCCCCTCTTCCGGAGGACGTGAGCGGGTGCGGGAAGACAACCCCGGGTGCTGGGGACCCCGATCATCGGCGTCCCTGTTGGGATCGGGGCCCCAGGAGCGACGGCAGCGGCGAGGGACAGTCCTGTGTGGATCGTTGGAGGTGAGTGACAGCCTCCTGCTGTTGCTTAGCAACAGCTCCCAGCATGCAACAAGGGCATGCTGGGAGCTGTAGTTATGCAACAGCAGGAGGCAGACCACCACAACTCCCTGCATGCCCTTATGGGCATGCTGGGACTTGTAGTTTTGCAACAGCTGGAGGCACATTCTTTCTATGGAAAAGTGTACCTTCAGCTGTTGTGTAACTACAACTCCCAGCTTGCACAAACAGCTCAAGTGCATGCTGGGAGTTGTAGTGGTGCATCTGGTGGTTGCATAACTACAACTCCCAGCATGCCCGTTGGCTGTCGGTTACTGCTGAGAGTTGTAGTTTTGCAACAGCTGAAGGCACACTGAGTTAAGTAGTAAACCAGTGTGTCTCCAGCATCCCCAGCCAATGTAGTATGCCTCCGGCTGTTGTATAACTACAAGACCCAGCATGCCCTTCCGCTGTCCGTACATGCTGGGGGTTGTAGCTTTTGCAACAGCTGAAGGCACACTGGTTGCAAAACACTGAGTTTGTTACCAAACTCGGTGTTTCACAACCTGTGTGTCTCCAGCTGTTGCAAAACTACAACTCCCAGCATGCACTGATAGACCGTCCATGCTGGGAGTTGTAGTTTTGCAACAGCTGGATGTTCCCCCCCCAATGTGAACGTACAGGGTACACTCACATGGGCGGAGGATTACAGTAAGTATCCGGCTGCAAGTTTGAGCTGCAGCAAATTTTCTGCCGCTGCTCAAACTGCCAGCGAGAAACTACTGTGAACCCCCCGCCCGTGCGACTGTACCCTAAAAACACTACACTACACTACCACAAAATAAAATAAAAAGTAAAAAACACTACAAATACACATACCCCTACACAGCCCCCCTCCCCTCCCCAATAAAAATGAAAAACGTCTGGTACGTCACTGTTTCCAGAACGGAGCCTCCAGCTGTTGCAAAACAACTACTCCCAGTATTGCCAGATAGCCACTGACTGTCCAGGCATGCTGGGAGTTTTACAACAGCTGGAGGCACCCTGTTTGGGAATCACTGGCGTAGAATACCCCTATGTCCACCCCTATGCAAGTCCCTAATTTAGGCCTCAAATGCGCATGGCGCTCTCACTTTGGAGCCCTGTCGTATTTCAAGGCAACAGTTTAGGGTCACATATGGGGTATCGCCGTACTCGGGAGAAATTGGGCTTCAAATTTTGGCAGATATTTTTTGCTATTACCCTTTTTAAAAATGTAAAATTTTTTGGAAAACAGGCATTTTAGGTAAAAAATAAAAAAATGTTTTACATATACAAAAGTCATGAAACACCTGTGGGGTATAAAGGTTCACTTAACCCCTTGTTACGTTCCCCGAGGGGTCTAGTTTCCAAAATGGTATGCCATGTGTTTTTTTTTTTTGCTGTCCTGGCACCATAGGGGCTTCCTAAATGCGGCATGCCCCCATAGCAAAATTTGCTTTCAAAAAGCCAAATGTGACTCCTTCTCTTCTGAGACCTGTAGTGCACCAGCAGAGCACTTTTCACCCCCATATGGGGTGTTTTCTGAATCGGGAGAAATTGGGCTTCAAATTTTGGGGGGGTATTTTCTGCTATTACCCTTTTTAAAAATGTAAAATTTTTAAGAAACCAAGCATTTTAGGTAAAAAAAAAATATATTTTTTTACATATGCAAAAGTCGTGAAACACCTGTAGGGTATTAAGGTTCACATTACCCCTTGTTACGTTCCCCGAGGGGTCTAGTTTCCAAAATGGTATGCCATGTGTGTATTTTTGCTGTCCTGGCACCATAGGGGCTTCCTAAATGCGGCATGCCCCCAGAGCAAAATTTGCTTTCAAAAAGCCAAATGTGACTCCTTCTCTTCTGAGACCTGTAGTGCGCCAGCAGAGCAATTTTCACCCCCATATGGGGTGTTTTCTGAATCGGGAGAAATTGGGCTTCAAATTTTGGGGGGTATTTTCTGCTATTACACTTTTTAAAAATGTAAAATTTTTTGGAAATCAAGCATTTTAGGTAAAAAAAAAATATTTTTTTTACATATGCAAAAGTCGTGAAACACCTGTAGGGTATTAAGGTTCACTTTACCCCTTGTTACGTTCCCTGAGGGGTCTAGTTTCCAAAATGGTATGCCATGTGTGTTTTTTTGCTGTCCTGGCACCATAGGGGCTCCCTAAAGGTGACATGCCCCCCAAAAACCATTTGTCGCTCCTTGCCTTCTGAGCCCTCTACTGCGCCCGCCGAACACTTTACATAGACATATGAGGTATGTGCTTACTCGAGAGAAATTGGGTTTCAAATACAAGTAAAAATTTTCTCCTTTTTACCCCTTGCAAAAATTCAAAAATTGGGTCTACAAGAACATGCGAGTGTAAAAAATGAAGATTTTGAATTTTCTCCTTCACTTTGCTGCTATTCCTGTGAAACACCTAAAGGGTTAATACACTTACTGAATGTCATTTTGAACACTTTGGGGGGTGTAGTTTTTATAATGGGGTCTTTTATGGGGTATTTCTAATATGAAGACCCTTCAAATCCACTTCAAACCTGAACTGGTCCATGAAAAATAGCGAGTTTGAAAATTTTGTGAAAAATTTCAAAATTGCTGCTAAACTTTGAAGCCCTCTGGTGTCTTCCAAAAGTAAAAACTCATAAATTTTATGATGCAACCATAAAGTAGACATATTGTATATGTGAACCCAAAAAAAATTTATTTTGAATATCCATTTTCCTTACAAGCAGAGAGCTTCAAAGTTAGAAAAATGCAAAATTTTCATTTTTTTCATCAAATTTTGGGATTTTTCACCAAGAAAGGATGCAAGTTACCATAAAATTTTACCACTAAGTTAAAGTAGAATATGTCACGAAAAAAAAATCTCGGAATCAGAATTATAACTAAAAGCATTCCAGAGTTATTAATGTTTAAAGTGACAGTGGTCAGAATTGCAAAAAACGCTCCGGTCCTTAAGGTGAAAAAGGGCTCGGTCCTTAAGGGGTTAATCATTTTATCTTTGTTTATCAACAATGATAGTTATATATATATATATATATATATATATATATATATATATATATGTAGCAGACTCACTAAACAGAAAAGTCTTTCCAGTGGTTCTCAACCTTTTTCACGAATATTCCCCCAAAGGGTGAAAGTATGTCCCCTCTGATCCCCCTGTGCCAATATATGAGATACATAGAATAACACCCTCCCATACTGCGGTGTTTTACTTAGTTTAACATGCGTACTAGGCCTAGGTCTAGCCCGTTCGGCGGGAGTCGGAGGGCCGCACTGATGGGTGATGTCCTTCTGCGCTGTACCGGCATCTCCACCCAACATCAGGGACGTCACATGATAGGCCCGAAAGCCACTGTAGCTCATGTAAAGTGAGACCCCCCCCCCCCCGGGATAAAATGTTTTTGCCCAGAATACCCCTTTAAACCAAGCTGATCTGGCTATACCCATAACAACCAACCTCAGCTCAACTTTCATTTAACCAAAGCTCAATAAGATATGCAAGCTAAGCTGTGATTGGTTGCTATGGGCAACACCAGACAGTCTGGGTTTCATGCAGATTGATCTGGGCCATTGTATAATATATAAAAGCAGTAATTCCAACATTGGAACAACACCTGAATTGCTGCAGTTTGGTTTTATTATATTTTATTATATTCATTTCCATAGAATGTTATTGAACACATTAACCCCTTCCGGACCCATGACGTACATGTACTTCATGGGACCCCGGTACTTAAGGACCCATGACGTACATGTACGTCATGGTATATTCCGGCCCCTGCCGCGGCGCCCGGCAGAGATCGGAATGGCGTGACTTGTGAAATCGTTCGGCAGGCATGCCATGCAAACGCCGAAGGGGGTCCCGGGACCCCCATATGTCGGCGATCGCAGCAGAGCGCTCGCGAATTCACGCGAACGATCTGCGGTGATTCCGGTCATTCGGGTCACTTGCGACCCGATGACCCGGGAAAACGAAGGTGATCAGCGGTGTACGATACACCGCCAATAACCTTCGGTTGCTGGGAGCGGAGACATTACTGTCACCGCCCCAGCAACGCTGCTATTGGCCGGCGATCGTCCGGCCAATAGCAGCGCGGCAGAGGAGGGGTTAACGGTCCCCTCATGCAGCTCTGCCCGCTTGCTGAGTTCAGTCAGCGGGCAGTGGTGCCAGAAGAGGACCTGGACCCCCCCTCTGTGCTCCGGAGCCCCCTCATCCACGGCGATTGCTCCCCTAGTGCAGGGACAGTGTTCTTTCAAGGAAAGGTAGGTGTAAAATAAAAGTGAAAGTATAAAAATAAAAAAATCCCACCCACCAAACCCCCTAATAGGCCCCTAGGATCCTGTGATCAGTGTCACGAGGGACCTTTTAGGGGTTCAGGGCGCTGCGTGCGCCACCCCTTTTTTTGGCCGCAGTGTTTACCCCCCCCCCCCCCATTATAACGGTGTGTGAGGGATAATCACACACCGTGATATAAAGTAGTACACCAAGCACCACACTACATACTTCCCCGCACCCCCCCCCCCCACACACACCCTCTCCCCCCATCACAGCCCCTCCCCCCGCCACCGTAGAAAAAAGGCGATGGCTCGCCGGGCATTTTCGGCAGCGGAGGCTTACGCTTTTTTAGCCTCCGACTCCGAATCCTACTTTTTTGTGTTCTTCCTCGTCCTCCTCATCATCTAGTAGTGATGATGAGTCCCCTGTACAGCGGCGGAGACGCCGCCAGGCGAGGCCACGCACCCCCCATGAAAGTGACCCAGTGGCCGACACTAGTACGAGTGACAATGCCGCTCGTAATAGGAGTCCGGCCTCCCAGACAAGTGCACCGGAGCCCCCTTCCGATGACCCTGTCTGGAGCCCCCAGAGGGTTATCAGCCACGGATTCCTGAGTTGGCAACTCAGGAATCCAGATTGACCATGCTGGCTTCACTGATCTAGACTTTTTAAAGTTTTGTTTCAGTGACAGCCGGGTCAATCACAAGGTGAAGCAAACAAACTGGTATGCCCAGTAGTTCATTGCCCACCACCCCGATTCGTTTTTGGCCAGGTCCAATGAATGGCGCGCCATTGATGCAGTGGAAATTAGGACATTTTGGGGCCTCTCGCTGCATATGGGCCTGGTCAAAAAAACAAGTGCTTGTTATTACTGGAGCGGGGACGTCCTCTATCAGACCCCGCTTTACAGTATGGCGATGACACGGAAGCGGTTCGAGGCCATTCGGAAATGCCTGCATTATGCAGATAATGCGGCATGTCCGCCCCGAGGTTATCCCACCTATGACTGGCTTTACAAAGTGAGGCCGGTCATCGATCACTTTGGGGCCAAATTTTTGGAGGCCTACGTACCGCTCAGGGACCTCTCGGTAGATGAGTCTCCCCTCAGTTTTAAGGGGAGACTCATCTTCCGCTAGTATATTCCCTCGAAGCGGGCGCGGTATGGCGTGAAACTCTACAAACTCAGTGAGAGTACCTCAGGGTACACTGGCAAGTTTAGAGTATATGAGGGAAGAGAATCTCGTATTGAACCACCAGAATGTCCCCCCACTCTGGGTGTTAGCAGGAAACTCATTTGGGACCCTATGCACCCATTGCTGGATAAGGGTTTCCACGTGTACGTGGATAACTTTTATACCAGCATCCCTCTGTTCAAATCCCTTTCCGCCAGATCCACGTCCGCTTGTGGGACCGTGCGGAAGAACCAGAGAGGCCTCCCTCTAAATTTGGTCCAGACGCCTATCCCCAAAGGTGAGTCCCGTACCCTGACCCATGATAACCTGTTGTTGGTGAAGTATAAGGATAAGAGGGATGTCCTTATACTCACCACTATTCATGGGAATGGCAGCACCCCTGTCCCTATGTGAGGTACCATGGGACTGGTCCTCAAGCCCGATTGTATTCTGGACTACAATCTGGACAATATGGGGGGAGTTGATCTCTCAGATCAAGTCCTCAAGCCTTATAACGCCATGCGGAAAACACGGGCATGGTACAAAAAAGTTGCTGTCTACTTGGTACAGGTTGCCATGTACAACGCTTTTGTACTATCCCAGTACGCTGGCAACACAGGGACATTCCTCCAGTACCAAGAAAAATCCTAAGGTTCCTGATATTTGCTGACTGGGAAAGATCAGGTCGGACTTCCCAAGGGTCTGGAGTTATAGGCGCCAGGATCGTCCCTGGCCAGCACTTTCCAGGTGAGGTCCCCCGCACTGGAAGGACAGGACGATCCCAGAAAAGATGCAGAGTGTGTCACAGGAAGGGGATACGGAAGGACACCACCACTCAGTGTGACACTTGCGCAGATAATCCTGGCCTCTGCATAAAAAACTGCTTCAAGGAGTATCACACTTCCATGGAGCGCAAAATTTTCGCTTTTCATATGAATTTTCGATAATTTGACCAATGTACCAAGTCCAGAGTACATTCAAAATTGTAACCCCCATTAACCATTAATTGCCCAAAAAAAACTGGAAAAAAAAACCTGATAAGCCCTCTGGGGGTGTTTTTTCAGAAATGGGTCATAGGTCACTGAGTCACTTTCATCGGGGACTTTTTATGTTGCCTCAAATGCGCAGTGCTCTTTCTCCACCTGAGCGGGTGCGCATTTGAGGCAACAGGATAGGGACGGCCACACACATCACATTCCCAGAATGATGATTCAGAGCATAGGGTTTGGGGCGGGCATATTTTTCTTTAGTTTTGGCTATGCTCTGGGTCCTCATTCTGGGAACATATCCTGTTTTATTATTATTTATAATTTTCTGGCCCACTGTGCCCCATATTACGGACCTCTGTACCCCACCTGTCTACCGCAGTTACGGCCCGTTGTCCCCCAAGTGTTCCCCTATTTTAGGGCTCAGTGCTCCCCCATTAACAGTCCTTGAGGGGGGGTCCCACATCCTGGCTCCATATGAAGCTCAAGGCCCCTGACTGACCTCACGCTACAACAAGACCTGGTGTGCACCCGCCGAGCTGCTGTCATAAAAAAGAAGGTATGTCCTTACTCCAAAGAAATGTATTTACAAATTGTGGGGGGTCTTTTCTGCTATTAACACTTGTAAAAATGTAAAATTTTGGGGAAAACCAACAGTTTATTGAAATTTTTTTTTTTTTTACATATGCAAAAGTCGTGAAACCCCTGTGGGGTATTAAGGCTTACTTTATTCCTTGTTACATTCCCCAAGGGGTCTAGTTTCCAAAATGGTATGCCATGTGTTTTTTTTTGCCTTCCTGGCACCATAGGGGCTTCCTAAATGCGACATGCCCCCCGAGCAAAATTTGCTCTCAAAAAGCCAAATATGACTCCTTCTCTTCTGAGCATTGTAGTTCGCCCGTAGTGCACTTCAGGTAAACTTATGGGGTACCTCCATACTCAGAAGAGATGGGGTTACAAATTTTGGGGGGTATTTTCCGCTATTAACCCTTGCAAAAATGTGACATTTGGGGGGGAAACACACATTTTTATGAAGAAAAAATGTTTTTTTACATATGCAAAAGTTGTGAAACCCCTGTGGGGTATTAAGGCTAACTTTATTCCTTGTTACGTTCCTCAAGGAGTCCAGTTTCCAAAATGGTATGCCATGTGTTTTTTTTTTGCTGTCCTGGCACCATAGGGGCTTCCTAAATGCGGCATGCCCCCCAAAAACCATTTCAGAAAAACGTACTCTCCAAAATCCCCTTATCGCTCCTTCCCTTCTGAGCCCTCTACTGCGCCCGCTGAACAATTTACATAGACATATGAGGTATGTGCTTACTCGAGAGAAATTGGGCTACAAAGATAAGTATACATTTTCTCCTTTTACCCCTTGTAAAAATTCAAAAATGTAGTCTACAAGAACATGCAAGTGTAAAAAAAGAAGATTGTGAATTTTCTCCTTCACTTTGCTGCTATTCCTGTGAAACACCTAAAGGGTTAAAATGCTGACTGAATGTCATTTTGAATACTTTGGGGGATGCAGTTTTTATAATGGGGTCATTTGTGGGGTATTTCTAATATGAAGACCCTTCAAATCGATTTCAAACCTGAACTGGTCCCTGAAAAATAGTGAGTTTGAAAATTTGGGGAAAAATTGGAAAATTGCTGCTGAACTTTGAAGCCCTCTGGTGTCTTCCAAAAGTAAAAACATGTCAATTTTATGATGCAAACATAAAGTAGACATATTGTATATGTGAATAAAATATGTTTTTATTTGGAATATTCATTTTCCTTACAAGCAGAGAGCTCCAAAGGTAGAATAATGCAAAATTTTCACATTTTTCATCAAATTTTGGGATTTTTCACCAAGAAACGATGCAAGTTACCACGAAATTTTACGACTATGTTAAAGTAGAATATGTCACGGAAAAACAGTCTCGGAATCGGAATGATAAGTAAAAGCATCCCAGAGTTATTAATGGTTAAAGTGACAGTGGTCAGATATTCAAAAAATGGCCGGGTCCTAAGGTGTAAAATGGCTGGGTCCTTAAGGGGTTAAGAGATATAAAGAGCTGCAGTTTGTTTTCAATCTATTTTACTGCAGTTTACACTGTGTGCTTTCAGTTTACACTGTGTTTACACGCAGCATAAAAGTGGTTAGAATATGGTCATGTGGTGAACCAGGAGAGTTGTTGTGTCTGGGGTGTTGCTGTATTGTTACAGGGTCTAGTAGTATTAACCCTTAGTTGTCATGACACCAGGGTGCGGTTTCCTTAGTGTTAATGGTCTTACCGCCAACCGTTCCAGAAACGGTAGGGAAAATAACGGAATGTCCACAGCAGACTTTATGAATAAACTGAAGAACTTTCCTTGAATATTTTATGCAACAGTCTTTGTGCATAACAGTCTCTTAAGAGTGAATCTGGATACAGGTTCCTCACAGGTTTTGCTGGGACTTTGAAGCAATGAGCTTCACCGTGCTACTAATTATAATATTTAGCTGGTAGTAGTCACACAGGATTTGATAGATTAAGCTTGTGGTAACTCACGGTTTAGTGGCTGCAGATTATTTCAGGCTTTGGTCTAGTTGAAATGAGATTTGTGCTGAGATAGTTGTGCTTGCTTGATAGTCCGGCAGGAAGAGAAGAGAATTTACAGACTACAGCCCTTTATATAAGGAGGGGCTGGACTAAGCTCATTGGTCAGCAAACCTGTAAGTCCTGAACCCAATGAACTCTTGGTACATCACATGACCCAGTAAGGTCCTTAAGCAATTATACATTACAACTGTACATCACGTGACCCGGTAAAGGTCCTATACATATATATTTCCTATACATTAACCCCTTAGGGACCCAGACAATTTTCACTTTAGGACCCAGCCATTTTTTGCACATCTGACCACTGTCCCTTTAAGCATTATTAACTCTGGGATGCTTTTTACTTTCATTCTGATTCTGAGACTGTTTTTTCATGACATATACTGCTTTATGTTAGTGGTAAAAAATCATCGATACTTGCATCATTTCTTGGTGAAAAATTCCAAAATTTGATGAAAAAATAGAAAATTTTGCATTTTTTTTTTACTTTGAAGCTCTCTGCTTATAAGGAAAATGGATATTCCAAATAAATTATATATTGATTCACATATACAATATGTCTACTTTATGTTTGCATCATAAAATTGCCATGTTTTTACTTTTGGAAGACATCAGAGGGCTTCAAAATTCAGCAGCAATTTTCCAATTTTTCACAAAATTTTCAAAATCGAAATTTTTCAGGGACCAGTTCAGTTTTGAAGTGGATTTGAAGGGCTTTCTTATTATAAATACCTCACAAATTACCCCATTATAAAAACTGCACCCCTCAAAGTAATCAAAATGACATTCAAAAAGTTTGTTAAGTCCTTAGGTGTTTCACAGGAATAGCAGCAAATTGAAGGAGAAAGTTTTTGAATTTTTACAAGGGGTAAAAGGAGCGAAATCTTCCTAAAATGTTTAACCCAATTTCTCTCGAGTAAGGACATACCTGTATGTCAAGTGCTCTGTGGGTGCACTGGAGGTCTCAGAAGGGAAGGAGCGACAGTGGGATTTTGGAGAGTGAGTTTTTCTGAAATGATTTTTGGAGGCATGTCACATTTAAGAAGCCCCTATGGTGCCAGAACAACAAAAAAAAAAAAAAACACATGGCATACTATTTTGGAAACTACACCCCTCAAGAAACGCAACAAAGGGTACAATGAGCCTTAACACCCCACAGGTGTTTGAAGACTTTTCGTTAAAGATGGAGGTGTAAATTAGTATAATTTTTTTTTTCAATAAAATGTTAGTTTTCCCCCAATTTTTTTATTTTTACAAGTGGTAATGGGAGAAAATGCCCCCCAAAATGTTGTAACCTTATCTCTTCTGAGTATGGAAATACCCCATGTGGACGTCAAGTGCTCTGCTGGCGCACTACAATGCTCAGAAGAGAAGGAATCACATTTGGCTTTTGGAAAGCAAATTTTGCTGAAATGGAATTTGGGGGGCATGTCGCATTTAGGAAGCCCCTATGCTGCCAGAATAGCAAAAAAAAACACATGGCATACTATTTTGAAAACTACACCCCTCAAGGAACGTAACAAGGGATACAGAAAGCCTTAAAGGGGTTATCCAGAATTTTTTTTTCTTCTGAGCATTGTAGTGCGCCCGCAGAGCACTTTACATCCACATATGGGGTATGTTCTTACTCAGATGAAATGGGGTTACAAATTTTGGGGGGCTTTTTTCCTATTCTCCCTTGTGAAAATGAAAAATTTAGGGTAACACCCGCATTTTTGAGAATTTTTTTTTTCATTTTCACATCCAACTTTAACGAAAATTTGTTAAACACCTGTGGTGTTTTAAGGCTCACTATTAGTGTTGACAGGGTGTGGTTTATCTTCAATACCACCCGAAGGAATACAGCTGGATCGTGGTCTAGGCAAGGGGGCATTAATGACTTTGACAACAAGTTACGGAACAACGGTAGCTTTACTGAGTTAGACAGGTGGAATAGTCTATACAGCTTAGTCAGGCCCATGGAGGTGAACAGTGACCTTAGGGCATGCTAGGATTGTAGTGGACTGGGACAATTTTGATGCAGGCCAAGCTGACTGAAGACAGGTTGACTTTGACTGACTTGACTGAGACTGACTATACCCTGTTTGCAGCTTACCAGGCTTTGACTGGGACACAGGGGTAGTGTACCTATAGATTTGTGGCTTGTGTTTAACTTGAGGTTTGACTTGAGGTTTTGACTTGTGTTTGACTTGAGGCCTCCTCAATACTCCAGACACACTCTTAGGACTTGACTGCACCGGACCTCAGCAAAGACTTAAAGGGGTACTCTGCTGCTCAGTGTTAGGAACAAACTGTTCCTAACGCTGGAGCCGGGAGCTTGTGACATCATAGGAGAGGGCTTGCCGGCTGTCATGCCCCCTCCCATAGACATTCATTGAGGGGGCGGGTGGGGGCCTGATATCATGAGGGGCGGGGCTATGACGTCACAAGCTCCCGACGCTGGCTCCGGCGTTCCGAACAGTTTGTCCCAAACGCTGAGCAGCGGAGTAACCCTTTAACTGGAAATCAAGAGATTGAGCTAACTCCTCCGAGGGCTTATATGGGGGAGACTGGGAGGGGTCCCATAGGTCACCCTAAGGTCACATGGTCACTGATACCTCACTGGGTTACAATCACATGGCACTGTAAAGCAACATTGTGTGTGGACAGCTCTCTCCCTCATGTTTCCAGCACCAGCGCACGGGCTAGCCAGCAGCTTCCCCGGACCGGATCAACGGTATAACAAAGGAATATCAAGCGCCAAGTGCGGTAAAACAACAAGTACTTTATTGTAGGATCAGCGGATACAAACTTGCATCAGGCAGGAACTGACGCGTTTTGGACCGTTACAGGTCCTTGGTCATGGCATAACACACAAGATAAAATCCAAACTTGACATACTTTCTTAGGAACATCACATGTATCATGACATCACACTTAATAATGGCATGTGGAAAACATGGAAATGGAACAATGGATGTGTATGTACACATGAATTCAGGCAGAAAAAACCCACACAAAAAATGAATGCAATTATACAGCAACCCTACACAAAGTAATAAAAAATAAAAAAGAAATAAGGGGGGCAGGATAAATTAGATGGACGCGTCAATAGGTCAATATTAGGTCATGTCTCCAGTTCATTCCATTCGGCTCTCTTGTGTTTAACACGAAAATCCAATAGGATTCTCTATTGAATAACTTACGTTTCAAATCGCCCTCTCTAACACTGTTTCGGACCCGTTCTATTGCATTAACGCACAATGTGGATACATCCACATTATGTTGGTCCGGAAAATGTCGGGACAAGGCTGATATATTAAATTGTTCACCTCTGGCATCTGATATGTGACGTCTAATGCGGGTTTTGAGGGGGTTTGAAGTGCATCCCACATACTGGCACCTACAGGCAGAGCAAGCAGCTAAATAAACAACCAAAGTCGTATATATTTTTTGTTTATTTATTTTTTTTGTTTATTCCTTTGTGTAGGGTTGCTGTATAATTGCATTAATTTTTTTGTGTGAGTTTTTTCTTCCTGAATTCATGTGTACATACACATCCATTGTTCCATTTCCATGTTTTCCACATGTCATTATTAAGTGTGATGTCATGATACATGTGATGTTCCTAAGAAAGTATTTCATGTTTGGATTTTATCTTGTGTGTTACGCCATGACTAAGGACCTGAAACGGTCCGAAACGCCTCGGCTACTGCCTGATGCAAGTTTGTATCAACTGATCCTACAATAAAGTACTTGTGGTTTTACCGCACTTGGCGCTGGACATTCCTTAATCACATGACACTTGTTTAATCACACGTCAACGGTTTTTAAAGACATGACACTTTTATATACAATACACAGCATAAAGATAACTGTACAAGGGGAACAGGTGCAGGGGGCCCAGGGGACACTGCAGGGAGGCTGCCTGACAGGGCAGCTAGGGTACAGGGGTACAACTCCTGTACCGGGCCACCACAATTTCACCCATACATAATTGATTATTGGTTTTGTAGTCCATTTTGTGGTAAAATGAAGGACATTGGGCTCTGCAATAAAAAGGCCTTTGTAGATAAAAAAATAAATAAAAGAGTTTTGGCTCCTAGAAGGCAATGATAAAAAAAAACAATAATATTAAAATGTTCTGGTCTTCAACAGGTTAAAGCTGCATTCCTGGAGAATAAATGATCTAAGGCCAGTAGCTAGCATTAGCAATTTCATAACAAGACCAACAAAATGGCTGCCGTTTGCTTTGATATCCTTGGCAAGACATGACATCACAAAACCAACACTGTGTGACATCACAATGATGTACTTGCATAAAAGAAGGAGACACAGCTGGAGCTGCTGAGTTGTGGCTGAAGAGGCTGAAGATTTAGCTGAAGAAAGAAGCTGCTGAAGATACAGATGGAGAAAGCGGGATCCCTTTTAAGGGGGATCTATTGAATAGTGTCTAAGTATCACTGTATCGTATAGAGTAGAAGTATCATTGCATTGTATTGTATAAAGATGAATAATTATCATTGTATTGTATAGAGATGTATAAGTACCATTGTGTTGTATAGAGATGGTAATAGTCACACTCAGCAGCAGGAGGCAGACGATAGACGTGATCCAGGGTTATGTCCGATCGCCACTTGTGGGGTCAGGAAGGAATTATTTTTTCCCCTGAGATTGAAATCTCCGGGGTTTTTCTTCGCCTTCCTCTGGATTACCCGGCGGTGGCTCTTCTTCAGGTTTACTCTGTCCTGGACCCGAGAAAGAGTCACAAGCTGCATTATTTAATAGAATATGAAACCTCTGCCTACTGCTAAGGACACTCTTAAAAGGGCATTAGTAGCTGTGGCCACCACCTGATTTACAACTATTTGTAACTGGACTGACCTCTGTTTTGGGGTACATGTCCAGGTGTAATGTGGCTAATGCCCCTGTAAGATCGCCCTAATAAAAATATAATTAAAAAGTGCAAATAAAGCTCTTTAATAAAAACGTGCATCTAAAAGATAAAAAGTGTTTCTGGTGTCATTTGTTCTAGAATTGTTCCATAGTGATCTGGGCTTGGTGGTGTCTCACAATCTCCCTCGGCCCAGTGGGTTGAAATGAGTGTCAGAAATGAGTGTAAACTATGCCAGAAATCTACTCCAGGGCATAGATGAGTACATTTCAGAGCGTGGAGTGGGGTCAATAAAAGATACATTGAATTTAGGATCTGTACCCCTTTATAAATTGGGTGCATCCCAATTTGGTGTACTTGTTCTTTAGGACCGGAGTTTTAAACTTCTGTCATAATAAATTCAGCCATGATAAAATCCATCGCCACTAGGACTGCAAGGACATGCGCCGCCACCATTGACAGCAATGTAGTACACGTGGGTTCTGGCTAAAAAATGAACGTCTGCTGCGGAACTCTGCAGGGTGCACTGCATAGCAAAATCCCATTGAAGAGATTGGGAGGCTGCTGCACCAGAAATGCTTTAGTGTGAAAACAAACAAACAAACCTCTACTTACCAGTTTATTCCATACTGCATCCAGCACCTCTACACTGATCATCCCTGCCAGCCTAGTTGACATGTTTTACAATGTCAACAAAACAGCCGATCTCAGCAAAAGAGGACATGAAACCCTGAGGCTATGTTCACATGCCAGAATTTCTGTGTGGAATTCTACATTTGAATTCAATGGGATTCTGCTGCGCTGTGCACATAGCAGGATTTTCACGCCAGAAATTCTAATTCCGGTGTCCTCAGAAGGAATGGACATGTCTATTCTTTCTGCGGACTCCGCATGGAATACATTAATGTCTATGAGACGGCACATTTCCAGTGGCCCTAGGGTCGGCATGTTATGCCAGCGCTCTGCATTCAGGGGCAATGTCCACACAGATTTTCTGTACGGACATTGCCTTGTGAACATAGCCTGAGATTTTGGATTGGCTGTAATAGTGACATGAGTATACAGGCACTTTATCTCTGCAGCCAAGTAAACAAAGCTGACAAGGAAGACCACAGCAGTGGCGCTAGACAGCCTGAAATATCATGCAATTCATTGTAAAAGCATATCCCGTCATATCCCCCCCCCCCCCATTTGCCAGCTTTAGATTAGGTGCAATTATTGCTCATTACTTTAAAGAGAAAATTGACAATAAATACTTAGTGACAACCTTTAAAGGGGTACTCCGCCCCTAGACATCCCATCCCCCATCCAAAGATCTCGGCTGCTACACCCCAAACATCCGGTGCACGCCCCCTCCCATAGACTTGCATTGAGGGGGCGTGGTCGTGATGTCACGAGCCTCCGGCGCTCCAGAGCTGCACCTGATGTTCTAAACGAACACAGAGTGCAGCAGGGAGATCGTGGGGGGTATCCTTTGGATAGGGGATAAGATGCCTAGGGGCGGAGTCCCCCCTCAAGTCTTACGTTTGATCTGTCAGAGTTAATAATATATCCACCTGATTTGTCAATCTGTCGAGTACAATATCATTTGCCAGATGATAAATTAGAAAAACCATTATTTATGACCTGACAAGGAATCTCCTTTGAGATTAGTGCCAAGAGTTGAGTTGGCATTTCTGCTTAGACTTTATCCGTTCATATGAATTGGAATGGATTGAAAATATGTGGAATATCAGTAAGTATTGTGTATTCTGGATGTCATAAAACTGAGCATCATATAAATTATAATACTCAGAACTGACTTTCAGCTTTAAGCCAAGGCTTTAGGAGATAAAGATGTAGCATGTAGTCAGATATGGAGACATAGGTAGTAGTGTTGAGCGGCATAGGCCATATTCGAATTCGCGAATATTCGCGAATATATGGACGAATATTCGTCATATATTCGCGAATATTCGCATATTCGTAATATTCCCGTTTTATTTTCGCAAATGCGCAAAATGCGCGTATGCGAAAATTTACATATGCGAAAATTAGCATATACTTAAATTAGTATAAGCAAACATTCGCATATGCGAAAATCTGCATATGCAAATGTTCGCATATGCGAAAATTCGCACGCCAGTCTCACACAGTAGTATTAGAGCCTTCTTTACACCACACAAGCTGGAAGCAGAGAGGGGTGATCACTGTGATGTGTACTGTGAAAAAAAAACAAAAAACGAATATTCGTAATTACGAATATATAGCGCTATATTCGCGAAATTCGCGAATTCGCGAATATGCGATATTCGCAAATAATATTCGAATTGCGAATATTCGCGAGCAACACTAATAGGTAGGCGACTCATTTCTACCAGATACCAGCTTCTTGTTAGGTATTTTGTTAAATATATATAGTTTCAATTGAAAGGAAATGTGTTAAACTGATGCCACTAAAGCTGCGCCCACTGCACAGCTTTTAGGTAAGTGTTACTTGTGTCCTGCAGCATGAACAGAAGCGAAGAAGGTCAGGAATCATCTGTAAAACATAGAATACTTGGCAGCTATGCAGATTTGCTTATTATCTAAGGCATGCTTATATTAAAACTAAAATAAAAAAATGCAGAGTTTGGGTAAATATAACGATGGTTTGTTTGTATATTCAACAATATGTCCCTTATTCTTCTGTTAGCAGAAATCACTGTCAGGTTTTATATATTGTATTTTTGTTTATCAACAATGAAAGTTTGTTATTCAAAAAAAAAAAAAAAAAAAAAAAAAATATATATATATATATATATATATATATATATATATATATATATATATATGAAAAAGCTGAGTTGGAGGTACTCAATCTGCTTAGTATGTATTGTCCGAGATCTCTATCCTGGTGGAATCCTCAGACCACCTTGAAATTAAAGGAAAAGTATTGATGGTAGTGGATGAGAACTCAAGGACTGGGGAATAAAGGGTGTGAAGTGGCTGGAATAAAAGATGATGCAGGGAGTTGAATGGATGAGTGGATACAAAGTGATGGATGCGAATATAGATAGTGCGGCTTAGAGAATGACTCGGAGGATGTGTGATGCTTATTAGATGCAAGGCTGGTGATTAAGTATGGAAAGATAGAGAGGTATTTGTATAGTGTATATGTACAGTGTATATGCAAATGAATGGTGACTGTTGTGTGTATGTCTACTATGTTGCAAAATGATTCAGGTGTTGCTGAACTAACTATAGATGTGTGGATAAAATTGATGTACTAAATGTCCAGGGTACAACACATTTATTAATCAAATAAAAACCAAATAATTGTTAAGTCAATTTAAACAGTTATGTAGAAGTGTGGAGTAAGGGTGCAGGGCCCTTCCACTCTTTCCCACCTGTTATAATTAAAAGGTACAGAGGCACTAGGACTAGAACAGGATGCTATAGAACAGGATGATCTATACATTTGGTGTACATCCTAAGTAGACTAAACACATTTCCATTCTTTTGATACCTTTCCTAGTATCTGGATTAGGCAATTAGAAATATATTTAGACATTTAAATGCTATCTAGACATTTAAAGCTATGTAGACATTTAATGCTATCTAGACATTTAAAGAAGCTATCTATCCTTTAGTTTCTAGCTTCCTATACAACTTTATCAAACTTATTATACACTTTAAAGCTTATCAGACAATAAGGCAGCTATCTGACATGTAGTTGCTAGCTCCTAAGACACTTTCTTAGCTCTCTATACATTTTTATGAGGCTAAACTGAACATTAGCACATACTTCTATACATAAGGCTAACTAGACATTAGTACAGCTTTCTATACAGTTAGCTTCAAGCTGACTAGGCATTTGTATTATCTCACACATTCTATTTGCCAACAATAAGTTACCTGTTAGTTAGTACACGAAAGGTATACTGGCTAGCTGGAAGCTAGGTCACAGTAAGGGTGGCTGCTAGGGTCTATTGACTACACGCTGCTTATCCCTAGAGCACTTTCAAAACAACCTACTAGGTTATTCTTAGAATTACGTGTTTATTTTTGTATTTGCAAGAGCACCTACTGGCCAGGCAGAGCATCTCACAAACGCAATGAATGAAGAAGAGAAGAAGTGTACCTAACAATGGCAGGAATTGGATATCAATATGCTACAATTTCTAAGTGTTTTCTTTAAGTGAGATATTTATTTTGATTTATGTACTAGGAAAAATTTAAAGTAGTACATTTAAGTGAGTAATCTAGGGTACTATGAGTGCAAGTACTATTTTAAGAGGGAATCCTCCCTACTATTGTTGTTGAGACAGGTGCTAGCGATGTGCGTCAGCAATAATACTTCCCTTGGAGGAGCCGTGTAAAATAGACGTGTAAGGATCAGCAGTCCACCTACACTAGGAGCCCATTTAAAGGAAAATATACAAAGTGGCATGTAAGGATCAGCAGTCCACCTACACTAAGAGTCCATGGAAGGGAAAGGTAAACACGGCCTTAACCACAACTCAGCCGGGTACAGTCTTTAATGAATCTCCTACAGGCTAGGAGTCTCTTGACTTAATAGTCAGGCACAAGCTTAGTGGTTACGTTGCTGAACTTTGAACTGGAACAAATTAGCACAGTCCTGCTAGGCACAATTCTTGAACTTTGCTGTAAGACAAAAATGGTGAGACAGAAAAACAATAGGACATTACTTTAGAGTCTCTTTAGAAGATGTTCTTC
The DNA here is from genome assembly GCF_029499605.1 of Hyla sarda. NCBI lineage: Eukaryota > Metazoa > Chordata > Amphibia > Anura > Hylidae > Hyla > Hyla sarda. Next base: position 272,722,173 of record NC_079191.1, on the reverse strand, counting down.
TTTACTCTTGTAGTGCCTCTCTTGGTTCCTCTGTATCTGCCAACATCAGGGGCAGGATTAGACTTAACATAGCTTTGCCACACTACATCGGTGAGGATAGACTGGTGGAAAGCAGCTTGAGAAGGGGTTATACGCTTACTAGCCGGGACCACAGTGGGGCAATAGGGCTTGAGCACAAAATCCAAATTAGGAGCAACCCATGACCCTTTCGTTGGTACCTTAGGAACTGGCAAACTCTCACTGCTCCGAGAGGACCTAGGTACATCTGTGGGTACCCCAGGGTTAGACAAACTTTCACTGCTCCGAGAGGGTCTAGGTACCGACTTGGGTGGCTGCAACTTTGGTCTGTTTTCTTCACCCTGTACTGAACTTGACTCTCGACGGTATGAAGAAGATGAAGAACTTGACTCTTTACTGTACATAGAAGATGATGAACTTGACTCTTTAAGCTCATCCTCCTTGGATACGCTGGTAGAGGCTTTAGGAGCAGACCTTTTCGGCCTCAAGTTGAAGGGATCGGACTCCCAATCCGTTGATGGGAAATACTTGAAGGGAAGCTGTGTTGGGGCTGTTGGTCTTGTGACCGCTGCAGCCCATTCTCCACGAATGCTCTGGACGGGGGTGTATTCCACAATTTCACCCACCTCCAAGGTGTAGAACTTCTTATGGAGGTATGGCCTTTGCACTGCTCGCCGGTTTACGAGGATGGTCTGCCCAGTGTGGCAGTCAAGGAGTGTCCCATAACCTCTGACCTTGTCGAACTTGGCAACAGTTGCTCTTCTCCTTTCTAATGGCTCCTCCCCTTCTCGGGGTTGATCCCATTTACGGATGTACAATGCCTCCATTTCTTTGGTATTCTCTTGATACCGCACTTTTTTTTCATAAGGCAAATGTACGTGCTTTGGAGCATAGAGTTCTTTGTGTCGGGCCTTTAACCCCTTAAGGACCAGGCCATTTTACACCTTAGGACCAGAGCGTTTTTTGAACATCTGACCACTGTCACTTTAAGCATTAATAACTCTAAGACGCTTTTACCTATCATTCTGATTCCAAGACTGTTTTTTCGTGACATATTCTACTTTATGTTATTGGTAAAATTTTGTCGATACTTGCATCGTTTCTTAGTGAAAAATTCCAAAATTTGATGAAAAAATTGAAAATTTTGCATTTTTCTAACTTTGAAGCTCTCTGCTTGTAAGGAAAATGGATATTCCAAATAATTTTTTTTTTATTCACATATACAATATGTCCACTTTATGTTTGCATCATAAAATTTACGATTTTTTACTTTTGGAAGACACCAGAGGGCTTCAAAGTTCAGCAGCAATTTTCCAATTTTTCACAAAATTTCCAAAATCACAATTTTTCAGGGACCAGTTCAGGTTTGAAGTGGATTTGAAGGGTCTTCATATTAGAAATACCCCATAAATGACCCCATTATAAAAACTGCACCCCCCAAAGTATTCAAAATGACATTCAGTCAGCGTTTTAACCCTTTAGGTGTTTCACAGGAATAGCAGCAAAGTGAAGGAGAAAATTCACAATCTTCATTTTTTACACTTGCATGTTCTTGTAGACCCAATTTTTGAATTTTTACAAGGGGTAAAAGGAGAAAATGTATACTTATATTTGTAGCCCAATTTCTCTCGAGTAAGCACATACCTCATATGTCTATGTAAATTGTTCGGCGGGCGCAGTAGACGGCTCAGAAGGGAAGGAGCGACGAGGGGATTTTGGAGAGTACGTTTTTCTGAAATGGTTTTTGGGGGGCATGTTGTATTTAGGAAGCCCCTATGGTGCCAGAACAGGAAAAAATACCCACATGGCATACAATTTTGGAAACTAGACCCCTTGAGGAACGTAACAAGGAATAAAGTGAGCCTTAATACCCCACAGGTGTTTCACGACTTTTGCATATGTAAAAAAATGTTTTAAAAATGGCACTAAAATGTGTGTTTCCACCCAAATTTCACATGTATGCAAGGGTTAATAGCAGAAAATACCCCCCAAAATTTGTAACCCCATCTCTTCTGAGTATGGAGGTACCCCATAAGTTGACCTGAAGTGTACTACGGGCGAACTACAATGCTCAGAAGAGAAGGAGTCATATTTGGCTTTTTGAGAGCAAATTTTGCTCGGGGGCATGTCGCATTTAGGAAGCCCCTATGGTGCCAGGACAGCAAAAAATACCCACATGGCATACCATTTTGGAAACTAGACCCCTTGAGGAACGTAACAAGAAATAAAGTGAGCCTTAATACCCCACAGGGGTTTCACGACTTTTGCATACGTAAAAAAAAAAAAAAAAAATTTCACTAAAATGTGTGTTTCCCCCCCAAATTTCACATTTTTGCAAGGGTTAATAGCAGAAAATACCCCCCAAAATTTGTAACCCCATCTCTTATGAGTATGAAGGTACCCCATAAATTGACCTGAAGCGCACTACGGGCGAACTACAATGCTCAGAAGAGAAGGAGTCATATTTGGCTTTTTGAGAGCAAATTTTGCTCGGGGGGCATGTCGCATTTAGGAAGCCCCTATGGTGCCAGGACAGCAAAATAACCCCCACATGGCATACCATTTTGGAAACTAAACCCCTTGAGGAACGTAACAAGGGGTACAGTGAGCATTTACCCCCCACTGGTGTCTGTCAGATCTTTGGAACAGTGGGCTGTACAAAATGTTTAATTTGCACAGCCCACTGTTCCAAAGATCTGTCAGACACCAGTGGGGGGTAAATTCTCACTGCACCCCTCATTACATTCCGTGAGGGGTGTAGTTTCCGAAATGGGGTCACATGTGAGGTTTTTTTTTTTTTTTGCATTTGTCAAAACCGCTGTAACAATCAGCCAGCCCTGTGCAAATCACCTCAAATGTACATGGTGCACTCTCCCTTCTGGGCCTTGTTGTGCGCCCCCAGAGCACTTTGCGCCCACATATGGGGTATCTCCGTAGTCGGGAGAAATTGCATTACAAATTTTGGGGGGCGTTTTTCCCTTTTACCTCTTGTCAAAATGAAAAGTATGGGGCAACACCAGCATGTTAGTGTAAAAAAAATTTTTTTTTACACTAACATGCTGGTGTAGACCCCCAACTTCACCTTTTCATGAGGGGTGAAAGGAGAAAAAGCCCCCCAAAATTTGTTAGGCAATTTCTCCCGAGTACGGTGATACCCCATATGTGGCCCTAAACTGTTGCCTTGAAATACGACAGGGCTCCAAAGTGAGAGCGCCATGCGCATTTGAGGCCTAAATTAGGGACTTGCATAGGGGTGGACATAGGGGTATTCTACGCCAGTGATTCCCAAACAGGGTGCCTCCAGCTGTTGCAAAACTCCCAGCATGCCTGGACAGTCAACGGCTGTCCGGCAATACTGGGAGTTGTTGTTTTGCAACAGCTGGAGGCTCCATTTTGGAAACAGTGGCGTACCAGACGTTTTCATTTTTATTGGGGAGGGGGGCTGTGTAGGGGTATGTGTATATGTAGTGTTTTTTACTTTTTATTTTGTGTTGGTGTCAGTGTAGTGTAGTGTTTTTAGGGTACAGTCACATGGGCGGGGGATTACAGCGAGTTTGAGCTGCCGCGCAAAATTTGCTGCATCGCAAACTTGCAGCCTGATACTCACTGTAAGCCCCCTGCCCATGTGAATGTATCCTGTACATTCACAGTGGGGGGGACCTCCAGCTGTTGCAAAACCACAACTCCCAGCATGCACAGTCCATCAGTGCATGCTGGTAGTTATAGTTTTGCAACAGATGGAGGCACACGGGTTGGGAAACACTGAGTTAGGAAACAGACAATGTTTCCCAACCAGTGTGCCTCCTGTTGTTGCAAAACCACAACTCCCAGCATTCTCAGGCATGCTGGGAGTAGTAGTTCGGCAATATCTTTAGAGCTAGCTGTTGCCGAACTACAACTCCCAGCATGCTTGGAGTTGTAGTTTTGCAACATCTGGAGGACTACAGTTTGCAGACCACTAATAGTGGTTCCCAATCTGTGCCCTTCCAGATGTTGCAAAACTACAACTCCCAGTATGCCAAAACTGTCCAGGCATGCTGGGAGTTGTAGTTCTGCAACATCTGAAGGGCCAGATGTTGCAGAACTACAACTCCCAGCATGCCTGGACAGTAAGGGCATGCTGAGGATGTGTAGTTTTGCAACATCTGGAAGGGCACAGTGGTCTCCAAACTGTGGACCTCCAGATGTTGCAAAACTGCAACTCCCAGCATGCCCAGACGCCAAGGGCTTTCTGGGCATGCTGGGAGTTGTAGTTTACAGGGTCCCTTTACAGCAATGCATGTCGCTTTACGGCGACGTGCATTGCTGTAAAGGGCCCGACCGCGGCTGAAGATCTACTCACCTGTCGCCGCCGCCGCCGTCTCCGCCGCCAGGATCCGGGTCTTCAGGGACGAGGTAAGTACCGGGGCCGGTCCCCAGCACTCCCCCGTCCCCCGCCGCGTCCTCCGGTCTTCCTCCCGTCCTCTCCGGACTTCAAGGGGCCGGGCAGGACGGGAGGAAGTAACCGCCCCCCCTCCTGCGATTGGTCGGTTAACTAACCGAAGAATCGCAGGGGATCGGAGGAGGTGGCCGGCTTGCCACCTCGCTCCGATACTCCAGCATGGTCCTGGCTGTCTGTGACAGCCGGGATCATGCGAAATTACCGGGCGGTCGGGTCCCAGAGACCCGATCAGCCCGGTATCGCCGCAGATCGCAAGGGCGATTTCCCTTGCGATTTGCGGCGATCGCCGACATGGGGGGCCTACATGGCCCCCCTCGGCGTTTGCCCTGGATGCCTACTGAAGGATTTCAGCAGGCATCCAGTTCCGATCTCTGCCCGGCGAGCGGCAGAGACCGGAAAATGCCATGACGTTGTGGAACGTCATTGGTCCTTAAAGCCCAGGGTGCCATGACGTTCCACAACGTCATTGGTCCTTAAGAGGTTAACTTTTCCATCAATTCGGCCAGCTCGGCTTCTTGACGGGTCCTTTCCCTTTCTGCAGTTGGGATTGGTGGGAATGTTTTCCCAGGTAACGGTTGACGGGTTTTCCCAGGTCCGGCTTCTTGACGGGTCCTTTCTCTTTCTGCAGTTGGGATTGGTGGGAATGTTTTCCCAGGTAACGGTTGAAGTACTCCGGCTCATCTCCGAACACCCATTGCGGCAGTTTTGGTGAGCACGGTCGTGCACTTGGCAAGCTTGTTCGAGGAATGACCTCAGAGCTGGAGGAGGAATAATAGGCCGCCTTTGGCGGGGTACTCAAAGCAGATTCCTCCGACGGGATCTCGGCCCACGAGCCCCAGGTCCTGTGGTGAGGGGACAATCTCACTGGTGACTCACCTCCAGGTGTCCCTGCACTGTTCGCTGGAGGTGTCTCTGGCCAATCGTCGTCATCATCAGACAGTGGGGGAAGATTGAAGGCCCCCTCTTCGTCTAATGACAACCGCTGCAGATGGTCAGCAAGCTCTTGAAAAAGTTGGGCTGCGACTGCCACAACTTTCCGTGTTTCCGGCGCCATTTAGCCAACTTGACCACGTGGAACGCTGCTCTTCGCCATGTCTGTACTCTCCGGCTCTCTCCGCAGACTGAAGAGGTTGCTCTGCGTTGCATTTTTTATAGTGGGCTTCTCCAAAATGGCGCTGGGCAGGAAGGACGCTATCGGTGCAGCCCCGACATCCGGTCCCTCCAGAAACGACTCCTGCATCTCTGAGTTCCTTTTCGGCTGGGATACAGCAACTTGGCTTTCACACCCAGGGGCGGGGCGTGGCGCAGCGTGGGCTTTCTTCGTGCACTTTTCCGGCAGCAGTTCGGCTCCGCCTGTGCCGACCGGACCAGAAGATCGCAGCATGAACTCATTGCACAGTTTACACATTTCAACTGTAGACAAATCTTCGCCTCCCCCCTTACTTTTCTCTTGGCCCCCTTGTATGGTGCCGCACAAGCACCGTTCTTGTACACAGCAACACATGAATAAAGTTTGCTTTCTGGGGCGGAGTACACTCTCACTAGTGGCAATAGTAGGCACACACCCGAATCCTGTTCGTGCAACACCAAAAAGGCTTTGTGGAAGCCCTTGGGGGGTGTATGGTAGTGGTGGTATAGTATCGGTATATGAGGGGTTAATGTTAACCCTATAGTTCGTGACGCCAGGCTGAGGGCTGGTATGCTATGGTAATGCTCCGGCCTACCACCGCCCTTCCCAGTAACGATACGTGTATGAAATGACTGAAGGTCCACAAGGAGACTGAACTTGAACTTGAACAACTTTACTTAAGTGCTTACGATACATCCAATGCACAGTAACAGTCTCATGCAAACAGTCCTTATATCGCACAGTGACTGACAGTTGTTGCGGACCTTGAGCTATTTAGAAAGTCTCTGAATTTAGGGTAGATATTTGCAGATCAGTCCGGATTTAGGGGTTATATTAGGTCTGGTGATGCTGCAGAGTGTCTGGGGATTGATACACTCTCTATTCTGAATTACTCAGCCGTTGCCGCAAGGCTCGGGCCTAACTCACTGCGATAGCTGCTGCGCAGATCCTTCTCGTTTGACAGCCCAGGAACAAGAGAGAGAAAACATGGCCGCTGCTCCCTTATATGGGCAGGGGGCGGGGTGAATCCGATTGGTCCGAACATCTGTCATTCACCATTACACAGAGTAATGGGATTGCATACATCACAGGGCCTCCAAAGGTCCTTTAGCAGAATACCATAGAGTTTACCTAGTCACGTGACCCGCAGGTCCTGCAACGCTATAAAACCGGTAATTAACCATTTATTTACATATTTTACTATATTTACATCAACCTTACATAAATTACTAGGCTATTAGTTGGAATAGAGGCGACAAGGGGTAGGCTACACAACAGGGATCCCTACGTCCTAGGGACTCTGGCTATGGGGACCCACACATACATAGGTACCGTATAAGATGCGATACCGGGACACCACACATAGACCAAAGGGCATGACAAGATATTCAAAGTGTCCATCTCTGATATTGAAGGTGGTTTTCCATTCATCACCTTCACGAATACGGATGAGATTATAGGCGCCCCTTAGATCAAGTTTGGTGAAGATCTTAGCTCCATGCAATCGATCAAATAGTTCAGAGATGAGTGGTAGAGGATAGCGGTTTTTCACTGTGATCTTATTAAGACCGCAGTAGTCTATACAAGGGCGTAGAGATCCGTCCTTCTTGGCCACGAAGAAGAATCCAGCTCTGGCTGGAGAAGATTTCCGGATAAAACCTCTTTTGAGGTTTTCCTGAATGTACTCTGTCATGGCTTGTGTTTCCAGGGCAGAAAGTGGGTAAATCCTACCACGGGGCGGTGTGGTACCAGGGAGCATGTCGATAGGGCAGTCATAGGGTCTATGTGGAGGTAAGACCTCTGCTTGCTTTTTACAAAAGACATCAGAATAGTCCTGATAGGCCTTAGCAATGAAGACCTGGCAATGGAGTAGCAATGGAGACTTGGCAGGAAGGAACTGGGTGGAGACATCGCTTGTGGCAAGAAGATCCCCAACTCTTAATGTCCCCGGTAGCCCAGTAGAGGCTAGGCGAGTGATGTTGGAGCCAGGGCAAGCCCAGAAGAATTTCTGAAGTACAGTTGGGCAGCACAAAAAATTCAATATATTCATGATGGTGAACTTCAACACTCATGAGAAGAGGTTGAGTGCGGTAACGCACGGTGCAGACCAGCCTTTCTCCATTGACGGATGAAATGAAGAGAGGTTTGACAAGAAGGGTAACTGGAATATTGAATCTGTTGATTAGGGAGGCTTCAGTCCAAGAAGGCCACAGCGGAGAAGGAAGTATTAGTATTAGCGGGTATAGCAATCCGCACAGTTATAGTCAGTTGTGGAGAGGTAGAATTCACACCTAGCAATGCCTCTCCTATGTTAACTAGGTGCGAGCATTTCCCTGATGCGGAGGACGAATAGGACAGTCCTTTAGGAAATGTTCCGTACTAGCACAGTACAGGCACAGGTTTTCGTTCCTACAGCGAGTCCTCTCTTGTTGGGTCAGGCGAGACCGATCCACTTAAATAGCCTCCTCGGCGGAAGGCACAGGAACAGATTGCAAAGGACGCTTGAAGAGAGGTGCCAGGGGAGGAAACCGCCTGGTGCAAACAAGATCCTTTTCCTGACGAAGCTGGTGTCTTTCAGTGAAACGCATGGCCAAATGGATGAGTTCAGACAGGGTAGCAGGAATTTCTCGTGCGGCCAGAACATCTTTGATAGGACTGGATAAGCCTATCTTGAAGGTCGCACAGAGGGCCTCATTATTCCAGGATAGCTCAAAGGCGAGGGTGCGGAACTGAATGGCATATTCGCCTACTGAAGAACTCCCTTGGACAAAATTCAATAGGGCTGTATCGGCTGAGGAAGCCCGGGCTGGCTCCTCAAAGACACTGTGTACTTTTGAGTGGATAGCAGCAGTGCGTACTGACACTGCGTACTGAGGACTGGATAGTAGCAGTGGCAGGATCGTTGCGGTCCCACACTGGTGTGGCCCAGGACAAGGTCTTTCCCGTTCGGCGGGAGTCGGAGGGCCGCACTGATGGGTGATGTCCTTCTGCGCTGTACCGGCATCTCCACGCAACGTCAGGGATGTCACACAACAGGCCCGGCAGCTACTGTAGCTCACATAAAGTATCTGCGGCAGCAGTACAATATAGTGAGCTGGCTGATCGCAGGGGGCCCGCTGCTGAGACCCCCCCCCCCCCCCCCCCCGGATAAAATGTTTTTGCCCGGAATACCCCTTTAAACCAAACTGATCTGGCTATGCCTATAACAACCAACCACAGCTTGGCTTTCATTTAACCAAAGCTCAATAAGATATGCAAGCTAAGCTGTGATTGGTTGCTATGGACAACACCAGACAGTCTGGGTTTCAAGCAGATTGATCCGGGCCATTGTATAATATATAAAAGCAGTAATTCCAACATTGGAACAACACTTGAATTGCTGCAGTTTGGTTTTATTGTATTTTATTATATTCATTTCCATAGAATGTTATTGAACACATTAAGAGATATAAAGAGCTGCAGTTTGTTTTCAATCTATTTTACTACAGTTTACACTGTGTGCTTTCAGTTTACACTGTGTGCTTCACGCAGCCTAAAAGGGGTTAGAATATGGTCATGTGGTGAACCAGGAGAGTTGTGGTGTCTGGGGTGTTGCGGTAATGTTACAGGGTCTGGTGGTATTAACCCTTAGTTGTCATGACACCAGGGTGCGGTTTTCTTACTGTTAATGCTCCTACCACCAACCGTCCCAGAAAAGATAGGGAAAATAACGGAATGTCCACAGCAGACTTCATGAATAAACTGAAAAACTTTACTTGAAGATTTTATGCAACAGTATTTGTACATAACAGTCTCTTAAGAGTGAACTGGGATACAGGTTCCTCACAGGTTTTGCTGTGCAAATGAAAAATTTAATTTTTCATTTTCACGGACCACCGTTCCAAAAATTGGTCAAACACCTATGGGGTGTTAAGGCTCACTGTACCCCTTATTACATTCTGTGAGGGGTGTAGTTTCCAAAATAGGGTCACATGTGGTGGTGGGGGGGGGGTAGCACTGTTCTGGCACTATGGGGGCTTTGTGCACACACATGGCCTTCAATTTCAGACACATTCTCTCTCCAAAATCCGAATGGCGTGCCTTCTCTTCTGAGCATTGTAGTGCATCCGCAGAGCACTTTACATCCACATATGGGGTATGTTCTTACTCAGAAGAAATGGGGTTACAAATATTGGGGGGCTTTTTTCCTATTCTCCCTTGTGATTATGAAAAATTTAGGGTAACATCTGCATTTTTTGTGAATAGTTTTTTCATTTTCGCATCCAACTTTAACAAAAATTCACGTGGGGTGTTAAGGCTCACTATACCCCTTGTTACATTCCGTGAGGGGTGTTGTTTCCATAATGGTGTCACGTGTGGGTATTTATTGTTTTGCGTTTATATCAGAACCACTGTAAAATCAGCCACCCCTGTGCAAATCACCAATTTAGACCTCAAATGTACACAGTGTGCTTTCACTCCTGAGCCTTGAGACTGTGCAGGGGTATATGTATACATAGTGGTTTATTTTTTATTTGGTGTAGGTGTAGCGTAATGCAGGGTTTGGAGGGTGGGTTTATAGTGAGTTTCTCGCTGGGAGTTTGAGCTGCGGCGGAAAATTTGCCGCATCTCAAACTTGCAGCAGAAAACTCCCTGTAAACCCGCCTGTGTGAATGTACCCTGTACATTCACATGGGGGGGGGGGGGGAGGGGGGCCTTCAGCGAAACTACAACTCCCAGCATGCACTGACAGACCATACATGCTGGGAGTTGTAGTTATTCCACAGCTGGAGGCACATTGGTTGCGCAACACAGAGTTTGTTACTTAACTCAGTGTTTTGCAACCAGTGTGCCTCCAGCTATTGCAAAACTAGAACTCACAGCATGTACAGTCTCTCATCGCATGCTGGGAGTTGTATTTTTGACACAGCTGGAGGCACACTGGTTGCGAAACATTGAGTTAGGACACAAACTCTGTTTCACAACCAATGTGTCTCCATCTGTTGAAAAACTGCAACACTCAGCATGCATTGACAGTCGAAGGGCATGCTGAGAGTTGTAGTTTTGCAACAGCTGGAGTCACACTGCTACAACTCCCAGCATGCCCTTTGGTAGTCTGTGCATGCTGGGAGTTGTAGTTATGCAACAGCTGGATGCACACTTTTTTATAGAAAAATGTCCCTCCAGCTGTTGCATAACTACAACCCCCAGCATGCACAGACTACCAAAGGGCATGCTGGGAGTTGTAGTTGGAACTCCAGCTGTTGCAAAACTACAACTCCCAGCATGCCCTTTGGCTGTGCATTCTGAGAGTTGTTGCTAAGCAATAGCAGGAGTTGAACAGGCCTCACCTCCTGCTGTATCCTGCCCTCTGCACCGCTGGGACCATCGCCGCTCCTGCCACCTGGACTGCATTTTTGTGAAATTTTTTTTTTTCAGTTTCACATCCAACTTTATTGAAAATTCGTCAAACACCTGTGGGCTGTTGAGGCTTACTATACCCCTTGTTACATTCCGTGAGGGGTGTTGTTTCCAAAATGGTGTCACATGTGGGTATTTATTGTTTTGCATTTATGTCAGAACTGCTGTAAAATCAGCCACCCCTGTGCAAATCCCCAATTTAGACCTCAAATGTACATAGTGCGCTTTCACTCCTGAGCCTTGTTGTGCACCCGCAGATCACTTTACACCCACATATGGGGTATTTCTGTACTCAGGAGAGATTGTTTTTCAAATTTTGGGACAACACCAGCATGTTAGTGTAAATAATTAATTTTTTTTACACTAACATGCTTGTGTAGACCCCAACTTTACCTTTTCATAAAGAGTAAAAGGAGAAAAAGTCCCCCAAAATTTGTAACGCAATGTCTCCCGACACAAGGACACAAACTCTGTTTCACAAACAATGTGTCTCCAGCTGTTGAAAAACTGCAACACTCAGCATGCCTTGACAGTCAAAGGGCATGCTGAGAGTTGTAGTTTTGCAACACCTGTAGGCACACTGCAACAACTCCCAGCATGCCTTTGGTAGTCTGTGCATGCTGGGAGTAGTAGTTATGCAACAGCTGGATGCACACTTTTTTTTTATAGAAAAAATGTGCCTCCAGCTGTTGCATAACTACAACACCCAGCATGCCCTTTGGCTGTGCATGCTGTGAGTTGTTGTTAAGCAACAGCAGGAGGTGAACAGGCCCCACCTCCTGCTGTATCGTTCTGCCTGCACCGCCGGGACCATCGCCGCTCCTGCCACCTGGACCGCTGCTGCCGCTCCTGAGGGGACCCCAGCTGGACCAGGGAAAGGTAGGAGACCCTCGCCGGCCCCAATCTCTGCCTTGATCGCCGCCCAGCAGGACAGTGATTGTGAGGTCGTTCCAACCGATCAATCTCGTGATCGTGAGGTGGCACCCGTGCCACCTCACTCCTGCTGGTTAAGAGTGAATGACAGGCCCATTCACCCTTTTTTTCCGGGTCACCAGAGACCCGATTGACCCGAAATTGCGGTAAATAGCCGTTCTGAATTGAGGGAGGGTCTCAGGACCCCCCTGGGCGTTTGCACAGGATGCCTGCTGATAGATATCAGCAGTCATCCCGGTCTGGTCCCCACCCGGCATGCGGCGGGGACCGAAATTCCCACAGGTGTACAGGTACACTCTGGTTCCTTAACGACCAGGGAGTCAGGGCATACCCATATGCCCTGGGTCCTTAAGGGGTTAACAATAGATGTGCTACCAACGTTCCTGAATGACCAATATGTGATGTTCCAGCACGGGATATGCATCTCACAGTCCGATCAGCTTGAGTCCCTGCACGACCCCAGGGCTCACCTGCATTGTACCCCTATAATCTGTACAATTGTATATTATGTGTAAAGGACCTTTCATATGGTCACATGGTTATTGATAACATGATAATAATTGTCACATGTTTTGTTACCCAGGGGTCATCGGGTGACCAGATGACCTGTAACTAGCCTATGGGCTCCTTCACCCCATTTATAAGAGGGGGAGGTACTACAATCACTCTCTTAGATCCTGAGGTCAAGTTAAGTCCAGATGTCACAGAGCCAGTGTCCAGCACATCTGGAGGCCTCAAGCCTAAATTACAGTCACAAGTCAGTAAGTCAAGTCATCTCTGTCTGCTGTCACCATCTTCAGACAGGTCAAATCTATTATAGTCAGTTTGGCTGTGCTAGAGTCTGTCAAAGTCACTGCAAGTCCCAGCAAGCAGCGAGGTCTCTTGTGTTACTGGTCACCTCTCTGGGATCCTGGCCTAACTGTAAAGACTGTACCATCTGTCTACCTCAGTAAAGCTACTGTTAACCCTGACCTGGCCTTGGACTCTTATTTGCCCTGCCTAACTAGAACTAGCGGTGCTACCATTTGGGTTGTTCTCGGTTGAAAACACGCCCTGGCTTCACAAACATTTAGGGGTTAACACCATCTGCCCCTGGGCTACAACATCTGCCCCATCCACCTCACTTCGCACCGCCGTGGCGCACCACAAATACTCAAAAATAGATGTGCTACCTTACGATGTTCAGAATATATAATATATATTTCTTGTAATTGGTCACTACTGTATGTAATTATTATGCACCTTGTATGGGCGATTTAAAGATTAATTCACTTTAACATGCTTGAAAAAGACGATGGGAGATCGTTGAAGCGTTGCACCTTTGTATTGTGCTGAGGATGAAATAAACTTCACCTGGATTGATATTTTCTGTGTGCTGCCGTTTTTTCTTGTGGATATATATATATATATATATATATATATATATATATATTAACCTCTTAACGACATGCACCGTAAATGTAAGGCGCTGCATAGTGTCACTTAGCGCACAGCGCTATTTACGGCATGGCTGTGATGCGAGCGCAGGAGATGTGCTCGCTTCATTCCCGGAGGGTTCCGTCAGCAGCCGAGGACCCGCCGGTAATGGGGGACATCAGTGATCGCGCTGATGTCTGTATTTAACCCCTTAGGTGCCGTCATCAATACAGATCACGGCATCAGCGGCAGTGCAGTATTTAAAATGGCTGATCTGATCGCCCGCGGCACTGCCGTCCATCTCCCGGTGTCTTCTGCACTGATCTGCCTTTCAGCAGACCAGAGCAAAAGATCGCTGATAATACTGATCACTGCTATGTCCTATACATAGCACAGAACAGTATTAGCAATCCAATAATTTCTATAAGTAGTCCCCAGTGGGGACTGAAAAAGTGTAAAATAAATGTAAAAAAAAGTTTTTAAAAAAGTGAAAAAAAATTAGAAAAATTCCCTCCCCAATAAAGTTTAAAATCACCCCTTTTCCCCATATTAGTACAAAAAAGCATAAAAATATGATAAATAATAAACATATTTGGTATCATCGTAAATGTCCAAACTATAAAGATATAATGTTAATGATCCTGTACGGCAAAGGCGTTAACGTAAAAAAAAAAAAGGAAAAAGTGTATGCTTTTTTGTCACATAAAACTGCAATTTTCTTTTTATAAAAAATTATCAAAAAGTCATATATATGCAAATGTGGTATCAAAACAAACTACAGATCATGGCGCAAAAAATGAGCCCTCCCATATCTCTAAATACGGAAAAATAAGAAAGTTAGAGGTGGTCAAAATAGGGCAATTTTAAGTACTGAATTTGTATAAAAAAAAGTTTGAGATTTTTTAAAAGCAGTGCAATAATAGAAAAGTATGTAACCATGGGTATCATTTTAATCGTATTGACCCAGAGAATAAAGAAAGCATGTAATTCTTATGCAACGTGCACAGTGCGAAAACTAAACCCCCCCAAATTTGCTAAATTAGATTTTTGTTTAAATTTCCTTACACAAAAAAATATTTTTTTCGTGGTTTACCATACATTTAAGGGTAAAATGAGTGATGTCATTACACAGCAAAAAACAAGCCCTCATAAGGGTCTGGGAATGGAAGTATAAAGGAATTATGAATTTTAGAAGGCGAGGAGGAAAAAGCAAAAATGAAAAAATAAAATGGGCTGTGTCCTTAAGGAGTTAAATGTTGGCACCTCTGAAATTGTTTAAGGAAATTAAGTATTTCTCACAGAAAAGCATTGCAGTGAGGTTAAGTTTCTACTTTGCTTTATTTTTTGAAAAACGGCAAGAAAAAACGCCAAATCTGCCGCATGCCGTTTTTTTTTTCATCAACGGCCGGGAACCGCGGCTAATACCACACATCGCCGATCGCGGCAATGTGGGGTATTAACCCTTTAGAAGCGGCGGTCAAAGCTGACCGCGGCTTCTAAAGTGAAAGTGAAACTGTCCCGGCTAGTCATCGTAAATCGCGGCGTCCCGAACAGCTTACAGGACACCGTGAGGGCCCTTACCTGCCTCCTCGGTGTCCAATCGACGAATGACTGCTCCTTGCCTGAGATCCAGGCAGGAGCAGTCAAGCGTCGATAACACTGATCACAGGCATGTTAATACACGCCAGTGATCAGCATAGGAGATCAGTGTGTGCAATGTTAAAGGTCCCTATGGGACCTATAACACTGCAAAAAAAAATGTAAAAAAAAGTGTTAATAAAGGTCATTTAACCCCTTCCCTAATAAAAGTTTGAATCCCCCCCCCATTTTCCCATAAAAAAAAAAATGAAACAGTGTAAATAAAAAAATAAATAAACTTATGTAATATCGCAGCGTGCGTAAATGTCCGAACTATAAAAATATATCATTAATTAAATCACACGGTCAATGGCGTACGCGCAAAAAATTCCAAAGTCAAAAAAAGCGTATTTATGGTCTCTTTTTATACCATTAAAAAATGAATAAAAAGTGATCAAAAAGTCAGATCAAAACAAAAATCATACCAATAAAAACTTCAGATCACGGTGCAGAAAATGAGTCCTCATACCGCCCCCTACATGGAAAAATAAAAAAGTTATAGGAGTCAGAAGATGACATTTTTAAACGTATAAATTTTCCTGCATGTAGTTATGATTTTTTCCAGAAGTACGACAAAATCAAACCTATATAAGTAGGGTATAATTTTAACCATATGGACCTACAGAATAATGATAAGGTGTAATTTTTACCGAAATATGCACTGCGTAGAAATGGAAGCCCCCAAAATTTACAAAATTGTGTTTTTTCTTCGATTTTGTCCCACAATGATTTTTTTTCCATGTCGCCGTACATTTTTGGGTAAAATGACTAATGTCCCTGCAAAGTAGAATTGGCGACGCAAAAAATAAGCCATAATATGGATTTTTAGGTGGAAAATTGAAAGGGTTATGATTTTTAAAAGGTAAGGAGGAAAAAACGAAAGTGCAAAAACTGAAAAACCCTGAGTCCTTAAGGGGTTAAGGACCCAGACAATTTTCACTTTAGGACCCAGCCATTTTTTGCACATCTGACCACTGTCACTTTAAGCACTATTAACTCTGGGATGCTTTTTCCTTTCGTTCTGATTCTAAGATAGTTTTTTCATGACATATACTGCTTTATGTTAGTGGTAAAAATTCATCGATACTTGCATCATTTCTTGGTGAAAAATTCCAAAATTTGATGAAAAAATTGAAAATGTGGCATTTTTTTTTTTTTTACTTTGAAGCTCTCTGCTTATAAGGAAAATGGATATTCCAAATAAATTGTATATTGATTCACATATACAATATGTCTACTTTATGTTTGCATCATAAAATTGCCATGTTTTTACTTTTGGAAGACATCAGAGGGCTTCAAAATTCAGCAGCAATTTTCCAATGTTTCACAAAATTTTCAAAATCAAAATTTTTCAGGGACCAGTTCAGTTTTGAAGTGGATTTGAAGGGCTTTCTTATTAGAAATACCTCAAATATTACCCCATTATAAAAACTGCACCCCTCAAAGTAATCAAAATGACATTCAAAAAGTTTGTTAACTCTTTAGGTGTTTCACAGGAATAGAAACAAATTGAAGGAGAAAATTCAAAATCTTAATTTGTTTACACTGGCATGTTCTTGAATTAAGTTTTTGAATTTTTACAAGGGGTAAAAGGAGAGAAATCTTCCTAAAATGTGTAACCCAATTTCTCTCGAGTAAGGAAATACCTGTATGTCAAGTGCTCTGTGGGTGCACTGGAGGTCTCAGAAGGGAAGGAGCGACAGTGGGATTTTGGAGAGTGAGTTTTTCTGTAATGGTTTTTGGGGGCATGTCACATTTAAGAAGCCCCTATGGTGCCAGAACAGCAAAAAAAAAAAAAAACACATGGCATACTATTTTGGAAACTACACCCCTCAAGAAACGTAACAAGGTGTACAATGAGCCTTAACACCCCACAGGTGTTTGAAGACTTTTTGTTAAAGATGGAAGTCTAAATTATTATAATAATTTTTTCAATAAAATGTTAGTTTTCCCCCAAATTTTTAATTTTTACAAGTGGTAATAGGAGAAAATGAAACACATGGCATACTATTTTGAAAACTACACCCCTCAAGGAACGTAACAAAGGATACAGAAAGCCTTAAAGAGGTTATCCAGGAAAAAACTTTTTTTTTTCTTCTGAGCATTGTAGTGCGCCCGCAGAGCACTTTACATCCACATATCGGGTATGTTCTTACTCAGATGAAATGGGGTTACAAATTTTGGGGGGCTTTTTTCCTATTCTCCCTTGTGAAAATGAAAAATTCAGGGTAATACCCGCATTTTTGTGAAATTTTTTTTTTCATTTTCACATCCAACTTTAACGAAAATTTGTCAAACACCTTTGGTGTTTTTAGGCTCACTATACCCCTTGTTACATTCCGTGAGGGATGTAGTTTCCAACATGGCATCACATGTGGGTATTTATTGTTTTGCGTTTATGTCAGAACCGCTGTAAAATCAGCCACCACTGTGCAAATCCCCAATTTAGACCTCAAATATACATAGTGCGCTTTCACTCCTGAGCCTTGTTGTGTGCCCGCAGATCCCTTTACACCCATCTCAGCAGTCAAGGTACGCCCTGGGTTTTTAACTACCAGGGAGTCAGGGCATACCCATATGCCCTGGGTCCTTAAGGGGTTAATAATAACAGAATTGCAGAATCATGTTTTTTGGTAGAGGGTGTGATGCAGGGGAGATGGAATTACCCTAGGGGCAGATGGCATTAACCCCTTGTGTTAGCTATGCCAGGGTGTGGTTTATCCTCAATACCACCCGAAGGTAAACAGCTGGATTGTGGGCGAGGCACGGGGGCATTAATGACTTTGACGACAATTTACGTAACAACGGTAGCTTTACTGAGTTAGACAGGTGGAATAGTCTATATAGCTTAGTCAGGCCCATGGAGGTGAACAGTGACCTTAGGGCATGCTAGGACTTGTTGTGGACTGGGACAATTTTGATGCAGGCCAAGCTGACTGAAGACAGGTTGACTTTTACTGACTTGACTGAGACTGACTATACCCTCTTTGCAGCTTACCAGGCTTTGACTGGGACACAGGGGTAGTAAACCTATAGACTTGTGGCTTGTGTTTAACTTGAGGTTTGACTTGAGGTTTTGACTTGTGTTTGACTTGAGGCCTCCTCGGTACTCCAGACACACTCTTAGGACTTGACTGCACCGGACCTCAGCAAAGACTTAAAGGGGTACTCTGCTGCTCAGCTTTAGGAACAAACTGTTCCGAACGCTGGAGCAGGTGCCGGGAGCTTGTGACATCATAGCCCCGCCCCCTCATGATGTTACGCCCCCCCCCTCAATGCAAGTCAATGGGAGGGGGCGTGACGGCTGTCATGCCCCCTCCCATAGACTTGCATTGAGGGGGCGGGGTGGGGAGTGACATCATGAGGGGCGGGGCTATGATGTCACAAGCTCCCGGCGCTGGCTCCGGCGTTCAGAACAGTTTGACCCAAACGCTGAGCAGCGGAGTAACCCTTTAAATGGAAGTCAAGAGATTGAGCTAACCCCCTCCCAGGGCTTATAAGGGGGAGACTGGGAGGGGTCCCATAGGTCACCCTAAGGTCACATGGTCACTGATACCTCACTGGGTTACAATCACATGGCACTGTAAAGCAACATTGTGTGTGGACAGCTCTCTCCCTCATGTTTCCAGCACCAGCGCACGGGCTAGCCGGCAGCTTCCCCGGACCGGATCAACGGTATAACAAAGGAATGTCCAGCGCCAAGTGCGGTAAAACGACAAGTACTTTATTGTAGGATCAGCGTATACAAACTTGCATCAGGCAGGAGCCGACACGTTTCGGACCGTTACAGTTCCTTAGTCATGGCATAACACACAGATAACATCCAAACTTGAAATACTTTCTTAGGAACATCACATGTATCATGACATCACACTTAATAATGACATGTGGAAAGCATGGAAATGGAACAATGGATGTGTATGTACACATGAATTCAGGCAGAAAAAACCCACACAAAAAATGTATGCAATTATACAGCAACCCTACACAAAGTAATAAACAAAAAAATAAAAAATAAATAAGGGGGGGGGGGGGGGGCAGGATAAATTAGATGGACACGTCAATAGGTCAATATTAGGTCATATCTCCAGCTCATTCCATTCGTCTCTCTTGTGTTTAACATGAAAATCCAATAGGATTCTCTATTGAATAACTTACATTTCAAATCGCCCCCTCTAACACTCTTTCGGAGCCGTTCTATTGCATTAATGCACAATGTGGATACATCCCCGTTATGTTGGTACCGAAAATGTCGGGACAAGGCTGATGTATTAAATTGTTCACCTCTGGCATCTGATATGTGACGTCTAATGCGGGTTTTGAGGGGGTTTGAAGTGCATCCCACATACTGGCATCTACAGGCAGAGCAAGCAGCTAAATAAACAACCGGAGTCATATATTTTTTTGTTTTGTTTTGTTTATTACCTTGTGTAGGGTTGCTGTATAATTGCATCCATTTTTTGTGTGGGTTTTTTCTGCCTGAATTCATGTGCACATACACATCCATTGTTCCATTTTCATGTTTTCCACATATCATTATTAAATGTGATGTCATGATACATGAGATGTTCCTAAGAAAGTATTTCAAGTTTGGATTTTATCTTGTGTGTTATGCCATGACTTAGGACCTGTAACGGTCTAAAATGCGTTGGTTCCTGCCTGATGCAAGTTTGTATCCACTGATCCTACAATAAAGTACCTGTCGTTTTACTGCACTTAGCGCTGGACATTCCTCAATCACATGTCAACGGTTCTTAAAGACATAACACTATTATATACAATACACAGCATAAAGATAACTGTACAAGAAGAAGAGGTGCAGGGGCCCAGGGGACACTGCAGGGAGGCTGCCTGGCAGGGCAGCTAGGGTACAGGGGTACAACTCCTGTACCGGGCCACCACAATTTCACCCATACATAATTCATTATTGGTTTATTAGTCCATTTTGTGGTAAAATGAAGGACATTGGGCTCTGCAATAAAAAAGGCCTTTGTAGATAAAAAATAAAGAAAAGAGTTTTGGCTCCTAGAAGGCAATGGTAAAAAAAAAACAATAATATTAAAATGTTCTGGTCTTCAACAGGTTGAATCTGCATTCCTGGAGAATAAATGATCTAAGGCCAGTAGCTAGCATTAGCAATTTCATAACAAGACCAACAAAATGGCTGCCGTTTGCTTTGATATCCTTGGCAAGACATGACATCACAAAACCAACACTGTGTGACATCACAATGATGTACTTGTATAAAAGAAGGAGACACAGCTGGAGCTGCTGAGTTGTGGCTGAAGAGGCTGAAGATTTAGCTGAAGAAAGAAGCTGCTGAAGATACAGATGGAGAAAGCGGGATCCCTTTTAAGGGGGATCTATTGAATAGTGTCTAAGTATCACTGTATCGTATAGAGTAGAAGTATCATTGCATTGTATTGTATAGAGATGAATAATTATCATTGTATTGTATAGAGATGTATAAGTACCATTGTGTTGTATAGAGATGGTAATAGTCACACTCAGCAGCAGGAGGCAGACGATAGACGTGATCCAGGGTTATGTCCGATCGCCACTTGTGGGGTCAGGAAGGAATTATTTTTTCCCCTGAGATTGAAATCTCCGGGGTTTTTCTTCGCCTTCCTCTGGATTACCCGGCGGTGGCTCTTCTTCAGGTTTACTCTGTACTGGACCCGAGAAAGAATCACAAGCTGCATTATTTAATAGAATATGAAACCTCTGCCTACTGCTATGGACACTCTTAAAAGGGCATTAGCAGCTGTGGCCACCACCTGATTTACTACTATTTGTAACTGGACTGACCTCTGTTTTGGGGTACATGTCCAGGTGTAATGTGGCTAATGCCCCTGTAAGATCGCCCTAATAAAAATATAATTAAAAAGTGCAAATAAAGCTCTTTAATAAAAACGTGCATCTAAAAGATAAAAAGTGTTTCTGGTGTCATTTGTTCTAGAATTGTTCCATAGTGATCTGGGCTTGGTGGTGTCTCACAATCTCCCTCGGCCCAGTGGGTTGAAATGAGTGTCAGAAATGAGTGTAAACTATGGCAGAAATCTACTCCAGCGCATAGATGAGTACATTTCAGAGCATGGAGTGGGGTCAATAAAAGATGCATCGAATTTAGGATCTGTACCCCTTTATAAATTGGGTGCATCCCAATCTGGTGTACTTGTTCTTTAACCCCTTAAGGACACAGAGCGTATCCATACGCCCCCATTTCCAAGTCCTTAAGGACACAGGGCGTATGGATATGCCCTGCGCATTTCCTGCCCCAGCCGCTAGCTGGAGCGGAGCCTGTGCCGGATGCCTGCTGAAATCGTTCAGCAGGCATCCCGGCATATCACCCAGGAGGGTCATTTTATCCCCCCATGTCGGCGATTGCCGCAGATCGCTGGACAATTCAGTCCAGCGATCTGCGGCGGATTCCGGTTCAATCGGGTTTCCAGTGACCCGGAATTACCGGCTGATCGGGGCCGTCAGAGACGGCCCCGAACAGCCATAGCCAGCAGGGGTGTGGTGGCACTGGTGCCTCCTCACGATCGCCCTGATTCGTCGGCCGGTTTCCGGGCCGACCAATCAGGGCGCCTGCTGCGGGTGTCACTCCCGCAACCCGCTCCGCCCCTCTTCCGGAGGACGTGAGCGGGTGCGGGCAGAACACCCCGGGTCCTGGGGACCCCGATCCCCGGCGTCCCTGTTGGGATCGGGGCCCCAGGAGCGGCGGCGGCGGCGGGACTGACCTGCGGGGCGGGGGCGTGGAGCAGCAGCAGGAGGTGAGTGACAGCCTCCTGCTGTTGCTTAGCAACAGCTCCCAGCATGCAAAAAGGGCATGCTGGGAGCTGTAGTTATGCAACAGCAGGAGGCAGACCACCACAACTCCCAGCATTCCCTTATGGGCATGCTGGGACTTGTAGTTTTGCAACAGCTGGAGGCACATTTTTCTATGGAAAAGTGTACCTTCAGCTGTTGTATAACTACAACTCCCAGCTTGCACAATCAGCTAAAGTGCATGCTGGGAGTTGTAGTGGTGCATCTGGTGGTTGCATAACTACAACTCCCAGCATGCCCGTTGGCTGTCGGTGACTGCTGAGAGTTGTAGTTTTGCAAAAGCTGAAGGCACACTGAGTTAAGTAGCAAACCAGTGTGTCTCCAGCTGTTGCATAACTACAATCCCCAGCATCCCCAGCCAAAGTAGTATGCCTCCGGCTGTTGCATAACTACAAGACCCAGCATCCCCTTCCGCTGTCCGTACATGCTGGGGGTTGTAGCTTTTGCAACAGCTGAAGGCACACTGGTTGAAAAACACTGAGTTTGTTACCAAACTCGGTATTTCACAACCAGTATGCCTTCAGCTGTGGCAAAACTACAACTCCCAGCATGCACTGATAGACCGTACATGCTGGGAGTTGTAGTTTTGCAACAGCTGGATGTTTCCCCCCCAATATGAACGTACAGGGTACACTCACATGGGCGGAGGATTACAGTAAGTATCCGGCTGCAAGTTTGAGCTGCGGCAAATTTTCTGCCACAGCTCAACCTGCTAGCGAGAAACTACTGTGAACCCCCGCCCGTGTGACTGTACCCTAAAAACACTACACTACACTAACACACAATAAAATAAAAAGTAAAAAACACCACATATACACATACCCCTACACAGCCCCCCTCCCCAATAAAAATGAAAAACGTCTGGTACGTCACTGTTTCCAACACGGAGCCTCCAGCGGTTGCAAAACTACAACTCCCAGCATGCACTGATAGACCGTACATGCTGGGAGTTGAAGTTTTGCACAGCTGGATGTCCCCCCCCCCCAATGTGAAAGTACAGGGTACACTCATATGGGTGGAGGTTTACAGTGAGTATCCGGCTGCAAGTTTGAGCTGCGGCAAATTTTCTGCCGCAGCTCAAGCTGCCAGCGAGAAACTACTGTAATCCCCCGCCCGTGTGACTGTACCCTAAAAACACTACACTACACTAACAAAAAATAAAAAGTAAAAAACACTACATATACACATACCCCTACACAGCCCCCCTCCCCAATAAAAATGAAAAACATCTGGTATGCCACTGTTTCCAAAACAGAGCCTCCAGCTGTTGCAAAACAACTACTGCCAGTATTGCCAGATAGCCACTGACTGTCTAGGCATGCTGGGAGTTTTACAACAGCTGGAAGCACCCTGTTTTGGAATCACTGGCGTAGAATACCCCTATGTCCACCCCTATGCAATCCCTAATTTAGGCCTCAAATGCACATGACGCTCTCACTTTGGAGCCCTGTCGTATTTCAAGGCAACAGTTTAGGGTCACATATGGGGTATCGCCGTACTCGGGAGAAATTGTGTTATAAATTTTGGGGGGTATTTTCTGCTATTACCCTTTTTAAAAATGTAAAAATTTTGGGAAACCAAGCATTTTAGGTAAAAAAAACAAATATTTTCACATATGCAAAAGTGGTGAAACACCTGTAAGGTATTAAGGTTCACATTACCCCTTGTTACGTTCCCCGAGGGGTCTAGTTTCCAAAATGGTATGCCATGTGTTTTTTTTGTTGCTGTTCTGGCACCATAGGGGCTTCCTAAATGCGGCATGCCCCCAGAGCAAAATTTGCTTTCAAAAAGCCAAATGTGACTCCTCTTCTGAGACCTGTAGTGCGCCAGCAGAGCAATTTTCACCCTCATATGGGGTGTTTTCTGAATCGGGAGAAATTGGGCTTCAAATTTTGGGGGGTATTTTCTGCTATTACCCTTTCTAAAAATTTAAAAATTTTGGGAAACCAAGCATTTTAGGTAAAAAAAATTTTTTTTTTTTTACATATGCAAAAGTCGTGAATCACCTGTGGAGTATTAAGGTTCACTTCACCCCTTGTTACGTTCCCTGAGGGGTCTAGTTTCCAAAATGGTATGCCATGTGTTTTTTTTTTTGCTGTCCTGGCACCATAGGGGCTTCCTAAATGTGACATGCCCCCCAAAAACCATTTGTCGCTCCTTCCCTTCTGAGCCCTCTACTGCGCCCACTGAACCATTAACGTAGGCATATGAGGTATGTGCTTACTCGAGAGAAATTGGGTTACAAATACAAGTAAAAAATGTCTCTTTTTACCCCTTGCAAAAATTAAAAAATTGGGTCTACAAGAACATGCGAGTGTAAAAAATGAAGATTTTGAATTTTCTCCTTCACTTTGCTGCTATTTCTGTGAAACACCTAAAGGTTTAATACACTTACTGAATGTCATTTTGAATATTTTGGGGGGTGTAGTTTTTATAATGGGGTCATTTATGGGGTATTTCAAATATGAAGACCCTTAAAATCCACTTCAAAACTGAACTGGTCCCTAAAAAATAGTGAGTTTGAAAATTTTGTGAAAAATTTCTAAATTGCTGCTGAATTTTGAAGCCCTCTGGTGTCTTCCAAAAGAAAAAACTCATAAATTTTATGATGCAAACATAAAGTAGACATATTGTATATGTGAATCCAAAATTTTTTTATTTTGAATATCCATTTTCCTTACAAGCAGAGAGCTTCAAAGTTAGAAAAATGCAAAAGTTTCATTTTTTTCATCGAATTTGGGGATTTTTCACCAAGAAAGGATGCAATTTATCATAACATTTTACCACTAAGTTAAAGTAGAATATGTCACGAAAAAACTATCTCGGAATCAGAATGATAACTAAAAGCATTCCAGAGTTATTATTGTTTAAAGTGACAGTGGTCAGATTTGCAAAAAACGCTCTGGTCCTTAAGGTGTAAAATGGCCTGGTCCTTAAGGGGTTAAGACTGGAGTTTTAAACTTCTGTCATAATAAATTCAGCCATGATAAACTCCATCGCCACTAGGACTGCAAGGACATGCGTCGCCACCATTGACAGCAATGTAGTACACGTGGGTTCTGGCGAAAAAATTAACGTCTGCTGCGGAACTCTGCAGGGTGCACTGCATAGCAAAATCCCATTGAAGAGATTGGGAGGCTGCTGCACCAGAAATGCTTTAGTGTGAAAACAAACAAACAAACAAACAAACCTCTACTTACTAGTTTATTCCATACTGCATCCAGCACCTCTACACTGATCATCCCTGCCAGCCTAGTTGACATGTTTTACAATGTCAACAAAACAGCCGATCTCAGCAAAAGAGGACATGAAACCCTGAGGCTATGTTCACATGCCAGAATTTCTGTGTGGAATTCTACATTTGAATTCAATGGGATTCTGCTGCGCTGTGCACATAGCAGGATTTTCACACCAGAAATTCAAATTCCGGTGTCCTCAGAAGGAATGGACATGTGTAAGGATCCGGACTGGTAGCAGGAAGCGGTACTTGTAGTGGATCCTCTGTGTCAGTGAGGGATTGGCGTGGACCGTACCGGAGGATCAGTTCTAAGTAGTTACTGGTATTCACCAGAGCCCGCCACAAAGCGGGATGGTCTCACTGCGGCCGTAACTACCAGGTCGTGTCCCCCGGTATCGGCTCAATCTCATTGACTGCTGAGACGTGCGAAGCACAGAAGGGACAGGCATAGGCGTAGTCAGACGTAGCAAAAGGTCAGGGCAGGCAGCACGGGTTCAGAGGCGGTAGTCGTTAGCAACGGGTTCAGCAACGGGCAAGGAATACACAATAAACGCTGTCTCTTGGGCACTGAGGCAACACAAAGATCCGGCAAGGGCAGGAAAGGGCAGGGTACATTTATAGGAGCAGAGGACATTGGATTGGGCCAGGCACCAATCAATGGTGCACTGGCCCTTTAAATTTTACAGAGTCGGCGCGCGCGCACCCTATAGTGCAGGGACGCACACGCCGGGAACCACATGACAGGGGAGCAGAGGAGAGAGCCGGAGCGGGTGCCGGTAAGTAAGGATGGGCCGCTGGCCGCGCGCGGGGACAGCACGCAGCGCAGACCGCATCCCTGCCGGCTACAGAAGCGAAGTGTCCCTGGTCAGAGAGTCTGACCGGGGCACTCAGCGGGGACTAACGCGGTGAGCGCTCCGGTCCAAGAGCAGAGGATGGAGCGCTCAGCGTTACAACAGTCTATTCTTTCTGCGGACTCCGCATGGAATACATTGCTGTCTATGAGAGGACACATTTCCAGTGGTCCTAGGGCCGGCATGTTATGCCAGCGCTCTGCATTCAGGGGCAATGTCCACACAGATTTTCTGTACGGACATTGCCTTGTGAACATAGCCTGAGATTTTGGATTGGCTGTAATAGTGACATGAGTATACAGGCACTTTATCTCTGCAGCCAAGTAAACAAAGCTGACAAGGAAGACCACAGCAGTGGCGCTAGAGAGTGGGGATTAAACAGGTATTAATTGGGACCGGAATAAAACTGGATGAAGAACAGCACGGAATGGATGGAAGTGACTAGAGATGAGCGAACTTACAGTAAATTCGATTCGTCACAAACTTCTCGGCTCGGCAGTTGATGACTTTTCCTGCATAAATTAGTTCAGCTTTCAGGTGCTCCGGTGGGCTGGAAAAGGAGGATACAGTCCTAGGAGACTCTTTCCTAGGCATGTATCCACCTTTTCCAGCCCACCGGAGCACCTGAAGGCTTAACTATTTTACGCAGGATAAGACATCAACTGCCGAGCCGAGAAGTTCGTGAGGAATCGAATTTACTGTTAGTTCGCTCATCTCTAGAAGTGACCACAACCAAAACAACTATGAACCATCTGCAGAATAATCTCACACTAAAGATTGTAGGGAGATGACTGAATACCTCAAGGACCATGAGGTCATAAAGTATGGTGGTTAACCAAAAAGTAGCCAGATTGGTGACTTCTTGGAAAATAATCTGCATGTCAGGAAAAATACTACAACCAGTACCAGATCCAATCCATGCTGAAGAAAGATCATGGGAAAAAAATTAAGTTAGGAGTCATGTAATGGAAGAAGAACTTCTAGTCCTGTAGAAAATATCAGATGGAGAAAGATCGCTGGTCTTCAACATGGTAGCTGGTGGTGGGCTTAACCCTTGGTAAAATGGATGTCCTTGGGAGACAGATGCCAGGAAATGTCATATAAAAAGTGATAACGTGAGCAAGCCATGCCCGATAAGGCTAGCCAGAACTAACTACAAGAGTGATCAATAGAACAAGGTGGAGGATGAGTTTATATTCACCTTAGACCAGAAGTCTTCAGCATGGAAAACTTGCTATGAGTAGGCTGCTAGCAGAGAGTGGGCCACGGATAGAGTCAGAATGTGGCTCTTAGTCCACAATAGGATTCTGGTTAACATTGGGAACTTCAGGCCCCCTAACGGTTAAAGACATGGACATGGTGGCAATGGTATCTTGGATAAGATATTCCCCTAGCAGGCGAGTCTGGACAGGGGTGGCTCTGTGAAATAGTTGGGAGGGGAAAAAAAAAAAAATATATATTTTTTTTTCTGTTGCAATTGTTTATTTAAATAATATAAATCACAATGTTCCCTTAAAACCTTAAAAAAGCATTATGGCTTCACATGTTCAAGACAAGGAGGGTCAATGCAGTTACAGTCTGTAAGTGGTCACCAATCAATTCAACTGTTTTAAAAGAAAATGATCATCTATGTCAGAAGAACAGACCGCCACACTAGGAAGAACGCATAGAGATTTGCAAGTCTCCAACCTATTAAAGTTAGTACCATATATATATATAATTCTACATTTTTTTATTGGAATAAGGCAATAGAGACCCATAAGGGAAAATGAAGTTTAACCCCTTAAGGACTGAGCCCTTTTTCACCTTAAGGACTCGGCCATTTTTTGCACATCTGACCACTGTCACATTAAACATTAATAACTCTGGAATGCTTTTAGTTATCATTCTGATTCCGAGACAGTTTTTTCGTGACGTATTCTACTTTAACTTAGGGGTAAATTTTTTTTGTAATTTGCATCCTTTCTTGGTGAAAAATCCCCAAATTTGATGAAAAAATTGAAAATTTTGCATTTTTCTAACTTTGAAGCTCTCTGCTTGTAAGGAAAATGGATATTCCAAATATTTTTTTTTTATTCACATATACAATAAAATTGATGAGTTTTTACTTTTGGAAGACACCAGAGGGCTTCAAAGTTCCGCAGCAATTTTCCAATTTTTGACAAAATTTTGAAACTCGCTTTTTTTCAGGGACCAGTTCAGGTTTGAAGTGGATTTGAAGGGTCTTCATATTAGAAATACCCCATAAATGACCCATTATAAAAACTGCACCCCCCAAAGTATTCAAAATGACATTAAGTAAGCGTTTTAACCCTTTAGGGGTTCCACAGGAATAGCAGCAAAGTGAAGGAGAAAATTCACAATCTTCATTTTTTACACTCGCATGTTCTTGTAGACCCAATTTTTGAATTTTTGCAAGGGGTAAAAAGGAGAAAATTTTTACTTGTATTTGAAACCCAATTTCTCTCGAGTAAGCACATACCTCATATGTCTATGTTAATTGTTCGGCGGGCGCAGTAGAGGGCTCATAAGGGAAGGAGCGTCAAATGGTTTTTGGGGGGCATGTCACCTTTAGGAAGCCCCTATGGTGCCAGAACAGCAAAAAAAAACACATGGCATACCATTTTGGAAACTAGACCCCTCGGGGAACGTAACAAGGGGTAATGTGAACCTTAATATCCCACAGGTGATTCACGACTTTTGCATATGTAAAAAAAATATATATTTTTACCTAAAATTCTTGGTTTCCCTAAAGTTTTCCATTTTAAAAAAAGGGTAATAGCAGAAAATACCCCCCAAAATTTTAAGCCCAATTTCTCCCGATTCAGAAAACACCCCATATGGGGGGTGAAAAGTGCTCTGCTGGCACACTACAGGTCTCAGAAGAGAAGGAGTCACATTTGGCTTTTTGAAAGCAAATTTTGCTCTGGGGGCATGCCGCATTTAGGAAGCCCCTATGGTGCCAGAACAGCAAAAAATACCCACATGGCATATCATTTTGGAAACTAGAGACCTCGGGGAATGTAACAAGGGGTTAAGTGAACCTTAATACCCCACAGGCGTTTCACGACTATTGCATATGTAAAAAAAAAAAAAAAAAATTACCTAAAATGCTTCTTTTCCCAAAAATTTTACATTTTTAAAAAGGGTAAAAGCAGAAAATACCCCCCAAAATTTGTAACACAATTTCTCCCGAGTACGGAGATACCCCATATGTGACCCTTAACTGTTGCCTTGAAATACGACAGGGCTCCAAAGTGAGAGCGCCATGCGCATTTGAGGCCTAAATTAGGGATTGCATAGGGGTGGACATAGGGGAATTCTACGCCAGTGATTCCCAAACAGGTTGCCTCCAGCTGTTGTAAAACTCCCAGCATGCCTGGACAGTCAACGGCTGTCCGACAATACTGGGAGTTGTTGTTTTGCAACAGCTGGAGCCTCCGTTTTGGAAACCGTGGCGTACCAGACGTTTTTCATTTTTATTGGGGAGGGGAGGGGGGCTGTGTAGGGGTATGTGTATATGTAGTGTTTTTAACTTTTTATTTTATTTTTTGTGTTAGTGTAGTGTAGTGTTTTTAGGGTACAGTCGCACGGGCGGGGGTTCACAGTAGTTTCTCGCTGGCAGTTTGAGCTGTTGCAGAAAATTTGCTGCAGCTCAAACTTGCAGCCCGATACTTACTGTAAGCCTCCGCCCATGTGAGTGTACCCTGTACATTCACATTGGGGGGGACATCCAGCTGTTGCAAAACTACAACTCCCAGCATGCGCTGACAGACTGTACAAGCTGAGAGTTTTAGTTTTGCAACAGCTGTAGGCACACTGGTTATGTATCACTGAGTTTGTGACCTTAGTCAGTGTTTCAAAACCAGTGTGCCTCCAGCTGTTGCAAAACTACAACTCCCAGCATGTACGGTGCATGGTGTAAGGTGACTGCTGGGAGTTGTAGTTTGCAACAGCTGGAGGCACTCCGGTCGTGAAACACTGAGTTAGGTAAAAAAAAAATGGGTTTCATAACCAGTGTGCCTTCAGCTGTTGCAAAACTACAACTCTCAGCAGTCAC
This sequence comes from Hyla sarda, assembly GCF_029499605.1. NCBI lineage: Eukaryota > Metazoa > Chordata > Amphibia > Anura > Hylidae > Hyla > Hyla sarda. The sequence goes on along the minus strand of NC_079191.1, from coordinate 272,692,218 downwards.
CGACAGCCAATGGGCATGCTGGGAGTTGTAGTTATGCAACCAGCAGATGCACCACTACAACTCCCAGCATGCACTTTAGCTGTTTGTGCAAGTTGGGAGTTGTAGTTATACAACAGCTGAAGGTACACTTTTCCATAGAAAAAATGTGCCTCCAGCTGTTGCAAAACCATAAGTCCCAGCATGCCCATAAGGGAATGCTGGGAGTTGTGGTGGTCTGCCTCCTGCTGTTGCATAACTACAGCTCCCAGCATGCCCTTTTTGCATGCTGGGAGCTGTTGCTAAGCAACAGCAGGAGACTGTAACTCACCTGCTGCTGCTGCTCCATCGCAGGACTGTCCCTCGCCGCCGCCGTCGCTCCTGGGGCCCCGATCCCAACATGGACGCCGGGGATCGGGGTCCCCAGCACCCGGGGTCGTCTTCCCGCTCACGCCCTCCGTAAGAGGGGCGGAGCGGGTGCGGGAGTGACACCCGCAGCAGGCGCCCTGATTGGTCGGCCGGTAATCCGGCCGACGAATCAGGGCGATCGTGAGGTGGCACCAGTGCCACCTCACCCCTGCAGGCTCTGGCTGTTCGGGGCCGTCAGAGACGGCCCCGAACAGCCAGTAATTCCGGGTCACCGGGTCACTGGAGACCCGATTGACCCGGAATCGCCGCAGATCGCTGGACTGAATTGTCCAGCGATCTGCGGCGATCGCCGACATGGGGGGGCATAATGACCCCCCTGGGCGATATGCCGGGATGCCTGCTGAACGATTTCAGCAGGCATCCGGCTCCGGTCCCCAACCGGCTAGCGGTGGGGACCGGAATTCCCACGGGCGTATGCATACGCCCTGCGTCCTTAAGGACTCGGAATGCAGGGCGTATCCATACGCCCTGCGTCCTTTAAAGATTAAATGCAACTCGTGGTCGCACATACAGTGGTTTATACATCATGTATTTACAGTACCAACACAAATTGCAATACAGTTCTCATATCTGCATCTTTTATAGGTGAAGCACATTGAAACAAGTGGCAAGCCTGAAATATCACACAATTCATTGTAAAAGCATATTCCGTCAGTGCAGCATAAACTGCTACATGTATGGACACTCTAACTACCAGGTCAGACTTTACACTCACCCCCCCCCCCCCCATTTGCCAGCTTTAGATTAGGTGCAATTATTGCTCATTACTTTAAAGAGAAAATTGACAATAAACACTTAGTGACAACCTTTAAAGGGGTACTCCGCCCCTAGACATCCCATCCCCCATCCAAAGATCTCGACTGCTACACTCCAAAAATCCGGTGCACGCCCCCTCCCATAGACTTGCATTGAGGGGGTGTGGCCGTGATGTCACGAGCCTCCGGCGCTCCAGAGCTGCACCTGATGTTCTAAACAAACACAGAGTTCAGCAGGGAGATCGTGGGGGGTTTCCTTTGGATAGGGGATAAGATGTCTAGGGGTGGAGTAACCCCTCAAGTCTTACGTTTGACCTGTCAGAGTTAATAATATATCCACCTGATTTGTCAATCTGTCGAGTACAATATCATTTGCCAGATGATAAATTAGAAAAACCATTATTTATGACCTGACAAGGAATCTCCTTTGAGATTAGTGCCAAGAGTTGAGTTGGCATTTCTGCTTAGACTTTATCCGTTCATATGACGTTCATATGTCATATGACATATGACGTATAAGACGTCTTGGCGTATAAGACGACCCCCAACTTTAACAGTTAAAATATAGAGTTTGGGATACACTCGCCATATAAGACTACCCCTTCTACCGCGATGTATGGTACCTTGTAGTTCCCCCACATTAGGTAGGCATCATGTTCCCCCACATTAGGTAGGCAGTATAGTTCCCCCCACATTAAGTTGGCAGTTCCCCCACATTAGGTCGGCAGTTCCCCCACATTAGGTCAGCAGTTCCCCCACATTAGGTCGGCAGTTCCCCCACAATAGGTCGGGAGTTACCCCATATTAGGTCAGCAGTTACTCCACATTAGTAGGCAGCTCCCCCACAATCATAGGCAGCTCCCCCACAATAGTAGGCAGCTCCCCCACATTTGTAGGCAGCTCCCCCCACATTTGTAGGAAGCTCCCCCCACATTAGGTCAGCAGTTCCCCCACAATAGTAGGCAGCTCCCCCCACATTTGTAGGCAATTCCCCCACATGAGTTCAGCATTTCTCCCACAATAGTAGGCAGTTCCCCCCACAGTTGGAGGCAATTCACCCACATTAGTTCAGCATTTCCCCCACAATAGTAGGCAGCTCCCCCCACAGTTGGAGGCAATTCACCCACATTAGTTCAGCATTTCCCCCACAATAGTAGGCAGTTCCCCCACAATAGTAGGCAGCTCCCCCCACATTTGTAAGCAGCTCCCCCCACATTTGTAGGTAGCTCCCCCACATTTGTAGGCAGCTCCCCCCACATTTGTAGGCAGCTCCCCCACATTTGTAGGCAGCTCCCCCCACATTTGTAGGCAGCTCCCCCCACATTTTTAGGCAGCTCCCCCCCCCCCACATTTGTAGGCAGCTCCCCCCACATTAGGTCAGCAGTTCCCCCACAATAGTAGGCAGCTCCCCCCACATTAGATTGGCAGCTCCCCCCAACAGACATACAGCTTCCAGCCATATACAGTGTATGGCTGCAGGCTGTATGTCTGTACTGGTCTGCCCCCACAGTGTTCCGATCACCGCTCCTCCGGCCCGAGTCACCATCTACTGCTATGGCCTATGGACCATAGCAGTAGGTGCCGGAACCGGGGAGCGGTGACCGGATTATTTAAGATAGCATGGCCGGTCACTCACCAGGCCCTGGTCGGCGCGCGTCCTCCTGCGGTCCTCCTGGTTCTGCGCTCCTCTGCCTCTATGGTTGTAGGCACGAGACATCACTGACGTCCCGTGCGTACAACCATAGAGACAGAGGACTGGACCGAAGGAGGATCGCAGGAGCACACGCGCCGCCGGGGAATGGTAAGTGACCGGCAGACATCCTTATGTCCCGAAAATATTTTTCGGGATACAGTGATGTCCGGCATAGGAATACCTATGATTATCTGCCCGGGCCTGCTCCCGTGTGTGGCTGCAGGCGGGGGCCAGCCAGAGCAGGTAAAAACTAATACTGTATACTAAAAACCAGGAGGCCTCCAGCTGTTGTAAAACTACAACTCCCAGTATGCCCTAACAGCCTTTGCCATGATGGGAGTTGTAGTTTCACAACAGCTGGAGGCACCCTGGTTTTTAGTATACAGTATTAGTTTTTACTTGCTCTGGCCGGCCCCCGCCTGCAGCCACACACGGGAGCCGGCCCGGGCAGATAATCAGAAGTTTTCCTATCCCGGACCCCAATACCCGGCGTATAAGATGACCCCGACTTTTCAGAAGAAAATTCGGGGTTAAAAAGTCGTCTTGTATGCTGTGGAATATACGGATATACGGTGTGGAATATCAGTAAGTATTGTGTATTCTGGATGTCATAAAACTGAGCATCATATAAATTACAATACTCAGAACTGACTTTCAGCTTTAAGCCAAGGCTTTAGGAGATAAAGATGTAGCATGTAGTCAGATATGGAGACATAGGTAGGCGACTCATTTCTACCAGATACCAGCTTCTTGTTAGGTATTTTGTTAAATATATATAGTTTCAATTGAAAGGAAATGTATTAAACTGATGCCACTAAAGCTGCGCCCACTGCACAGCTTTTAGGTAAGTGTTACTTGTGTCCTGCAGCATGAATAGAAGCGAAGAAGGTCAGGAATCAGCTGTAAAACATAGAATACTTGGCAGCTGTGCAGATTTGCTTATTATCTAAGGCATGCTTATATTAAAACTAAAATAAAAAAATGCAGAGTTTGGGTAAATATACCGTTGGTTTGTTTGTATATTCGACAATATGTCCCTTATTCTTCTGTTAGCAGAAATCACTGTCAGGTTTTATATATTGTATTTTTGTTTATCAACAATGAAAGTTTGTTATAAAAAAAAAAAAAATATATATATATATATATATATATATATATATATATATATATATAGATATATATATATATATATATATATATATATATATATATTAATATATATTAATGTAGCAGGCCCACTAAACAGAAAAGTCTATCCAGTGGTTCTCAACCTTTTTCGCGAATATTCCCCCAAAGGGTGAAAGTATGTCCCCTCTGATCCCCCTGGGCCAATATATGAGATACATAGAATAACACCCTCCCATACTGCGGTGTTACACTTAGTTTAACATGCTTACCAGGCCTAGGTCTATCCCGTTCGGCGGGAGTCGGAGGGCCGCACTGAAGGGTGATGTCCTTCTGCTCTGTGCCTGCATCTCCATGCAACGTCAGGACGTCACACGACAGGCCCGGCAGCCACTGTAGCTCATTTAAAGTATCTGCGGCCACAGTACAATATAGTGAGCTGGCTGATCACAGGGGGCCCGCAGGCGATTGTTCTTTCTATTGCAGAGATGCAGAGCGGCTTTCTCCTCCGCTCACATCTCTGCACTATACTCCGGCCAGGGATTTGAATAGAACATCACTCATTTATATTTCCCTCAGAGATGTGATTAGCTGCAACCATCCGGCCAATGACCACAAAGCATGAATGAGTGATGTTCTATTCACATCACTGGTCGGAGTATAGTACAGAGATGTGAGCGCTGTATAGAGCTGCTCCACATCTCTGCTATATTATGGACGATCGCATCGGGTGTCACGACTGACACTCGGGGCGGTATGTCTATTAGTACAAGTACTACTACTCCCATCATGGAACAGTCTGTTCCATGCTGGGAGTAGTAGTACTACCTTAAAAATGTAAAACATAGAGTAAAAAAGTGAAACACGCACACTTTATTAAAAATTAATTAAAATGTAGTTAAAAAATATAAATGTTTTTAAATACATATTTTTTCCATCACTACTGCATCCTTTTTTTCTTTTGGTACCCAACAAATTTTAGGTACCCAAATAAATGCCAAGGTGCAATTTCCACACAAATGAAAAAATGCCAGAAAAAACGGCAGAAAAAACGCCAGACGCAGGAAATTGCACTGCCGTTTTTTCAGACGTTTTTTTTCAACCCAAAATAAGGAGGACAACAAACAAGTAGAAACTTAGCCTTACAAGTGTTTTGCTATACACATATTTATTTCCTTTGTGTGTATTGGAATTTAACCCAAAAAGGGAGTAAAAAAAGCAAATTGGAAATAATGTCACACCAAACTCCAAAAATGGGCTGGACAAAATTATTTGCACCCTTTCAAAATTGTGGAAAAATAAGATTGCTTCATGCATGTGATGCTCCTTTAAACTCACCTGGGGCAAGTAACAGGTGTTGGCAATGTAAAAATCACGCCTGAAAGCAGATAAAAAGGAGAGAAGTTCACTTAGTATTTGCATTGTGTGTCTGGGTGTGCCACACTAAGCATGCACAACAGAAAGAGGAGAAGAGAACTGTCTGAGGACTTGAAAACCAAAATTGTGGAAAAATATCAACACTCTCAAGTTTACAAGTCCATCTCCAGAGATCTAGTTTTGCCTTTGTCCAAAGTGCGCAACATTATCAAGAAGTTTGCAACCTATGGCACTGATGCTAATCTCCCTGGGCATGGACGGAAGAGAAAAATTGATGAAAGGTGTCAACGCAGGATAGTCCAGATGGTGGATAAGCCGCCCCAAACAAGTTCCAAAGATATTCAAGCTGCCCTGCAGGCTCAGGGAGCATCAGTGTCAGCGTGAACTCTCCATCGACATTTAAATGAAATTATACACTATGGCAGGAGACCCAGGAGGACCCACTGCTGACACAGAGACATAAAAAAGCAAGACTACATTTTGCCAAAATGAACTTGAGTAAGCCAAAATCCTTCTGGGAAAAAATCTTGTGGACAGAGGAGACCAAGATAGAGCTTTTTGGTGAAACACATCATTCTACTGTTTACCGAAAACGGAATTAGGCCTATAAAGAAAAGAACACAGTACCTACAGTGAAATATGGTGGAGGTTCAATGATGTTTTGGGGTTGTTTTGCTGCCTCTGGCACTGGGTGCCTTAAATGTGTGCATGGCATCATGAAATCTGAGGATTACCAACGGATTTTGGGTCGCACTGTACAGCCGAGTGTCAGAAAGCTGGGTTTGCGTCCAAGATCTTGGGTCTTCCAACAGGACAATTACCCCAAACATACGTCAAAAAGCACCCAAAAATGGAAGGTAACAAAGCGCTGGAGAGTTCTGAAGTGGCCAGCAATGAGTCCAGATCTAAATCCCTTTGAACACCTGTGGAGAGATCTTAAAATTGTTGTTGGGAAAATGCGCCCTTTCAATAAGAGAGACCTGGAGATGTTTGCAAAGGAAGAGTGGTCCAACATTCCGGCTGAGAGGTGTAAGATGCTTATTGATGGTTACAGGAAGCAATTGATTTCAGTTATTTTTCCAGAGGGTGTGCAACCAAATATTACGTGAAGGGTGCCAATAATTTTGTCCAGCCCATTTTTGGTGTTTGGTGTGACATTATGTCCAATTTGCTTTTTTTCCTCCCTTTTTTGGTTTTGTTCCAATTCACACAAATGCAATAAACACGTGTATTGCAAAACATGTGTTACTGCAATCCTTTTCTGTGAGAAATACATAATTTTCTCCAAAAATTTCAGGGGTGCCAACATTTACGGCCATGACTGTATACATACATATAAATATATATAAATATAGATATAGATATATATAGTTTAAGTGATATCTAAAATTATTACCGTATATACTCGAGTATAAGCCGAGTTTTTCAGCACGATTTTTCGTGCTGAAAACACCCCCCTCGGCTTATACTCGAGTGAACTCTCCGCCCTCAGTGGTCTTCAACCTGCGGACCTCAAGAAGTTTCAAAACTACAACTCCCAGCAAGCCCGGGCAGCCATCGGCTGTCCGGGCTTGCTGGGAGTTGTAGTTTTGAAACCTCTGGAGGTCCGCAGGTTGAAGTCCACTGCGGCCTTCGACATCTTCCAGCCCCCTCTCACCCCCTTTAGTTCTGTACTCACCTCCGCTCGGCGCTGGTCCGGTGCTGCAGGACTGTCCGGTGAGGAGGTCGTCCGGTGGGATAGTGGTTTCCGGGCTGCCATCTTCACCGAGGGGCCTCTTCTCCGCGCTTCGGGCCCGGCCCCGGAATAGTCACGTTGCCTTGACGACGACGCAGAGGTACGTTCATTAACAACATCCCTCTAGGTCATCGTCAAGGCAACGCCTCTATTCTGGGCCCGAAGCGCGGAGAAGAGGCCTCCCCGGTGAAGATGGCAGCCCGGAACCACTATCCCACCGGACGACCTCCTCACCGGACAGTCCTGCAGCACCGGAACAGTGCCGAGCGGAGGTGAGTACAGAACTAAAGGGGGTGAGAGGGGGCTGGATGATGTCAAAGGCCGCAGTGGTTTTCAACCTGCAGACCTCCAGAGGTTTCAAAACTACAACTCGGAGCAAGCCCGGACAGCCGATGGCTGCCGGGGCTTGCTGGGAGTTGTAGTTTTGAAACATCAGGAGGTCCGCAGGTTGAAGACCACTGTATCAGACATTGACAAGCGGTGATGATGATGACATGTGGTGATGATGACAAGGGGATGATGAAGGGGGGGGGGGATTATGACAAGGGGATGATGAAGGGGGGGTGGGATTATGACAAGGGGATGATGAAGGGGGGGTGGGATTATGACAAGGGGATGATGAAGGGGGGGGGTGTGTGGAATGATGACAGGGGGATGATGAAGGGGGGGGTGAGATGATGACAAGAGGATGATGACAAGAGGATGATGACAAGGGGATGATGAAGGGTGGGTGTGGGATGATGACAAGGAGATGATGACAAGGGGATGATGAAGGGGGGTGGGGATGATGACAAGGGGATGATGACAAGGGGATGATGAAGGGGGGGGGGTGTGAGATGATGACAAGGGGATAATGAAGGGGGGGTGTGGGATGATGACAAGGGGATGATGACAAGGGGATGATGACAGGCGGTGATGATGAAGGGGGGATGATGAAGGGGGGATGATGACAGGGTGATGATGATGAGGGTGTTAATGATGGGGGTCTGGATGATGACGGGGGGTGATGTATTTCCCACCTTAGGCTTATACTCGAGTCAATAACTTTTCCTGGGATTTTGGGGTGAAATTAGGGGCATCGGCTTATATTCGGGTCAGCTTATACTCGAGTATATACGGTAATCATTTTATCATGGGAAAGGTTTTAAAATAAAACAAACCCAACCATATCTACAAATATAACCACCTTTTCATATGGCTCCTTTAACGTGAATAGACATAAATAATATATGATAATCAACCATAATAATTTCGACAAAACCACCAGTATGCACATCAGGAACCATCCTACATATATATATATATATATATATATATATATATATATATATATATATAGGCATTTGGGTGTGTGCATTTTGGGGCTTTACACATTATCATTTTATTCTATTTTTTTAAATGAATTTTTATTGTTACATGTCACAATATATGCTCGTATTTGAGAATTATACTTTCGTGTTTTGGTTATTCCCTGCGACTCCAGTGTCCGGGTCCCTTGTCGATAGGACCGCGTTACGTGGTTCGGTCCCCTGGGGAGCAGGGCCCTCGGGCCACAAGTAACCTATTGAGATGCGTCTTTTTGACACATCTGGACGATGCATCTTCTATCACTTTCGTGTAATTTATACGTATGATGGTTTCTGATGTGCATACTGGTGTTTTTGTCCAAATTTTTATGGTTGATTATTATATATTATTTATGTCTATTCACGTTAGAGGAGCTACATGAAAAGGTGGTTATATTTGTATATATGGTTGGATTTGTTTTATTTTAAAACCTTTCCCGTGATAAAATTATTAATAATTTTTAGGTATCACTTAAAAAAAAAAATAATATACATACATATATATATATATATATATATATATATATATATATATATATATATGGAAAGGAGCAGAAGGAGAACAGCATCGGGCCCCAGCTGTTAGTGTAGGTGATCATCCGGATAACCAGTCCAGTCTATCGACATCCACATACCAATAGATCACAGCACAGAAGCAGCAAACTCCAATATATAAGGCAAGCTGTAGTCTTTTATTAGTTACCAGCAGTGCAAAGTTTCGGCTATATGTTAGCCTTTGTCAGGCATGAATAACAAGTGAACATAGTGCATATATATATGGTACAAACATTTCTGATTGGTACAAATACAGGTGTAGGTGTGTTACCCCGAGTGCTTCGGGTCCCTGCTCCTCCCCGGAGCGCTCGCGGCGTTCGCCTCTGTGCAGCGCCCCGTTCAGACCCGCTGACCGGGAGCGCTGCACTGGTTTCACCGGTGGGGATGCGATCCGCGTAGCGGGACGCGCCCGCCCGCGGGTCGCATCCCAATCTCCTCACCTGCCCCGTCCTCTGGCTGTTCAGTCCCGGCGCGCATGGCCCCGCTCTCTAAGGCGCGCACACGCCGGCTCTCTGAAATTTAAAGGGCCAGTGCATCATTAATTGGTGCCTGGCCCAATCAGTACTTGCACCTGTGCTATATGTATATATAAACCCACTTCCCCTTCCTGTCCTTGCCGGATCTTGTTGCCTTGTGCCCTGTGAAAGCGTTTAGTGTGTTCCTAAGCCTGTGTACCCAGACCTCCTGCTGTTGCCCCTGACTACGACTCTTGCTGCCTGCCCTGACCTTCTGCTACGTCCGTCCTTGCTCTTGCCTTGTCCCTGTGTACCACGCCTGTCTCAGCTGTCAGCTGGGGTTGAGTTGCTATCGGGTGGAACGACCTGGGGGTTACCTGCCGCTGCAAGTCCATCCCGCATTGCGGCGGGCTCTGGGGAAAACCAGTAACCCCTTAGACTCCGTTCCCCTGGTATGGCCCACAGCATCACCCCACTGACACAGAGGATCCACCACCAGTGTCCTCCGCTGCATACCAGTCCGGATCCTGACAAGGTGCTTCATCATTAAAAAGCCACATCCCCCAAAACATTCTCATTGGTCCATTTAGACATGTGGTGTTTATGTAGTCATAGCGACCATAGTGGTTTATCCACAAAACACTAAAATACAGCATCAATTATAAAGTGCTAAACATCCTAAAGTGTCCAGTGCTATAACTATGACAGGAGATATCTAGAAAGCTGACCTGTGCCCTTGATGTCCATAACGGCGATTCACCAACATTGCAAGCTTCTCTGATTGTAAACATTCCCACAGCGCTTGCACGCGTGTGATGTCGCTTACTTCCTCCTCCTGTTTGGAGGAACTATGCCAGTGCCCTCACTAGCCTATGGCTGCAAATTGCGCACGCGTCAGTTCTTTATCTCTTTACGAACTGACTGCTTCCTGTCCATGCGCGTTAATAACTGACTTGCGCTATGGATCTAGGAGCATTCCTGCATATGTGCATGCGCATCGATGAAAATCATCTTTATTATTACTGCAAAATAATAATGACTTGCAATTGTGGTGAACCGCTGTTTTACAATAAGTCTTATAAGACAGTCATTTATTACATTACATACATATATAGAAATTGAACATTGGGAACAGGTCAGCGAAGTCTAGATGTCATCATTCACCAGTGTCTTTGTGTAAAAGAAAGTGTTTCATGCTAAAAATTTACCTACAAAAAATGAGAAGAAAATACCAATTAATAATATGTTATTGCACCGAGCAGTTAATAGAGAAAAGCATGAAAATAAAATAAAAAATGAATAAATGAAAAATAAAGATCGAAAAAATGAAGAAATAAAAAACAAAGAATAATAAAAAAAATTATAAAAAATATACTAAATTAAAAATTTAAAATTAAATATAAAAAAATTAAAAATTAAAAAATCAAAAATAATTAATTAAAAATTTAAAGTAAAAAACTATTGGAAAGTTGTTTAGACGAGATGAATGTAAAATTCAGACAGAGGGGGTATCCACAAACTTTGCTCAATCATCATAGAAATAGATTAGACACGATAGAGAGGTCCACATTGTTGACAAAACATCCTAAGAAGGTGACTAACAGAATTCCATTTGTGTCCACATACAGTTGTAATAGCCAGAAGATAGCGAAAATTTTACGAAATAATTGGGATCTAATAGATAAAACTACTGACACAGGTGAGTTCCCTATCAGTGCTAACCGCAAGGGCAGAAATCTAAAAGATCGCCTCATTAGATCAGACATTGGTAGTTTAAGGGGCCAACAAGGACAACAAACCATACTTGCACCATTATGACCAGGTAATTTTCCGTGTTTGGGGTGCAGTCATTGCAACAGCATTAGAAAGGGGGAAACCTTTAATCACCCACATTCTGGACAACCCATCAAGATACAAGGTAGATATACTTGTCGGTCTAGTTTCGTGATCTATATGATACAGTGCCCATGTGGACTGTATTATGTAGGGGACACTGCAAATGAAGTACACATAAGATTAAATGGACATAAGTCCTCAATCAGAACACGTAAAATGGACTTACCGTTACCTAAACATTTATAGAGGCAGGGCAAAACATCAGCCAGCTAAGGTTCAGAGTAATCGATCATATACCCCCAATGCGTTTGGGCGGGGATCGTGAAAATCTATTGAGACAAAAAGAGTTAAGATGGATCCACAGATTAGGTACTTTGCACCCTAAGGGGATTAATATGGATTTTAGCCTGAAACCATTTATGTAAATTTCCAAGATATCCTTTTTTACTGTCCCCTTTCTTCTTTTTTTCATTCTTCTTTTTTCCTTTTTTTTTGTCACTCTTTTTCTCTCCTTTTTTCCTTTCTTTTTTTCTCTATTTTCTTTTTTTCCACCCCCTTTTTCTTTCTCTTTTTTCTTCCCCCCTCCCGTCCCCTCTCTTTCTTTTCCTTATTCTTCTTTTTTTTCAACTATAATTTTTTTCATCTGTTTTGTTTTTTTCATATTTTATTTTTTATTATTTATTTTTTATTTTCTATTTTTTATCATTATTTTTTATTTATTTTTATTTTTTTACTTTTTATTGTTTATTTTTTATTTAGTATATTTTTATTTAGTACCGTATTTATCGGCATATAACACACACTTTTTATACTAAAAGTTTTAGCCTAAAGTCTACCTGCGTGTTCTACGCCGAAAAACCGATGCAGTTCAATGATTTAAAGTGGGCGCTTTAAATCAATGAACTGCAGCGGCTTTGCAGGTGCAGAGACCTGCCGTTGCTGCCGGCTTCTCTGCCCCAGCCTGTCCTGGGATCTAGAGCCCTGCTGCCGGCCCTTCTCTCCCCCTGGCTATCGGTGACACTGCCCGTTCTCTCCCCCTGGCTATCGGTGCTGCTGCCCCATTGCTGGCGCTGACAGCCAGGGGGAGAGAAGCGGCGCCGGCAATGGGGCAGCGGCGCCGACAGACGGGGAGAGAACGGGAAGCAACACCCATTGCCGGCGCCGCTGCCCCCCCCATGCCCGGTTGTATAATAACCTGTTGCCGGGGTCGGGTCCGCGCTGCTTCAGGCCTACGGTGTGCGTCCCATGCGTCGTTGCTATGCACTGCACGGCGCGGTGCAATGACGTCACTCATCATTACGCTGCGCCGTGCAGTGCATAGCAACGACGTAGGGGTTGCACACCAGAGGCCTGAAGCAGAGCGGACCAGACCCCGGCAACAGATAATTATACAACCGGGGATGGAGGAGGCAACGGGGCAACGGCGCCGGCAATGGGTGCCGCTGCCCCTTCTCTCCCCCTGGCTATCGGTCCCGCTGCCCCATTGCCGGCGCCGCTTCTCTCCCCCTGGCTATCGGCGCCGGCAATGGGGAGCCGGCACCGATAGTCAGGGGGAGAGAACTGGCAGCGGCGCAGATAGCCAGCAGGAGAGAAGCGGTGGCAGCAGGGCTCCAGACACCAGGAAAGGCAGGGGAGAGAAGCCGGCAGCGACAGCCTCTCTCCCCCTGCCTTTCCTGGGGGTGTATCGGGGTATACGCATGCACACACACGCACCCTCATTTTACCAAGGATATTTGGGTAAAAAACTTTTTTTACCCAAATATCCTTGGTAAAATGAGGGTGCATGTTATAGGCCGGTGTGTGGTATACCCCGATAAATACGGTATAGTTTTTTTCTTATTATTCTTTGTTTTTTATTTCTTCATTATTTCAATCTTTATTTTTCATTTATCCATTTTTCATTTTATTTTCATGCTTTTCTCTATTTACTGCTCGGTGCAATAATATATTATTAATTGGTATTTTATTCTCATTTTTTGTAGGTTAATTTATAGCACGAAACACTTGCTTTTACACAAAGACACTGGTGAATGATGACATCTAGACTTCGCTGACCTGCTCCCGATGTTCAATTTCTATATATGTATGTAATGTAATAAATGACTGTCTTATAAGATTTATTGTAAAACAGCGGTTCACCACAATTGCAAGTCATTATTATTTAGCAGTAATAATAAAGATGATTTTATTTAGCAATTTTGTATATGTATATGCAATTTTGTAGATTTTGTATAATAATCGCATCGCAATGCACAATACATATGTGACATCGATGCGCATGTGCATATGCACGAATGCTCCTAGATCCATAGCGCAAGTCAGTTATTGATGCGCATGGACGGGAGGCAGTCAATTCGTAAAACGATAAAGAACTGACGCGTGCGCAATATGCAGCCATGGGCTAGTGAGGGCACTGGCATAGTTCCTCCGAACAGGAGGAGGAAGTAAATGACATCACACGCGCGCAAGCGCTGTGGGAATGTTTACAAACAGAGAAGCTTGCAATGCTGGTGAATCGCCGTTATGGACATCAAGGGCACAGGTAAGCTTTCTAGATCAGAAATGTTTATACCATATACATATGCACTATGTTCACTTGTTATTCATGCTTGACAAAGGCTAACATCTAGCCAAAATGTTACACTGCTGGTAACTAATAAAAGACTACAGCTTGCTTTATTTATTGGAGTTGGGAGCTTCTGTGCTGTGATCTATTGGTGCATGGATAAAAAAATATATATATATATATATATATATATATATATATATATATGTATATATATATATATATATATATATATATAATTTTTTTTTTTTTTCTTAACATCGTGAGGTAGCACATCTGTTGTTAAGTATTGGTTATTCAGTCCGGTATTAGACTCTTGTAGTCCTGTTAGGGTTGCCTTCTAAATGGCCCCATTTCCATGAGCACTGCATTAACTCACCTTGCCCCATATCTAGCTTATTCATTAGTAATGTTATGCCACACTTCCTGTTTTATGACACTGTGCGCACCGCGCTTGATGCCTCACTTCTGGTCACATTACGTGTCACATGGTAGAGTCTAAATCCTAGGCAGCTAAAGGACCTGGTCCCTCTGCTGCCTAGGAAATAGCCTGCTCTATGTGAGATTGCTAAATCCTAGCCAGCAAAGGGACCTGGTCCATCTAATTGCTAGGAAATAAAGGACCTGGCCCATCTAATGACTAGGAAATAAAGGACCTGGTCCATCTGATGACTAGGAAATAAAGGACCTGGTCCATCTGATGACTAGAAAATAAAGGACCTGGTCTATCTGAAGACTAGGAAATAAAGGACCTGGTCCATCTGATGACTAGGAAATAAAGGACCTGTTCCATCTGATGACTAGGAAATAAAGGACCTGGTTGATCTGACGACTAGGAAATAAAGGACCTGGTCCATCTGATGACTAGGAAATAAAGGACCTGTTCCATCTGATGACTAGGAAATAAAGGACCTGGTCGATCTGACGACTAGGAAATAAAGGACCTGGTCCATCTGATGATTCGGAAATAAAGGACCTGGTCCAGCTAATGACTAGATAATAAAGGACCCGGTCCATTTGCTGCCTTGGAAATTAGCTTATTCTACATAAAAATGCTGGATACTATAGGATAAAGGACCCGAACCATCTGATGATTAGGAAATAGCGTATGCTACATAAAAAGCCTGGATACTATAGGATAAAGGACCTGGTCCATCAGCCGCCTAGAAGAAGTGTTTCTTATAGCATGAGATCTAACTTTCAGAGTAGCATTTAACAATGGCTGACTCTAACCAGCTAAAGGACCTTGTCCCTCTCCTGCCTAGGAAATAGCCTGCTCTATGTGAGATTGCTAAATCCTAGCCAGCAAAGGGACCTGGTCCATCTGATGACTAGGAAATAGCTTCTGCTACATAAAAAGGGTGGATACCATAGGATAAAGGACCTGGTCCATCTGATGACTTGGAAATAGCTTATGCTACATAAAAATGCTGATACTATAGGACAAAGGACCTGGTCCATCTGATGATTAGGAAATAGCGTATGCTACATAAAAAGCCTGGATACTATAGGATAAAGGACCTGGTCCATCAGCCGCCTAGAAGAAGTGTTTCTTATAGCATGAGATCTAACTTTCAGAGTAGCGTTTAACAAGGGCTGACTCTAACCAGCTAAAGGACCTTGTCCCTCTGCTGCCTAGGAAATAGCCTGCTCTATGTGAGATTGCTAAATCCTAGCCAGTAAAAGGACCTGGTCCATCTGATGACTAGGAAATAGCTTCTGCTACATAAAAAGGGTGGATACTATAGGATAAAGGGCCCGGTCCATCTGATGACTAGGAAATAGCTTCTGCTACATAAAAAGGCTGGATACTATAGGATAAAGGACCTGGTCCATCTGATGACTAGGGAATAGCTTATGCTGCATGAAAAGGCTGGATACTATAGGATAAAGGGCCCGGTCCATCTGATGATTAGGAAATAGCTTATGCTACATAAAAAGGGTGGATACTATAGGATAAAGGGCCCGGTCCATCTGATGACTAGGAAATAGCTTATGCTACATAAAAAGGCTGGATACTATAGGATAAAGGGCCCGGTCCATCTGATGACTAGGAAATAGCTTATGCTACATAAAAAGGGTGGATACTATAGGATAAAGGACCTGGTCCATCTGATGACTAGGAAATAGCTTATGCTGCATGAAAAGGCTGGATACTATAGGATAAAGGGCCCGGTCCATATGATGATTAGGAAATAGCTTATGCTACATAAAAAGGCTGGATACTATAGGATAAAGGACCCGGTCCATCTGATGACTAGGAAATAGCTTATGCTACATAAAAAGGCTGGATACTATAGGATAAAGGGCCCGGTCCATCTGATGACTAGGAAATAGCTTATGCTACATAAAAAGGGTGGATACTATAGGATAAAGGACCCGGTCCATCTGATGACTAGGAAATAGCTTATGCTACATAAAAAGGCTGGATACTATAGGATAAAGGGCCTGGTCCATCTGATGACTAGAAAATAGCTTATGCTACATAAAAAGGGTGGATACTATAGGATAAAGGACCTGGTCTATCTGATGACTAGGAAATAGCTTATGCTACATAAAAAGGCTGGATACTATAGGATAAAGGACCTGGTCCATCTGATGACTAGGAAATAGCTTATGCTACATAAAAAGGGTGGATACTATAGGATAAAGGACCTGGTCCATCTGATGACTAGGAAATTGCTTATGCTACATAAAAAGGCTGGATACTATAGGATAAAGGACCTGGTCCATCTGATGACTAGGAAATAGCTTATGCTGCATGAAAAGGCTGGATACTATAGGATAAAGGGCCCGGTCCATCTGATGATTAGGAAATAGCTTATGCTACATAAAAAGGGTGGATACTATAGGATAAAGGACCTGGTCCATCTGATGATTAGGAAATAGCTTATGCTACATAAAAAGGGTGGATACTATAGGATAAAGGACCTGGTCCATCTGATGACTAGGAAATAGCTTATGCTGCATGAAAAGGCTGGATACTATAGGATAAAGGGCCCGGTCCATATGATGATTAGAAAATAGCTTATGCTACATAAAAAGGCTGGATACTATAGGATAAAGGGCCCGGTCCATTTGATGACTAGAAAATAGCTTATGCTACATAAAAAGGGTGGATACTATAGGATAAAGGACCTGGTCCATCTGATGACTAGGAAATAGCTTATGCTACATAAAAAGGCTGGATACTATAGGATAAAGGACCTGGTCCATCTGATGACTAGGAAATAGCTTATGCTACATAAAAAGGGTGGATACTATAGGATAAAGGACCTGGTCCATCTGATGACTAGGAAATAGCTTATGCTACATAAAAAGGCTGGATACTATAGGATAAAGGACCTGGTCCATCTGATGACTAGGAAATAGCTTATGCTGCATGAAAAGGCTGGATACTATAGGATAAAGGGCCCGGTCCATCTGATGATTAGGAAATAGCTTATGCTACATAAAAAGGGTGGATACTATAGGATAAAAGACCTGGTCCATCTGATGATTAGGAAATAGCTTATGCTACATAAAAAGGGTGGATACTATAGGATAAAGGACCTGGTCCATCTGATGACTAGGAAATAGCTTATGCTGCATGAAAAGGCTGGATACTATAGGATAAAGGGCCCGGTCCATATGATGATTAGAAAATAGCTTATGCTACATAAAAAGGCTGGATACTATAGGATAAAGGACCTGGTCCATCTGATGACTAGGAAATAGCTTATGCTACATAAAAAGGGTGGATACTATAGGATAAAGGACCTGGTCCATCTGATGACTAGGAAATAGCTTATGCTACATAAAAAGGCTGGATACTATAGGATAAAGGACCTGGTCCATCTGATGACTAGGAAATAGCTTATGCTACATAAAAAGGCTGGATACTATAGGATAAAGGGCCCGGTTCATCTGATGATTAGGAAATAGCTTATGCTCCCACTCCTTACAGTATTACAACAAAGTTTTATACGAATCTACTTCCGATGAAGCATCCGAAGTCGATTCGCTCATCCCCATATGTTAAGTTTTCATCTCTGGTGTTGTAGTACAGCACCTGTAAAGTCCAAGAGGACATTTTTCCTTTTCATGGACCACCTTTCTAAAAACCTGTCAGACACCTGTGGTGTGTAAATGCTCACTGTACCCCTTTTAACATTCCGTGAGGGGTGTAGTTTCCAAAATGGGGTCACATGTGCGTGTGTGTGTGTGTGGGGGGAGGGGGGGGGTCCACCGTTCTGGCAGTATGGGGGCTTTGTAAACACACATGGCCTTCAATTCCAGACACATTCTCTCTTCTAAAGCCCAATGGCGCTTCTTCTCTTCTGAGAACTGTGGTGCGCCGCAGAGCACTTTACATCTACACATGGGATATTTCCATACTCAGAAGAAATATTGCTACAAATTTTGGGGGGCTTTTTCCCATTACCCCTTGTGAAAATGAAAACTTTGGGGTAACACCAACATTTTACTGAAATAAATCTAATTTTTTATTTTCATGTCCAACTTTAACAAAAAATTGTCAAACACTTGTGGGGTGTTAAGGCTTACTGTACCCCTTGTTACATTCCGTGAGGGTTGTGGTTTTTAACATGGGGTCACATGTGTGCAAATCACCAGTTTAGGCCTCAAATGCACATAATGGGGGACATGTATCAAAGATTTTACCCCTGTTTTGTGGGTATTTTTTAGCGCAAAATTTTGCGCAAGCCCTTTTTTTTGCACATTTTTTTGCGCACGTTTTGGTAGAGCATGTACTCCAGATGTGACTGAATCAGGGTACCTTGGAGCTGCATATATAGTACACATGGATTTATTACCTGCGTACTTTTTCTTTGCACCAAAAATTTTGACGCAAGTGCGTCTTTTTCCCCATAAATATAAGCCAACTTTAACTGCACGTAGCAATCCTTTCTATTTCAGAAGGAAAGTTCTACTAAGGAACCACCAGAATGTTTTAACTTTCCTATCTCAATTCCTCCTTTGGTTTGCTTAATATTTTTACTCCTTGGTTATTCCAAAGCACTTTTAAAATAATTTGCATATAGAATATTTGCTTACAGTTCAATTATTCATTAGATCACTTGTATATTGTTATTTTATGATCCAACAATTTAATACATTTACATAGGAAATGTTTGATATCTTACTTATCATTGAACAAGCTCCGTCACATTAAAATAGCTTTGTAATCCACTTAACACTGTAGATCATTCTCCTTTTATTTTTACAATTTACTGCTTTCCGTTATACTTTTCCCCAGCGCCCGGTAAGATGGTGGCTATATATGGCCAGCCATCTTACCATGTGACCACGGGGGGTTTCATCCCCCCCCCTCCCCTCCCCCAGCGATCGCTGCTATCAGCTAGTCAAATCGCGTGTATGTACACATGAATTCAGGCAGAAAAAACCCACACAAAAAATGAATGCAATTATACAGCAACCCTACACAAAGTAGTAAACAAAAAATAAAAAAATAAAATAAAAAAGAAATAAGGGGGGCAGGATAAATTAGATGGACGCGTCAATAGGTCAATATTAGGTCATGTCTCCAGTTCCTTCCATTCGGCTCTCTTGTGTTTGGCATGAAAATCCAATAGGATTCTCTATTGAATAATTTACATTTCAAATCGCCCCTTCTAACACTGTTTCGGACCCGTTCTATTGCATTAACGCACAATGTGGATACAGCCCCATTATGTTGGTCCGGAAAATGTCGGGACAAGGCTGATATATTAAATTGTTCACCTCTGGCATCTGATATGTGACGTCTAATGCAGGTTTTCAGGGGGTTTGAAGTGCATCCCACATACTAGCATCTACAGGCAGAGCAAGCAGCTAAATAAACAACCAAAGCAGTATTTTTTATTTATTTTTTGTTTATTACTTTGTGTAGGGCTGCTGTATAATTGCATACATTTTTTGTGTGGGTTTTTTCTGCCTGAATTCATGTGTACATACACATCCATTGTTCCATTTCCATGTTTTCCACATGTCTTTATTAAGTGTGATGTCATGATACATGAGATGTTCCTAAAAAAGTATTTCAAGTTTGGATGTTATCTTGTGTGTTATGCCATGACTAAGGACCTGTAACGGTCCGAAACGTGTCGGCTCCTGCCTGATGCAAGTTTGTATCCGCTGATCCTATAATTGTCACGATGCCGGCTGGCAGGAGGTGGATCCTCTGTGCCAGAGAGGGATTGGCGTGGACCGTGCTAGTGGACCGGTTCTAAGTCACTACTGGTTTTCACCAGAGCCCGCCGCAAAGCGGGATGGTCTTGTTGCGGCGGTAGTGACCAGGTCGTATCCACTAGCAACGGCTCAACCTCTCTGACTGCTGAAGATAGGCGCGGTACAAGGGAGTAGACAGAAGCAAGGTCGGACGTAGCAGAAGGTCGGGGCAGGCAGCAAGGATCGTAGTCAGGGGCAACGGCAGGAGGTCTGGAACACAGGCTAGGAACACACAAGGGAACGCTTTCACTGGCACAATGGCAACAAGATCCGGCAAGGGAGTGCAAGGGAGGAGATCAGATATAGCCAGGGAGCAGGTGGAAGCCAATTAAGCTAATTGGGCCAGGCACCAATCATTGGTGCACTGGCCCTTTAAGTCTCAGGGAGCTGGCGCGCGCGCGCCCTAGAGAGCGGAGCCGCGCGCGCCAGCACATGACAGCAGGGGACGGGAACGGGTAAGTGACCTGGGATGCGATTCGCGAGCGGGCGCGTCCCGCTGTGCGAATCGCATCCCCGACGGCCATGACAGTGCAGCGCTCCGGGGCGCTGCGGAGAGAGAGACGCCGTACGCGCTCCGGGGAGGAGCGGGGACCCGGAGCGCTAGGCGTAACAATAATAAAGTACCCTTGGTTTTACCGCACTTGGCGCTGGACATTCCTTAACCCCTTAACGACGCAGGACGTATATTTACGTTCTGCACCGGCTCCCACGATATGAAGCGGGATCTCGCCGCGATCCCGCATCATATCGCGTCGGTCCCGGCGCTCATCAACGGCCGGGACCCGCAGCTAATACCACACATCCCTGATTGCTGCTTCTAAAGCGAAAGTGAAAGTGACCCGGCTGCTCAGTCGGGCTGTTCGGGACCGCCGCGGTGAAATCGCGGTGTCCTGAACAGCTGACCAGACACCGGGAGGGCCCTTACCTGCCTCCTCGGTGTCCGATCGACGAATGACTGCTCCGTGCCTGAGATCCAGGCAGGAGCAGTCAAGCGCCGATAACACTGATCACAGGCGTGTTAATACACGCCTGTGATCTGTGTAAAAGATCAGTGTGTGCAGTGTTATAGGTCCCTATGGGACCTATAACACTGCAAAAAAAAAGAAAAAAAAGTGTTAATAAAGGTCATTTAACCCCTTCCCTAATAAAAGTTTGAATCACCCCCCTTTTCCCATAAGAAAAATAAAACAGTGTAAAAAAATAAAAAATAAACATATGTGGTATCGCCGCGTGCGTAAATGTCAGAACTATAAAAATATATCATTAATTAAGCCGTACGGTCAATGGAGTACGCGCAAAAAAATTACAAAGTCCAAAAAAGCGTGTTTTGGTCACTTTTTATACCATTAAAAAATTTATAAAAAGTGATCAAAAAGTCTGATAAAAACAAAAAACATACCGATAAAAACTTCAGATCACGGCGCAAAAAATGAGCCCTCATAGCGCCCTGTACGTGGAAAAATAAAAAAGTTATAGGGGTCAGAAGATGACATTTTTAAACGTATAAATTTTCCTACATGTAGTTATGATTTTTTCCAGAAGTGCGACAAAATTAAACCTGTATAAGTAGGGTATCATTTTAACCGTATGGACCTACAGAATAATAAGGTGTAATTTTTACCTAAATATGCACTGCGTAGAAATGGAAGGCCACAAAAGTTACAAAATGGCGTTTTTTCTTTGATTTTGTCGCACAATGATTTTTTTTCCGTTTCGCCGTGCATTTTTGGGTAAAATGACTAATGTCACTGCAAAGTAGAATTGGCGACGCAAAAAATAAGCCATAATATGGATTTTTAGGTGGAAAATTGAAAGGGTTATGATTTTTAAAAGGTAGGGAGGAAAAAACGAAAGTGCAAAAACGGAAAAACCCTGAGTCCTTAAGGAAATAATCACACGACACTTGTTTAATCACATGTCAATGATTCTTAAAGACATAACACTTTATATACAATACACAGCATAAAGATAACTGTACAAGGGAACAGGTGCTGGGGCCCAGGGAACACTGCAGGGAGGCTGCCTGACAGAGCAGCTAGGGTACAGGGGTACAACTCCTGTACCGGGCCACCACAATTTCACCCATACATAATTCATTATTGGTTTAGTAGTCCATTTTGTGATAAAATGAAGGACATGGAGCTCTGCAATAAAAAAGGCCTTTGTAAATAAAAAAAAATAAATAAAAGAGTTTTGGCTCCTAGAAGGCAAGGATAAAGAAAAACAATCATATTATAATGTTCTGGTCTTCAACAGGTTAAATCTGCATTCCTGGAGAATAAATGATCTAAGGCCAGTAGCTAGCATTAGCAATTTCATAACAAGACCAACAAAATGGCTGCCGTTTGCTTTGATATCCTTGGCAAGACATGACATCACAAAACCAACACTGTGTGACATCACAATGATGTACTTGTATAAAAGAAGGAGACACAGCTGGAGCTGCTGAGTTGTGGCTGAAGAGGCTGAAGATTTAGCTGAAGAAAGAAGCTGCTGAAGATACAGATGGAGAAAGCAGGATCCCTTTTAAGGGGGATCTATTGAATAGTGTCTAAGTATCACTGTATCGTATAGAGTAGAAGTATCATTGCATTGTATTGTATAGAGATGAATAATTATCATTGTATTGTATAGAGATGTATAAGTACCATTGTGTTGTATAGAGATGGTAATAGTCACACTCAGCAGCAGGAGGCAGACGATAGACGTGATCCAGGGTTATGTCCGATCGCCACTTGTGGGGTCAGGAAGGAATTATTTTTTCCCCTGAGATTGAAATCTCCGGGGTTTTTCTTCGCCTTCCTCTGGATTACCCGGCGGTGGCTCTTCTTCAGGTTTACTCTGTACTGGACCCGAGAAAGAGTCACAAGCTGCATTATTTAATAGAATATGAAACCTCTGCCTACTGCTAAGGACACTCTTAAAAGGGCATTAGTAGCTGTGGCAACCACGTGATTTACTACTATTTGTAACTGGACTGACCTCTGTTTTGGGGTACATGTCCAGGTGCAATGTAGCTAATGCCCCTGTAAGATCGCCCTAATAAAAATATAATTAAAAAGTGCAAATAAAGCTCTTTAATAAAAACGTGCCTCTAAAAGATGAAAAGTGTTTCTGGTGTCATTTGTTCTAGAATTGTTCCATAGTGATCTGGGCTTGGTGGTGTCTCACAATCTCCCTCGGCCCAGTGGGTTGAAATGAGTGTCAGAAATGAGTGTAAACTATGCCAGAAATCTACTCCAGCGCATAGATGAGTACATTTCAGAGCGTGGAGTGGGGTCAATAAAAGATGCATCAAATTTAGGATCTGTACACCTTTATAAATTGGGTGCATCCCAATCTGGTGTACATGTTCTTTAGGACTGGAGTTTTAAACTTCTGTCATAATAAATTCAGCCATGATAAAATCCATCGCCACTAGGACTGCAAGGACATGCGCCGCCACCATTGACAGCAATGTAGTACACGTGGGTTCTGGCGAAAAAATGAACGTCTGCTGCGGAACTCTGCAGGGTGCACTGCATAGCAAAATCCCATTGAAGAGATTGGGAGGCTGCTGCACCAGAAATGCTTTAGTGTGAAAACAAACAAACAAACCTCTACTTACCAGTTTATTCCATACTGCATCCAGCACCTCTACACTGATCATCCCTGCCAGCCTAGTTGACATGTTTTACAATGTCAACAAAACAGCCGATCTCTGCAAAAGAGGACATGAAACCCTGAGGCTATGTTCACATTCCAGAATTTCTGTGTGGAATTCTGCATTTGAATTCAATGGGATTCTGCTGCGCTGTTCACATAGCAGGATTTTCACGCCAGAAATTCATATTCCGGTGTCCTCAGAAGGAATGGACATGTCTATTCTTTCTGCGGACTCCGCATGGAATACATTACTGTCTATGAGACGGCACATTTCCAGTGGTCCTAGGGCCGGCATGTTATGCCAGCGCTCTGCATTCAGGGGCAATGTCCACACAGATTTTCTGTACGGACATTGCCTTGTGAACATAGCCTGAGATTTTGGATTGGCTGCAATAGTGACATGAGTATACAGGCACTTTATCTCTGCAGCCAAGTAAACAAAGCTGACAAGGAAGACAACAGCAGTGGCGCTAGACAGCGGGGATTAAACAGGTATTAATTGGGACAGGAATAAAACTGGACGAAGAACAGCACGGAATGGATGGAAGTGACCACCACCAAAACAACTATGAACCATCTGCAGAATAATCTCACACTGAAGATTGTAGGGAGATGACTGAATACCTCAAGGACCATGAGGTCATAAAGTATGGTGGTTAACCAAAAAGTAGCCAGATGGGTGACTTCTTGGAAAATAATCTGTATGTCAGGAAAAATACTACAACCAGTACCAGATCCAATCCATGCTGAAGAAAGATCTTAAGAAAAAAAAATGGAGTTAGGAGTCATGTAATGGAAGAAGAACTTCTAGTCCTGTAGATAATATCAGATGGAGAAAGATCGCTGGTCTTCAACATGGTAGCTGGTGGTGGGCTTAACCCTTGGTAAAATGGATGTCCTTGGGAGACAGATGCCAGGAAATGTCATTTAAAAAGTGATAACGTGAGCAAGCCATGCCCGATAAGGCTAGCCAGAACTAACTACAAGAGTGATCAATAGAACAAGGTGGAGGATGAGTTTATATTCACCTTAGACCAGAAGTCTTCAGCATGGAAAACTTGCTATGAGTAGGCTGCCAGCAGAGAGTGGGCCACGGATAGTCAGAATGTGGCTCTTAGTCCACAATAGGATCCTGGTTAACATTGGGAACTTCAGGCCCCCTAACGGTTAAAGACTTGGACATGGGGGCAATGGTATCTTGGATAAGATATTCCCCTAGCATGGGGAGTCTGGACAGGGGTGGCTCTGTGAAATAGTTGGGAGGGGAAATTAAAAATATACATATATATTTTTTTTCTGTTGCAATTCTTTATTTGAATAATATAAATCACAATGTTCCCCTAAAACCTTAAAAAAGGCACGCTGCAATTGCAAAAATGTATCCAATAAGACTTGGGCAAATAAAGCATTATGGCTTCACATGTTCAAGACAAGGAGGGTCAATGCAGTTACAGTCTGTAAGTGGTCACCAATCATTTCATCTGTATTAAAAGAAAATGATCATCTATGTCAGAAGAACAAACCACCACACTAGGAAGAAAGTATAGAGATTTGCAAGTCTCCAACCTGTTAAAGTTAGTACCATATATATATAATTCTACATTTGTTTATTGGAATAAGACAAAAGAGACCCATAAGGGAAAATGAAGTTTAAATGCAACTCGTGGTCGCACATACAGTGGTTTATACATCATGTATTTACAGAGTACCAACACAAATTGCAATACAGTTCTCATATGTGCATCTTTTATAGGTGAAGCACATTGAAACAAGTGGCAAGCCTGAAATATCACACAATTCATTGCAAAAGCATATTCCGTCAGTGCAGCATAAACTGCTACATGTATGGACACTCTAACTGCCAGGTCAGACTTTACACTCCCCCCCCCCCCCCCCATTTGCCAGCTTTAGATTAGGTGCAATTATTGCTCATTACTTTAAAGAGAAAATTGACAATAAACACTTATTGACAACCTTTAAAGGGGTACTCCGCCCCTAGACATCCCATCCCCCTTCTAAAGATCTCGGCTGCTACACCCCAAACATCCGGTGCACGCCCCCTCCCATAGACTTGCATTGAGGGGGCGTGGCCGTGATGTCACGAGCCTCCGGCGCTCCAGAGCTGCACCTGATGTTCTAAACGAACACAGAGTGCAGCAGGGAGATCGTGGGGGGTATCCTTTGGATAGGGGATAAGATGTCTAGGGGTGGAGTACCCCCTCAAGTCTTACGTTTGACCTGTCAGAGTTAATAATATATCCGCCTGATTTGTCAATCTGTCGAGTACAATATCATTTGCCAGATGATAAATTAGAAAAACCATTATTTATGACCTGACAAGGAATCTCCTTTGAGATTAGTGCCAAGAGTTGAGTTGGCATTTCTGCTTAGACTTTATCCGTTCATATGAATTGGAATGGATTGAAAATATGTGGAATATCAGTAAGTTTTGTGTATTCTGGATGTCATAAAACTGAGCATCATATAAATTATAATACTCAGAACCGACTTTCAGCTTTAAGCCAAGGCTTTAGGAGATAAAGATGTAGCATGTAGTCAGATATGGAGACATAGGTAGGCGACTCATTTCTACCAGATACCAGCTTCTTGTTAGATATTTTGTTAAATATATATAGTTTCAATTGAAAGGAAATGTGTTAAACTGATGCCACTAAAGCTGCGCCCACTGCACAGCTTTTAGGTAAGTGTTACTTGTGTCCTGCAGCATGAACAGAAGCGAAGAAGGTCAGGAATCATCTGTAAAACATAGAATACTTGGCAGCTGGGCAGATTTGCTTATTATCTAAGGCATGCTTATATTAAAACTAAAATAAAAAAATGCAGAGCTTGGGTAAATATAGTTACATATGTCACGATGCCGGCTGGCATGAGGTGGATCCTCTGTGCCAGAGAGGGATTGGCGTGGACCGTGCTAGTGGACCGGTTCTAAGTTACTACTGGTGTTCACCAGAGCCCGCCGCAAAGCGGGATGGTCTTGCTGCGGCGGTAGTAACCAGGTCGTATCCACTAGCAACGGCTCAACCTCTCTGACTGCTGAAGATAGGCGCGGTACAAGGGAGTAGACAAAAGCAAGGTCGGACGTAGCAGAAGGTCAGGGCAGGCAGCAAGGATCGTAGTCAGGGGCAACGGCAGGAGGTCTGGAACACAGGCTAGGAACACACAAGGGAACGCTTTCACTAGGCACAAGGGCAACAAGATCCGGCGAGGGAGTGCAGGGGAAGTGAGGTATACATAGGGAGTGCACAGGTGAAGACACTAATTGGAACCACTGCGCCAATCAGTGGCGCAGTGGCCCTTTAAATCGCAGAGACCCGGCGCGTGCACGCCCTAGGGAGCGGGGCCGCGCGCGCCTGGACAGGACAGAGGGAGAGCGAGTCAGGTACGGAAGCCGGGGTGCGCATCGCGAGCAGGCGCCACCCGCATCGCGAATCGCATCCCGGCTGGAGGCGGTATCGCAGCGCACCCGGTCAGTGGATCTGACCGGGGCGCTGCCGTAGCGAGGATGTTGCGAGCGCTCCGGGGAGGAGCGGGGACCCGGAGCGCTCGGCGTAACAGTACCCCCCCCCCCCTTGGGTCTCCCCCTCTTCTTAGAGCCTGAGAACCTGAGGACCAGACTTTTATCTAGGATATTGTCCTCAGGTTCCCAGGATCTCTCTTCAGGACCACAGCCCTCCCAGTCCACTAAAAAGAAAGTTTTTCCTCTGACCTTTTTGGAGGCCAGTATCTCCTTTACGGTGAAGATGTCTGAAGAACCGGAGACAGGAGTAGGAGAAATAAGTTTGGGAGAGAAACGGTTGATGATGAGTGGTTTAAGAAGAGAGACATGAAAGGCATTAGGAATACGAAGAGAAGGAGGAAGAAGAAGTTTGTAAGAGACAGGATTAATTTGGCACAAGATTTTGAAAGGACCAAGATAGCGTGGTCCCAATTTGTAGCTGGGAACACGGAAGCGGACATATTTAGCGGAGAGCCATACCTTGTCTCCGGGAGAAAAAATGGGGGGAGCTCTTCTTTTCTTATCAGCAAACTTCTTCATGCGTGATGAAGCCTGTAAGAGAGAATTTTGGGTCTCTTTCCATATGGTGGAAAGATCACGAGTTATTTCATCCACAGCAGGCAAACCAGAGGGCAAGGGAGTAGGGAGGGGGGGAAGAGGGTGACGGCCGTACACCACGAAAAATGGGGATTTGGAAGAAGATTCAGAGACTCTGAAGTTGTACGAGAATTCGGCCCATGGAAGAAGATCTGCCCAGTCATCCTGGCGGGAGGAAACAAAATGCCGTAAATAACCCAGGACCTGGTTAATTCTTTCTACTTGCCCATTGGATTGAGGATGATAAGCAGAAGAAAAGTTTAATTTAATCTTGAGTTGTTTACAGAGAGCCCTCCAGAATTTTGACACGAATTGGACGCCTCTATCCGAGACGATCTGCGTGGGCAACCCGTGAAGACGAAAAATGTGTACAAAAAATTGTTTTGCCAACTGAGGCGCTGAAGGAAGACCAGGAAGAGGAATAAAATGTGCCATCTTGGAAAATCGATCAACGACCACCCAAACAACAGTGTTGCCACGGGATGGGGGTAAGTCTGTAATAAAGTCCATACCAATCAGAGACCAAGGCTGTTCGGGGACAGGCAGAGGATGAAGAAGACCAGCAGGCTTCTGGCGAGGAGTCTTATCCCGGGCACAGACAGTGCAGGCCCGCACAAAATCAACAACATCCGTTTCCAGAGTCAGCCACCAATAGAAACGAGAGATGAGTTGCAAGGATTTCTTGATGCCCGCATGGCCTGCGAGATGGGAGGAGTGACCCCATTTGAGGATTCCGAGGCGTTGGCGTGGAGAGACGAAGGTCTTCCCTGGAGGAGTTTGCCTGATGGAGGCTGGAGAAGTGGAGATCAGGCAGTCAGGAGGAATGATGTGTTGCGGAGAGAGCTCTACTTCCGAGGCATCCGAGGAACGAGAGAGAGCATCGGCCCTAATGTTCTTATCGGCAGGGCGAAAGTGAATTTCAAAATTAAACCGGGCAAAGAACAGAGACCACCTGGCCTGGCGAGGGTTCAGCCGTTGGGCAGACTGGAGATAGGAGAGATTCTTGTGATCGGTGTAAATAATAACTGGAAATTTTGATCCCTCCAGCAGATGCCTCCATTCCTCAAGTGCTAATTTAATGGCCAGTAGCTCTCGATCCCCGATGGAGTAGTTCCTCTCGGCCGGAGAGAAGGTCCTAGAAAAAAAACCACAAGTAACAGCATGCCCAGAAGAATTTTTTTGTAGAAGAACCGCTCCAGCTCCTACTGAGGAGGCATCAACCTCCAATAGGAAGGGTTTAGATGGGTCAGGTCTGGAGAGCACGGGAGCAGAAGAAAAGGCAGACTTGAGCCGTTTAAAGGCGTCTTCCGCTTGAGGAGGCCATGACTTAGGATTGGCATTCTTCTTGGTTAAAGCCACGATAGGAGCCACAATGGTGGAAAAATGTGGAATAAATTGTCTGTAATAATTGGCGAACCCCAAAAAACGTTGGATAGCACGGAGTCCGGAGGGGCGTGGCCAATCTAAGACGGCAGAGAGTTTGTCTGGGTCCATTTGTAGTCCCTGGCCAGAGACCAAGTATCCTAGGAAAGGAAGAGATTGACATTCAAACAGACATTTCTCCATTTTGGCATAAAGTTGATTGTCTCGAAGTCTCTGAAGAACCATGCGGACATGCTGGCGGTGTTCTTCTAGGTTGGCAGAAAAAATCAGAATATCGTCCAGATACACAACAACACAGGAATATAAGAGATCACGAAAAATTTCATTAACAAAGTCTTGGAAGACGGCAGGGGCGTTGCACAGGCCAAAGGGCATGACCAGATACTCAAAGTGTCCATCTCTAGTGTTAAATGCCGTTTTCCATTCGTCCCCCTCCCTGATGCGGATGAGATTATAAGCACCTCTTAAGTCCAGTTTGGTAAAGATGTGGGCACCTTGGAGGCGATCAAAGAGTTTTGAGATAAGAGGTAGAGGGTAGCGGTTCTTTACCGTGATTTTATTAAGTCCGCGGTAGTCAATGCAAGGACGTAGGGAGCCATCTTTTTTGGACACAAAGAAAAATCCAGCTCCGGCAGGAGAGGAGGATTTGCGGATAAACCCCTTTTTTAAATTTTCCTGGATGTACTCGGACATAGCAAGAGTCTCTGGGGCGGACAGAGGATAAATTCTGCCCCGGGGTGGAGTAGTGCCCGGGAGGAGTTCAATAGGACAGTCATAAGGCCTGTGAGGAGGTAGAGTCTCAGCTTGTTTCTTGCAAAATACGTCAGCATAGTCCATATAGGCCTTAGGGAGACCGGTTACAGGGGGAACCACAGGGTCACGGCAGGGAGTACTGGGAACCGGTTTAAGGCAGTCCTTGAAACAAGAGGTACCCCAGCTCTTGATCTCCCCTGTGGACCAATCCAGGGTTGGGGAATGGCGTTGAAGCCACGGTAGTCCAAGGAGAATTTCGGAAGTCCAATTGGGGAGGACCAAAAACTCAATTTTTTCATGATGAGGTCCGATGCACATTAGAAGGGGCTCCGTGCGGTAACGTATGGTACAGTCCAATCTTTCATTGTTAACACAATTGATGTAGAGGGGTCTGGCGAGACTGGTTACCGGGATGTTGAACCTGTTGATGAGAGAGGCCAAAATAAAGTTTCCTGCAGATCCGGAATCCAAGAAGGCCATAGTAGAGAAGGAGAAGGTAGATGCAGATATCCGCACAGGCACCGTAAGACGTGGAGAAGCAGAGTTGACATCAAGGACTGTCTCACCTTTGTGCGGAGTCAGCGTGCGTCTTTCCAGGCGGGGAGGACAGATAGGACAATCCTTCAGGAAGTGTTCGGTACCGGCACAGTACAGGCAGAGATTCTCCATGCGGCGTCGTGTCCTCTCTTGAGGTGTCAGGCGAGACCGGTCAACTTGCATAGCCTCCACGGCGGGAGGCACAGGAACGGATTGCAGAGGACCAGAGGAGAGAGGAGCCGGGGAGAAAAAACGCCTCGTGCGAACAAAGTCCATATCCTGGCGGAGCTCCTGACGCCTTTCGGAAAAACGCATGTCAATGCGAGTGGCAAGATGAATGAGTTCATGTAGATTAGCAGGAATTTCTCATGCGGCCAGAACATCTTTAATGTTGCTGGATAGGCCTTTTTTAAAGGTCGCGCAGAGGGCCTCATTATTCCAGGATAGTTCAGAAGCAAGAGTACGGAATTGTATGGCGTACTCGCCAACGGAAGAATTACCCTGGACCAGGTTCAGCAGGGCAGTCTCAGCAGAAGAGGCTCGGGCAGGTTCCTCAAAGACACTACGAATTTCCGAGAAGAAGGAGTGTACAGAGGCAGTGACGGGGTCATTGCGGTCCCAGAGCGGTGTGGCCCATGACAGAGCTTTTCCAGACAGAAGGCTGACTACGAAAGCCACCTTAGACCTTTCAGTAGGAAACTGGTCCAACATCATCTCCAAGTGCAGGGAACATTGTGAAAGAAAGCCACGGCAAAACTTAGAGTCCCCATCAAATTTATCCGGCAAGGATAGTCGTAGGCCTGAAGCGGCCACTCGCTGCGGAGGAGGTGCAGGAGCTGGCGGAGGAGATGATTGCTGAAGCTGTGGTAGTAGCTGCTGTAGCATCACGGTCAGTTGAGACAGCTGGTGGCCTTGTTGCGCTATCTGTTGTGACTGCTGGGCGACCACCGTGGTGAGGTCGGCGACAACTGGCAGAGGTACTTCAGCGGGATCCATGGCCGGATCTACTGTCACGATGCCGGCTGGCAGGAGGTGGATCCTCTGTGCCAGAGAGGGATTGGCGTGGACCGTGCTAGTGGACCGGTTCTAAGTTACTACTGGTGTTCACCAGAGCCCGCCGCAAAGCGGGATGGTCTTGCTGCGGCGGTAGTAACCAGGTCGTATCCACTAGCAACGGCTCAACCTCTCTGACTGCTGAAGATAGGCGCGGTACAAGGGAGTAGACAAAAGCAAGGTCGGACGTAGCAGAAGGTCAGGGCAGGCAGCAAGGATCGTAGTCAGGGGCAACGGCAGGAGGTCTGGAACACAGGCTAGGAACACACAAGGGAACGCTTTCACTAGGCACAAGGGCAACAAGATCCGGCGAGGGAGTGCAGGGGAAGTGAGGTATACATAGGGAGTGCACAGGTGAAGACACTAATTGGAACCACTGCGCCAATCAGTGACGCAGTGGCCCTTTAAATCGCAGAGACCCGGCGCGCGCGCGCCCTAGGGAGCGGGGCCGCGCGCGCCGGGACAGGACCGAGGGAGAGCGAGTCAGGTACGGAAGCCGGGGTGCGCATCGCGAGCGGGCGCCACCCGCATCGCGAATCGCATCCCGGCTGGAGGCGGTATCGCAGCGCACCCGGTCAGTGGATCTGACCGGGGCGCTGCCGTAGCGAGGATGTTGCGAGCGCTCCGGGGAGGAGCGGGGACCCGGAGCACTCGGCGTAACAACATAGTTAGTACGGTTGAAAAAAGACATACGTCCATCAAGTCCAACCAGGGAATTGAAGTGAAGTGTGTAAGGGGATAAGGGGAAGGGATGTAGTTTTATAATTCTGCATACGCATTAATGTTATTTTGTTCCAGGAATGTATCTAACCCTGTTTTAAAGCTGTTAATTGTTCCTGCTGTGACCAGTTCCTGAGGTAGACAGTTCCATAAATTCACAGTCCTCACGGTAAAGAAGGCGTGTCGCCCCTTTAGACTAAACCTTTTCTTCTCCAGACGGAGGGAGTGCCCCATCGTCCTTTGGGGGGGTTTAACCTGGAACAGTTTTTTCTCCATATTTTTTGTATGGGCCATTTATATACTTATATACGTTTATCATATCCCCCCTTAAACGTCTCTTCTCAAGAATAAACAATTGTAACTCCTTTAATCGCTCCTCATAGTTAAGATGTTCCATGCCCCATATTAGTTTAGTCGCGCGTCTCTGCACCCTTTCCAACTTCACAGTGTCCCTTTTATGAACAGGCGACCAGAACTGAACAGCATATTCCAGGTGAGGCCGTACAAATGCTTTATAAAGGGGGAGTATTATGTCCCTGTCCATGCCTCTTTTTATACATGACAATATACTGCTGGCTTTGGAAGCAGCAGCTTGACATTGCATGCTATTCTGTAGTCTGTGATCTACAAGTACACCCAGATCCTTCTCTACCAGTGACTCTGCCAGTTTAATCCCCCCTAAGACATACGATGCATGCATGTTATTAGTACCCAGATGCATAACTTTACATTTATCCACATTGAACCTCATTTGCCAAGTGGATGCCCAGACACTTAGACTATCTAAGTCATCTTGTAACTTATGCACATCCTCTATAGACTCTACTGTGCTACAAAGCTTGGTGTCATCTGCAAAGATAGAAACAGAGCTGTTAATGCAATCCTCTATATCATTGATAAATAAATTAAACAACAGCGGTCCCAGTACTGAACCTTGGGGTACACCACTAATTACCGGGGACCATTGAGAGTACGAATCATTGACCACCACTCTCTGGGTACGATCCATGAGCCAGTGTTCAATCCAGTTACAAACTAAAGTTTCCAAGTGAGGGACAGTATCAAATGCTTTGGCAAAATCCAGAAACACTATATCCACAGCCATTCCTCTGTCAAGGCTTCTACTCACCTCTTTATAAAAGCAAATTAGATTGGTTTGACAACTTCTATCCTTAGTAAACCCATGCTGGCTATCACTTATAATACTATTATCCCCTATGTATTCCTGTATGTAATCCCTTATAAGTCCTTCAAACAATTTACTCACAATGCACGTTAGACTTACCGGTCTATAATTGCCTGGCGAAGACCTAGAGCCCTTCTTGAAGATTGGTACCACATTAGCCTTGCGCCAGTCCCTTGGCACAATACCAGACACCAGAGAATCTCTAAATATCATGAACAAGGGTACAGATATAACTGAACTTACCTCTCTAAGAACTCTTGGGTGTAGTCCATCCGGCCCTGGAGATTTGCTTACATTTACTTTAGTAAAATTACCTTGTACCATCTCTACATTAAGCCAGTTCAGTACATTACATGATGTGTTACCAGCACTGACCTGGCCAATGTCAGCTCCTTTTTCCATAGTGTATACAGAACTAAAGAACCCATTCAGTAGCTCCGCCTTCTCTTGATCGCCCGTGACAACCTCCCCATTATCATTATTAAGGGGTCCTACATGCTCTGTCCTTGGTTTTTTTTGTATTTATATATCTAAAAAAATATTTAGGATTAGTTTTGCTTTCTTTGGCCACCTGTCTCTCATATACCGTTGGTTTGTTTGTATATTCGACAATATGTCCCTTATTCTTCTGTTAGCAGAAATCGCTGTCAGGTTTTATATATTGTATTTTTGTTTATCAACAATGAAAGTTTGTTATTCAAAATAAATAAATATACCAGGTGTATGGAATCTAAGGGGTTACTGGTTTTCACCAGAGTCCACCGCAAGGCGGGATGGACTTGCTGTGGCAGGTAACCCACAGGTCGTTCCACCCAATAGCGACTCAACCTCACTGACTGCAGAGTCAGGCGCGGTACACAAGGACTAGGCAAAAGGCAAGGTCAAAAGTAGCAGAAGGTCAGGGCAGGAGGCAACGGTTTGCAGTCAAGGGCAACGGCAAGGGTCTGGATACACAGGCAATGGACACATGGGAACGCTTTCATTGGCACATGTATATGGGCAGGGGGCGGGGTGTCCGAACATCTGTCATTCACCATTACACAGAGTAATGGGATTGCATATGTCACAGGGCCTCCAAAGGTCCTTAAGCAGAATACCATAGAGTTTACCTAGTCACGTGACCCGCAGGTCCTGCAATGCTATGGAACCGGTAATTAACCACTTATTTACATATTTTACTATATTTACATCAACCTTACATAAATTTCTAGGCTATTAGTTGGAATAGAGGCGACAAGGGGTAGGCTACACAACAGGGATCCCTACGTCCTAGGGACTCTGGATATGGGGACACACACATACATAGGTACCGTATAAGATGCGGTACCGGGACACCACAAACCCCCTTACTTAAGATAAGTCGGCCTCGACGTCTGTCCCCTGAGACCGAGGGACTAGGACTAGAACAGGATGCTATAGAACAGGATGATCTATACATTTGGTGTACATCCTAAGTAGACTAAACACATTTACATTCTTTTGATACCTTTCCTAGTATCTGGATTTGGCAATTAGAAATCTATCTAGACATTTAAATGCTATCTAGACATTTAAAGCTATCTAGACATTTAATGCTATCTAGACATTTAAAAGAGCTATCTATCCTTTGGTTTCTAGCTTCCTATATAACTTTATCAAACTTATTATACATTTTGAAGCTTACTAGACAATAAGGCAGCTATCTGACATGTAGTTGCTAGCTCCTAAGACACTTTATTAGCTCTCTATACATTTTTATGAGGTTAACTGAACATTAGCACATGCTTCTATACATATGGCTAACTAGACATTCGTACAGCTTTCCATACAGATAGCTTCAAGCTGACTAGGCATTTGTATTATCTCATACATTCTATTTGCCAACAATAAGTTACCTGTTAGTTAGTACACGAAATGTATACTGGCTAGCCGGAAGCTAGGTCACAGTAAGGGTGGCTGCTAGGGTCTATCGACTACACGCTACTTATCCCTAGAGCACTTTCAAAACAACCTACTAGGTTATTCTTAGAATTACATGTTTATTTTTGTATTTGCAAGAGCACCTACTGGCCAGGCAGGAATTGGGTATCAATATGCTTCAATTCCTAAGTGTTTTCTTTAAGTGAGATATTTATTTTGATTTATGTACTAGGAAAATTTGAAGTAGTACATTTAAGTGAGTAATCTAGGGTACTATGAGTGCAAATACTATTTTAAGAGGGAATCCTCCCTACTATTTTTGTTGAGACAGGTGCTAGCGATGTGCGTCAGCAATAATACTTCCCTCGGAGGAGCCGAGGTGTCCCCTGTGAAGTTACCTACTAAACACCTCTAGCATTTTATACATGTACAAGAATTAGTTGTGTTTTTAATGTTGAGTGTACACGTGCAGTACGCCGATATTTTCTGTGTACAACTCTACCTTACTTTTTATGTACATAGACATTAGACTATTTTCTTATGTACAACCTTTACTTACTACTTATGTACACAGACACGAGGATACCTTCCTGTGTACAGAACCATATACATATTTACTATACATTTATCAACACTCCAACATTTAGCATAAGAGTTCTTATGAAGCTGCTGGTATATACATAAAATAGACGTGTAAGGATCAGCAGTCCACCTACACCAGGAGTCCATTTAAAGGAAAATATGCAAAGTGGCGTGTAAGGATCAGCAGTCCACCTACACTAAGAGTCCATGGAAGGGAAAGGAAAACACGGCCTTAACCACAACTCAGCCGGGTACAGTCCTTAATGAATCTCCTACAGGCTAGGAGTCTCTTGACTTAATAGTAAGGCACAAGCTTAGTGGTTACGTTGCTGAACTTTGAACAGGAACAAACTTAGCACAGTCCTGCTAGGCACAATTCTTGAACATGGTTGCTGTAAGACAAAAATGGTGAGACAGAAAAACAATAGGACATTACTTTAGAGTCTCTTTAGAAGATGTTCTTCTTTACTCTTGTAGTGCCTCTCTTGGTTCCTCTGTATCTGCCAACATGTGGGGCAGGATTAGACTTAACATAGCTTTGCCACACTACATTGGTGAGGATAGAGTGGTGGAAAGCAGCTTGAGAAGGGGTTATAGGCTTACTAGCCGGGACCACAGTGGGGCAATAGGGTTTGAGCACCATCTCCAAATTAGGAGCAACCCATGACCCTTTCGTTGGTACCTTAGGAACTGGCAAACTCTCACTGCTCCGAGAGGGCCTAGGTACATCTAAGAGTATCCCAGGCTTAGACAAACTCTCACTGCTCTGAGAGGGTCTAGGTACCGACTTGGGTGGCCGCAACTTTGGCCTGTTTTCTTCACCCTGTGCTGAACTTGACTCTTGACGGTATGAAGAAGATGAAGAACTTGACTCTTTACTGTACATAGAAGATGATAAACTTGACTCTTTAAGCTCCTCCTCCTTGGGTACGCTGGTAGAGGCTTTAGGAGCAGACCTTTTTGGCCTCAAGTTGAAGGGATCGGACTCCCAATCCGTTGATGGGAAATACTTGAAGGGAAGCTGTGTTGGGGCTGTTGGTCTTGTGACCGTTGCAGTCCATTCTCCACGAATGCTCTGGACGTGGGTGTACTGCACAATTTCACCCACCTCCAAGGTGTAGAACTTCTTATGGAGATATGGCCTTTGCACTGCTCGCCGGTTTACGAGGATGGTCTGCCCAGTGTGGCAGTCAAGGAGTGTCCCATAACCTCTGAACTTGGCCACAGTTGCTCTTCTCCTTTCTAATGGCTCCTCCCCTTCTCGGGGCTGATCCCATTTACGGATGTACAATGCCTCCATTTCTTTGGTATTCTCTTGATACCGCACTTTCTTCATAAGGCAAATGTACGTGCTTTGGAGCATAGAGTTCTTTGTGTCGGGCCTTTAACTTTTCCATCAATTCGGCCAGCTCGGCTTCTTGACGGGTCCTTTCCCTTTCTGCAGTTGGGATTGGTGGGAGTGTTTTCCCAGGTAACGGTTGAAGTACTCTGTGCATGTACTCGATCAGCTCCGGCTCATTTCCGAACACCCATTGCGGCAGTTTTGGTGAGCACGGTCGTGCACTTGGAAAGCTTGTTCGAGGAATGACCTCAGGGCTGTAGGAGGAAGTATAGGCCACCTCTGACGGGGTACTCACAGCAGATTCCTCC
Source organism: Hyla sarda (assembly GCF_029499605.1). Taxonomy (NCBI): domain Eukaryota; kingdom Metazoa; phylum Chordata; class Amphibia; order Anura; family Hylidae; genus Hyla; species Hyla sarda. The sequence goes on along the minus strand of NC_079191.1, from coordinate 272,654,620 downwards.
GACGGGATCTCGGCCCATGAGCCCCAGGTCCTGTGGTGAGGGGACAATCTCACCGGTGACGGACCTCCAGGTGTTCCTGCACTGTTCGCTGGAGGTGTCTCTGGCCAATCGTCGTCATCATCAGACAGTGGGGGAAGATTGCAGGCCCCCTCTTCGTCTAATGACAACCGCTGCAGACGGTCAGCAAGCTCTTGAAAAAGTTGGGCTGCGACTGCTACAACTTTCCGTGTTTCCGGCGCCATTTTGCCAACTTGACCACGTGGAACGCTGCTCTCCGCCATGTCTGTACTCTCCAGCTCTCTCCGCAGACTGAAGAGGTTGCTCTGCGTGGCGTTTTTTATAGTGGGCTTCTCCAAAATGGCGCTGGGCAGGAAGGACGCCATCGGTGCAGCCCTGACTTCCGGTCCCTCCAGAAACAACTCCTGCATCTCTGAGTTCCCTTTCGGCTGGGATACAGCAACTTGGCTTCCACACCCAGGGGCGGGGCGTGGCGCAGCGCGGGCTTTCTTCGTGCGCTTTTCCGGCAGCAGTTCGGCTCCGCCTGTGCCGACCAGACCAGAAGATTGCAGCATGAACTCATTGCGCAGTTTACACATTTAGAAGCGACAAGGGGTAGGCTACACAACAGGGATCCCTACGTCCTAGGGACTCTGGCTATGGGGACCCACACATACATAGGTACCGTATAAGATGCGATACCGGGACACCACACATAGACCAAAGGGCATGACAAGATATTCAAAGTGTCCATCTCTGGTATTGAAGGTGGTTTTCCATTCATCACCTTCACGAATACGGATGAGATTATAGGCGCCCCTTAGATCAAGTTTGGTGAAGATCTTAGCTCCACGCAATCGATCAAATAGTTCAGAGATGAGTGATAGAGGATAGCAGTTTTTCACTGTGATCTTATTAAGACCGCGGTAATCTATACAAGGGCGCAGAGATCCGTCCTTCTTGGCCACGAAGAAGAATCCAGCTCTGGCTGGAGAAGAAGATTTCCGGATAAAACCTCTTTTTAGGTTTTCCTAAGTGTACTCTGTCATGGCTTGTGTTTCCGGGGCAGAAAGTTGGTAAATCCTACCATGGGGCGGTGTGGTACCAGGGAGCATGTCGATAGGGCAGTCATAGGGTCTATGTGGAGGTAAGACCTCTGCTTGCTTTTTACAAAAGACGTCAGAATAGTCCTGATAGGCCTTAGGAAGACCTGGCAATGGAGTAGCAATGGAGACTTGGCAGGAAGGAACTGGGTGGAGACATCGCTTGTGGCAAGAAGATCCCCAACTCTTAATGTCCCCGGTGGTCCAGTCGAGGCTAGGCGAGTGACGTCGGAGCCAGGCAAGCCCAGAAGAATTTCTGAAGTACAGTTGGGCAGCACAAAAAATTCAATATGTTCATGATGGTGAACTCCAACACTCATGAGCAGAGGTTGAGTGCGGTAACGCACGGTGCAGACCAGCCTTTCTCCATTGACGGATGAAATGAAGAGAGGTTTGACAAGAAGGGTAACTGGACTATTGAATCTGTTGATTAGGGAGGCTTCAATGAAACTTCCTGCAGAACCAGAGTCCAAGAAGGCCAAAGCGGAGAAGGAAGTATTAGTATTAGCGGGTATAGCAATCCTCACAGTCATAGTCAGTCGTGGAGAGGTAGAATTCACACCTAGCAACGCCTCTCCTATGTTAACTAGGTGCGAGCATTTCCCTGACGCGGAGGACGAATAGGACAGTCCTTTAGGAAATGTTCAGTACTAGCACAGTACAGGCACAGGTTTTCGTTCCTACAGAGAGTCCTTTCTTGTTGGGTCAGGCGAGACCGATCCACTTGCATAGCCTCCTCGACGGAAGGCACAGGAACAGATTGCAATGGACGTTGGAAGAGAGGTGCCAGGGGAGGAAACCGCCTGGTGCGAACAAGATCCTTTTCCTGACGAAGCTCCTGGCGTCTTTCAGTGAAACGCTTGTCGATGCGGGTGGCCAAATGGATCAGTTCAGACAGGGTAGCAGGAATTTCTCGTGCGGCCAGAACATCTTTGATGTGACTGGATAAGCCTTTCTTGAAGATCGCGCAGAGGGCCTCATTATTCAAGGATAGCTCAGAGGCGAGGGTGCGGAACTGAATGGCATATTGGCCTACTGAAGAACTCCCTTGGACAAAATTCAATAGGGCTGTCTCGGCTGAGGAAGCCCGGGCTGGCTCCTCAAAGACTGCGTACTTTTGAGTGGATAGTAGCAGTGCGTACTGACACTGCGTACTGAGGACTGGATAGTAGCAGTGGCAGGATCGTTGCGGTCCCACACTGGTGTGGCCCAGGACAAGGCCTTTCCAGACAGCAGGCTGACCACGAACGCCACCTTAGACCGTTCTGTAGGAAATTGGTCTGACATCATCTCCAGGTGTAGGGAACACTGGGACAGGAACCCACGGCACAGTTTAGAGTCCCCATCAAACTTGTCAGGTAGGGACAGGAGAAGTCTGGGAGTGGCCACTCACTGCAGAGGTGATGCAGGAGCTGGCGGAGGAGATGGTTGCTGTTGTTGAGACAGAAGCTGTTGTAGCATAGCAGTCAACTGAGTCAGCTGTTGTCCGTGTAGCCAGATCTGCTGAGATTGCTGGGTGACCACGGAGGTTAGGTCAGGGACACTGGGTAGCGGGACCTCAGCGGGATCCATGGCCGGATAAACTGTCAGGATCCGAAGTGGTATGCAGGGATGACACAGGTAGTGGATGCTCAATGTCAGTGAGGTGATGGCGTGGGCCGTACCAGGAGAACGGAATCTAAGGGGTTACTGGTTTTCACCAGAGCCCGCTGCAAGGCGGGATGGACTTGCTGCGGCAGATAACCCCCAGGTCGTTCCACCCAATAGCGACTCAACCTCACTGATTGCTGAGTCAGGTGCGGTACACAAGGACTAGGCAAAAGGCAAGGTCAGATGTAGCAGAAGGTCAGGGCAGGCGGTAACGGTTCGTAGTCAAGGGCACCGGCAAGGGTCTGGATACACAGGCAATGGACACACAGAAACGCTTTCACTGGCACAAGCAACAAGATTCGGCAAGGGCAGGAAGGGGAAGTGGATATTTATAGGTTCTGCAAAGATTGGACCAGGCACCAATTAGTGGTGCACTGGCCCTTTAAATTTAAGCAAACTGGCGCACGCGCGCCCTAGGTAGCGGGGCCGCGTGCCAGGAGGAAGCAGACGGAGGTGTGAGGTGAGTGACATGGAGCGCGATCCGACAGCGGGCACGTCCCGTGCCTTGGATCGCGTCCCCTCTGGTGACAAGGGAGCAGCGCTCGCAGTCAGCGGTGCTGACCGGAGCGCTGCATGCAGAGGCACGCCGTGAGCGCTCCGGGGAGGCAGCGGGACCCGGAGCGCTCGGCGTGACAGTGGTTCTTAACCTTTTTCGCGAATATTCCCCCAAAGGGTGAAAGTATGTCCCCTCTGATCCCCCTGGGCCAATATATGAGATACATAGAATAACACCCTCCCATACTGCAGTGTTACACTTAGTTTAACATGCTTACCAGGCCTAGGTCTATCCCGTTCGGCGGGAGTCGGAGGGCCGCACTGATGGGTGATGTCCTTCTGCGCTGTGCCGGCATCTCCACGCAACGTCAGGGACGTCACACGACAGGCCCGGCAGCCACTGTAGCTCACATAAAGTATCCGCGGCAGCAGTACAATATATTGAGCTGGCTGATCGAAGGGGGCCCGCTGCTGAGACCCCCCCCCCCCCCGAAATAAAATGTTTTTGCCCGGAATACACCTTTAAACCAAACTGATCTGGCTATGCCTATAACAACCAACCACAGCTCGGCTTTCATTTAACCAAAGCTCGATAAGATATGCAAGCTAAGCTGTGATTGGTTGCTATGGGGAACACCAGACAGTCTGGGTTTCAAGCAGATTGATCTGGGCCATTGTATAATATATAAAAGGAGTAATTCCAACATTGGAACAACACTTGAATTGCTGCAGTTTGGTTTTATTATATTATATTTTATTATATTCATTTCCATAGAATGTTATTGAACACATTAAGAGATATAAAGAGCTGCAGTTTGTTTTCAATCTATTTTACTGCAGTTTACACTGTGTGCTTCACGCAGCATAAAAGGGGTTAGAATATGGTCATGTGGTGAACCAGGAGAGTTGTGGTGTCTGGGGTGTTGCGGTAATGTTACAGGGTCTGGTGGTATTAACCCTTAGTTGTCATGACACCAGAGTGCAATTTTCTTACTGTTGATGCTCCTACCACCAACCGTCCCAGAAAAGGTAGGGAAAATAACGGAATGTCCACAGCAGACTTCATGAATAAACTGAAAAACTTTACTTGAAGATTTCATGCAACAGTATTTGTACATAACAGTCTCTTAAGAGTGAACTGGGATACAGGTTCCTCACAGGTTTTGCTGTGCAAATGAAAAATTTTATTTTTCATTTTCACAGACCACCGTTCCAAAAATCGGTCAAACACCTGTGGGGTGTAAAGGCTCACTGTACCCCTTATTACATTCTGTGAGTGGAGTAGTTTCCAAAATAGGGTCAGATGTGGTGGGGGGGGGTAGCACTGTTCTGGCACTATGGGGGCTTTGTGCACATACATGGCCTTCAATTTCAGACACATTCTCTCTCCAAAATCCCAATGGCGCGCCTTCTCTACTGAGCATTGTAGTGCGTCCGCAGAGCACTTTACATCCACATATGGGGTATGTTCATACTCAGAAGAAATGGGGTTACAAATTTTGGGGGGGCTTTTTTCCTATTCTCCCTTGTGAAAATGAAAAATTTAGGGTAACACCTGCATTTTTTGTGAATAGTTTTTTTCATTTTCACATCCAACTTTAACAAAAATTTGTCAAACACCTGTGGGGTGTTAAGGCTCACTATACCCCTTGATACATTCCGTGAGGGGTGTTGTTTCCATAATGGTGTCACGTGTGGGTATTTATTGTTTTGCGTTTATATCAGAACCACTGTCAAATCAGCCACCCCTGTGCAAATCACCAATTTAGACCTCAAATGTACATAGTGCGCTTTCACTCCTGAGCCTTGAGACTGTGCAGGGGTATATGTATACATAGTGGTTTACTTTTTATTTGGTGTAGGTGTAGCGTAATGTAGGGTTTGTAGGGTACATTCACACGGGTGGGTTTATAGTGAGTTTCTTGCTGGGAGTTTGAGCTGCGGCGGAAAATTTGCCGCATCTCAAACTTGCAGCAGAAAGCTCGCTGTAAACCCGCCCGTGTGAATGTACCCTGTACAGTCACATGGGGGGGGGGGGGGGCTTCAGCTGTTGCAAAACTACAACTCCCAGCATGCACTGACAGACCATACATGCTGGGAGTTGTAGTTATTCAACAGCTGGAGGCACATTGGTTGCGCAACACTGAGAGTTTGTTACTTTGCTCAGTGTTTTGCAACCAGTGTGCCTCCAGCTATTGCAAAACTAGAACTCAGTATGTACAGTCTCTCAGCGCATGCTGGGAGTTGTATTTTTGACACAGCTGGAGGCACACTGGTTGCAAAACACTGAGTTAGGACACAAACTCTGTTTCACAACCAATGTGTCTCCAGCTGTTGAAAAACTGCAACACTCATCATGCATTGACAGTCGAAGGGCATGCTGAGAGTTGTAGTTTTGCAACAGCTGGAGGCACACTGCTACAACTCCCAGCATGCCCTTTGGTAGTCTGTGCATGCTGGGAGTTGTAGATATGCAACAGCTGGATGCACACTTTTTCATAGAAAAATGTGCCTCCAGCTGTTGCATAACTACAACCCCAAGCATGCACTGACTACCAAAGGGCGTGCTGGGAGTTGTAGTAGGAACTCCAGCTGTTGCAAAACTACAACTCCCAGCATGCCCTTTGGCTGTGCATTCTGAGAGTTGTTGCTAAGCAACAGCAGGAGTTGAACAGGCCTCACCTCCTGCTGTATCCTGCCCTCTGTTCCTGCCACCTAGACTGCATTTTGTGATTTTTTTTTTTTCAGTTTCACATCCAACTTTAATGAAAATTCGTCAAACACCTGTGGGCTCTTGAGGCTCACTATACCCCTTGTTACATTCCGTGAGGGGTGTAGTTTCCAAAATGGCATCACATGTGGGTATTTATTGATTTGCATTTATGTCAGAACTGCTGTAAAAGCCACCCCTGTCCAAATCCCCAATTTAGACCTCAAATGTACATAGTGCGCTTTCACTCCTGAGCCTTGTTGTGCGCCCGTAGATCACTTTACACCCACATATGGGGTATTTCTGTACTCAGGAGAGATTGTGTTTCAAATTTTGGGGCAACACCAGCATGTAAATAATTACATTTTTTTACACTAACATGCTTGTGTAGACCCCAACTTTACCTTTTCATAAAGAGTAAAAGGAGAAAAAGTCCCCCAAAATTTGTAAAGCAATATCTCCCGAGTACGGAAATACCCCATATGTGGCCGCAAACTATTTCCTTAAAATAAGACAGGGCTCCAAAGCGAGAGAGGTTTTTAGGGTACATTTACACAGGCGGGTTTATAGTGAGTTTCTCGCTGGGAGTTTGAGCTGCGTTGTAAACCTGCCTGTGTGAATGTACCCTGTACATTCACATAGGGGGGGGGGGGGGGACCTTCAGCTGTTTCAAAACTACAACTCCTAGCATGCACTGACAGACCATACATGCTGGGAGTTGTAGTTATTCAAAATCTGACACTGAGAGTTTGTTACTTAACTCAGTGTTTTGCAACCAGTGTGCCTCCAGCTATTGCAAAACTAGAACTCACAGCATGCACAGTCTCCCAGCGCATGATGGGAGTTGTATTTTTGACACAGCTGGAGGCACACTGGTTACGAAACACTGAGTTAGGACACAAACTCTGTTTCACAACCAATGTGTCTCCAGCCGTTGAAAAACTGCAACACTCAGCATGCCTTGACAGTCAAAGGGCATGCTGAGAGTTGTAGTTTTGCAACAGCTGTAGGCACACTGCTACAACTCCCAGCATGCCCTTTGGTAGTCTGTGCATGCTGGGAGTTGTAGTTATGCAAAAGTTGGACACACACTTTTTCATAGAAAAAATGTGCCTCCAGCTGTTGCATAACTACAACACCCAGCATGCACAGACTACCAAAGGGCATGGTGGGAGTTGTAGTTGGAACTCCAGCTGTTGCAAAACTACAACTCCCAGCATGCCCTTTGGCTGTGCATGCTGTGAGTTGTTGTTAAGCCACAGCAGGAGGTGAACAGGCCCCACCTCCTGCTGTATCGTGTCGCCTGCACCGCCGGGACCATCGCCGCTCCTGCCACCTGGACGGCCGCTCCTGAGGTGACCCCAGCTGGACCAGCTGTCTCGGACAGCCCCATTCACCCTTTTTTTTCCGGGTCACCAGAGACCCGATTGACCCGAATTCGCGGCAAATAGCCGGTCTGAATTGAGAGAGGGTCTCAGGACCCCCCTGGGCATTTGCACAGGATGCCTGCTGATAGATATCAGCAGTCATCCCGGTCTGGTCCCCACCCAGCGCGCGGCGGGGACCGAAATTCCCACAGGTGTACAGGTACACCCTGGGTCCTTAACTACGAGGGAGTCAGGGCATACCCATACGCCCTGGGTCCTTAAGGGGTTAACAATAGATGTGCTACCAACGTTCCTGAATGACCAATATGTGATGTTCCAGCATGGGATATGGGATAAGACATAGGATAAGAATATATAATATATATTTATTGTAATTGGTCACTACTGTATGTAATTATTATGCACCTTGTTTGGGCTATTTAAAGATTAATTCACTTTAACATGCTTGAAAAAGACGATGGGAGATCGTTGAAGCGTTGCACCTTTGTATTGTGCTGAGGATGAAATAAACTTCACCTGGATTGATATTTTCTGTGTGCTGCCGTTTTTTCTTGTGGATATATATATATATATATATATATATATATATATATTTATTTATTAACCCCTTAACGACATGATGCACCGTAAATGTACGACACTGTATAGTGTCCTTTAGCGCACAGCGCCATTTACGGCATGGCTGTGATGCGAGCGCAGGAGATGCGCTCGCTTCATTCCCGGAGGGTTCCGTTAGCAGCCGCGGACCGGCCGGTAATGGCGGACATCAGCGATCGCACTGATGTCTGCATTTAACCCCTCAGGTGCCGTGATCAATACAGTGCTGCATTTATAATGGCTGATATGATCGCCTGCGGCACTGCCGTCCGTCTCCCGGTGTCTTCTGCACTGATCTGCCTTTCAGCAGACCAGAGCAGAAGATCGCTGATAATACTGATCAGTGCTATGTCCTATACATAGCACTAAACAGTATTAGCAATCTAATGATTTCTATAAGTAGTTCCCTATGGGGACTGAAAAAGTGTAAAATAAATGTAAAAAAAAGTTTTTAAAAAAGTGAAAAAAAATCCAATAAAGTTTAAAATCACCCCTTTTCCCCATATTAATACAAAAAAGCATAAAAATACGATAAATAATAAACATATTTGGTATCATCGTCAATGTCCAAACTATAAATATATAATGTTAATGATCCCGTACGGCAAACGGCGTTAACATAAAAAAAAAAAAAAAAAAAGGAAAAAGTGTCTGCTCTTTTGTCACATCAAACTGCAAATTCTTTTTTTTATAAAAAAAATATCAAAAAATCATATATATATGCAAATATGGTATAAAAAATAAGAAAGTTAGAGGTGGTCAAAATAGGGCAATTTTACGTACTGATTTTGTAAAAAAAAAGTTTGAGATTTTTTAACAGCAGTGCAATAATAGAAAAGTATGTAACCATGGGTATCATTTTAATCGTATTGACCCAGAGAATAAAGAAAACATGTAATTCTTATGCAACGTGTACAGTGCGAAAACTAAACCCCCCCAAATTTGCTAAATTAGATTTTTGTTTAAATTTCCTTACCATACATTTAAGGGTAAAATTAGTGATGTCATTGCAAAGTGCAATTGGTCACGCAAAAAATAAGCCCTCATATGGGTCTGGGAATGGAAATATAAAAGAGTTATGAATTTTAGAAGGCAAGGAGGAAAAAGCGAAAATGCTAAAATAAAATGGGCTGTGTCCTTAAGGGATTAAATGTTGGCACCTCTGAATTTTTTTAAGAAAATTAAGTATTTCTCACAGAAAAGCATTGCAGTGAGGTTAAGTTTCTACTTCGCTTTGTTTTTTGAAAAACGGCAAGAAAAAACGCCAAATCTGCCGCATGCCGTTTTTTTTCATCAATGGCCGGGACCCGCGGCTAATACCACACATCGTCGATCGCGGCAATGTGCGGTATTAACCCTTTAGAAGCGGCTGTCATCGTAAATCGCGGCGTCCCGAACAGCTTACAGGACACCGGGAGGGCCCTTACCTTCCTCCTCGGTGTCTGATCGACGAATGACTGCTCCGTGCCTGAGATCCAGGCAGGAGCAGTCAAGCACCGATAACACTGATCACAGGAGTGTTAATACACGCCAGTGATCAGCATAGGAGATCAGTGTGTGCAGTGTTATAGGTCCCTATGGGACCTATAACACTGCAAAAAAATAGTAAAAAAAAGTGTTAATAAAGGTCATTTAACCCCTTCCCTAATATAAGTTTGAACCCCCCCCCCCCTTTTCCCATAAAAAAAATAAAACAGTGTAAATAAAAAAATATCGCCGCGTGGGTAAATGTCCGAACTATAAAAATATATCATTAATTAAACCGCACGGTCAATGGAGTACGCGCAAAAAATTCCAAAAAAGCTTATTTTTGGTCTCTTTTTATACCATTAAATAATGAATAAAAAGTGATCAAAAAGTCTGATCAAAACAAAAATCATACTGATAAAAACTTCAGATCACGGTGCAAAAACTTCGCCCACATACTGCCCCCCACGTGGAAAAAGAAAAAAGTTATAGGGGTCAGAAGATGACATTTTTAAACGTATACATTTTCCTGCATGTAGTTATGATTTTTTCCAGAAGTACGACAAAATCAAACCTATATAGTAGGGTATCATTTTAACCGTATGGACCTACAGAATAATGATAAGGTGTCATTTTTACAGGAATATGCACTGTGTAGAAACGGAAGCCCCCAAAAGTTACAAAATGGCGTTTTTTTATTCGATTTTGTCGCACAATGATTTTTTTTTCGGTTTTGCCGTGATTTTTTTGGGGTAAAATGACTAATGTCAATGCAAAGTAGAATTGGTGACGTAAAAAATAAGCCATAATATGGATTTTTAGGTGGAAAATTGAAAGGGTTATAATTTTTAAAAGGTAAGGAGGAAAAAACGAAAGTGCAAAAACTGGAAAACCCTGAGTCCTTATGGGGTTAAAAAATAAAAATAAAAAGATACAGTAGTGAAGGAAAAAATTGTATATAACGAAATGTATCTTTTTTTATAACAAAATGTTTATAAATTTTTAAAACAGGGATCAATTCATGGGGGCGGGCAGGGACTTAAAAATGTAGCTGACAATAATAAAAATGTAGTGTGTGCGTTTTTCACTTTTTTTCTTTATTTTTTACATTTTTAAGGTAATACTACTACTCCCAGCATGGAAAACACTGTTCCATGATGGGAGTAGTAGCACCTGTACTAATTGACAGATCGCCCATTGCGATCCTACTGTATAATGTATAGATGCGTCCGGCTGCTCTTCTATGGACCCCTGCACTGATTTATATATATATATATATACCTATATACCTATTCATATTTCCCGCAGAGAGCTGTGATTGGCGAGATGGTTCCAGCCACTCGCAACTCTCTGTGGGATATATGAATAGGTGTATATATACGTCAGTGCAGGGGACCATAGAAGAGTGGCCGCCCACATCTATACATTATACAGGAGGATTACAGCGGGTGTCAGGAGTGACATCCACTGTGATCTTTCCTTAACTGAAGGTACTACTACTCCCAACATGGAGCGCTCTCTGCTCCATGCTGGGAGCTGTCGTACCTGCATTAATAGACAGATCACAACAGGTGTCAGAAGTTACACTCGCTGCAATCTGTCTATTAATGCAGGTACTACAGCTCCCATCATGGAGCAGAGTGTGCTCCATGTTGGGAATCGTAGTGCCTGCAGGTAAGAACAGATCACAGCGGGTATAACTACTGACACGCGAGGCGATCGTCCTTTCTATTGCAGAGATGCAGAGCGGCTTTCTCCTGCACTCACATCTCTGCACTATACTCCGGCCAGTGATGTGAATAGAACATCACTCATTTATATTTCCCTCTGAGAGCGGTGATTGGCTGCACCCATCCAGCAATTCCCCACTCTGGACGGAAAGCATGAATGAGTGATGTTCTATTCACATCACTGGCCGGAGTATAGTGCAGAGATGTGAGCGCTGTATAGAGCCACTCCACATCTCTGCTATATTATGGACGATCACATCAGGTATCACGACTGACACTCGGGGCGATATGTCTATTAGTACAGGTACTACTACTCCCATTATGGAACAGTCTCCCATGCTGGGAGTAGTAGTACTACCTAAAAATGTAAAACATAGAGGGAAAAAAAGTGAAACACACACACTTCATTAAAAATGTAATTAAAATGTAGTTAAAAAATTATTTTTTTGTTAAATAGATATTTTTTTCCATCACTACTGCATCCTTTTTTTTTTTTTTGGTACCCAACAAATTTTGGGTACCAAAAAAAAAAAACATGCCAACGTGAAATTTCCACACAAATGAAAAAACGCCAGGAGAAACTGCATAAAAAACGCCAGATGCAGGAAATTGCACTGGCGTTTTTTCAGGCATTTTTTTTCAACCCAAAAAATGCAGGACAAAAACCAAGTAGAAACTTAGCCTAACAAGTGTTTAGCTATATACATGTTTATTTCCTTTGTGTGTATTTGAACTTAAAGGGGTATTCCAGGCCAAAACTTTTTTTTATATATCAACTGGCTCCGGAAAGTTAAAAAGATTTGTGAATGACTTCTATTAAAAAATCTTAATCCTTCCAATAGTTATTAGCTTCTGAAGTTGAGTTGCTGTTTTCTGTCTAACTGCTTTCTGATGACTCACATCCCAGGAGCTGTGCAGTTCCTATGGGGATATTTTCCCATCATGCACAGCTCCCGGGACGTGACATCATCATTGAGCAGTTAGATAGAAAACTTCAGAAGCTAATAACTATTGGAAGGATTAAGATTTTTTAATAGAAGTAATTTACAAATCTGTTTAACTTTCCGGAGCCAGTTGATAAATAAAAAAAAAAGTTTTTGCCTGGAATACCCCTTTAACCCAAAAAGGGAAGAAAAAAAAGCAAATTGGACATAATGACAAACCAAACTCGAAAAATGGTCTGGACAAAACTATTTTCACCCTTCCAAAATTGTGGAAAAAAAAGATTGTTATAAGCATGTGATGCTCCTTTGAACTCACCTGGGGCAAGTAACAGGTGTGGGCAATATAAAAATCACACCTGAAAGCAGATAAAAAGGAGAGAAGTTCACTTAGTCTTTTCATTGTATGTCTGTGTGTGCCACACTAATGGACAACAGAAAGAGGAGAAGAGAACTGTCTGAGGACTTGACAACCAAAATTGTGGAAAAATATCAACAATCTCAAGTTCACAAGTCCATCTCGAGAGATCTAGATTTGCCTTTGTCCACAGTGCACAACATTATCAAGAAGTTTGCAACCCATGGCACTGTAGCTAATCTCCCTGGATGTAGACGGAAGAGAAAAATTGATGAAAGATTTCAACTCAGGATAGTCCGGATGTTGGATAAGCAGCCCCAAACAAGTTTCAAAGATATTCAAGCTGTCCTGCAGGCTCAGGGAGCATCAGTGTCAGCGTGAACTCTCCATCGACATTTAAATGAAATGATACGCTATGGCAGGAGACCCAGGAGGACCCCACTGCTGACACAAAGACAAAAAAGCAAGACTACATTTTGCCAAAATGAATTTGAGTAAGACAAAATCCTTCTGGGAAAATGTCTTGTGGACAGAGGAGACCAAGATAGAGCTTTTTGGTGAAACACATCATTCTACTGTCATTCTACTGTTTACTGAAAACGGAATGAGGCCTACAAAGAAAAGAACACAGTACCTACAGTGAAATATGGTGAAGGTTCAATGATGTTTTTGGGGATGTTTCGCTGCCTCTGGCACTGGGTGCCTTAAATGTGTGCAAAGCATCATGAAATCTGAAGATTACCAACGGATTTTGGGTTGCACTGTACAGCCCAGTGTCAGAAAGCTGGGTTTGCGTCCAAGATATTCGGTCTTCCTGCAGGACAATGACCCCAAACATATGTCAAAAAGCACACAGAAATGGATGGCAACAAAGCGTTGGAGACTTCTGAAGTGACCAGCAATAAATCCAGATCTAAATCCCATTGAACGCATGTGGAGAGATCTTAAATTTGCTGTTGGGAAAAGTCACCCTTCCAATAAGAGAGATCTGGAGCAGTTTGCAAAGGGAGAGTGGTCCAAGATTCCGGCTGAGAGGTGTAAGAAGCCTATTGATGGTTACAGGAAGCAATTAATTTCAGTTATTTTTCCAGAGGGTGTGCAACCAAATATTATGTTAAGGGTGCCAAAAATTTTGTCCAGACCATTTTTGGTGTTTGGTATCACATTATGTCCAATTCGCTTTTTTTCCTTTCCTTTTTTGGTTTAGTTCCAATACACACAAACGGAAAAAACATGTGTATAGCAAAACATGTGTTACTGCAGTCCTTTTCTGTGAGAAATGCTTCAATTTCTTGAAAAATTTCAGGGGTGCCAACATTTATGGCCATGGCTGTGTATATAGTGTGGCAAGGAAAGGGTGTATTTCCCTTGCTAACTCTGCTGAATTCTCCACCTGTGGCCTGATTAATGAGGTATCAGGAAGGGAAAGTGTGTTTAAAAGGAAAAGAAACAGAATAGTTGGGTCTCTCCCTGGGTAACAGCATGTCGCTGTAGGGGGAGACACACGGACCCTGTTGAGGAAACACACAGCGAACTGTGAGCGGTCCAAGACGTGAAGAAGTGGTGTGAACTGTGAGTAACAGGTTGCAGGGGCACATGTTTTATGCTGGCTGAGGGTAGCTCACCAGATAGTAGTCAGGGCATGCTGATATGTGTAGTCAGTGACCAGACGGTCTAGGACTTTGGTTTGTTCCTGAGTTATGTTTTGTTTTACCTGCAACCTGTCTAAATAAAGCTGGCAAGGTGCCAGGCGTGCATGAATAACCATTGTCTGCGGGTTTATTGAGTGGAAACGTGTCCCGTGGCAGTGTCCAGGACGATCCCGGAGCTAATCCTCAAGGAGGAATCCTTACAATTGGTGTCGGATGCGGGCAAACACGTTGCTAGGAGCAACCAGTGGTCGAGTTGCAGTGAAGTTGTTGCCAAGAGAATAATCGTGCATGTTGCAAGTGGGAACTCTTTTTCTCAAAGAGGAGACAGTGGGACGAGCCCAGCTGTGGAGTACAAGAGCAGGACTGAGCCTGTGGTGAAGTTGTTGCTAAGGGCAACAGATCGCATCAAGCGAGTGGGCGCTCTCTCAAGTAAGGAGACAGGTGGACGGGCCACCTGCAGATTGCAGATTACATTTTGAGACTGTGTATAAAGGCGTTGCTAGGGGCAACGGAAAATTTTGTTGGCAAGCGGCTGACATTTTGGCAGAGGACTGTGCTGTGTTTGCAAGGTTTGAAGTGTTGCAAGATGGATGTCCTGATAAGTGCTTTGTTGCAGACGGCTGCAGCGCAAGAGGAAGCAAGCTTTGCAGAGTTTGAAAGGATTGCTACGCATGAGGCATGGCCCAAGACACACTGGGGAAACTTGGTGTATGGATTCATTGGAGGAGAGGCCCAAAAAGTTCATTGTGAACTGGATCCAAAGATATTACGAGACTATGAGAAAGTCAAGACAGATCCTGACTAAAGTGGGAGTAAGCCGCGCTGCAAGACTACAGTGTGCACTGCAGCCTAACAGTGATGCTGGATTTAAAGTTGCAGAGCTACTTAAAGAGCAAGTGGAGCGATGTTCTGCAGCAGAGAAGCTGGTGAGAGGTGTCCAGCGCCAGCCCTTAACCGATTGGACGGCAAGAGATTCTGGTAAGACTGTTCCAGGGGTTATGGGAGCCATGTTTAGAGACTATGAGACTGTACATAAGGATGATGGGACTGTGCATAAAAATGCTGAGGCGGAGGGTGGCGTTTCCCTAGTTGTCTGTGTGAACAGTGTTCAAGGTGGTACCAACCTATGTCCAGTTGCAAAATCATGTGAGGGTGGGGAACCCCTCATGAAGACTGATGAGACTGTTCACACTGTGCAGATCGGATCGAAAAAATCTGGTGAACAGAAAATGTTAAATGCAGGACTGGGAGAAAATGTAACAAAACACACTTTGCCTGAGTTAGGTCCTAGTGCTATGAACTGTCCTGTAAATTTTGAACATGTGCAATCTGATAATGTTTTTGTTGAAAAACTTATGTTGTGTTCAGATGCAAAGAGAACTGCTGCCACCTCTGACAGGACAAAAGAAAACCTGTGTGAGCTGGCAATAGAAGGTAAAAAGATGACGGTTTTGTTAGACCCTAGATGTGTAATAAGTCTGGTAAAGTCCAGCAGCAGAAAGCCAGACCCCGCTATAATGTCTATGCAGGCTGGTATTTGGGGTTATAAAATGGTTAATGTTGCAATAGAGCCCTCTTTGGAGTATGATGTAGTCCTGGGGACGGATTTTCAATTTTTTCAGCAATTATGGGAAGACTGTCAGGTGACTAGAGCAGGTAAACCTGATAGGCCCACAACACGTGACTTGCACCACACACTAGTGGAGAGTTACTCAGCAGAGGCTGAGGACGGGGAGTGTCAGCAGTCACTAGATGTAGGTCAGATAGGGGTCTGCCAGACTGCTGGGGGAGCTGAAGACCAGACCGTGAGTCAAGTCCATGAGGATCCAGCGACTCAAGTGACAAGTGTGCCTCTGGCTGAAACAGAACCTTCAGTGAAACCAGAAACGGATCAGGTACAGGAACATGGGTTCCATCCGCCATCTGAAGATGAGCCCAAGGTGGGGCTAGAGTTGCGCTGTCACCTGGAAGTGAATGAGACTGGAAAAGAGGAAGCTATGCTTAACCTTGTGAATAAAGATGAGCCAAAAGAGGAGTTGAAATTGCGCGGTCATCTGGAAGAGGTGACTGGAAAAGAAGCTACAGAGATGTCTGTGGATAATGCAGAAGTACTGAAGAGAGTACATGTGGAGCTGGGTGCTGCGCTTACTGTCACAGCCAGAGTCCTGAGTGAAGGAGATGTGATGTCTGGACCAGAGATGGATCGTGACCATGAAGGTCGAACCACTGGATCAGATGTTGTTGCAGACCCAGGAGCCCTAGACCTTTCTGCTGGGCAGCAGAGAGACAGTGTTGAAGTGAAAGAGAAGTCTGCCAGTGAGCAGAGAGACAGTCCAGAGAGACTGTCCAGGAACTACCCTGAAGCCCAAGTGGCCAAGACCCTTGAAAAGGGGGAGACTACACCTAAAGGGGGAGAAGAGTCTGAACAAGTTGGCTTGAAGGAAGAGACAGGCCAAGGACAGGTGACTGTCAGAGGACAAGAGAATGTCTCAAGGTCCTGCAGCGAGAGTAAGGAGACCACTGTAAGTAAGAGATCTCGGAAAAAACGCGCTGGTCTTGGTAAAAAAAGGGAGCAGATCCAGTACCTTGAAGAAACCTTACAGATGGTTTCTGCTAAATTGTTTCAAAAGGAAGAAGTGGTTCATCATCTGACAGAGGAGAAAGAAAAATGCTTGCAGACTTGAATAAAGAGCAGGAAGCGACGCTTCAGCTGCAGAAAGATATGGAGCGCCACAAAAGTGAGTTTGCGGCTCTGCAGAATGAACTGTCCCGCTCCCAGGGTCTTATGACCAGCAAGGAGAGAGAATTGGAGATTCTGGCCAAGCAGATCTCATTCAAGGATGAAGAAGTGAATGTCCTGTGTGGGGCATATCTGGCTCTACAAAGTCATCACAAGGCTAGGTTGGTAGGTATGGAAGAGCTGGAGAAAGAGAAAGTGGTAATGGCTCACAAGGTGCAGAGCCTGGAGGCGCAGAACGAAATGCACATTAAGTCTCGCGCAGCTGCCTTGGATTCACTGGGTACTCAGCTCTCTGAACAAGAGGCTCAGCTAAAAGTCTATGAGCAGAAAGTGTCCAAGATGGCGCAACTGAATAAAGACAATGAGCAGATGAGAGAACAACTGCTGTCTCTGGAGGATACTGTCAAAAACTTGACAGAATTGCTGGAAAGCTCAAGAGTGAGCAGCAGAAATGTTTAAAGCTGGAAGGGGACATGAAGGTCCTAAAAGAAAGCCGTGACCAAGCTATAGTAGAACTGGCTAACGAGAGGTTAAAAGTGTCTCAGATGGAAACTGAGGCCAAAGCCACAGCCGTCCGTGTAAAAGAAGAAAAACTGCTTGTGGGGCAAAAGCTACTGGAGACAGAGATGCTTTCTCTAAAAAAGGCGGAGTCTGAACAATGGACGGAAGAAACAGTAGAGTCTGAAGACCATGAGAAGAAGCCATATGAAAGGTCCTCTGAAGCTGAGACTGAGGTGAAACCATATGGGAAGTCCTCTGAAGCTGCAGAGATATTGACATTGCATGGTGAAAATTCTGAGGCAGAGAAGTTCTCTGAGGTAGAAGTTAAACCAGAGATAACTGCAGAAGCTGCAAGTAAAGTCAGTGACACATCTGAAGGTGCAGGTGAAAAACTGGCTAAAGGAGTCAAGAGTTCTCAGCCTAAAAATGAGTCTGTGAAGGTCGGTGTCCCTAAAGAAAGGGCTAATAAGAAAGCAGAGTCCTTAAAAAGAGGTCACTGTGATAGAAGACTGGGTCGTGGTAGAAACCCTGAGAGGCACTGGATTAGTTCCAGAAAACACTGGAAGAAAGTCCGCAGAAGTAGAATTTGGAGAAGAGTCCGTCTCAAGGAGAACATGGACAGATGCATTAAAGGGAAGCCTCCTGAAATTGTGGAGGATGTCTTAGAAGTCCTGCAAATGGGTGATACAGGCTCGGTTGGCGACCAGCAAAGTTCGGCGATGGTCATACCAGTGACAGAAGAAGACAATGGCCTGGAGCATCTGCCTTGTCCGCACCTAGTGTCCAGAGCACTGCACAGACCAAGATGAAGAACCTGGTGTTGGAAAGGTGTGACATGAAGGGAGCTTTTTACAAGGAATTTGTCAAAGATGACCAAAAGTCTTGTGCTTGGCGGCTGAGGAAAGTACGAATGAAAGAAGGGTGCACCATTGAAGTGGTGCAGATAAAATCTACTGATGAAGGCAGCCAAGTGCCTCAAAACCTGTTGGACGTAGTTGTTCAAGGAAAAGGAAAGGCAGTTGGACTGCCTTTTGAATACAAGTGCTCCTTCCCGGTGGTCTGAGCAGAGGGGGGGGGGGGGATATGTGGCAGTGTGGCAAGGAAAGGGTGTATTTCCCTTGCTAACTCTGCTGAATGCTCCACCTATGGCCTGATTAATGAGGTATCAGGAAGGGAAAGTGTGTTTAAAAGGAAAAGAAACAGAATAGTTGGGTCTCTCCCTGGGTAACAGCATGTCACTGTAGGGGGAGACGCACGGACCCTGTTGAGGAAACACACAGCGAACTGTGAGTGGTCCAAGACGTGAAGAAGTGGTGTGAACTGTGAGTAACAGGTTGCAGGGGCACATGTTTTATGCTGGCTGAGGGTAGCTCGCCAGATAGTAGTCAGGGCATGCTGATATGTGTAGTCAGTGACCAGACGGTCTAGGACTTTGGTTTGTTCCTGAGTTATGTTTTGTTTTACCTGCAACCTGTCTAAAAAAAAGCTGGCAAGGTGCCAGGCTTGCATGAATAACCGTTGTCTGCGGGTTTATTGAGTGGAAACGTGTCCCGTGGCAGTGTCCAGGACGATCCCGGAGCTAATCCCCAAGGAGGAATCCTTACAATATATATATATATATATATATATATATATATATATATATATATATATATATATATATATATATATATATATATATATATATATATATATATATATATATATATATAATATATTTTAAGTGATACCTAAAAATGATTAATCATTTTATCATGGGAAAGATTTTAAAATAAAACAAACCCAACCATATATACAAATATAACTACCTTCTCATGTGGCTCCTCTAACGTGAATAGACATAAATAATATATGAAAATCAACCATAATAATTTGGACAAAAACACCAGTATGCACATCAGGAACCATCCTGTATATGTATGTATATATATATATATATATATAGGCATTTGGGTGTGCGCATTTTGGGGGCTTTACACATTATTTTATTATATTATTTTTTATTCATTTTTATTGTTACATGTCACAATATATGCTAGTATTTGAGAAATATACTTTCACGTTTTGGTTTTTCCCTGCGACTCTTAGGACTTGATTGCACCGGACCTCAGCAAAAACTTAAAGGGGTACTCCGCTGCTCAGCGTTAGGATCAAACGCTGGAGCCGTCGCCGGGAGCTTGTGACGTCATAGCCCTGGCCCCTTATGATGTCACACCCCACCCCCTCAATGCAAGTCTATTGGAGGGGGCGTGACGGCTGTCATGCCCCCTCCATAGACTTGCATTGAGGGGGCGGGGCGTGACATCATGAGGGGCGGGGCTATGATTTCACAAGCTCCCGGTGCTGGCTCCGGGGTTCGGAACAGTTTGTCCCAAACGCTGAGCAGCGGAGTACACCTTTAACTGACAAGAGACTGAGCTAACTCCTCCCAGGGCTTATATAAGGGAGACTGGGATGGGTCCCATAGGTCACATGGTCACTGATACCTCACTGGGTTACAATCACATGGCACTGTAAAGCAACACTGTGTGTGGACAGCTCTCTCCCTCTCCCTAGCCGGCAGCTTCCCCGGACCGGATCAACGGTATAACAAAGGAATGTCCAGCGCAAAGTGCGGTAAAATGACAAGTACTTTATTGTAGGATCAGCGGATACAAACTTGCATCAGGCAGGAGCCGAGGCGTTTCGGACCGTTACAGGTCCTTAGTCATGGCATAACACACAAGATAAAATCCAAACTTGAAATGCTTTCTTAGGAACATCACATGTATCATGACATCACACTTAATAATGACATGTGGAAAACATGGAAATGGAACAATGGATGTGTATGTACACATGAATTCAGGCAGAAAAAACCCACACAAAAAATGAATGCAATTATACAGCAGCCCTACACAAAGTAATAAACAAACAAAGATTTTTTTATTTAAAAATACAACTTTGGTTGTTTATTTAGCTGCTTGCTCTGCCTGTAGATGCAGATACTGCATCCTTTTTTTCTTTTGGTACCCAACAAATTTTAGGTATCCAAAAAAAATGCCAAGGCGCAATTTCCACACAAATGAAAAAATGCCAGAAAAAACGGCAGAAAAAACGCCAGATGCAGGAAATTGCACTGCCGTTTTTTCAGGCTTTTTTTTTCAACCCAAAAAATGCAGGAATAAAAACAAGTAGAAACTTAGCCTAACAAGTGTTTTGCTATACACATGTTTATTCCCTTTGTGTGTATTGGAACTTAACCCAAAAAGGGAGGAAAAAAAGCAAATTGGACATAATGTCACACCAAACTCCAAAAATGGGCTGGACAAAATTATTAGCACCCTTCCAAAATTGTGGAAAAATAAGATTGTTCATGCATGTGATGCTCCTTTAAACTCACCTGGGGCAAGTAACAAGTGTGGGCAATGTAAAAATCACACCTGAAAGCAGATAAAAAGGAGATAAGTTGACTTAGTCTTTGCATTGTGTGTATGTGTGCCACACTAAGCATGGACAACAGAAAGAGGAGAAGAACTGTCTGAGGACTTGAAAACCAAAATTGTGGAAAAATATCAACAATCTCAAGTTTACAAGTCCATCTCCAGAGATCTAGATTTGCCTTTGTCCAAAGTGCGCAACATTATCAAGAAGTTTGCAACCCATGGCACTGATGCTAATCTCCCTGGGCGTGGACAGAAGAGAAAAATTGATGAAAGGTGTCAACGCAGGATAGTTCAGATGGTGGATAAGCCGCCCCAAACAAGTTCCAAAGATATTCAAGCTGTCCTGCAGACTCAGGGAGCATCAGTGTCAGCAGGAACTATCCGTCGACATTGAAATGAAATGAAACGCTATGGCAGGAGACCCAGGAGGACCCCACTGCTGACACAGAGACATAAAGAAGCAAGACTACATTTTGCCAAAATGAACTTGAGTAAGCCAAAATCCTTCTGGAAAAATGTCTTGTGGAGAGAGGAGACCAAGGTAGAACTTTTTGGTAAAGCACATCATTCTACTGTTTACCGAAAACGGAATGAGATCTACAAAGAAAAGAACACAGTACCTACAATGAAATATGGTGGAGGTTCAATGATGTTTTGGGGTTGTTTTGCTGCCTCTGGCATCATGAAATCTGAGGATTACCAACGGATTTTGGGTCGCACTGTACAGCCGAGTGTCAGAAAGCTGGGTTTGCGTCCGAGATCTTGGGTCTTCCAGCAGGACAATTACCCCAAACATACGTCAAAAAGCACCCAAAAATGGAAGGTAACAAAGCGCTGGAGAGTTCTCAAGTGGCCAGCAATGAGTCCAGATCTAAATCCCATTGAACACCTGTGGAGAGATCTTAAAATTGTTGTTGGGAAAATGCGCCCTTCCAATAAGAGAGACCTGGAGATGTTTGCAAAGGAAGAGTGGTCCAACATTCCGGCTGAGAGGTGTAAGAAGCTTATTGATGGTTACAGGAAGCAATTGATTTCAGTTATTTTTTCCAAAGGGTGTGCAACCAAATATTAAGTTAAGGGTGCCAATAATTTTGTCCAGCCCATTTTTGGAGTTTGGTGTGACATTATGTCCAATTTGCTTTTTTTCCTCCCTTTTTGGTTTCGTTCCAATACACACAAAGGCAATAAACACGTGTATTGCAAAACATGTGTTACTGCAATCCTTTTCTGTGAGAAATACATAATTTTCTTGAAAAATTTCAGGGGTGCCAACATTTACGGCCATGACTGTATACATATAAATAAATATATAATATATATATATATATATATATATATATATATATATATACATATATATATATATATATATATATATATACAGCAACAGTTTATATATATATATATATATATATATTACATAGTTTAAGTGATACCTAAAATGATTAATCATTTTATCATGGGAAAGGTTTTAAAATAAAACAAAGCCAACCATATCTACAAATATAACCACCTTCTCATGTGGCTCCTCTAACGTGAATAGACATAAATAATATATGATAATCAACCATAATAATTTCGACAAAACCACCAGTATGCACATCAGGAACCATCATATATATATATATACATATATGCATTTGGGTGTATGCATTTTGGGGGCTTTACACATTATCATTTTATTATATTATTTTTTATTAATTTTTATTGTTACATGTAACAATATATGCTCGTATTTGAGAATTATACTTTCATGTTTTGGTTATTCCTAGCGACTCCAGTGTCCGGGTCCCTTGTTGATCGGACCGCGTTACGTGGTTCGGTCCCCTGGGGAGCGGGGGCCCTCGGGCCACAGATCACCTATTGAGATGCGTCTTTTTGACGCATCTGGAAAATGCATCTTCTATCACTTTTGTGTAATTTATACGTAGGATGGTTTCTGATGTGCATACTGGTGTTTTTGTCCAAATTATTATGGTTGATTATCATATATTATTTATGTCTATTCACGTTAGAGGAGCCACATGAAAAGGTGGTTATATTTGTATATATGGTTGGGTTTGTTTTATTTTAAAACCTTTCCCGTGATAAAATTATTAATAATTTTTTCACTTAAAAAAAAAAAAAAAAAAAATATATATATATATATATATATATATATATATATATATATATATATATATATATGTGGAAAGGAGCAGAAGGAGAACAGCATCGGGACCCAGCTGTTAGTGCAGGTGATCGTCCGGATAACCAGTCCAGTGTATCGACATCCACGCACCAATAGATCACAGCACAGAAGCAGCAAACTCCAATATATAAAGCAAGCTGTAGTCTTTTATTAGTTACCAGCAGTGCAAAATTTCGGCTATATGTTAGCCTTTGTCAGGCATGAATAACAAGTGAACATAGTGCATATATATATATATATATATATATATATATATATAGTACAAACATTTCTGATTGGTACAAATACTGGTGTAGGTGCTTCATCATTAAAAAGCCACATTCCCCAAAACATTCTCATTGGTCCGTTTAGACATGTGTTTATGTAGTCATAGCGACCATAGTGGTTTATCCACAAAACACAAAAATACAGCATCAATTATAAAGTGCTAAACATCCTAAAGTGTCCAGTGCTATAACTATGACAGGAGATATCTAGAAAGCTGACCTGTGCCCTTGATGTCCATAACGCCGATTAACCAGCATTGCAAGCTTCTCTGATTGTAAACAGTCCCACAGCCCTTGCGCGCGTGTGATGTCACTTACTTCCTCCTCCTGTTCGGAGGAACTATGTCAGTGCCCTCACTAGCCCATGGCTGCATATTGCGCATGCGGCAGTTCTTTATCTCTTTATGAACTGACTGCTTCCTGTCCATGCGCATCAACAACTGACTTGCGCTATGGATCTAGGAGCATTCGTGCATATGCGCATGCGCATCGATGAAAATCATCTTTATTATTACTGCAAAATAATAATGACTTGCAATTGTGTTGAACCGCTGTTTTACAATAAGTCTTATAAGACAGTCGTTTATTACATTACATACATATATAGAAATTGAACATCGGGAGCAGGTCAGCGAAGTCTAGATGTCATTATTCACCAATGTCTTTGTGTAAAAGAAAGTGTTTCGTGCTATAAATTAACCTACAAAAAATGAGAATAAAATACCAATTAATAATATATTATTGCACCGAGCCGTAAATAGAGAAAAGCATGAAAATAAAAGGAAAAATTAATAAATGAAAAACAAAGATCGAAAAAATGAAGAAATAAAAAACAAAGAATTATAAATAAAAAATTATTAAAAATATACTAAATAAAAATATACTAAATGAAAAATAAAAAATAAAATATTAAAAA